>NC_080832.1:158206190-158941815 GCF_030435755.1 Ochotona princeps
GGCAGCACAAGATCCTCATCTCTGCTGCTGCCTGGCACCATAGGTTCCCCCTCACTGCTGTTTTCCTGCAGAGAGAAAGGAGCAGAGGACAATCCTATTCTGTTGGACAATAAAGAAGGAAGCAGCAGGGGACCCTCAACTGCTGCTGGGTCTGGCAAACAGGGGACTCTCCTTTCTTCTGTGGTCCGGCAGCAGATGACACTTGTCCCTGCGGGGTTCGGCAGCAGAGGACCTTCCTCACTGCTGGGGTCCAGCAGCAGAGGATCCTATTCACTGCTGGGGTCCGGCAGCAGAGGACCTTCCTCTCTGCTGGTGTCTGGCAGCAGAGGACCCTCCTGTCTGCTGGAGTGCAACACCAGAGAAGCCTCGTCTTCTGCTGGGGTCCAGCAGCAGAGGAAACTCCTCTCTGCTGGGGTCCAGAAGCGGAGCACCCTCCTCTCTGCTGAGTTCTAGCACCAGAGGACCTTCTTCTCTGCTAGGATCCAGCACCAGAAGACCCTCCTCTCTGTTGGGTCCGACATCCACGAATCCTCCTCTTTGCTGGCGTTCCGCAGTAGAAGACCCTCTTTTCTGCTGGGGTCCTGCAGCAGAGGACCCTTCTCTCTTTTTGGGTCTGCCAGCAGAGGACGCTCCTTGCTGCTGGGGTCCAGCAGCAGAGAACCATCATCCATGCTGGAGAGCCTTGGATGAGCGTCCTGCACTGAGTGCTACTGGCCAGAAGAGGTCGCCCAAAGCCGCCGTTCGTTCTTTCTTTCCTTTTTTTCTTTTCTTGTTTACACATTTATTTATTTTATTCCAAGGTCAGATATACAGAGAGGAGGAGAGACAGAGAGGAAGATCTTCCGTCCGATGAGTCACTCCCCAAGTGAGCCACAATGGCTGGTGCACGCCAATCCAAAGCCGGGAACCTGGAGCCTCTTCTAGATCTCCCATGTGGGTGCAAGTTTCCAAACCTTTGGGCCGTCTCTACTGCTTTCCCAGGCCACAATCAGGGATCTGGATGGGAAGTGGAGCAGCCTGGATTAGAACCGGTGGCCATATGGAATCCCAGCGCATTCAAGGCAAAGACTTTAGTTGCTAGGCTACGGCGCAGGGGCCCAAGCTGACCTTTCTACCCCTGGTGGGCTCAGGCCTTCTGAGCTCTAGACAGTCCAGCCTGAGCCATCCTAGCATCAGGTGGGGGTCCTGGACAGTATTCTGGTACATGTGCTGTTGAAAGATCAGGGCTCCAAGGTCGAACAGCCCACATACCAAAGCCCGGGAGAGAGGAGGACGTTTGGGGCCTAGCATCAGCCCAGGCCTCTGTGATAGGAAGTGTCAGGGTGCCTTTAACAGCAGGGCACTTAAAGAACCCTGGGAGATGGACTCCCACATCAGCATGCACACAGGCCCTCAGGGAGCTGGAGTCCCATGCCTGCATCCTCAGAGCCCTCTGAGAGCTGGTGTTAAACACCAGCCCACTGGGGTTGTACTTGGCCAGATGAGGTCCCGGGAAACCTTACCGCCACTCACATTCCTCGCAGAGCACCCTGAGATGCAGGCTCCGGAAATCTTTGGCAAGTGGAGCAGCTCCTTGATGGGCTGTCAAGAGGGCTTCATGGACCGTTTTTTTTTTTTTTTATTACAAAGTCTGATTTACAGAGAGGAGGAGAGACAGGAAGATCTTCCGTCCAATGATTCACTCTCCAAGTGAGCCGCAATGGCTGGTGCACGCCAATCCGAAGCTGGGAACTTGGAACCTCTTCCATGTGGGTGCAGGCTCCCAAAGCTTTGGGCCATCCTCGACTGCTTTGCCATGCCACAAGCAGGGAGCTGGATGGGAAGTGGAGCAGCCGGGATTAGAACCGGTGCCCATATGGGATCCCGGCTCGTTCAAGGCAAGGACTTTGGCCACTAGGCCACGCTGATGGGCCCCGGCTTCATGTATTTTTGCATGTGTTGGGTGGTGGTTAGGGTGATACACTACTCGGCCTGCCTTGGCCTAGCTGAGTGGTGTCTGGGCATGTGGGCTCCTAAGCCAGGAGCCAGGTGGATGGGCAAGTAGGCACCAGAGGTCACCAGCCATCTGCAATAGGAAGTCCCAGGCCCTAGCTGCTAAAGAAAGCACCCTGCAACATGCAGCCCTGCTGCCCAGCACATATGATGATGGCCAGGGAGCCACCAAGGCCCGCACAAGGTAGGGCTTTCAGGGCCTGTGCTTCCTGCACACAACAGGGTGCACAAAGCTGCCTTTCCTATCTCTAGCTAGCACTTGAGGGGTCAGCCATCACTGTCATGTGCTTTGGAGGCAGGAATTTGGCCTCACAGCCTCCAGCCAGATGCTGCTGCCCTCTTGTTCACCAGGGAGTGCTTCACCCTCCTCCATGGATCCTTCTGGATTCAAGACTCTTCCTCCTGCTGGTCAGCTGTGGACCATCGGCCGCTGCTGATGTGCCATCTTCCACAAGACATCCCAACAGCTGACATCTGTTCTTCACAGAGGTCCTTCTCCCCAGGACAGGTAGAGTAGCAACATGCCTGGATCCCTCGTCTGTACTGGCTGCTCTCACAGCACGGAACTGCATAAGTCGTGCAAGCCAGGGGGACAGGCACCTTCAGCAGCCTGGTGAAGGAGCTGCTGAAGGGTCGAACAAGGATTGGTGTGGTGTGGTGTGGTGCAGGGTATTGTCCCAGTGGGTCAAGCCTCAGCCTGCCAGGTGGATGGCCTGTACGGGTGCTGCTTCAAATCCTGGCTGCTTCCCCTGCAGTCCAGCTCCCTGCCGATCCTCCTGGGAGAGCAGAGGAGGATGCTGCAGGGGCTTGTGCCCCTGTGCCCCTTTGGGAGATCTGGAGGGAGCTCCTGGTTCCTGGGCTTGTCCTGACCCAGCCACAGCTGGCTCTGGTGGTGGTCCTTGGGGATGTGAGCCAGCAGATGCAAGAAAGATTCTGTCTCTCCCTCTCTGTTCCTCTGTGCTTCCAAGAAAAGAGGACAGAGGGAGGCAGGAGGGAGGAAGGAAAACACAGAAAGCTGCCGGCCTCCTGCGAGGGAGCATGCTGTGTGCTGTGCTGTGACTCTAGACTGCTTTTAGCTGTCAATGCAGACCCCCCAGGGCGTGCATATGGCTTCCGTCATGGGACTTGTGTGCAAGCTCTAAAAAGAGTGTCCTTGAGAGCAAATGCCTCTCTGAGCTGGGGTGCTTCCATTGATTTGGCAGGAGAGCCTTGGATGAGCATCCTGCAGTGAGTCCTGGTGGCCATGAGGGTGCTCGATGCTGCCCTACCTTTTTTTTTTTTAAACAGATTTATGTATTTTATTCCAAAGTCAGATATACAAAGAGGAGAAGAGACAGAGAGAAAGATCTTCCGTCCGATGATTCACTCTCCAAATGAGCCGCAAGAGCTGGTCCCCTGGGGACCCACTCTGCTGGGGCCTCAGTGAGAGGGACCCTTGGCCCCCCCTCCATCCCCTCCCTATCTGCTGGGGCATCTGCAAGATGGTCCATCTCGTGAGCCCCTCTGCCTGGGTCTCAGCGAGATGGTCCTCGTCGGACCCCCCTCTCTCTCTACCTGGGCTTCAGCTAGTGGGACCCCCTGTGACCCCTTCCTTGCTGCTGGGGCCCCAGTGAGAGGGTCCCCTCTGGAATCCCTCTGCTGAGCCTCAGCAAGAGGGACCCCCGGTGCCACCTACACTCTCTGCTGGGGCCTCAGCGAGAGAGATCCTCAGAGCCCGACCTTCTCTCTGTGTTGGGGACTCAGCTAGAGGGTCCCCCTCAAGACCCCGTCTTCTAGGGCCTCAGTGAGAGGGACCCCTGAGTCCCACACTCTCTCTGCAGGGTCCTCCGCGAGAGGGCCCCACTGGGGAACACCTCTCCTGGGGCCTCAGCGAGAGGGACACCCTCGGGACCCCCTCTGTTGGGGACTCAGCGAGGGGGAACCCCGGCGACCCCCTTTGCTTTGGCCTCAGCGATAGGGACACCCGGAGCCACCTAACCTCTCTGCTGGGGCCTAGGCAAGAAGGTACCACTTGGGACCCGCTCTGTTGCCGCCTCAGCGAGATGGTACCCCCAGAACCCCCTCTCTCTCTGCCTGGGATTCATCGAGAGAGATCATCAGAGCCCGACCCTCTCTCTGTTGGGGACTCAGCCAGAGGGTCCCCCTCAGGACCCCGTCTTCTGGGGCCTCAGTGAAAGGAACCCCTGAGTCCCACTACCTCTCTGCTGGGTCCTCTGCAAGAGGAACCCCAGAGCCCCACTCACTCGATGCCAGGGCCTCAGTGAGAGGGACTCACAACCACCCCCTTTCTCTCTCTCTCTCTGATTGGGACTCAGCGAGAGTGACTCACAACCACCCCCCTTCTCTCTCTCTGATGGGGCCTCAGCGAGAGGGTCCCCTCGGGATCCCATCTGTTGGGACCTCATCGAGAGGGACTCCCTTGAGACCCCCTCTGCTGGGGTCTCAGCGAGAGGGTCCCCCAGCGCCCCCCTCTGTTGCTGCGGCCTAAGCGAGAAGGACTCCCAAGCACCCCTCCATCTCTGCTGGGGTCAGCGAGAGGGTCCCCAGCGGGACACCCCTTCCCTCTCTGCTGGAACCTCAGCGAGAAGGTACCCCTCGGAACCCCCTCTGCTGGGGTCAGTGAGAGGTTCCTTCTCATACCCCCCTTTCTCTGCTGGGGCCTCAGCGAGAGGGTCACCCTGGGGACCCACTCTGCTGGGGCCTCAGCAAGAGGGTCACTCTCTCGGACCCTCGCTCTCTAACTGCTGAGACCTCAGGGAGAAGGTCCCCCTTGGGACCCACCTCTACTGGGGCCTCAGCGAGAAGGACCCTGTCTCTGCTCTGGAACCTCAGTGAGAAGGACCCTCCCAGCCAGAGCCTCTATCTCTGCTTGGGCATCTGAGAGAGGGTCTGCCTCCGGACCCCGTCTGCTGCGGCCTAAGCGAGAGGGACCCCAGAGCCCCGCTCCCTAGCTGCTGGGGCCTCAGAGAGCTGGACCCCCGAGCACCCCTCCATCTCTGCTGGAGCCTCAGCAGGAAGGTACCCCTCGGGACCCCATCTCCTCGGGCCTCAGGAAGAGGGTCCCCCTCGGATACCCCCTCCGTCTCTGCTGGGGCCTCATCAAGAGGAACTCCCTTGAGACACACTCTACTGGGGCCTCAGCGAGAGGGTTCCCCGGCGCCCCCTCCCTCGCTGCTGGGGCCTCAGTGAGAGGGTCTCCATAGGGACCCCCTCTGCTGGGGCCTCAGAGAGAGGGACACTTGGCACCCCTCTCTCTCTCTCTCTTTGCTGGGGCCCCGAGAGAAGTTAGCACTTGGAACCCCCCTTCTCTCTGCTGGGGCGTCAGGGAGTGGACCCTCGCCCACCTCTCTCTGCTGGGGTCTCAGTGAAGGAGGCCCTAGGGACCCCCTCTGCTGGGGCCTCAGCGAGAGGGACCCCTGGCGACTCCTCCCTCACTGCTGGGGCCTCAGCGAAAGAGACCACTCGGGACCCCCTATACTGGGGCCTCAGCGAGATTGTCCACCTTGGTACCTCCTCTGCTGGGGCCTCAGAGAGAGGGTCCCCCTCGGACCGCACATCTCTGTCTGCTGGGACCTCAGCGAGGGTGTCCCCCTTGGGACCCCCTCAGCTGGGGCATCAGCAAGAGGAACCCTCACGCTGCTGGTGCCTCAGTGAGAGGGTCCCACTCCGAACCCATTCTGCTGGGGACTCAGCAAGAGGGACCACCACAACCCCACTTCCTAGCTGCTGGGGCCTCAGTGAGAGGGTCACCCTGGGGAGCCCCTCTGCTGGGGCCTCTGTGAGAGCGTGTTCCTCGGACCCTCCCTCTGTCTGCTGGGGCCTCTGTGAGAGGGTCCCCCTCGGGACTCCACTGCTGGGGACTCAGCAAGAGGGACCACCACAGCCCCCCTACCTAGCTGCTGGGGCCTCAGTGAGTGGGTCACCCTGGGGAGCCCCTCTGCTGGGGCCTCTGTGAGAGCGTGTTCCTCAGACCCACCTCTCTCTGCTGGGGCCTCTGTGAGAGGGTCCCACTCGGGACAACCTCTGCTGGGGGCTCAGCAAGAGGGACCCTCCCAGCCAGAGCCTCTATCTCTACTGGGGCCTCTGAGAGAGGGTCCCCCTCGGGACCCTGTCTGCTGCGGCCTAAGCGAGAGGGACTCCCAGAGCCCCCCTCCCTGGCTGCTGGGGCCTCAGCGAGACGAACCCTCAAACATCCCTCCATCTCTGCTGGGACCTCAGTGAGAGCGTCCCCCTCGGACACGCCCTCTTTCTCTACTGGAGCCTCAGCAGGAAGGTAACCCTCGGGACCCCATGTTCTCGGGCCTCAGGAAGAGGGTACCCCTCTCATATAACCCCTCTGTCTCTGCTGGAGCCTCAACAAGAGGGTCACACTCTGGAGCCCCTCTGCTGGGGCCTCAGCAAAAGGGACCCCGGCGCTCCCCTCCCTCGCAGCTGGGGCCGCAGAGAGAAGGTCCCCCTCACAACCCCTTCTGCTGGGTCCAGAGCGAGAGGTTTTCCCTCGGGACCACCTCTGCTGGTGCCACAGTAAGATCGTCCCCCTTGGGACCTCCTCTGCTGGGGCCTCAGCAATAGGGTCCCCCTTGAGACCCACTCTGCTGGGGCTTCAGGGAGAAGGTCCCCCTCGGACCCTCCCTTCCTCGCTGCTGGGGCCTCAGCGAGAGGTTCCCCCTCGGGACCCAGTCTGCTGGGGCTTCAGGGTGAAGGACCATCGGCCGCTTCTCTCTCTCTCTCTCTCTCTCTCTCTCTCTCTCTCTCTCTCTCTCTCTCTCTCTTTTGACTGCTAGGGCCTCAGTGAGAAGGTCCCAATCGGGACCCACTCTGCTGGGGCCTCAGTGAGAGAGACCCTTGGCCCCCCATCCCCTCCCTATCTGCTGGGGCATCTGCAAGATGGTCCATCTCGGGAGCCCCTCTGCCTGGGTCTCAGCGAGATGGTCCTCCTCAGACCCCCCTCTCTCTCTACCTGGGCTTCAGCTAGTGGGAACCCCGGCAACCCCTTCCTCGCTGCTGGGGCCTCAGCGAGAGGGTTCCCCTCGGAACCCATCTGCTGGGGCCTCAGCGAGAGAGATCCTCAGAGCCCAAGCCTCTCTGTTGGGGACTCAGCCAGAGGGTCCCCCTCAAGACCCCGTCTTCTGGGGCCTCAGTGAGAGGGACCCCTGAGTCCCACACTCTCTCTGCTGGGTCCTCCTCGAAAGGGTCCCCCTGGGGAACACCTCTCCTGGGGCCTCAGTGAGAGAGACCCGCTTGGGACCCCCTCTGATGGGGACTCAGTGAGGGGGAACCCTGGCGACCCCTCCCTCTCTGCTGGGGCTTCAGCGAGGGGGAACTCCGGCAACCCCCTCTGCTTGGGACCCAGCTAGAGGGACACCCGGAGCCACCTAACCTCTCTGCTGGGGCCTAGGTGAGAAGGTACCACTCGGGACCCCCTTTGCTGGGGCCTCAGCGAGAGGGACACCCGGAGCCCCCTTCCCTCTCCGTTGATGCCTCAGCAGGAGGGTCCCCCTCGGGTCCCCCTCTGCTGGAGCCTCAGTGAGAGTGTCCCCCTCGGACCCTTCCTATCTCAATGCTTTGGGCTCAGCGAGAGGATTCCACTCAGGACCCTCTCTGCTGCTCCCTCAGCGAGAGGGTCTCCCCAGACCCCCCTCTCTCTCTCTGCCTGGGCCTCATCGAGAGAGATCATCAGAACCCGACCCTCTCTCTATTGGGGACTCAGCCAGAGGGTCCCTCTCAGGACCCCATCTTCTGCGGCCTCAGTGAAAGGAACCCATGAGTCCCACTACCTCTCTGCTGGGTCCTCTGCGAGAGGGTCCCCCTGGGCACCACCTCTCCTGGGGCCTTAGCGAGAGAGGGACCACCTTGGGACCCCCTCTCCTAGGGCATCAGCATGAGGTTTGGCCTCGGACCACCCTCCCTTTCTGCTGGGGCCTCAGCGAGAGGGTCCCTCTTGGGACCCCCTCTGCTCTTGCCTCAGCGAGAGTCCCCCTCCGACCTCCCCTCTCTCTGTGCTGTGTCCTCAGTGAGAGGGTCCCACTCAGGAACCCCTCTGCTGGGTCCTCAACCCGAGGGTCCCCCTCGCAATCCTTCTCCATCTCTGCTGGGGCCTCCGTGAGAGGTTCCCCCTGAGGCACGTATATTATGCCTGTATATATTATGTAAGTATGTTAGTATTTGTGAAGCACCCCTCTCTTTATCTTGTCTTTTTGCTATGAGCACCAGGTTCCGACATTTCCTGCCAGTTTCTATTTTAACCAGACTATCAGACTGTCTGGTGTGTGACCCCAGCTGTTGGGGGTCTGGCCCTCCCTTTATAAATAGCATAATCTCTGACCGTGCTTTTGCTTATCATTCTCCTGTTATTACCACAGGGAAAATACCCACCTTCTCTACGTGGCAGCTTTGTGGGGTTGGGACATGCACTGGCATGCACCCCGTTTTCCCTTCTTTAGGAATTCAATGATTCCTGTGGAATCTATTAGTTCCATCATTCGTCTGAACTTGAGGACTCGCTCACGTGGGTGAACCTCAGCTCCTTGAATTTGAAGCTTGTGTCTGCCTGTGTTATCCCCATGTTTCTCTCTCACATACAGAAAACACCTCTGAAGTAAATGACACCACGTTCCAGTGCACCCTGACAGCGTCCTGGAATGGCAATTGCAATTCTGCTATTCTTCAGCCCCTGCCCTGAATCCTGCCTGTGTCTGTTGGGACTGACGGAGAGGCCTCTGTTGGCCTGATAAAGAATAAAACAGACTGGCATAATGGCGACCACCATAGCCAGTACATCAGCAGCCTCCACCACCAGTTACCTTGGTGACAATGAACAAGGTTGCGGTACAGACTGCCAGAGTTATGGAACAATAGGACTTTACTGATGTACATGAGCAGGTGGGCACCCTTGTGTTGTAACTGCGGGTTGATCTGTTGGCAGAGGAACAGCAGATGCTGTGAGATTGGGTCTAGGCCTCTTGCACCCCATCGTATGCCTTTTTGTGTGCAACACCTATGCAAGTGCAAAATGCTTCCAAGCCCGGGAACTGCTGTCTGCTCGTTGCTACCAAGCTAAAGATATTCCTATGGTCAGGGCCTCTTGTCCCCCAGCATATGCTTTATGTATGTTTCACCTGTGTAGTGCTATGTTTTCCCAAGCCCGGGAACTGCTGTCTGCTCGTTGCTACCAAGCTAAAGATACTCCTATGGTCAGGGCCTCTTGTTCCCCATCATATGCTTTATGTATGTTTCACCTGTGTAGTGCTATGTTTTCCCAAGCCGAGGAACTATTGTCTGTTATTTTACAATGCTGTCATTTTTATTTAAAGTAACAAAATAGTTTTCCAGTGATTGTTTTCATGAAAATCAGATGCTTTTGAAGAAATAACTGGCATTAAAAAAAACGTGTAGACAGTTACTCTGGAGAAACCTCACACTACCTCTGCTCATTGTCTTTCTTTCTGGAAATCCTAGAACTCGGATTAAACAGGTTGGGATTCATTTTCAACCGTCCTGTCAGGAGTTCTGTTTGTCTCTTGACATGTTTTGCACCTCCATGCTCTACAACGTCTTTGATCTCTGTTTAGTAATGGTGTTAAATGCAGCCTCCTGGTGGTGTTGTAGGGCCCAGGAGCCCTGGAGGTAGTTGGAGAGTAGCAGCTCCCGCACCCCCACCCGCCTGCCCCAGCTAGACTTAAACTGCAGGCTTTTGTCATTCTACAAGTAAAAGGAGAGACAGATGAACAGTAGGACAAAAGGACAGTCCTCACTCAGATATGTGTGCAGGCAATCTCAAAATGAACAATTTCCCCACCTGGCTGGGGTTACATTTTCCTTCTAGCATAAGGAGTGTAGCTATAGTATGTGTGGTGAGCTCCTTATGGTGGTTAAGGACACCTGGTACCTGATGCAAAGTGAGGCTTAGCTGCAGGATGCAGAGCAGGGGTGCTGAGGCTTTGGCCATGTGGAAACAGCCTGGAGGAGATGGCAGTGCGGATGGCTAGGGTGTTGGCAGTATTCAGCTTCCTGTCCCTCACTGTTTGCCTGCTTTGCCCATGTCAAGTATGTCTAATTGACTAAATCTATTGACTTGGTAATACTTTGTGTATAAAATTTCATTTCCAGAAGTTCTAGTAGATCATTTTCAAGTCCATGTCTTTTGCTTCTGTTTCTAAATCTGCTTGTATTTTATTGCTTTAAAGACAATGTTGATCACATTTCCCATGGTTACTGTTTCTCAATGTGCAATTCGTGGATCTACTTCTGCTTTTTCTCACTCTTGATATCCTATTTCCTGGTGTACCTAATCTTTCATACAGATTATTTTGCAAGTTTGTATATAGCAATAAATGTGGAGGTCTCAGAAAACTAACCTCTCTGGAGAGGATTTACCTCTGCCCTACCCATCTGCGACCCCCTCATTGATGCTCAGGACTTGAAATTAATTCCCTTAAACTGTGATCCCAAGGACCCAGCACAGTGGCCTAGTGGCTAAATCCTTGCCTGGAAGTCACCAGGATCCCATATGGGTGCCACTGCGTGTCTGCTGCTCCACTGTCCATCCAGCTCCCTGTTTGCAGCCTGGGAAAGCACTATAGGATGGCCCAGATCCTGGGCACACAGAAAAAGCTTCTAACTCCTGGCTTCGGATCAACTCCGCTCAGGCCATTGTCACTTTATCAGCAGATGGAGGATCTTCCTGTTTTTCCTTCTCTGTATAGATCTGCCTTTACAAAGAAAAATCTTTAAAAATACATCTATATAATCTCGGGCTGTAGGGGTATATGAGGACTCTACTGTGTCTCATTTATTCTAACTGATGTCCAGTGGAAACTTTTTTGAGTGTGTCTGCTAGTAGCTTCTCAACTTCCAGCAGACACAGGGCTCTGATGTCTGACCCTCTCCTAAACGTCACTTCCAAATGTGTTCAGGTCACAGAGCCCACAAAAGCAGCTCTCAGGTTTTATCGCATGAGATTCTTTTTTGTCCTGTCAGTTTTTGCCAGATACTGTTTTGCCAGCTTTTCAATTGCTAAGAAAGATGCTTTAAATTTAGCTTTACTGCTTATCAGTGAGAGTAGATCCAAATAATTAAGCCTGACTTGACTAGAAATGAGATGTCACATCTCAATATCTTAAAGCAATAGAAAAAGTAATGGTGATTTTGAGTATCATAGTAATGTTGCTATGAAGTTAGAAGATCAGGTGGAAGTAAGTACTGTGTACCCTTGAATTTTCTTCCACTGAGATTCAGTTGAAGAAAAATCCATGGAGATGGTTTGCTTTGATGGATTTGAGATCATCTGTAAGAGTGGGTAAATAGTTCTGGCAAAGTGCAATTGAAATAGAAGTTTGGTGCAAAAGAAAAAGCCCTAAAATCCATGAACCCAGTGGTCTTCATGTTTTTGGAAAAAATTACAAAAAACTGCAGAGATTTCCAGTGTTTTTTTTGCACTTGCACTTAATTTCCATTTTTCCCCATTGGTGTCTTGAAGTGCACTCACACAAACATTGTTGTAGACTCTTCCCCTGCCAACCTATCAAAACTGTTGGGAAAAAAATAAGGTTTTTGGTTTAAAAGTACATTTACTTAGAGTGTTCCTTTTTATCTTTAATTTTTTTTAAAAATTTATTCATTTTATTACAGCCCAAGGTCCTGAATTCGTTCCAAAGGGCAGACTGCAAGCATGCGCCTCCCTTTTGCATGACTGGTAAGTCTAGAGGTGCTTCTTGGTTCCTGTTTTATTTTATTATTTTTTTTAAAGATTTATTTATTTTTATTGCAAAATCAGATATACAGAGAGGAGGAGAGACAGGGAGGAAGATCTTCCATCCAATGATTCACTCCCCAAGTGACCGCAACGGCCAGTGCTGCGCCAATCTGAACCCGGGAACCAGGAACCTCATCCAGGTCTCCCATGCGGGTGCAGGGTCCCAAAGCATTGGGCCATCCTCAACTGATTTCCCGGGCCACAAGCAGGGAGCTGGATGGGAAGTGGAGCTGCTGGAATTAGAACCGGCGCCCATATGGGATCCCGGGGCATTCAAGGTGAGGACTTTAGCCACTAGGCCATACCAACGGGCACTTTACCCTTAATTTGTGTTTGTTATTGCCATGAGAAAAGTTTTGGCCAAGTCATAAACAGTACCTACTCGTGCAATAAGGGAACTGATCAAACTTGCAGCGATAGTTTGTACATAAAGAGACTGCTGATCTTTGGCTTCATGGTAATAGAGCTATGGTGAGTCACTGGCTTAGAGAAGCCTTCGGACAAGGCCAGCAGTCATGCATCACAGCATGTGGCCGGATATGGGGGAGAGAGTTGGAGAAGGATTTACTAAGTAATTGTCCACTATTTGAGCAGTTTAGGTCCATAAAGTGTGACTCGTCCAGTCTGGGATGCCTACATTTAAATTAGAGAAAAATAAAGAGGAGCATGTTGAGAAATGCCGGCTCTGTTACCCTCTTGTTGTGTCACTTTGCTGGCAAGGACAAAAGAAACTATTCAGCTATTTTCCCATAACAAAGTTAACATTGTATAAAGAATATATGTGGAAAAGAAATATTTGTGAACCTGTACTTTTCATACTGTCTATGAACTAAGGGACCTACAGATAAGCCATCCTATTCTTAGATTTCAAATTTGAGAAATATTCACTTAATATGTAGGGAATCCAATTTCTGATTAATACTTTGCAAGTGGATCCACAGTTGGCAACAACAATGCTGCGTTCTGCATGCCAAGTGTTACACCAAGCACACTATCACTGACTTTCAGAAGGTAGGAATCAGTGATCCTATTCAACAGATGAGAAACAAAGGCACAGAGAAGTTTCTTGACAAATACATGAAGTGCTCATAACTCATTTTGGCTCATGGAAAAGCTGTAACTCGAATCCTACTTCACATAGCAGAAACACCAAAACTAGGGAACCTAAGGTAAAGCGCCAGGGCAGGGGAGGTCGTGGGGAGGGATGTTGGGTGGCAAAGTCCAGGCTTCACATTTTGTTTTCCTACTTGCTAAAGGCATGTGATTAAGTTAGTTCCTGCTACTATTATGGTTAAACTGTTTAAAATATCATCCCTAGGCAAATGTTGGCAGAGATTAAGATGATGCTGGAGGACTCCTGTAGCCCGTATGATGGGGTCTGGATTCCAATGCCGCTTCAACTGCGGGCTCTAAACTTCATCTTTTTTTTGCTTTTTTTTTTTTTTTTTTTTATTAAATTTATTCATAGGAACTGTGATTCTCCCCACACTTCCCCACACCCTCCTCCCATGGTGGGTTCCTCCAACTTGTTGCGTAACCATAGTTCAAGTTCAGTTGAGATTCCCTCTTAGCAAGCATATGCCAAGTATACTAACTTCATCTTAATGAACCCTGGAAGTAACCAAGTGATAATCTGAACAGCTAGGTTCCTGCCATCCGCATACACCTGGGGATGGATATCTGACAGCTGCCTTTGGTCTGACCTAGCCCATGCTGTGGCAGGCATTTTGAGATTAAATCGGTTAATAGAAAATCTTTCTCTATTCTCTTACTCTCCTCTCTTTTTTGTAAAGTTTTATTTAACTGGAATACATTCCTTGTATTTTACTTAAAGTTAAGAGCATAATGAGATTTCCCAACCTGTCTAGCCTTCTGCCACACTCTCGCCTTTTCTCCTCCTTCCTTTATAATTTTTGTTTAACTTTTCACTGCAGCATACTTTGAGGTTATAACCACAAGTTTAATCCTCCATTAAAGAATTCCACAAGTAGTAAGTAGAAAAACCACTATTTCTCAAGAGTACAGATGAGGGTTATAAACATTAATCAAATCTCAAGGTGTCTGTTTCAGTCATATTCCACTTCTGTACTTTGTATTAGCTAACAAACAGGAAGGAACCCATTTGTCTTTGGGGGACTGGTTTATTTCAGTAAGTATAAGAGGCAAGTGTCTACTTGCCTCCATTCTTTCAAATAAATAATAAAATTTAAAACAGCCATCCTTCTTGATCAGTCATCCCTTCCATGGGAGAAATATACTATGACTTCTTGTGTGTGTGTGTGAGACAGAGAGAAAGCGAGAGCGAGAGAGAGAGAAAGAGAGAGAGAGAGAAGATCCTCTTAAAATATCTATTTCCATCTCATCAGAAACCAGGGAGTTGGAGCAAATGAGGCACTTGGAATGCTGACGGGAAGGTACTGAGGGGAGCTAAGTAACTTGGGAGTGATGTATAGGAGGAAAGCATTTGCTAGCATCCTCTCCGACGTCTTACAGGACTGAAAATTATTCAATAGCGTAAAACTATCAATAAGTGCTGACTATAAATTTTGGTTTGTGGAAAGAGCCAGAGACTGAAATCACATTGTCTAACCTGAAAGAACTCCAAACCATGACTGTAATTCTCAGTTGCAGTCTACTGAGAGTTGGGTAGGAGAAGCGAGGCCAGTTCCCTGAAGCCTTGGAAAGATTGACTGTGTGATGCCATGTTTTCTATTGCAGAAAACAATGCACAAGTCCCCTACCAATGCCAAATGGACATCAACAAATCAAATATTCTGAATGTATGTTTTTGCTTAGTTCCCTGGTAATCTTACCTTAAGAACAAGGTCTACTGCAGTCACTGGGCAGCTTTTTCTTTTTTTCAGTCAAGCAAAATGAAGGAATTGTTGGAATATCATGCTTTGCTGCCAGAAACTCTCAATAAGATGAACAGTTCCAGTGAAATACATTGCCAGAGGGATTGTGTCTGCTATCGTTTGAACAACTGTTGAACTACTTACCTGCAGATGTGCAGGAAATCATGTGCAAAACCATGCTGTACTCACTTGCTACTATTTTACATGTAAACGCATTCTATGGCTTATCAGGATCTTTAACCGTAAACATTTGAGTGACAAATCTCCAACTGGACCCGGAGCAGTAGCCTACTGACTAAAGTCGACGCCTTTGCAAGTGCCAGGATCCCACAGGGCTGCTCGCTCACTTGTATTCTGGCTGCTCCACTTCCCATCCAGCTTCTTGCTTGTGACCTGGAGAAGCAGTCAAGGCCAGCCCAAAGCCTTGCGGCCCTGTACTGGCATGGGAGACCTAGAAGCTTCTGGCTCAGCTCCAACTGTTGCAATCACTTGGAGTGGCTCAGCAAATGAAAGATTTTTCTGTCTCCTCATCCTCTCTGTAAATCTGACTTTACAGTAAGAATATTTTTTTAAAGATTTATTTATTTTTTTGGGGAAGCCAGACATGTAGAAAGGAGAGAGGACAATCTTCTGTCCAATGATTCCTTCCGCAAAGTGGCCGCAACAGCTGGAGCTGAGCCGATCTGAAGCCAGGAGCCCAGGACCTCCTCCAGGTCTCCCACGTGGGTGCAGGGTCCCAAGGCTTTGGGCCATCTTCAACTGCTTTCCCAGGCCACAAGCAGTGAGCCGGATGGGAAGCAGGACTGCCAGGACTAGACGCAGTGCCCATATGGGATTCCTGCACATTCAAGGCGAGGACTATAACTGCTAGGCCACCTCACCAGGTCCAAAATCTTAACTCTCCAACTAAAATACTGAAGGCCAGTACATTGTGAGCTGAACATATCCCATGTTGGTAGCCCATTCCTAAACCAATGCTGGCCTTTTTTTCAAGGATAACTAGGCTGTCAGAATTACTCCATATGCACGGGGCTGAAACTTCCTAAACACACACGCAAGCAAGAATTGTAAAGAAAGATGGCTTGTGTGAGCATGAACTTCACCCCATTAAGGTTCTTAAATAGTTATCTGCTTTTAGCTCATTTCCTACTAAAAATTCAAATGTCTCAATTTTCCATTAGGCTGTTACAGCTTCGTCTGTTAAGCATAGCCCCGCGTTCCCTAGCATCACCTCGTAGATCATTCTTGATCTCGGAGCTTCTGACGAGCTGTGTGGATTCCAAGTGAGATTTGCCTTACCGGAATTATGCATACATGTCAGTAAGGATTGTTTTCCATCATTTAGGGACCAAGTGATTTCTAGAAAAGCCATAATGTTGAGAGTACTTCCAAAGTTATTTACTGTTACGGCATGGTAGAGAAACTGACACGTGAGCTGGACTAGACGTTAATTTGTCAGCATTGGCCAGCAACATTCCTCGTGTAGACAAACGTGGGAGTAATGCTCAAACGCTCAATACCGAGATAGGAGAAGATCAGACAAGGATGAAAGTCTGGCGCTTCTCTGCCTCGTGGAGGTGTTTGAGGAAGTAGGAAGTGGGATGCTTCACAAAGTCCGTAAAAATGGAGTCAAAAGAGAAGTTTCCATGCAGACTTGAAATCCATATGTTGGCTTTCATGATCATTCTCCACAAACATTTTAAAGACTGGTTGAAAGAGACAGTGTATGTGAGTTCTATAGCTCACCAATGTTAGGAAAAGTACACCTGTTCCTGGTTAAGTACCCAACTTGTGAGAATTCCATAATTTTTAGCTTGTATTTTCTGCCTTCTGGCTAGATGTGGTTTGGATTTTTATTCTTTGGGCAGGTGTGGGTAAAAAGTGGGAAATTAATGATGATCAAATTAGACAATGGACCTACTTATTAGCTCTAGAGGAAGTCTAACTACAATGAAAATTAGACTTGTGGATTATTTGAGTTACAATTCCCTCACTTTTTTTATGAAGTACGTTGCATTAAGTGACAGTTTCATAGGCTCTGGGATTCCCCCAACCTCTCCCCATGCCATCCCCCCATGGTGGATTGTTCCACCTTGTTGCAGTATTACAGTTCAAATTAAGTCAAGATTCTTTCATAGCAACCATATAGTTTGCATAGTGTCCAGCATCTTATTGTCCAGATAAACTCCAGGTTTCTTGGGGAGACCATCTCTGGTCTGAAAATAGAGCTGGCAGAATATCATCCCAATCAATTAAAAGCCACAACAAAACATCAGCAACAATTTACAACATTATGGAGTTAATTGACATGGTATTGAGTAATCAGTACGTTAAAATGCAAGTTCTTAACCACATCCTGTGAGTACTTCATTGGCATTTCAATTTTAGTTTACACACGGAACCGGCTTGTATACACCTTAAAATGGCTATAGGGTACTATTCAGCTGTCTCATGTCTATTTTCATTGGAGTATTTAGCAGTTTATAGGGTTAAAACATAATGTTGCTGAACTTGGCAGATTTTAGGATAGTCTAAACTGGCTTATAACTCTGACAAGGCTTATAACTCTGTCAACAGTTGAGGTGCAGACCAGTTTTAGGAGGGGTGTGCAGAGAAATCTTCAATGCGTTAGTGAGGAGTAACCAATCTTTGTGTCCTGCCTAGTAAGGTATGTGTGAGTCCACGCCGACCATTTCCTCCTGGTTCTAAGCTTTTCTTGTTGTTCTCTATCCTAATTTTTTTTTGGTGGGGGGGTTTCTGCAGCGATCCTGATGGTCCTTGCAGGAGAGGGTGGGGATCCAAAGTTGGAACTAAGTAAGGATCAGAGAAAGCTCCTCTCCCTAGTCCCAAAGGAAGTTTACTGCTCTTCTGTTTCTGCAGACTGCTCAGGGCTCCTGGCTGTTGTTCCGATGACCTTGGATCCTGTCAGGAAGGATTTGGGCTTCTTCCATCCCATGTGGGAGATCCAGATGGGGGTGGATGACCTCAGAATTCGCAGGCTCCGAAGGCACTCCAATTCCCTATGTTCTTGGCGGTTGGGATATAGTCCTTGGTGCCCGTAGTGATAGTCCTTGGTGAGGATGCGGGAGTCTACAGGGTTGGGATACAAGCCTCCTCCTGTCCACCTGCTCCACTCTGGGGTGTCCCCCTGCTCTGTGTGTATGATCTGTTAAGAGATTGTCAGGATCGCTCTTGATTCCCCCTATATGTCTTTGTAGTTTGAGTTACTTGTTCCATTCCTGACAGGTTATACTTCACGTCTTCCTCACATTCTAAGCAGATGGAAGATTTCTCTGCTCTCCCACCCCATTTCCAAGTAGCATAGGGTCTTAAAAGTATATCAGGTTTTACAATTCTTTGATGTAGATCATAAGCAGTTTGACTCACATTGATTGTTGGTTCATTGGTTACATCACAATATCTTATTGCATGAGCTACAGACTGTTTGGGCTTGGAATAATACTACAATTTACAGGTACTGTTTTTCGAACTGGCATCATTTCATCTTAAATTAAGGCAAATATGTGGTATCTAACCTTCTGGAATTGGCTCATTTCCCTTAGCATTATGGTTTCCATTTGGGCCCATTTGGCCACAAAGAACTGCATTTTGGTTTTTTTAATAGCTGAATAGTATTTCATGGAGTAGATGAACCATAGCTTTCTTATCCAGTCTTCTGCTCATGGGCATTTTGGTTGCTTCCATGTTTTTGCAATTACTGATTGTGCTGCTATGATCATAGGGGTACATGTTGGTTTCTCATGAAACAGATGTTTTGGATGTATTCCTAGGAGTGCTATTGCTGGATCATACGGTATGTTGAATTTGAGTTGTGTGAATGTTCTCCATACTGATTCCATAGAGGCTGTACCAACCTGCAGTCCCACCAACAGTGGAGTAGGGTTCCCTTTTCCCCGCTTCCTCGCCAGCAGGTGTTGTTGGTGTTTCTTTGTATGTGTGCCATCCTTACTGGCATTAGGTGGTACCTCATTGATGTTTTCATTTGGATTTCCCTTATTGCCAAGGAACTTGAGCATTTTTTCATATGTATTTTTGGTTAGGTTTATCCCAGATACTTCATAGTTTTCTGTTATTTTGAATGATATCTTGCTGATTAGATCCCTTTCCATCTTGGGGCTGTTTGCATACACTATAACTGTTTTTCGTTACGTCATTTTGTACCCTGCCACTCTACCAAACTCTCGTATAAGTTCTAGCTGTCTCTGTATTGAGTCTCTTGGCTCTTGTAAAGAAGCATAACACATCGCCATGGAGGAAAAAGACACGAGGTGTAGTTAAGCGAGGGAGTGAAAGTGAGGGTTTGTTCTTTGTGGCAGACTGTAAGAACAAAAGGTGAATTTTTGAATATTTTTCACCATTGCAAAGAATCTTACTGGTACAATAATGCACCAGTCAAAACCTGATAGTTCCAATTGTTTGCATGTAATAGTTAGCAGACGCATGTCTCCATAATTTTCTCATTAAATCAGTCTGAATGTTCCACAACAATTAAAATCCTCATGTTTTAAGTTTCTGGTTACTTGAATATATAAGGTAGTCATAATTTTAAGTGCAACTTTTTACATTTTTAAGATCAGTTGACACAAATATGCTTCCACGGGGACTCTGTAAGGGTTTGCTGCATGTAAAACAAACATTGGGTACTGATGAAATGGAGGTGAATAGATCTAGTTATGTAGTTCCTTGGATAATTTCTATGTGTTGAAACACTCAAATTCCTTCCATCTAGCTTTATATGTATTAACTGTATGTTATATATAATGTGTAGACGCGTCCACATATGTATGTACACACAGCATGTTATTGGTAACTGTCATCACCTTGTCATACTATAGAACACCAGAACTTAGTTCTTCTACCCAGCCATTACTTTCAACTTGTCCGTCAGACTTCTCCCATTTTTCTATCCCTCTCCCTTCTTCCCCCCAATCTGTGATATTATTCTAAATTCACATGAGATCAACTTTAAATTCCAAACAATGTTTCAAAAAGTTTGTAGAAGACAGAATTAAAGATCTGTTTATCTTGATGAAAAAGGTCTTAAAATTTGCGTTTTTCGTACAATGAACACCATGAATGCATATACAGGTCTTCACAATAGTCCCTAGTGACCTTTCACCTTTCTCTAGTGTTGGTTAGATTTCGTTTCTCAGCTCTCCTCTCATTTCTTTTCACTGTTTTTAACATTTATTTTATTTTCATTACAAAGTCAGATATACAGAGAGGAGGAGAGACAGAGGAAGATGTCCCGTCCGATGATTCATTCCCCAAGTGAGTGCAATGGCCCGTGCTGCACCGATCCGAAACCAGGTGCCTGGAGCTGCTTCCAGGTATCCCATGTGGGAGCAGGGTCGCAAGGCTTTGGGCTGTCTTTGACTGCTTTCCCAAGCCACAAGCGGGGAGCTGGATGGAAAGTGGAGCTGCTGGGATTAGAACCAGCACCCATACAGGATCCTGGAGCGTTCAAGGCAAAGACTTGGCTGCTAGGCCACGCCACCGGGCCCAGCTCTCTAATTTCATTTCAATGTTTTGTTTCTAGGTTAGTCTATAAGTTTGCTGTTTTATTTCTTTTTGAAATAACCTTTGTTTCACTGATCTTTCATGTTTTTCTCTTCATTTACTGGTTTGATCTTTATTTCTTTACTAACTTTAGGATTTAGTTTATTCTGCCTTCTCTAGATACCCAAAATGCACCTAACCTGTTTGAAACCTTTCCATTTTTTTATGTAGGCATTTAATGCTTCAACCTTTACTTAGTATTTCTTTAGATGTCTTATGTAAGGTTTGAAATGCTGTATTTTCATTTGATTCAATTTTTAAGTTTTCTTTTGGATTCTTCCACATTTCTTCTTTGGATTTCAGGATCATAATATGTAATCTGCAGATGGTTTTGTTTTCAAGATTTATTTGAAAGGCAGATGTTACAAAGAGAAGATTTTCTGTCCACTGGTTCACTCTCCAAATGGCTGCAATGGCCGGAGCTGAACCAATCCCAAGCCAAGAGCCAGGAGCTTCTTTGAGGTCTTCCACACAGGTGCAGGGTCCAAGCACGAGAACTATCCTCCACTGCTTTTGCAGGCCATAAGCTGAGGGCTAGATGGGAAGTGAGGCCCCCGGAACATGAACCAGTGCCCACATGGATGCCGGTGTGCAAGGTGGAAGATTAGCCTCTTGAGCCACAGGGCCTGCCCCTCAATCTATGGCTTTATAATTAGCAAATTTGTCTGGATTTAGATTTTTGTGATTAGAAAAGATATGATGTACTTTTTGTTGTGGTTTAATATGTGGTCTTAGAGGAAGTTTAGTGTATTCAAGTACATATTCTAAAGCTATTGCAATGAATGCTGTGTCAGTGTCTGTATACCTTAGAACTGTGGTTCTTCTTTTTGTTTTTTTTGGTTTTGTTGTTGTTTTTGTTTTTTTGTTTGTTTGTTTTTTTTTGCTTGACTGACATGTTAGTTGATTCCTTAACTCCACTTTTCTTGATCTTTAGCTTGACTCTCTCTTTAGATATGTATGTGTTTTTTTAAAAGATTCATTTTGTTACAGAAGCAGATATACAGAGAGGAGGAGAGACAGGGAGAAAGATCTTCCGTCTGATGTTTACTCCCCAAGTGAGCACAACGGCCGGTGCTGCGCCAATCCAACCAGGAACCTCCTCCAGGTCCCCCACGCAGGTGCAGGGTCCCAAGGCATTGGGCTGTCCTCGACTGTTTTCCCAGAGCACAAGCAGGGAGCTGGATGGAAAGTGGAGCTGCTGGGATTAGAGCTGGCATCCATATGGGATCCCAGGGCATTCAAGGCGAGGACTTTAACACTAGGCCATGCTGCCGGGCCCTCCCTTTAGATATAATAAGGCTTTTTAAGAAAACGACATGCTGTGGCATTGGATATATAGTACCCAATCTGTCCTATCTTATTGTTGAATTAATTCCTTGATCACTATCTGATGATCTTTGTCTTTTTATAGCTTTTGGCTGAAGTGTATTTTGTCTAATGCACTACTCCTGCTTGCTTTAGTTTTCCACTTAGGTAGAACATTTTTTTCCATCTTTTCACCAGTGTGTGTCTTTACTAATGAGTTTCTTAAGGTACATATCCTTGGTTATTTTTTAATCCATTTAGCCAAACTATATCTTACCTGGGAGTGTGGTCCATTGACTTTCAAAGCTGTTGCTAATAAGTAGTAACAGTAAGTAGCTGTTATTAGTAAGTAATCTATCCACTTAAAAATTAGTTGGTTTCTTCTGAGTATTCTTCATCCAGTTATGGGTGAGCTTCAAAGTTTTCCATTTTGGGCCCAGCACAATAGCGTAGTGGTTAAAGTCCTCACCTTTCACATGCCAGGATCCCATATGGGCACTCTTTCTAATCCCGGCGGCTCTGCTTCCCATCCAGCTCCCTGCTTGTGGCCTGGGAAAGCAGTCAAGGATGACCCACAGCCTTGGGACCCTGCACCCACATGGGGGGCCGGCGCTCCTGGCTTTGAACTGACTGAGCTCCAGCCATTGCGGCCACTTGGAGTGAGCTATCGGACGGAAGATCTTCCTCTCTGTCTCTCCTCTCTGTATATCTGACTTTGTAATGAGAATAAATAGAAGTTTTGCATGTTCTCATGATGCTAGCCTGCTACCTTTTATTTGCTTCTGTCTGTACATTTCCCTCAAACAAGTTTTAGGAGGCCAGTTGATTCTGATGACTTTCCTGACTTTCACTCATTTTGGAGAATATTTAAGTTATAAAGGATAGTTCTACTCAGCCAAGTATTTTTGGCTGATAGGCTTACTTTTTCTTCACAACTTGAGCTAAACCATTCAATTCCCTCTTGGCCTATAGAATTTCTGTTTGACAATGTTGTTCATTTAGTGGAGGTCCCCTTGAAAATGACAGTGCTTTCCTTTTGAGAATGAACAATTGTTTGCACTTAAAAGAGCTGGACCACAATAGGTCAAGGGAACGTGGATCTTTTCTGATCCTGTCAATTGACATCCTATAGGCCTTCTGTACTTGGAGGTGTACTTATTAAGATCAGGGAAGTTATGAGCTGTTTCATTGAATATGCGGCATACTCTCTTCCTCTCAGGAATTCCAAGAAAGTGTTCATTTCAGTAAGGTCTCAAAGCTCTCGGGCTGCTTTCATTCCCTTTCTCACATTTTTTTAAAAGCTGGCTAGAAAATATTGAACCTGTCTTCAAGTTCAAATATTTTTTAATTCTGTTGATCCTCATTTATCTTGACTTTCAACTATTTTCATTTTTAATTTTTCTTTAAGAAATACTTGATTTGCAAGGTAGATAAAGAGGGGGAGACAGATCCTCCATCTCAATGGCTGACATCAAGGCCTGGGCCACTGGATAGCCAGAGCCTGGAGCTCTGTCCCTCTTGTAGCTGACAGGGACCCAAGTACCTCTGCCCTCTTCTGCTGCCTCTGCAGACATATTAGCAGACATCTGGATCCAAGGTAGAATGGCCAAGACTTGAATCGGAGCTCATAGGAGATCAGTACACAGGCAGTAGCTCAGCCTGCTGCTCACAAGAGCCAGTCCACAGTAGATTTTGTAATATCTGTTGAATTCCTCAAGGTCAGTCCTTGCCAAATTTCTCATATCATGCATTGATTTTCTAATTTCATTTTCTGTTGAAGTGTCTTATGTCTTTTTGAGTGTTCCACATCATTCTTTTTGGATTCTTTATTTTATTGGAAATGCAGGTTTACAGAGAGAAGCAGAGACACAGAAATATCTTCCATCCACTGGTTTATTCACCCAGTGTCCAGAATGGCCAGAGCTGAGCCAATCCAAAGCCAGGGGCTTCTTCCAGATCTCCCTCATGGGTGCATAGTCCCAAGGCTTTAGGCTGTCCTCTACTGATTTCCCAGGCCACAAGCAGGGAGCTGGACGGGAAGCAAAGCATCCGGTATTAGAACCAGTGTCCAAATGGGATCCCGGCATGGTCAAAGTGAGGACTTTAGCTACTAGGCTACTGTACCAGACCCCTTAACTGCCAAGCTATTGCGCCAGACCTCTCCCGTGTAAATTCTCAAATTTACTAGCATTCCTATGCATGCACCCTTAATTCTAATGTAGGTGTACGCTAGGTATTAATGTTAAACACTTCAACGATGTGGTAGTAGTATCTTATAGTATAAACAATTCTATATGTAAAACTTGCAAGGTTCATTTCTCAACATGCTTAAGCCTTTAGTATTTTGTCCCAGCTTTTCCATTCTACGATAGCCATACTTCTGTAGGACAATATTCTACAAGCAATTCTCTTCCTTAATAACCTGCTTATTTGCTCGATTTTCATCTTGAAACAATCATGTAAGACTCCAAATTAAGACATTCTATAAATAAAAGCATACCACATTTTGGCCCAGGTGCAAGTGATGGTGAGTGGCCATGGCATTTCTGCAGACCCTGGCCTCTGCTGCTAGGGGGTCTTCAACAGTGGAGCCGACCCTCGACGCAGATCCCAGGGGTCTCTAGCAGCTGAGGCTACCCTCGCTGCTGCTGCCGGGGGTCTCCAGCAGCAGTGGAGAACTGAAGAGACGGGGCGCAGCGGGGCTGGTAAGGCCAGGAGCAAGGTAAGGGGAGGGAGTGCGGCATGGCTTGAGACCCTCCCCGCACTGCGAGGGGAAGTCCAGGAGCAGCAGAGACCCACGCTGTGGCACCCGGGGGTCTCCATCAGCATTGGCGACACTCGCCTCGGCTGGTAGGCGTCTCCAGCAGCAGCAGCTGATACCCTCGCCTAGGGTGCTGGGGGTCTACACCAGCGGCGGCGACCCTCGCCTTGGCTTGCAGGGGTCTCCAGCAGCGGTGGAAATGGGAGGGGATGGGGCGGGGTGCAGCTGGAGAGTCCAGGCTAAAGGGAAGGGGAGGGGGGTCGGCAGGGCTACAGCCCTTTGCTGCGCCACAAGGGGATCCAACAGCAGCAGCGACCCTGGCCTCGGGTGCTGGGGGTCTCCAGCCACGCGGCGACCCTCGCCTCCGCTGCATGGGGTCTTCAGCAGTGGCGGCGAGCGGAGGGGAGGGGGCACGCTGCAGCTGGAAAGCCCAGGAGCAAGGGAAGGGGAGGAGGCGAGGCACTGCTGCAACCCCTAGCTGTGCCACGAGGGGATCTCCAGGAGAATTGGCAACCTTGGCCTCAATTGCTGGGGGTCTCCAGCAGCGGTGGCGACCCTCGCCTCAGCTGCTGAGGGTCTCCAGCAGTGGCTAGGCGAGGGGAGCTGAAGCAGCGCAGCCAGGCTGGACAGCCCAGACACAAGGGAAGGAGAGGGGCCTTGGCCCAGGGGAAGACACACGCTTTGGCTTCCAGTGGTCTCCAGCAGCAGCTACCCTCGCCGCTGCTGACAGAGGTCTGCAGCAGTGGTGGCGAGCTGAAGAGAGGGGGCGCAGCGGGGCTGGTAAGGCCTGGAGCAAGGGAAGGGGAGGGAGCGCGGCATGGCTTGAGACCCTCCCCGCACTGTGAGTGGAACTCCAGCAGCAGCAGAGACCTGCTCTGCTGCACCTGGGGGTCTCCATCAGCATTGGCGACCTCGCCTCGGCTGCCAGGGGTCTTCAGCAGCGATGGTGACCCTGGCCTTGGCTTGCAGGGGTCTCCAGCACCAGCGGTGACCTCGCCTTGGCTTGCAGGGGTTCTCCATCAGCAGCAGCGACCCTCGCCTCGGGTGCTTGGGGTCTCTAGCCGACTGGCCAGGGGAGGGGTGGGAGCAGCGCCAGATGGTCAGGCTTTTTGGAGCACATTTGGGAACTTGTACTGTAGGTGGCAAAAGCCATGAGCAGGTATGACGTTGGCCGGGGAGCCACCTGGGCCTGGACAAGGGAACGCTTTCAGGGCCTGTGCTCCCGACAGCATGGGCCTGGATCCCTGGACTGTTTCCCAGCAGCCTTTCCTGCCTTCTACCCTGAACCCTTCTTTAGGGGAGGTGCACCCTTGCAACCCTGCCCTCTACTCAGGCACCCGTCGCCACTTTCCCGCTTGTCCCTGCCTTGGCCATGCACCCCAACCCCTTGGAGAGGCCCTCACAACTGCCCTGTGTGTGTGGTATGGAGTGGTGATTGTTGGGGTGGAGTGGTCCAGGGTGGTGTCCCAGTGGGTCAAGAATCAGCCTGCCAGGCAGATGGCCTGCATGGGTGCTGCTTCAGATCCTGGCTGCTTCCCCCGCAGGCCAGCTCCCAGCCGATCCTCCTGGGAGAGCAGTGGAGGATGGTGCAGGGCTTTGTGCCCCTGTGCCCCTGTGCCCAGGGGGACACCTGGAGGAAGCTCCTGGTTCCCGGGATTGTCATGGCCCAGCCTCGGCTGGCTCTGGTGCTGGTCCTCGGGGAAGTGAGCCAGCAGATGCAAGAAAGATTGCTCTCTCTCCCTCTCTGTTCCTCTGTGTTTCAAAGCAAATAGCACAGAGGAAGGCTGGCATCACACAGGCAGGCAGTCAGGCAGGAAGAGATAGACACCTGCTGCCCTCCTGGGACGGAGCGTGCTGTGTGCTGTGTGCTGTGTGCTGTGCTCTGTCTCTACTGCTTTTTCCTGTGAATGCAGACCCCGAGGGCGTATGTAGGGCTTCCATAATGGGACTCCTTTGCAACTTGTAAAGAGTGTGCTTGAGAGAGAAGGTCTCTGTGGCTGGGGCTGCTTCCCTTGACTTGGCAGCAGTTAGGAGGAGCGTCCTGCAGTGAGTGCCGGTGGCCACGAGAGGGCAGGCGAAGCTGCCCTTTCTACCCCTGTTTCTCTGAAACTTGAGGAAAAGTAAGTGAAGAGGCTATTTTAGAAAGTATAAATTAAATAGAAACAGTTTTGCCAAGCATTTGGATTAAAGAACAGCTACTAGTAAGTATGTTTCTAGGGCTGCATCTTACTGTCACCCTGGGCCATTCCACAACATTTCATTATGCTTCTCCTACTACCAAACTGAAGCTCATTCTCTCCCTTTCCCTTTATTTTGTTTTGTTTCTAAGTTTTGCTTCTATTCACCATCTGCAATATCGGATCATTTTGGGCCTAGTCGTTATGACAGTCTATCTGGTGGCCATGGTGGGCTCTATCCTACCTCTTACTTTTTACAAGAGAACTTCCCCATCATCTCATTTATTATTTCCGGTAGGCTTAAGAACAATAGTTTTATCATCCTGTTTATGGGTGTGGGATATTGGGTCCAACAACTTGGAGTAACTCATTCACAATCATACAGTCATGAAGTACCAGGGCTGAGCTCGTTGTTCCAGTTTTTTGTTTGTTGGGTTTTTTGGTTTTGTTTTGTTACTCTAAACTTTTGTAGTTGGTGGAAACAGATTGTGTGAACGAAAGCTGCAATCCCTGGAGGTAACCAGACGGAGGAAGGGGGTGTCATGAGTGAGTGCTGTGCAGAGTGATGACATCACGCCAGCTGATACAAACAACCTGCCCATTGGATCTGCATGTCACTTTCCTGTAAGAGCCCACCTGATGTTTGTAACCAAGTGACAGTAAGGGGTGTTAGTGTATGTAAAGGTGGGAGAATGGGGAGGTCTAGTGTCTGGAAAATACCTGCAGGTGATGCCATTAGTTCTTTGTAAAGTGCTGGTCTTAAAATGTGAAACCCAAAAGGAAAAGTTCTTGTGAAGCTTTAGGAAAATTAACAGACACTTGAATACTGGGTACCTTTGGTTACAATCATGTTTGAATTTTTGACCTTGAACTTGATTTGAATAAAGTCCTATTTTGTGAAGATACTAAAAGTTCTGGGGAACTGAATCCCAGGCTTCAACTTCCTTCAACAGTTCCTTTGTCATTTATTAGCTTAAGCTGCCTTTCTGTTTTCAAATATAGGCAGTTCATCTTCTGTATAGATTCCCAATACAGTAGGGATTAAAAGTTGCTCAAAGCTAGGCAGTAAAACTTTCAGCCAAGAAAAAATCAAACGTCTGGATGGCCCAAGGGAGCAACTGACATTTCAGTTTTTTTAAAGATTTATTCCCTGAATATTTCAAGTTTAAACATAGGCTTTGGATCAGTGCAACTTGGGTTCTGTGTCACTTATTCTATATTACCTCAGTATTATATTATGGATTCAATTTCTTGCTCAGTTTTTGGAAATGGAAGACAAATTAAGTTGTCAGGCAGGACTTTAACCTGTAGTTTGCATTTCCTGTTCTTGAATTGTAGTGCTAGAGTCTTCAATGTTATTAATATTTGCTAACCTGAGTAAGGAAGTGAAGTCCCAGGACTGTTTGGAAAACAGGATGAGCTTTAGTTAGGGAGGGTGGGGGTGTGTGAAATGATGGGTTTAATAAGGGAAGTGAATAGGAAGCAGCAACAAGATGGTCATGTTACATTTGTTGAAACCAGAGATTCTGAAAATATAGAAGTCACTTCAGAAAACAAGGACCTTCTAAGTATCATTCTCCTGTCTACTTCTCTTCCCCCCCAAAGTACTAATGTTGAAACAATTTTGATTTGATGGTGATACCGTTTATGGAAGGATTGTTTTTTTTCACTGTAGAGGCGAGTCCTGTTTGGATAGAATTTGTACACAGATATAGTGAACATCTTTGGAAGTTATGTCACCAGTGACTGTGTGCTTTAAATCACTTGTGTTATTGTTATGATGATGATGATGATGATGATGATGATCAAGGCAATTGCAAAGCACTTACCCTTGAACATTTACCAAAAGTCTGAGGTTCTATGATATAATGTTGATGGATTGTGTTGTTGAAGAATTAACAAGATGAATGCCCTTTTCCCTACGGTTGTATGTACTTACATCTTAAACTTATTGCTAAAGAAGTAGGTGTCAGAGAGGCTGATTTAATTGTGCTCAGTATTTTGTGACAAACCACGAAAGAAATTCCATTAGTCAAGATATTTGCAGTTCTAATGAAGAGTAAAATCTGATGATTTAATAATGTTGGGATTATCTCATAACTAGTTGTTTAATTAAAGATCAAACATGCTAATGTGATTAGTAGATCTTATTATGAGACCTAATTAGGCCAGGGTTAAGCAAGAACTTCTGGCCCATTATCTCTTTCTGTATAGCTACAAACTACAAATGGTTTCTCTATTTCAGTTGTTACAATAAATGTCTTATGTGCATGAAAAGTATGAAATTCTAATTTTGGTGTCCATCTATAAAACTGTATTGCAGCGTAGTGATGTTTATTCATGTACATTGTCTACAGCTGCTTTCAGTTATAAAGGCAGAATTCTGCAATTGTATGTAATCATACAAAGATCATATAGCCCACAAAGCCTAAAACATTCAGTATTTGTAGAAAAAGCTGACATTTCAGATAAACTGTAGTGTCTTTCACATTTGTCCACTTCTTCACATTTCAACATCCATTATCCTGGTCTAGATCTTAGTTCTATATTGCCAAAATTGTTGCAGAAACCTCACAACTGGTATTCACATTCCTGGTTTTCCTTACCTTATCTTCCTAAAATATGCACACTTAAATATTTAATGATGTCTCCGTATTTACAGAAGAATCTACATAGTTCAACTCAAAGCAAGCGCTTCTTGGGTCACTCTACACTTCAGGGAAGGCTCCACCTGCTTGCTCATTATAGTCTATACTTAGGGTAACCATCTGATTTTTCCAGAAGGGATAAGTAAGTGTGAAAGAGGCTTTATAGTCATTGAATTGAGAAAACAAGTGTAAAGCAGTATTATTCTAGGCACATCGGGATATCTATCTATCTATCTATCTATCTATCTATCTATCTATATAGAATTTCTTTTCCTCTTTGTATAAATATCTACCTGAAACATTTTTCCAAATCCAGTTTATGAAGAGCCATGTCTGTGTAGCTGTACTCATACATAATCTCTTTCTCCCACTGCACACGCACACACACACGCGCACGCACACACACACACACACACACACACACACACACACACACCTATAGTGTACAGCACTAGTTTCTTTGAGACATAATCCTTAGCAAACACCATATTCCTCATGGATCTATATAGCACCATGCCATTTGCAGTATATATTTGATGAATCAATGAAGACTAGATTGTGGAGACTAGTATTTGAAGTATTCAATTTCTGAATCTTCCATTTTAATATGATTAAGTAGTAAGCAAAACTAGGTTTCTGAGGACTGAGGACACATCCTTGAGTGCCAGTATAGAAGTGTAGCAGGATGGATTAAAGTGCAGGTATAAACTTTGGGATCCAGCCTTCCTGAGACTGCATTATGATTCTGTCACTAATAGGCTGTATTACCTTGGGCTAGTTACTTTCTTCTCCTTACCTTCTTGCATCTGTAAAATGTGGGTGATCATAGTAGTTACTTGATGGAATGATGGCTGAATAATCAAGTATTCCAAGAACGCAGTGACTGCTCTATGAAAGTTCACTGCTGGGAGAATCAAGATGGCAGAATAGGGTAAGCACACGTTTAAACAGATGGAGAAACATTTAATTAGGATGAAGCAGAGAGGACACATTCCAGGAAATAGAGAAAAGAACAACAGCAGAGGGATACCTGGAGACTGACAGACACAGGAAAGCAGCAGACACAACGGTGTGGTGTTGCAGTGATGGATACTCCAGTGGCATTCAGCTGACGGCAATCGGAACTCCATCAGCAACCAGGTGGGAAGGGACTTGCACTGGGAACTTGGGAGGTGAACCCAAAGAACTGGCCATCCTGCTGGTCCATTTGATTTGACCAGGAACAGAGACAGAGCAGCAGATCCCAGATGGGCAGTGCGAGAACAGAGTGGATTCATAGCCCAGTCAGCCCCATAGAGCCGAATTGGGCGCCATTTTGCGTAAGGAGACAAAAGCAAGGGAAAGGACTGAGCATAAGTTGAGCTGGGAGTGAACTCGTTTCTTCTTTTTTTTTTTTGCATTTTTTAATTTATTTTTGAAAATTATATTGTTGACAATCTTTACATAGTTAATTACGGTAAAAAGGTTCAGGAGCTATAGGGAGGTGGGTAAGACTATTATGTCCATATTGTTTCCTTCTTGTACCTGAGGTAAAGGGGGTTATTGAGGGAGAAGCCCCTCCCAGTTTCCCACCCTCCCCAAGTCCCGGATGTGGGGCATGCTCTGAGATCCTTGCTCAAGTGGTTTTAATAGTTCATCAGTTATGAATCGCTGCCATTTTCACCACTCAAAGCACGAGGGGGTTGTTGAAGAATCCACTGATCGACATAGTCATAGAGTCTTCATTTGCCCAGTATTTCGCTGGCAACACAGAGCTGAGGTGGTTGATTGACTTGTTCTTTCTTCTGTCTTTTTTTTGGCCAGGGTTCTGAGTCCAGCATTTCGATTGGGGAGAACCCCAAAGAAATTGTGAGGTATTTATAGACCAGATTCTCGTATGTTCTAGCAAGCAAAGGGCCCGGCACAGTCCATCTCCTGGATCAGCTGGTGGTTGCAATTGCTGGGTTGGTTCTGTTTTCAGGCCCAACATAAACTGGGACCAATGGCTGTTGCAGTCCAGCCTGGTTCTGCCCAGCACATACTAGGCCCTCACATATACCAGTGGGAGCTGCAGCCTAGTCAGAGCGACCCACAATAACACCCAGCCACGTGGCTACAGGAGGGGAGGAGGCGGGGCGCGGCGCAGCTTCAGACCCCAGCCTTCCAGGAGGGGATTCCTCTCCCCATGCAGGTGGAGACCACCCCGCACAGGGAGGGGAAGGGGGTGCGGCGTGGCTAGAGACCACAGGAGACGGGGCCACAATCCTCTCTCCAGACCCCAGGAAGCAGGGCCCCGGTCTTCCCCCTGACACCTTGAAAAGGCCCTGGTCCTCTCCAGAACTCTGAGACAGGGCCCTGGTCCTCTCTCTGGAACTGGAGACAGGGCCACGTTCTCTCCTGGACCCAGGAGACTGGACTCCGGTCTTATCCCCGGAACACGGTAGACAGGGTCCTGTCCTCTCTTGGAGCCCGGGCGCCTCAGGTGCGGGGGGTTTCCAGCAGTGGCGGCGACCCTCGGCTGCGGGCCCCGGGGGACTCCAGCAGCTGTGGTGAGGGGAGGGGGCGCTGCACTCCTGGAGAGCCCAGCTGTGCTGCCAGGGGAATGGAAGGGGCACCATGCAGCTGGAGAGCCCAGGTGCAAGGGAAGCGGAGGGGGCGCAGCAGGGCAGGAGACCCTCCCCCACGCCGAGAGGGGATCTCCAGAAGCAGCTGGGACCCTCGCCTGGGGTGCTGGGGTTCTCCAGCAGCAGCGGTGACCCTGGCCGCGGCACCCGAGGGTCTCCAGCAGCAGCAGTGGCGAGGGGAGGTGTGGGGGGCTGCGCGGCTAGAAAGCCCAGGCTGAAGGGAAAGGGAGGGGGCGCGGCATGCCTGCAGCCCCTAGCTGCGCCAGGAGGGGACAAAGCCAATTGTTTTTTGCAGCCCTAGCCAGAGAGCCGACCCCTTGCGGTGCGTCACTGCTAGAGGAGGCAATTCAGAACCAGCACAGCTCCAAACTCAGACACTGCTTTCCCTGGGATTCGCCGGGGTGGGGGGCCGCCAGCTAGAAGCTGGCGGGTGTGGGGGAAGCAAATGTGTCTCAGGCGCGCATCCGCCTGGGATCGTGAAGGATTATCCGCGGGATTATCCGCGGCCGTCCACATGGTCCAGCCAAGGGCACGGACAAGCCTGCTTAGTTGGCTAGCTTTCAGAGCAGCTCTCCAGAGGCAGCGAAGTTCTGCTCACCAACAGGGAAAAAAAAATCCGGAAGGCGGGGGAACAAAGCTTGGTTCATTCTCAACATCGCACGTCCCGGGGACTCTATTGCCCCTTGGCTTTACTCAGAGTTTCTGCTTAAGGTCTCTCTCAGCTGGTCCAGGCGGCAGGGAAGGCACCGGTCTCCTCCTTGGGGGGGGGGGGAGGTTTCGCCCCACCCGCCTTGTCTTTCTTGTCTTTGCTGCCAGACTGTGCTGGGTTCTGCCGCCTCAGCCTTCCCGCGGCTTTTGTGTTGTCTTCCAAAGTTAGATTAACATTCCTGCCTTGAAATTTTTAAAAATATCATTATTTTGGTAAATGTGCTACTTTACATCCATAAGTGGCTTTAAAATAACTCCAGAAAGTCACTTATAATTACCACTGAAAAAGCATGAAAATTAGCTTCCGGTCTTGTGCAAACCTGGTTAGGTTTGTTGGCTCACCCCTTTCAGAGTGTGACTACAGGATACTCACCCTTCAAAAATCAAACTTTCAAAAAAGATTTATTTATTTTTATTGGAAAGTCAGAGATACAGAGAAGAGAGAGGAAGATGTTCTGTCCTATGATTCACTCCGCAAGTGACCACAACTGCTTTCCCAGTTCACAAATAGGGAGCTGGATGGGAGCGGGGCTGCTGGGATTAGAACCATATGGAATCCTGGCACGTTTAAGGCGAGGACTTGAGCCGCTAGGCCACCGCGTTGGGCCCCCAAAATGAAACCTTTTAACGTAAAGAAAACTCAATTTCTAAATGCGTCCTAAGAATCTACTAAAGATGCAAAGCCTCTCCTGTGTATTGTTTGAGAACAGTAAGAGCATCTAATTCTGTGTTGCTATAAAATGTCTGGTAAAAAAAAAAGGAAGCTGATCAAAGTAAAAATGTAATTAATAATAGTTATTGTATTTTACTGTCCCCTGAAAATTTGCATGTATTGCTACTGCAGAGTTCCAAAGAATACATAAAATACATTTTCCCTGAATCATGCCCCCGACCTCATCTGAAAATAATTGATGATAGAGCTGGTGACGTGGCCTCAAGGACTAAGCCACCATCGGCATCATCAACATCCCGTGCAGGTGCTGCTTTGGGTCCAAGCTGCTCTACTTTCAATCCCTCTTCCCACACTAGTAGCTGGGAAAGACAGCCCAAGGATCACACTGAAAGTGTGAGGGGAAGCCTGTGTTGACTAAAGGAGACTCCAGTTGCGTCCTCTATAGCTTTGATGTGGACGCATGTACATGCCACTGCATGAAATAGCACAGCATCTAGTAACAGTGTCTGTTGATTTTTACTCAAGGGGTACTTCCAGTGGAAGCATGATTTTTTAAAAAGAAAAATCATAAAGGAAAAAGAAGGAAGGAAGGAAAGAGAGAGAGAGAAAGAAAACAAACTTTGAGGGTGGGCATGATGGCCCAATTGGCTAATCCTCCAATTGTAAGCACCAGGACACTACTGATTCCTGTCCTGACTGTTCCAACTCCCTTCCAGCTCCCTGCTTGTGGCCTGGGAAAGCCTAGAGGATGGCCGCAGTCCTTGGGACCCTGAACCTACATGGGAGATCTGGAAGAAGCTCCTGGCTTCAAATCAGCTCGGCTCTGCCCTTCGGGGTCATTTTTGGAGTGAACAAACAAATGGAAGATCTTTCTGTCTCTCCTTCTCTCCGTAAATCTGCCTTTCCTATAAAAGTACATTTTTTAAAACTCAAACTGCAGTTTTATTTTTTTGCTACTGTATTCACGTGTCTTTTTTTTCAAACACCCCGTTTCTGCCACTCACGCAGAAGGGCATTTAAGCAAAGCAAAATGAAAATATCTCTATGGTCTCGGGAGCATTGTTGTAATTTTAGGGGCAGGCCTGGTTCTTGGCAGGGAAAGAGTGTAGCTTGGATCCATTCTAATCAGGGCACAAAAATCAGCTCTAAGGGCTTTGACGAGTAGAGAGAATGCTTCACCAGCTCTGGCTTCATAATTCCACGTAGGAGGGAAAGCTTTCACCTAGTTCCTGTTCCAGGGATCACCATTTTCTGCGGGTGCGCCTGTGAGCGCGCGCCCAGGTGTCCCAACCTGAGTGCACTGGTTAGCCAGGCGCGCTTGTGTCTTGATTTCAATCAGAGTTGTTGTAGGTTTCAGCGGCCTGTCCATCAACTAGTATTTCTGGAGAAGCTCTAAATCCAGACACCTGCGACCCAGGGTCCTCCACTCGCCCGACTCATGGGAGGTGGAATGGAGAATAGCGCAGGTGTGCGCGCTCAGGTGAGCGGCGCGCCAGGAGCCAGGGACCAGGGACCAGGGAAGGCCAGCGTCGGGCCCGGAGGAGCACAATGCCGTGGGTGAGTGACCCCAGTGGAACCCGGAGTCCACTGAGCCCCGGTCTCTCGGCCACTAGCCTGGCGGACTGAGGTTTAAGCTGGCGGGGAGGCTCTGAGCTCAGGGGATGGGGCAGCGGGTCCTGTCTGTGGCTTCAAGCTCCTTAGGTTTAGTCTGAGTGTTTGGGCGGCAGCGGAAAGGTGATCTAGTTCCTGGCTACTACAGCGCTCCGGAAGGGGAGGATTCAAGTTAGAAACCTACCAGGCAGACTTTTTCAAGTCCCTGTCTCTGGGTCCAGACCCATGGTCCCAAACGCTGGGACTCCAGAAAACTTTTGCGACTAAGTGAAGACCTCCTAAGGCACCCGTGGTGCGGTTCTGCCCAAGTTGCAACATTCGTTTAATTGGCGTTAATTAGAATACTCCGTTGGTGAAAAAGTCAGTCTGGATTTGGGTCTTTGACTTCATATCCCTTGTTTTCGCGTTCATAAATAGTGGTGATAGAATATGACAAAAGTACACCGTTGGGGAATTTTTTGGTCAAGTTCAAGAAGTAGCACCGTTACCTCTGTCTAGACTTCAAAGTGGACTTTAAAATACTATGTGTCTCACACTTTCCAATTCCATTGTGAGGGTGAAGTGAGCAGGGAACATGGAGTTTTTTAATGTGGTGGTAAGGTGTTGCAAAACCAGGGCTTGTTTCCTAAAAATATATATATATATATATATAGTTCAGACAATTATCAAAGTTTCTGGACATTTCTCTTGTGGTTTGATTCTTGAAATTTTCAGTATGGGAGCCCTTCGGTGTTGTTTAAATTTGTACGGAAAACAGACTCCTGAGTAGAGACCCTTTGTTTAGTTTGTACTTTGCAACCTGACATTTGACAATGGTTGGTTCTAAACAGTTGTGCTTTATCGGCACGATGAAGTTTGGTTTTTTTTTTTTTTTTTTTGTAAACTTGTTCAATTAGGATGCACTTTGCTGGTAATCTTTGTGCTGTATTTGTAAAGTTTTGTTTTGAAATGCTGTTTTACTCTGACCTGAAAGAAGTGGAACGTACAGTTAAAATTTTGTGTTGAGGGAAACAATAGAAGGCTTAAAAAAAACTTTGAAGTGGGATTCTTTGAATGTTTAAGTCTTTTTTTTTGCACAAGCTGCTTTCTTGGTAAAGACTGTTTCTTGTTCTTTGTGTGGGTAAGTTCCAGCCCCTTCCCTGTTCCCCAGGGGCCATCAGCACAATGGTCCTTCAGTTCTCAAGCCAGAAGCAGAGAAATCTATCCTTTCCTGAATCTCCCCCATCCAGTGTATCCACGCTTCTGGTCAGTTTTCACCGTCAGCCACCTTGAGCGCCCTAGGCTGCAGGATCCTGTGCCTTAGTGCTGTGCTGGATGTAAGCAGCCAGAAATGAACCAAGCTCAAGCAGTGCTTGCCCACATGATTGTGGCAGAGTCAGGGAGGCAGGTTCCCAGCCAAGAGGAATTAGGTGTCAGAATGGGAAAGCTTTGGAGATGCAAGGAGGCACTGGCTTCCTTTACAACAGGTAGCCCTGGAAGATCTACCTGACAAGCTGAGATGGGGAGGAATCAGTCACAGGGAAAGGGGCAGGGAGACTGCAGCCTGGCCTTGGAACAGTTGTGCTGGGAAGGGCTTGGCTTATCCGAGGACTCAGCAGCAAGGGAAGGTTGACCTAGAAGTCAGCCAGAGATCAGACCACGCAGAGACCTGCAGATGACAGCCAAAGGTTTAGGTTGATTCTGAGAGGAGGGACAGCCATGGTAGGGTTTTCAGCAGGCAGGACTGGGGCTGCCAGGTAGAGGATAGGAGTCGCAGGATAGGAGGTAGAGGATGAGAGTAGGAGGCCCCGCTGGGTGCTCTCCGGAGGTTTGACCTCAGCTCCAGGCATCCTTTAGAGGTGATAGTTAAGAATGTTACACAAGTGTATGTACTTAAAACAGGTCTTGGATAATGTTTAGTTAGAAAACAAATCAATCTCAAAATGGCCAATTTGTGAATTCATCAGCTTCCATTGTTTGTAATGGAATTTTAATTTTTTTCTACTAGGATCATTTGTGTGACTTTATGAGCATTTTAGGGTTATAAGATTGCCAGCATTGCTAAGAATTTTCACCTGTAGGATCACATGTTTCCAGTCAAGTGGGTCTCCAACTTTAGGGTGTGTCAGCATCACAGCACAGGCTCTCTGCTGCCTTTGAGTATTAACAAGCCGAGAAACTTCGATCACTTGTTACATGATTGCCTCCTATTCAACATTGTTCCATGCTGACCTCTATTTCACATTGAATTATTACAGATAATATGAACTAGAGATACTATAGAATGTTCTGGGGTAAGGAGCAATTTGCACACTGTTGCCTTTCCAGCTTCAGTCACTCATTACCGATGCATTTGATGGTAATAGATTTCAGAAAATCAAAGAATACTTTGAACAGAAAGAGAGCCATTCCTCCCAAAAATACAGTCGTCTGCTCTTACAAAAGCTCAATAGCTCCATCAATAAGGCAAGTATGCTTTGCTTTCTGGTGTGCCCAAAGTACCTGCATTGAACTGCCGACGTGAGTGGTGACGCAGTGTGGTCTCCTGCCTAGGAGCTGGATGATCATGCCTTTGGGCATATCTCCCTGCTGCTCACTTGTGTTAGGCAGTTCTTCATGGATGGTCCTGAAGAAGATGAGCCTTTACTAATTCAGCAGGGACTGATCCCAAAGATAAGTGTCACCTTGTCACTGCTTGAAGCTCTGGGTAACCTGAAGGATTAGGGTGGGTTTAGTTGTGTTATATTATTCTGTACCATGGAGACCAAATCAGAGAAGAAATCAGTATCCCCACTTTGCCACATCTGTATCCCCACTTTGCCACATCTGTATCCCCTCTTTGCCACATCTGTATCCCCACTTTGCTACATCTGTATTCAACAAATATATGGTGGGGAGGGAGATGGAATGGTGACAAAAAACAGTTTTTGATGGGGAGAGCTGGAGTGGTAACCAAGGTATTTTATTTTTAAAAAAAGATTTTTTAAAATAGTGGTAATATAAGTGAAAAGAATGAGAAAAATATTTAATTACTCTTTGTATTGGTCTGACTACAAGTGTTTGGATGCAACAAATAACTCAAAGTTTTTTGAATTACATAAATTGTATGCCTTTGTTCTTTCATACGTGTGTCTTTATTGGTGTTAACCTGTCCGCATCTTCCCCAGTAAATGGATGATTTCATTAACGCACTTTTTTAGTGTTTGGTCAGTGTGATATCTATGACCCAAGGAAATTATAATTATGTGCCAGTCTCTGATAACAAGTAATAAAATTGCATGATGGTAAAAAAAAAAAAAAGATTTTTTTTATTGCAAAGATTTACAGAGAGAAGGAAAGACAGAAAGATCTTCCATCCGATGGTTCGCTCCCCAAGTGGCCATAATGACCAGAGCTAAGCTGATCCGAAGCCAGGAGCCAGGAACTTCTTCTGGGTCTCCCACGCAGGTGCAAGGTCCCAAGGCTTTGGGCTGTTCTGTACTGCTTTCCCAGGCCACAAGCAGGGAGCTAATGGGAAGTGGAGCAGTCAGGATACCACTCGGCACCCTTATGGGATCCTGGCGGTTGCAAGGCCAGGATGTAACCACTGAGCTATCACACTGTGCCGAACCGAGGTATTTTAAAGTATAGCTTCATGGGATAGTGGACAGTGCTTGCCACCTTCTGTAATGCCAAGCACGGGCACCAATTTGCTCGACTTCCAATCCAGCTACCTGCTAATGTGTTTGGGTAAAGCAGCAGAAGATGCCCAAGTACTTGGGCCACTGCACCCCATGTGGGAAACCAGGATGCAGTTCTAGCTTTGCCAGCACAGCAGCTTTCTGGGGGTTGGGGGAGGGGAGAGAAGCAAGGAGAAGGAGCTATTTTCTCAGAGAGAGAGAGAGCTGTCCATGTGTGTGTGTGTGTGTGTGTCCCTGCTTCTGTTACTCTTTCAAATCTTTTTTTTTTTTTTTTTTTAAGAACTGACCTCCCTCAGTTGAGGTCACTTCTTGAGGGGAGGTCCTGGGGTAAGTTGGATCACATTAACATACCAAAGGATGGAATTTTAATCATGAATTTAAGGATGGAGAAAATAGAGTTTCAGAAGACAGATGATTCAATTCTTTTGATTTTTGGACATCATCGCACCAAAAATGTTTCTCTGAGCTTTGAATTAAACATACCATTTTGTTTCCTTTAACTCACTAAAGGACTCAGTAATATTTGTTATAGACAGTGGATGATTTGGAACATAATTATGTTTCTTGCTGTTGGGATACCACTTGCATTTCTAAATTTTAATATTTATTGCAAAGGTGAGGAGGTTGCAGACCATTGTGGACTTTTGATTAGGATGGAGAGGGTTGGGTTTGGGGGGCAGTGGGATGGCTGAGAAAAATGTTCCTGCCTTCCCTCCTCTGTCCACAGGGGAAGAGGGTTGGAAGAGTAGAGAGAGAAGGTGTGCCACTCCTTGCCAGGCTACAGTGGTGCCAAGGGATGGAGATGGTTGTTGGCTGTCTCCTTAGGGACCCTGACGGGGGTGCGGGGAGAGAGAATGTCCTGAGGGAGTTATTTCTCTTGGCTTCTGGCACCAGAGGTGAGAAATTCTAAGGTCTCTTGGCTGCCCGCATCTACCTCAGTGTGCCCACAGACTTAGGCATTCATGCATTTGGAAGGCAAAGTGCCAGAGGGGACACAAAGAAAGATGTTTCATCTGTTGATTGATACCACTGTAGCCAGCGCTGGACCAGGGCAAAAGCAGGAGCTGGGAATCCCTGCTGGGTCTCCCAAGCAGGTGGCACTTGGTCCATCCTCTGCTGCTTTCCCAGGTGTAGTAACAGGGAGACAGAGGAAGCAGAACAGTTGGGATGCCAGCACCACAGGTAGTGGCTTAACCCAGTGTGCCACAACTCTAGGCCCCCAGGTGATTGAATCTAAAGTGAAGGTTTTTCTGATGTAAATGCAGGAAATGTCTCAGACCTTGCCTATGTTACAGTCACCAGTCACGTGGAGAGAGTTAACCATTGCCTGGGCTCTGTCACCAGCAATTTTGATTTCCTGGGTCTGGGATCAGGGAATTTTCAGATAGTGCCAGCTTGTCCCAGTTCCCATTGAGGCTTGTTTGTGATGTTCAGCAGGGTGCTTGATTCTGAAATGCAGTGTTCAAGGCTCTGTAAGGAGCTGTTTATCCAAACTCCTGCTCAGCAAGAGCCGTTTTCTCTTCTGACCTGTCTCAGCAAAAAATGGTCTTCAGATGGCCTTTGCTTTATTGAGTAAATATATTCTAGGAAGGTGACAGAAGTTTTGTTTGTTTTTTCTGACTTACTGATATTTTTGTTGGAAATGGAGATTTGCAGAGAGAAGGACAGCTGGAGACCCAGAAGCAGCTCCTGGTTTCCAAATGGCTCAGTTTCTGCTGTTGGGGCCATTTGGGGAGTGAACCCACAGTTGGAAGATTTTTCTTTCTGTCTCTCCTTCTCTCCATGTCTGCCTTTTTAATAAAAATAAGTCTTTTTTTAAAGTTTGTTATAAATTATTCCCATCCTAGCAACTTAATATGAAATAGAATATATATTTCTATGAAAAGCCAAACCTTGTTTTAGCCAGCTGTGTTTGACATAAGAAAGGTAGCCAGGCATGGGCCCATCGAGTGCCATCAGGGTGGCACTGGGTGGAGCCGTTCCCAGTTCTGCATCTCCGTTGACAGGTTGCTTTCTGCACGTTTGCCCCTGTGTTGGGAAGATCCGTTGAGCTCAGTCCTGTCTTGCCAGTCCCTTCTGGAGCTTTCTGGCATCCATCCTGGCTAAGTCTTCAATTCCTGCTGAGAACCTGAGAGCTTAGGAGGCTCCTGGAGGTTTCTGGCTCCATCATGAGTCTTCCGCATGGCAGATGTGAGAGCCAGGCCTACCTGAACATGTGCAGGGAAGAGGAGCTTTAGTCCCATTCTGGTCGCCTGAGAAAATCTCCTAGAGAATTTTCATTGACTAGGCTGCAATTATTCAGTCCTGTGTGGTTCCATCTGCCTTTTCTGTCTTGGGTACATAGTTTCCTGGTTTGAGAGGATGACAGGATTTCTGACCATGGAAGACCTGGTCTCAGATGTATCTCTGATCAGTGCGACAGAAGACTTCCTGGACACTGCTATGGTAAGGCTCTGGGGAACTTCACGATGCATGCCCCCTTGGAAGTGGACAGGAATAGCAAACCTTCATCCAGGTCTCTTCCACGGGTACAGGAGCCCAAGCACCTGGGCCATCCTTTGCTGCTTTCCCAGGCGCATTTGCAGGGAGCTGAATCAGAAGTGGAGCAGCCAGGACTCAGAACAGCTGCCATCCAGGAGGCCACTCTGTAGTTGGTGGGGGAGCATGCTACACCACAGTGCTGGCCCCTCGAGGTTATTTTCAAAGCCTGAATTTCTGTAAGATGTGCACTTCATTAAAAGACTTTATTATCAGAGTATCATTTAAAGAATAACTGTACATCAACACACATGTCCGTGTTAAAAGAAAAATGGCTTATTTACATATGTACAAATAGCCACTTGCTCATTGCATTCAGGAGGCTGAGGTTCACGTAAGCTTTCTCGAAAGTTCTTTAAGGGCACCCTCTGCCTATGAGGGCACCCTCTACTAACATGAACGTTAGTTTAGAATGCTGCTTTAGAATAATAGCTGAAACCTTTCTTTTTATTAGGTTATTTCCAGATGCAGTAGAAAAGGTAAGTCTATTATTAGCTACCAATTGGCTACCTATTTTAATTAATATTACAATACAGAGACTATTGAAAGTGGGGTTAAATATATTTGAATTTATTGAGAAAGCATATGATAGCGCTGAAATACATTTTGTTGTGAAAACCTGTTTATTTGCCTGGTTGTGTTTGTAGTTGCTGCTGTCGCTAAATGGCTGCTAAGCTTTGTTCAAGTCGTGAAAAACCAGGTTGGTCATTGCACACCAGCAGCATGGTCAGTGCTGTGGTTCCCACTGAGGCAGCAGCGGGGGCTGGTAGGTCCTGAGAGGATGGATTGGGAAGTTTGGCCATCTCAGCTCTCCTGTTTCTGGGTAATCTCTTTGGCATGTGGCCACTGAAGTGCCATCTGCCACAAAGCCCTCCTCATGCCACCACAGTTACTCAAACCTAGAGGCAGACCAAGAGGAAAACCAGGCCAGTGTAGCTGTTGCTGACTTGACCTGAATTTGCTTTGGCTGCTTTCCTCCTTTAAGAGTATAAAGGTAAGGATTCTAGAAAAGGAAACTGGGGACTAGGTGGTTGATTTTTTTTTTCCAACGTGGCTCACAGAAAAGACGATTTTGATACTTTCAGTTATTATGAACTCCAAGGTATATTTAAAACCTTGGACCATTTCAGAAACTGGTGACCTCTTGCAACAGATACATTCTTTTTGTGTGATACACCTTTTTGATTTTCATGTTCAAGAGTGATTATTGACGATGTCTGGTCACGGGGGATTTCAGACTTGTTACCAGCTGTGCTGTGTTTGTCAGAGGTCTTCATCATCTGTCAGTGGACTCCACATATCTTCAAGTTAGGGTTTTTTTTGTGAACTTCATAAATGATAATTGTGGTCTTTAAAAATTGGCAGAAAAAGTATTTTCCATTGTGTATTTGGACATTTGTAGCCCCAATATTCATGTAAAGAGACTTGGAGTGAGTGGACAGTTGGAGAATGAACCAACTGATGAGAGCACTTTCACACTGCTGCTATCTGCTTCTCTGTCAGACTAAACCCTTGCACAATCTTAATTTTTATTGTAATACACAAATGTAAGAAGCTTATGGAAATAACAGGAAATTGTGGGGCCAGTGTAGTGGCTCAACACACTAACCCTTCACCTGTAAGCACCAAATTCCCATGCGGGCACTGTCCCAGCTGTTCCATTTCCTATTTAGCTCCTTATTTATGCCCTGGAAAAGCAACAGTTGATGGCCCAAAGCCTTAGTATCCTGCACCTACATGAGAGACCTGCTAGAAGCTCTTGGCTCCGTATTGGATTAGCTCAGGCTCTTGTGGCTTTTTGGAAGGTAAACCAGTAGATGGAGAGACAGAGTGAAAGATCTTCCTTCTCTCTGTAAATCTGCCTTTCCAATGGAAAAAATATATACGTATATATTTAAAAGCCAGAAGCTAGGAGATTCTTCTGGGTCTTCCATGTGAATGCAGAGTCCCAAGGCTTTGGGCCATTCTCTGCTGCTTTCCCTGGCCATAAGCAGAGAGCTGGATGGGAAGTGGAGTAGCCAGCACATGAACCAATGCGTATATGGGATGCTGGCAATTGGAGGTAGAGGATTAGGCAGTTGAGCCATAGCACTGGCCTCAAAATAAGTATTTTGGAAAAACAAAAGGAAACTAGGGAGAATCAAGATGGCAGAATAGGGTAAGGACATGTTTAAACAGAGAAATGTTAGCCGATGTTAAGCAGAGAGGACACATTCCAGGAAATAAGAGAAGGCAGAATGACAGCAGAGGAGCACCTGGAGAGTGACAGACACAGGAAAGCAGCATATACAACAGTGTGGTGTGGCAGTGACTGATACCCCAGCAGCACTCAGCCAGCGGTGACCTGAACTGCACCTGCAGTGAGAACTCAACTGGCAACAAGGTGGGAAGGGGCGTTTCCCCAGAGCTCAGGAGGTGAACCCAAAGAACTGCCTGTCTGCTGATCTGTTGGATTTCACCAGGAGCAGAAATAGAGTGGCAGATTCCAGACAGGCAGTGCAGGAACAACATGGACTTCAGGGCCTAGTCTGCCTGCTAGAGCCAAAGCAGGCAGCATTTTGTATAGGAAGGCAAAGGCTGTGATAGGACAGCACTGTGCATGCACTGATCTGGGATGAACTCATTCTGGCTCAGTGAACTGCAACAATGTGGCATCCTACAGGTTCCACCCAAGACAGGTCTGCTTAGAACTCAGTCCTGACTACCAGCAGATCAAGAACTCTAGTAGTGGGCTCGGCAGCGTGGCCTAGTGGCTAAGGTCCTTGCCTTGATCCCATATGGCCGCTGGTTCTAATCCTGGCAGCTCCACTTCCTCTCTATCTCTCCTCCTCTCAGTATATCTGACTTTGTAATAAAAATAAAATAAATCTTTAAAAAAAAAAAAAAAAAGAACTCTAGTAGTGACACATCAGGCACAAATCTGAACAGTGTGGAAAAACTTTACAACTGCAGTGACAACAGTGAGCTGCGCATGTGCAGAGCTGGGAGAGAACTCACTGAGCTCAGTGCATTGCACGGGTCCCACAGGAAAATAATACCAACTATGGCATATGGGTCAAAACAGGTCTGTGTGGCCCACAGACCTAACAGCCAATAGGCTCCAGCAAGATTAGTACCACCATCAACCTAGCTATATAGGACACCTGGTATCTCCTTAATCCTAGGACCTGCTCCAACTGGAAGTGGAAGAAAGGTTGTACAGACAATGATGCAGCCTCAGCACAGTATCACAGAAGGTGGAGAGTGGTGAGCCAGGAGCTGGGGCTGTCTAGACCATGGTAGATGTCTAACATGAGAACCCAGACTTGGAACTTGATGGAAAAAGTGGCCCAAATAACTGCAAACAAAGAGATGTGTGCCAACCACAATAAATAAAATCAAATTGCAGACCTGTGGGTGACAGAGTGTAGAAACCTGTCCCAAGGAAGCACAAGTACAGTGACCAATGGTAAAAGAGGAGCCACAGTCACAATGAATATTACTGAATACTCTCCTGTAAAGGAGCAAAACCCTTAGCCAACCTCAGAGTTCACTGAGGAACATATCGAGAAAATGGGGAACACAAAATTCAAAACACTTGTTATGAAACTTCTTATCAACAACAAGAATCATGTAATACTTTAATAGTTTGAGGAATTTAAGGAATATGTCACACTGGAAATGAATCAAATGAAAGCTGATATGTCAGAAATGAAAAATACAGTGGAGTGAATAAAAAGTACAGTGGAGAGTCTCCAAAATAGAATGAAGGAGGCAGAAGAAAGATTCTCAGAATTGGAAGATATTTCTTGTCACCAGGAGGAAACAAGCAAAAAGCTGGAATCAGAGCTGGGTCAAGCTAAAAAAATATTTAAGAACTGAAAGACACTATTGAAAGGTCAAGTATAAGCGTTATGCGATTCCCAGAAGGTGCAGAAAGAGAAGTTGGGTTTAAAAATGTATTTATTGGGGCCCGGTGACACGGCCTAGTGGCTAAAGTCCTCACCTTGAAAGTCCCGGGATTCCATTTGGGCGCCGGTTCTAATCCTGGCAGCTCCACTTCCCATCCAGCTCCCTGCTTGTGGCCTGGGAAAGCAGTTGAGGACGGCCGAAGGCTTTGGGACCCTGCACCTGTGTGGGAGACCTGGAGGAGGTTCCTGGTTCCTGGCATCGGATCAGCATGCACTGGCCGTTGCGGCGCACTTGGGGAGTGAAACATCGGACGGAAGATCTTCCTCTCTGTCTCTCCTCCTCTCTGTATATCTGACTTTGTAATAAAATAAATAAATCTTTAAAAAATGTATTTAATGAAATAATCAGGGAAAATTTCCCTAATCTAGAGAAAGAATTGGGAAACAACATCCTGGAGGGACACAGAACTCCCAGCAGGCTTGACCAAAAGTGATCTTCACCATGACACATGATAATCAAGCTCTCTTCAATCAAACATAAGGAAAAGACCCTTAAATGTGCACATGAACAAATCAACTGACATATAAAGGAATGCCAATTAAATTCACAGGAGACCTCTCACAGGAAACTCTGCAGGCCAGAAGAGAATGGAGTGACATATTCCAGATTCTAAAAGCAAAAAATAGTTAGCCCAGGATTACCCAGCAAAACTTTCTGTTGTCTTTGCAAATGAAATACAGTTCTTCCACAGTAAAAAGAATATACCTCTTTCAAAACTGCCCTACAAAGGGTACTTAAAGATGGTCTCTTGACAGAGAAGAGAAACAGCACCCACCAAAATCAAAGGCAAATGTGAAGAACATCTCAGTAAAACAACAACAGTAGACTAAATTAATGAACAACCCATTGCTAAAATAACAGAATCAAATTACCACCTATTCATATTAACCCTGAATGTGAATGGCTTAAACGCATCAATCGAACGTCATAGATTAGCAGACTGGATTATAGAAACAAAACCCATCTATTTGTTGCTTGCAGAAGACATATCACCAACAAAGATTAACAGAAACTATATCTCATGGATTTTGATTTTTTTTAAAATTCCATCTCTTCAAAACACTTTTTCTTTCCCCTCATTAAATTCTTCAATGACTTATAGATCATACGATAGCATCATTTTGTTAAGGAATATTCTTGATTTTCTTTCTCTTCAACACATTGGTCATTCAGTAGCGTGTTATTTAACTTCATAGCATTGTAAATTCCTATTTCTTCCTGTTGATTTTGTATTGTGGCTTTTCATTTAAGCAGATGTATAGTAACTGTAATGGAGACTGTCTTATCCAGATGTGAGGATGTATTGCAGTATGCATCTCTACTTCCAAAGATGGACTCCCAATGAAACTGTTTACTGTATCTTGACAATAGGATGTGGGACTCTCTGCCATTGTCCATGCCCGCAACGATGGACATATGACTGTTTATGAGGAACTGTGCTATAGTAATAATATAGTAGAACTTGTGGGAGGAGGGAATTTGGGGAGGGAGTAAGGGAAGTCCTAGGGCCTATGGAACTGTATCAGAAAATGATAACAATAATAGTAGTAATGATAAATGAAACTGTACAAGGAACTGCACATTCTTAGTTGGTGTAGAAATCAGAAATCAGTTTTGCTTTAGGTATGATGACAGGGAAGAGTCATACTGCTTGTTCCGTTTTCCTTTGTGGATATCTGCATGATTCATACATATGTGGCCTGGAACTTTTAAATTTATTTGAGTGGTAGAGTTACACACACCAGGGATGGGAGAGAGATCAATTGATTTTCCATGTCCCAAAATGACTGCAACAGCTATGTTTGGGCCAGGATAAAGTCGGGAGTCTGGGATTTCCTCCTGCTCCCCACACGGGTAGCAGGACCTCAAGCACTTGGGCCAGCATCTGCTGTCTTCCTAGGTACATTAGCAGGGAGCTGGATCAGAGGCGAAAGAGCCGGGACTAGAACTGGCAAGCTGTTATGAATGCTGGTCTCACAAGGGACCACATAACTCGCTGTACCAGTGCTCACCCAAGAGGTTTGCTGATTTGAAAGGCAGAGTGACACCTCTTCCATCTGCTGGTTCATTCCCCCATGGTCTCAACTGCCGGGGCTGTTAGCATGGAGCTGGACTGGAAACAGAGTGGCTGGGATTCCAACGGGCATTCCAATATGGACCTGAGGTGCCAGGGCTTAGCTGCTGTGCCACAACACCTGCTGGTAGTGGCTTTAACACAGACTTGATCTTGTCTCATGGCCAGACCTCATCATTCCATGGCTTTTGTAGATTTGCCTTTCCATGTCATTTGGGAGTCATTTCCTTGGTCATTGTTGGCATCTTATTTTTCCCCTGCCGTTCTTTCCACTGCATCTGTGTTGCTGTTTTGTACTGAGCCTGCACCTGCAGAGTTTGCTGTGGTGTTTCCTGCTTCTGTGTAAGCTGCTGCCTTGTGTGCTGGCTCTGCTGCCATCCTCCTCCTCTTGCTTGTGCTGAATCTGCTGCGGCTTCTCTTCCTCCTGCTACAGCTGCTGTGCAGCGCTGTTTCTGTTACTGCTGCTGCCTCACCTGCTTTGGTCTCTGCTTTCCTGGTGCCTCTTCTGTGTTTTTTCCCCCTGCTGCTGTTGCCCCTACATTTGTCAGTTTCTCTTCCTCTCCTTCCTCCTCCTGCCCAGATAGGAGAGGCAGAGCTATCTGCCATCTGTTGATTCACTCCCAAAACTTCCAGGACAGCTGGGGCTTGGTCTCCCTGGAGGGCAACAGCAACTCAGTTACCCTGACTGCCTCCCACAGACTGCATGGCAAGGAGTTGAGACCAAGTGCTGTAGGACACGGACACCGTAACCACTAGCTCCCCTAATTCTTTTTGGCACACATTTGATTCTTGTAAAATATGCTTTCAGGGAAAATGCAGATGTTGGATTCCTTCATCCTCAGTTTAGGATTCCTGGTGACAAAAGGAGGATCAGCCATTCGCTTCAGCAGGAGGTGAGTTAAGAAACTAGACAACAAGTGCTCCAGCAGCTTCCAAGAAACTTACGCATGGGTCTCTGTTTTCTTTCTTTCTTGTGAATGCCTTCCCCAATTCTGAGAAGGCCGTGAGGACTTTGAACTTCATTTTGCAAGCTGTACCTCGGGAAGAGAGAAAAAGCCTCCCCTTGTCAGAAAGCATATGTCATCTTAAGTGGCTTTAGCCTCAAGTACATGGTGTTGTTAAGAGCAACTCTCTTGTGGTGGTGTTGGTTCAGCCTTTCTTCTCACGGATGAGTGCAATCATTCGTGGTTTCTGTGAAGGCTCAGTGCATCTGCCGTGTGTGCTAGATAACGCGGGAGGACCGAGGAAGAGGCAGACTGACTGTGTTCTTGTTTCTTTATGGGTTGTTTGGATTTTTTTAATAGATTTTATTGTTATTGGGAAGCCGGATATACAGAGAGGAGGAGAGACAGAGAGGAAGATCTTCCATCCAATGATTCACTCCCCAAGTGAGCCACAACGGCTGGTGCACACCGATCCGATGCCGGGAACCAGGAACCTCTTCCGGGTCTCCCACGCAGGTGCAAGGTCCCAAAGCCTTCGGCCGTCCTCGACTGCTTTCCCAGGCCACAAGCAGGGAGCTGGATGGGAAGTGCAGCTGCTGGGATTAGAACCGGCGCCCAAATGGGATCCCGTGACTTTCAAGGCGAGGACTTTAGCCGCTAGGCCGTGTCACCGGGCCCAGGTTGTTTGGATTTTAAAAGGCAAGGTGAAATGCTTTATTTGACCATCCGTGATTTTTTTCCTTTTGTGTATGTGTGCTCACTCAGTAACTGGGAAGGATGTTGACAGTGCAAGTCCTGGGGCCAGACTTCTTGGCTTCCAATCCTACCTTTGCCACTTCCGTGGGTGGAGTGCAGCTTGAACATTGTCCTTCATGCTGCTTACCTATAGACTGGGGTTGGCAGTAACTTCCCAGTGAAGTTCTTGTGAAGGTCAAGTGAGACAGTCTTACAGTGGCCAGTATGATGCTTTGTGGAGAGCATGGACTCTTAGGTTACCAGCTGTTCGCCACCCCAACAGGCCGTGGAGTTTGCATTGCTTTGAAGTGGTGGAATTTTGGGTGACCTCACTATGCCTGCATAGTCATTGCAGCATGAAATTTGGAAGTAAGGATGTCATGTGTGACTGTAGAAAGAGCAAATTTAGCACAATATTGTGAAATGTGATTTTAAATGGCTGACAGTGGCAGTCCAACATTTATTGGCTGGGCAGCTGTTACTGGTGAGTTTACCATAGTGTACAGGTGGTGACCAATGATCATCAATGCATTGATGTCATGTTTAACCATGTCACTCATCATTTCTGCACTGGACTTCTTCTAAAAAACAAACAAAAACACCTTTTTTTTTTTTTCATTTGACACAGTGAAATCACTATCTTCAATGTGTTTAGAGTTAATATTGATGTTCTGATATCTAATATGTTGAGATTGGAAGATCTCATGTTTTCTGATGTTTTCTCAATTTTCAAATCACAATCCTATGGTCATGCTGCCTTCTTATCTGTGTGTTCAGGAAAGTCTGGAATGTTCTGGACTTTCAGGCACAAGTGAGACCTGCAAGTGTAAAATGAAGTGGTGCTGTTTTAGGGCTGTTTGTTGAGTAGCAACAGATCAATCCACGTATGAGAAACTAGGCTATCACAAGATGTTGCAATAAATCTCTTCTTTAAAATGGGAGTTACTGTAACATGGAAGAAAGATTAGTGTCACAGTTGTTAAACTTGACTTGAAATTCTTGATTATATACAGGTACTTTAAAAGCTTGTGGAAAATGGAATTTAAAAATAGAATGTGTTTTGTTGTGAAAACCTGGAAATTCCATGCATGAATTTTCTTAGAGATTAATTTGTTTATTTGAAAGTTACATAGAAAGAAACACACACACACACACCTCTTCCATCCACTGATTTCTCTTCCCACATGGCCACAACAGCTAGGACTGGGCCAGGCTGAAGCCAAGAGCCAGAAGCTTCTTCCAGATCTCCCACATACATAGCAGGGGCCCAGGCACTTGCGGCATCTTCTGCTACTTTCCCCAGACGATCAGTAGGGAGCTGGAGGTTAAGTGGAGCAACTGAGACATGAACGGGTGCCCATAAGGATGCTATACTGCCAGCAATGGTCTTTACCCACAGTACCAGAGCACCGTTTCCACAGATTTTTGTAACAGGCACTTTTTTGCAAACTTTAAAAAAAATATACATTTTTTGAAAGATTAATCAGTGTTCCATCTGCTAATTTATTCCCAAAGTTTGCAATGACCAGGGCTGGAATTTTGGTTTGCTACAAGAGTAGCAGGGGCCCAAGTCATTGGGTCACTTTCTGCTGCTCTGCTAGGCGCTTTAGCAGGAAGCTCGATTGGAAGTGGGGCAGCTAGGACTCAACCTGGTGTCACAGGTAGCAGCTTAACCTGCTGTGTCATAATGCCAGCCCTGCTTCTGGTGAACTTTTTAGACAACTTTCCATATGCAAGAATCTGTTTTTGCAGCCAAGTAAACCTACCCTTTAGTTCTGTTTTCCACCAACTTTTAGGAGTAACCTCATCCAGTGAGAGACTGTGTTCGTTACAGTTTTGACATTACAGTCAGTGAGGGGAATTTGAAGTCATTTCAAACGTACAGATTGATTTTAAAAATATTGTCAGCATGATACACTTGATGTAACTTTGCCACTTGATGTTCCTGTCAGTAAATGTGCTTGATTTAAATGTTTCAGGAAAGACTTTGCAAGGACCATCATAACTGTGGGTGGTAAGAATGTAAATATTTACTATATTAAATATTGGGCCCTGGAGGGGATTTTCTAAGCATTTGGGACCCAGGGAGAAGGAAGGATGAATCATGGTCAAACTCTGAAAAGAGGTATTGAGATTTGATTTTCAATTTATTTTGAGAGGTACAGACCGAACACTGTAAAGAATAATTAGGAATTGCATATTTATTCACCATGCAATTTTGTTAAATTTTAGTATGTTGGCACATCTACCGTAAATACTCTTTTTGAAAACAAATGGAGTCAAAATGAAGAAGAGTGCCCTGTGTCCTTGTTCCCAGGCTATTTCATTTCTCCTTGACTCACAGTTTCCATGTCTAAGCAACTTTTTCTAAATTTTCTATTTTCATAAGTGCTGAAAATTTTATTTTTTAAATTTAAATTTTAAAAATTAGTTAAAAACACAATTTTAAAAAATGCTTGAGAGACAGAGACAGAGAGCTCCCATCCACCAGTTTATTCCTCAAGTGCCCACCTCAGCCAGAGCTGGGAAACAGAAACCCAGTCTGGGTCTCCTGTGTGTGTGTGGCCGGGACCTCGTCCGTTGAACCATCACCTCCTGCCTCCCAGGGTTGCGTTAGTTGGAAGTTGGAATCAGGAGCAGAGTTGGAATACAAACCAAAACACTGCAAATCAGATATGGGTATCCCAACAGTGACTTAACCAGGCCAGGTACCTTGGCCCTTAATGTATATAAGTACCGTGCTATGGAAAGTATTTTGCGCTATGCAGTTTTAGAGTCCATTGTGAATATCATAAGTGACCTTAGAATTGTATTTTTTAAACAAATATTTTATGGCTATTTTGATGAACTTTCTTTGAATTAAAAAAATATTTATTTTTTTTAATTTGAAAGGCAGATTTTGGGCCTGGTGCCATGGCCTAGTGGCTAAAGTCCTCACCTTGAGCGCACTGGGATCCCATATGGTCTTGGGTTCTAATCCCAGCAGCCCTGCTTCCCATGCAGCTCCCTGCTTGTGGCCTGGGAAAGCAGTCAAGGATGGCTTCTGCTAGAGACCCAGAAGAGGTTCCTGGCTCCTGGCTTTGGATCAGCACCGCACCGGTCGTTGTGGCTCACTTGGGGAGTGAATCACCGGATGGAAGATTTTCCGCTCTGTCTCTCCTCCTCTCTCTATATATCAAACTTTGCAATAAAAATAAATAAAAATTAAAAAGCATAGATTTTTATAGAGGGAAGGAGAGACAGATCTTCCATCCACTTGTTGCAACAGCTGGAGCTGAGCTGATCTTGAGTTAGGAGCCAGGAAGGACTTCCGGGTCTCCCACGTGGGTGCAGGGTCCCAAGGATTGGGCCATCCTCCACTGCTTTCCCAGGCCATAAACAGGAAGCTGGATCGGAAGTGGAACAGCCAGGAAATGAATCAGTGCCCATGTGGGATGCCAGTGGCAGCAGGCAGAGGATTAGCCAGTGTTGCCATTGTGCCAGCCCTTTCCTTTAAAAATTTTAAATGTATCTAACATAAAACCACAAATAGTATTCATTTATATGTTGTTGACATCTTTTAGATTTCTCTCCCAGGATTTGTCAGTTGCAGCTTGCCTGGGGGTCCCACCCCAGGATACGTTCTGCTGTTAGTTCGTGTGGCATGAAGCGACCAAGATGGAACTTGTCAGAACAAGCACCGTCTCTGGGACTCCTTTGTTGTGTCGTTTGTCCAGAGTGACCCATGTCTGCTGGGTGTTCATGTCCAGATTACGACCAGCAGGTTGCAGCTTCCGAAACCTTGTGTAGGTTGACAACTAGAACAGCGAGGGAGGAACTTGCCAAGCAGTGGTTTGAGGATAACGTCATTGCGGAAGCTTTCAAAGACATTAAGGATCAAGAATTTGAGATGGTGAGAGTTCTGCCCTAACAGTGAACAGTTGCGAAGTCTCCCCTGAGTTCTTGGCAATGAGTTGGGCTTAGGGAGGAATTTTTTCCTTCCATTTATATGATTTCACTGAAATTGTTAAACTCCCTGTTTTCCAAGGAAAGGGATCCATCAATACAAACAGGGATGGTACAGACTAAAGACAAAGTTATTTTCATGGATCAAGCAAAAAATGTTTTGTTTTCAATGAGGAGAGCAATTGTAAATGGACATGTAGGGCCCAGTACGGTAACCTAGTGGTTAAATCCTTGGCTTGAAAGCGCCAGGATCCCATATGGGCACTGGTTAGTGTCCCAGCTACTCCACTTCTCATCCAGCTTCCTGCTTATGGCCTGGGAAAGCAGTCAAGGATGGTCCAAAGCCTTGGAACCCTGCACCAATGTGGGAGACCTGAAGGAAACTCCTGGCTCTTGGTTTTTGATTGACTCAGCTCCGGCCATTGGGACCACTTGATGAGTGAATCAGTGGATGGAAAATCTTTCTCTCTGTCGCTTCTCTCGTATATCTACCTTTCCAATAATAAATAAATAAATAAATAAATAAATAAATAAATAAAAATAGTAACAGTAAATGGACTTGTAGGGGGATGGGGAACTGGAGAAGTAGTGACAGGCTCCCATGGGTGGTGACAGGCTCCCATGGGTGGGGCTAGCTCTGGTGGCCAAGTCGTGTTGGGTGGTTGTGTTGAGCTGTCCACCCACCATCTGTATGTAGAGGAAGGGTTATTTTCAGGGTCTTCTCTATACTTCTGGCTCACCTTGATTTTGCCTTTGAGTGGCACAGAAGTAGCTCATGGCTTTTGTGTGTATCTGTCTCCAGTCTCACATGGCTAACACATATCCTCTTCTCTTTAAAAAAAAAAAAAACAAAAAACAAAACACCTAAAGCTGCTGCTTTTAGTATAAGGCAAAACCTTAGTAACAGCATCTAGACTAAAAGTACCCTTCTGGGCAAAAGCTACACAACCAGAGTTTTCTCCTTTTAAGATTTATTTATTTTTATTGGAAATGCACGTCAGATTTTACAGAGAAGTGGAGAAACAGAACAATCTTCCGTCTGATGGCTCAGGCCCCAAGTGGCCACAGTGGCTGGAGTTGAGCCGATCCAAAGTCAGAAGCCTGGAGCTTCTTCCAGGTCTCCAGTGTGAATGCAGGTCTCGAGGCTTCGGGTCATCCTCCACTGCTTTTCAGGCCCCAGGCAGAGAGCTGGATGGGAGGAAAGTGGAGCATGTGGAACATGAACCAGCGCTCATATGGGATCCCTGTGCTGGGAAGGTCAAGTTTTAGCCATGGAGCCATCACTCTGAGCCTCAGGATTTTCTAACATCTAAATGTTTCTATTTTCTCAGGCTCTGAGCCCATTGCCAGGATTCCCTGTGGTCTAGGTGGAGATGTTGACGTCATGTCAGGGCTATCCCAAGCTTGCCTTTGAGTTCCAGCTACCTGATTTAGAGAAATAGAAAGGTCCTGCACTCCCGTGGGCTTCTGGCATGAATTTCTTCTGTTTCACTGGCACATTTGCTGTGAAAGGGAAGAAAATACAGAATCCGTTAATTATCTAGCTTCTGAAATTGTCTCCCCTGGAGGCACCCAGCTCTTAGTTGGGCCACTCATCCTTGAAAGGCTCACCCTGCTGGGGTCTGGCAGGAAGTGCTGATTCTCTTGTTGCTTCTTCTGGCTCAGTAACATACAAATGTGCAAATAACTTCTGGAACTCCCAAGTATTCCTCAGTTTTCACCCTCACAGTCAGAGGAAGGGAGTCTGCTTGTGGCCTGAGCCTCTTTCTTGTGGCAAAGAATAGTTAAGATGATCCCGAACCCTTATGCAGCATCATGATGTTACTGGATGTAGTTGGGCAGGAGCCCATACTGACCTGTATGTGCTGGTCAGGGTAGTATTAAATAAGATATATACATATATTTTTAATGAAAACATTTGACTTGTTTTGTAGGATAGTCGCTGTTTTCTCAATCTCCTGAATGACAGACTTGGTGACCGAAAGAGGTAAGACAGCTTCTTCAGCATGGTTCCCTTGCTTCTCGGTGTCCTGGCGATGTCGGCTGTGTTTACAGCTTGTCTGGGATCTGTGAGTGTCTTTCAAAATGAGCTCTGTTGGTCTTTAGCACACTTGTTTGGTTTGGGACATTTCTGATACAGTACTCTCCAGTAAGTCCGAAGATTTTTAAGAGGAGTGGTTGTTACATACATGAGCTCATCAGAGATAAGTGTGTTATGAACAGTTGAGTTTCTTCTTCTTTTTTTTTAAGATTTATTTTATTTTTATTACAAAGTCAGATATACTGAGAGGAGGAGAGATAGAGACAAAGTGGAGCTGCCAGGATTAGAACCAGCGGCCATATGGGACCAAGGCGAGGACCTTAGCCACTAGGCCACACTGCCAAGCCCAACAGTTGAGTTTCTGGTGTGAACATATTTGCTAATTTCTTTCTTTGAGAATTCTGCCAAGTGCTTTGGTGGAGGTATAGAGAATCACTAAATGTAATTCAGAGTCTACCAGGTGGGCATTTAAAAACTGTTTATGCATCCCATTTGTACATTTGAACCCCCCCACACACTGTACCAAGAAACTCAACAGCATATCCTAGTTATAAATATTCTTGTGTCTGTGGGTTGTGGCTGGGATAATCCAAGTTTCACATTGTAACTGTGATGGTCTCTTCCAGGGTTTATTCATTTCCATGTATTGCTGTATTCACCGATGGACGTGAGGTAGGTTTGTCCTGCCTGGGGGTTGGGAGGGTGCTGGATGGTGAAACCCAGTTCTGTTCAATTTTGCTGTCATTCTCAAGAGACTTTTTGAAAAGAATACTAACATCTCCAAGTAGCTTCAACTCTGAGACCATGCTTGAGGGCTCCATGGTTACTCCTGACAAAAAGGGGTCTTGGGGGTGCATAATGTACCCATGAAGCCAGCTGCTTGTTTCATTTTACCCTCCTGAAGGGAAAGATTATACAGGAAGCAAGAGGTGGTACCCTCGCCTCTTTTCTTCCAGTTGAACTTTCCTCTTCTTTCTCCAACAACAGGGGCCACACTCTTTCCTTTCTCTCTGTCTTCATAGAGTACAGGCTGTGCAAGTACAGACACCTGACAAAGGATGTGCCAGGACAGCTCAGGATGTTATGGGCACACGGACAGCACTTTCATCCTTCCTTTGTAAGATCAGATTCTTTTCACCCTCCTCTTTGGTTTCTAGACAAACACAGGGTCCTTCCTGTCACAGTGCTCACGAACCCATCATCTCAGTGTCAGGATGAGACCTGAGAGTTTGGTCCCTTGGCGCAGCCTTCAGGGTGTTCGCATGCACTGTGTCCTTGGTTTGGGTCCAGCATGCCTTCCTGGGACTGTAGACCCAGGCTTGCTGGCGCATTCCTTCTGTCTAGAGCAGATTCTTGGAGTCTCAGTCCTGTACCCAAAGTCTGTCTATTTTATTTCCCCTTAGGTTACTGTGAGAATTCTGTTCTTTGTGGATTTTCTTTGCAATTTTCCAACAGCTTCTATCAGGGCCCTTGAACTTCACCTTATCCTAGCTTCTAGAACATGTATGGTGGGCTAATACCTTCGTCTAACTCTGTGGCTATTAAAAACTAGGCGCCCATGGTGGTGCCCATGTCCAAGAAGTACTATCTTCTGGGAAAGTAGTGAGTCTGTAGTCTGTGTCCCATAGGTGGGCACAAAAGCTGTACATTGTCAGCCCTCTCTGTCTGCAGGCTGGCAGCCACGGGTTCAGCCCACTGCAGATGGAGTGTTATAGGTTGTTGCTAATATGTCCTATATAGTTAGACATTGCAATGATGGTTGCATCTAGGTTGAGTGTGTACTGATTTTTGCCTCATCATTATTTTCTTAAAAATACAGTATTTACTTAGTGTTTACATTGTCATAGGAACTATAAATAATCTAGAGATGGCTTAAAGTATGATAGAAGGTTATATAACTAAATAGTTATATAGTTTATATATATATTATATATATAGTTTGTTTATTTTAAAGCTGCATTGAGAAATGGAGAGACTGAGATAGATCTTCATCAGCAGATTCACTTCCCAGATGGCCTCAGGGGCCTCAGTGGCTAGAGTTGGGCAAGGCTGAAGTCAGGGGAGGAGAGAGCTCTCCCATTTGGATGGGTCACCCGCTGCTACTTTCCCCATACCATTAGAAGGGAGCTGGGTCAGAAGTGGAGTAGCCGGGACAAACCGATGCCCATGTGGATGGCAGCATCACAGACGGTAGCTTTGCCCACTGTGCCACAATGACAATTCCAAGTGCCGTTTTATTTAAGGAACTTCAATGTCCACAGATTTTAGGTTCTGAAGGGACATCAGAACCAATCCCTGGGGGCTATCGAAGGGCAGCTGTTAAATGCTTCTTGAGGTTTGTCTGGGAGGCAGTAGAGACACTATATTAGTGCTGGGTATGGAGAAGTACCGCGGGACCTTGGGAGGCAGAGGCCAAGACTGTTTCTATATCATCGTAATCTCTGAATCATCATCAGAACCAAGTGGTGGGTATGCAGGCAGCATGGCTCAGCTAAAGTCCCTGAGCCTCAGGAGTGAGGTTGTAAAGATGGATGGAAACCTGATGTACTGAATACATCTGCTCTTCGACAAAATCTGCAAAAAGCCAAATCCTACCTCAAGTGAAAATAATTGCCAGACTAGCAGTAGATCCTCTTCTAGGCGTAAAGTGATGTGCTGCAGGCTGCTGTCCACGTCTTCTTTTTGAAAGGAAGCTCCCTGTATTTGAAAGGCACAGAGAGGGAGACACCTGCTGTCCCCTTCCACCCCACACACATACTCTCTGTGTCTCATCTGCTGATTCACTACCCAAATGGCCACAACAGCCAGGGCTGGGTCAGGCTACAGTCAGAAGTTGGCAGTTCCATCCTGGTCTCCCATGTAGTTAACAGGGGCCTAGGCCCTAGGTTTTTGTCTGCTTTCAACAGCAGGAAGCTGGATTGGAAGTGGAGCAGTCAAGCACTCTGATTGGGATGCTTGGGTCCCAATCAGAGATTTACCTTGTTTTTACACAAGTTTTTCCAAGTGCAAGACAGAGTCCAGGATGGGGTCCTAGGGACCCCATTTGTTATCACCTTCATGGCAAGACCCGAAAACACCAGTAAACTGCCACATGTTGTTGTGGGTGCCTGAGGCAGAGCCCTGGAACTCATGGAGGAGACATGGAGACACTGTCAGTTGACAAAGAATCCACAGCAGAAAGAGGAGCAAAAGACATCAGCTGCTGTGACTCGAAAGGGAATGTCCACCTGGCCGCAGAGACACCCCTTAGGGCAGAGGGCAACTAGGAGAGCTCCTGAGAGCCCCAGCAATCCTAGCTAGGGGAGGGATCTGCAGTCACACAGACACCAAGTCCTGCCAGCAGAGCCACATGGGACCTCTGCCCTAGAGGAGGAACTGCATCTCCCTCTGCTCTTGAGACACATTTTCGTATTATCTTGTAGAAAGGCATCACTAACAGAGTTCTTGCCACTCTAGGAGGATAAAGGCCCTGGCAAATCCTTGAGCCTGGGCTGCACAGACATCCCAGTAAAATAGCACAAACGGTGATGCCCTAGACTCCAGCCCCCAAAGTGTGCTGTGCTACCAGGGACATGTGTCTGAGAACAACAGGGGGATGAACTCCCAAGACTTTAGAGGTAAGACCACCTGCCCAAGCAGAACGAGGACCCATTCCACCTCCACACTCTTCTTCCCCCTGCGGTGGCACATGGCACTGTGGGGAAGTCTGCTTTCCCATTGAAATTGGGGCATGTACTACTATGACTGTTCTCTACCCTCCAGCGCTTTGATTGGTACAAAGAGCCATACAGTCCTTGAGGACTCTTGGCCAACACTCCTGCAACCCCGGGCCACCACTGGGGCCTACCTACCTCCTGGAACTGACGTGAGAACCCCATAGCCCTGTAGCCATTGATGACAGTGGAAGGAGTTAGGGGAATCCATACCTCAGCATCCAGCTGGAACTGAAAAGTCAATGAACTGGTACCCAATGATGCATCTGCAGGAAGCAGATTACCTTTAGTAATCAAAGAGACAGGCAAGATGGCAGAATAGGGTAAGGACATGTTTAAACAGATGGAGAATCAGTAGCCAGGGTAAAGAAGATAGGCCACAATCCCGGGTAATAGGAGAGGACAGGCCAATGGCAGAGACACCTGGAGATCCATAGACATGGGGAAGCAGCAGAGACGATGGAGCAGTGGTTGGCACCAGTGATTGAAGCTCCACTGGCAGCCAGTTGGAAGGCAAGTTCACCAGGAACTCAAGAGGAGAACTCAGGCATAGAACTACCCATCCTGCTGATTTGCTTGATCCGACCACAAGCAGAAGCAGAGTGACAGAGCCCAGGCAAGAAGGTACAGGAACAGGGTCGCTTTCATGGCTCAGACATGTACCAGAGCCACATGGAGTATGATTTTGTGTTCTGAGGAAAAGGCTTTGGGGTGGAGGAACAACAGCTGTGCAGTTGCTGAGCCAGGAGGGAATTCACTCTGCACTCAACACATTGCACTGGTCCCTCAGGGAAATGGTACCAACTTGGCATCCTACAGGTTCTACTCAAGATAAGTCAAGGTGGCCTTCAGGCCCAATAGCCAGGAGGCCCAGAACTCTCATCAGGCGCCATTTTGTGTACTAAGGTAAAGGTTGTGGGGCAGAAGGAACTGTAGTGAGCTGCACAGGCACACAGCCGGGAAAGAACTCACTTCTGGCTCAGTGCATTGCGCTGGTATCACAGAGAAAATTGCACCAACTTTGCATCTTACAGGTTCCAACCAAAATAGGTCCAGGTGGCCCTCAGGCCAACAGCTTCCAGCAAGACTAGCATCCAGTGATGTAGGACAGCTGGTGTCTCCCTAATGCCAGGCATTGCTTGAGCCAGGAGTGGGAGAAAGATTATACAGGATATGGCAAATGGTGCAGCACAGCACAGGATCACATGGGGTTGAAAGTGGTGAGCCAGGAGTTGGGGCCATGGAGACCATGGTAAAAGCCTAAAACAAGAGTCCAGGACCGATACTTGCTGTAGAGAGTGGCACAAGTGACTGCAAACAAAGAACCAAATACCAAACTCAATTAGTAAACTCCATCTGTAGTTCAGTGGGCTACACAGTTTAGAAACGGGCCCTAAGGAGAGGAATCTTCCATCCAGAATAGCAATGACCAAGAGCGAAAGAGGAGACAGACACAGTGAATATTACTGCTGCTTCCCCTGCAAAGGAACAAAAGCCTTTGTTGATCTCAGAGTTAACTGAGGAATACATCAAGAAAATGGGGGATAAAGAATTTTAAAAACGTGTTATGAAGCTTCTTAATGAGAAGCACATACAGGAATTGAATGAATTTAAGAACTATAGGTCACACAGGAAATAGCAATACTGAGACAAAGTCAAGCCGAATTATTTGAAATGAACACGATGGAGCAAGTTAGAAGTTCAGTGGAAAGCCTCAGTGATAGAATGAACAAGGCAGAAGAAAGAATCTCAGATTTGGAAGACATTTCCTCCAAAATGGGGAAATACTTGAAAAGCTGGAAGAGGAGCTGAGTCAAGCTAAGGAAAGTATTCAAGAATTAGGTGGCACTATTAAATGACCGAATATAAGACCTATGGGAGTTCCAGAAGGCACAGAAAGAGAGGCTGCGTTTAAAAATATATTCAATAAAATAAGGGAAAAATTCCCTAATTTGGAGAAAGAATTGGGAAACAACATTCAGAAGAAGAACAGAATTCCCAGGGGGTTGACAAAAAGCAATCTTTGCCATGACACATGATTATCAAGCTTTCTTCAGTTGAACACAGGGAAAAGATACTTAAATATGCATGTGAAAAAGATAGTAACATTAAAAGGATCTCCAATCAGACTTCCTACTGACCTCTCAAACTCTACAGGCCAGAAGAGAGTGAAGTGACATATTCCAGTTTTTAAAGGGGATAAATTATCAACCCAGAATAACTTATCCAGCAAAGTTTTCCTTTGTCTTTGAAATCAAGTTAAATTCTTCCACAGTAAAGATAAGCTCAAAGAATTTGCCTCTTTCAGACCTGCCCTACAAATGATGCTTAAAGATGTTCTCTTTATAGAGAAAAGGAATAACACCTACCAAAACCAGAGGCAAATGTGAAGAACATCCCAGTAAAATAACAACAGAAGAGTAAATCAAATAATGAACAACCGTTGCTGAAATGACAGGATTGAGTTACCACCCATTCATATTAACTCTGCATGTAAATGGCTTAAACCCAACAATCAAATGTCATAGATTAGTAGACTGGATTAAAAAAACAAAATCCATCTATTTGTTCCCTACAGGAGAAACATCTCACTAAAAAAGGCAGAAACAAAGTGAAAGAAAAAGATATTCCAGGTAATGGAAAAAAGAGTTGATGTAGCAATTTTTCTTCATTTTTTAAAAGATTTATTTTCACTGGAAAGGCATATTTACAGAGAGAAGGAGAGACAGAAAGATCTTCCATCTGCTGATTCACTCTCCAAGTGGCCACAATGGTCAGAGCTGCACCAATCTGAAGCCAGGAACCAGGAGCTTCTTCCAGGTCTCCCAATAGGGTACAGGCTCCCCAGGCTTTGGGCCGTCCTCAATTACTTCCTCAGGCCACAAGCAGGGAGCTTGATGGGAAGTGGGGCTGCCTGGATGTGAACCAGTGCCATTATGGGATCCCAGTATGTGCAAGGTGAGGACATTAGACACTAGACTACCATGCCAGGCCCTGCTGTAGGCATCCTTATGTTAGATAAGATAAACTTTGACGTGAAAAAATAACCAAAGAGATGAGAAAGGACACCACATAGTGATCAGAGATTGTGTTTTCAGCAGGAAGAGATCACCTTACTTGTTTCTTAGCATGTTTTTATTTTCAACTCTAATTTGACTTGGTTTTTCTCTCTTATTTTTCTTTGCTAGTCTGGCTTAGAATTTGTTTTGCTCATCTTCTTAAAAAGTGGGTCTTTCTTGTTGCTATTTGTAGTTTTTTAGTTTTAATTCCGTTATTTTTGCTGTGATTATCATTTCATGCTTTTCACTTTTTCTCATTAAGTCCTTGAGATGCATTATTAGATCATTTATTTGAGATGCTTCTGTTTTTTTGTAAGCACCTGATGTTATACGTATCTTAGTACTGTTTTTGCTACATCTCATGGGTTTTGATTTTTTTGTTTTCATTTCTTCAAGTTTTTTTTTTTCCTTAGTAATTTTCTCAGTGACACATAGGGCATACAGTAGCATTATTTGCTTCAAAAGGTTTTGATTTTTGTTTCTTCAGTGACACATTGGACATTCAGTATCACGTTATTTAACTCCATGTTGTAAATTTTCTGTTTTTCTTCCTGTTGATTTTGTTTTGTGGCATCGCATTTAAGGGGATGTACAGTAACTGTGTAATGGAGATTATGATACGTAGATGTGAAGATACAATGCAGTGTGCATCTCTACTTCCAAACCACAGACAGACTTCCATTGAAATTGTGTTATATATATATATATGAAACTGATATATATACATATATATATGCAATAGGATGCTGGACTCTTTGTCATTGCCCATACCTACAATGTCGGGATATGCTTAAATGGTGGAATGATGGACTTATGACTGCTTATGAAGGACTGAACTATTGTAATAATATAAGGGAAATCAGTTGGGCCAAAGGGCTTTAAGGAGAGGGAACATGAAATTTCAGAGTCTGTGGAACTGCATCATAAAATAATCATTTAAAAAATATGAAAATGCCAAAGAGACACTGGATTCATCAGATATGCAAGTGTCAACAGAGGGGTGAAGGAGAGAATGATGCATCCGCTGGCACATGGTAATGTTCTAGTAGTGTCAAACGCCAAAGAAAAGGAGGTTGAGGGAATAAATATTTGATTCAAAACTTTCAGGGGAGTGACTATAGGGATAGTCAGAGGTTCAAGAGGTACAGAGAGTTTACTGAAATGAGGCGGACAATGCAGGGTACGAATGAGATTTCACAAAAAGATGTTTGAAAAGGAACCAGACTAAAATCTGGGACATAGAATTCTCAATAAAGTAATGAAAGCCTGAACAACAGACTGGATCAAGCAGAGGAAGAATGCCAAAGGTCTTATTTCAGACAAAATGACTTTAGTAAGACAAAACTGTGATTAAGAACTGATTTAGTAGTGGTATATGAGAACGGCTAAAAAATGTAAAACAATTGCAGCAGTTGCTTCATTATTCTTCCTAATCAGCAGACAGAAAAACATGGCAGAAACCTACAAGGTGTGCTTTGGTGGAAAAATTACATTTGGCGATAGCCTCATTTGGTAAACTTGTCCATCTGGACATGTTTCTTGTTTGGAGAAAGTAACTGAGGGGGCTGGCGTTGTGGTTCAGCATCAAGCCACTGAGTAACCCTAACCCTGCAACACTGTCCTTTTGTGGCAGTGCCGGTGTGCATTCTGGCTGTCCTGGTTCTGTCCAGCTCCCTGTGGATGTGTGTGGGAAAGCAGCGGGAGGTAGCCTGAGTGTGTGGCCCTTGCCGTCCATGTAGAAGGCTCAGAAGGAGTTCTAGGCTCTTGGCTTGGCTTCTGCTTGCTTTCGCCCTGAACATGGTAGTCATTTAACCAGCAGATGGAAAATCGTTCAAAGAAATAGAAGTAAAGTCTTTAAAAAATTTATTTACATCTGTATTTGAATCATTTCCTGGAGTTGTACAGTATTTTTGTTTTAGTCTTTGTTAACACTGTTGTGGTTACATGTATTTTCATAAATCAGGCACACATTAAATTGACTTAATAATACCTCAGACTGTTTATAAAAGAATTTAAGGATTACAGCAATCTCAAGGTTTTTTTTTTTTATTATTTACTACAAAGTGTATCTCACTGGTTTAGCTGTTCGTTGACCTTGGAACTTACAATAAAGATATATTTAAAATAACGAAAAAATATGAAATAGGCTTCTAATTAGATAACCTTTGCTAAAAGCTACTGTCAGCAAAATTATAATGATAACTATTGTGTTTATTCAGACAATAAATTATGTAAACCAGTGTTTTATTATAGATAAAATTACAAGATGGAGTCTTTTGGCACACTTAAATGTCCATGAGATATGTTAAGATAGCAATTTTTCTTGGAACTAGGTAGAGAAAATTGTTATCTTTCCATTTTGCATAAATGAGTTAAGTAATTAAGGCAAGTTGCATAATGTTAGAATAGTATTATTTTATGAAAAGTTCAAATTCTTTAATGGTTAGATTTTACATGACCATTTAATGTGGATATTCTGTTCAATTCATGCTGAAATTCTCTTTCAGATGAGAAAACCTGCAGATGAAAAAATAGAGAAATTTTGGATTGATTTCAACCTTGGAAGTCAGAGTGTGACATTTTATATAAACAATGTGGAGGTAATGATGTTCATTTCCCTGTGAGATCCGAATGCTTCTGGATTGTTCTCTGTATGTGTCATGTGCTTGTGAATTTCACAAATTTATTTTCCTTCTAAGAGTACTCTGTGGGATCCAGTAAGATTGTTCAAGGAAGCAGTGGTCCATTTCTGCGTAACAGGTAAGATGATAATTGTTCATGCCACATGTACTTTTGTTTATGTTTTCTGTGGGCAGTTCTGTCAGTAAAAAGCTGGGTTAGTTCTAAAGAAGATTGTGTGCGTGCCTTGAGATAGAGGCAAGGTGCCCAGTACGGTGGGGGGATTATAGATGTGTGGACCACCTTTTGGAGCTTCCCTTCTATTTCATTGGTCTATGTGTCAGTTGTGTGTCTTCAAGCATGGTGTTGTGATGCCTCTGGGTTGGTTTTTATTGTTTAACATTTCTTTAATTGTTTGGGATCTTTTGTGTTTTCATAGGAGTTTCTGGGCTACTGTATTGTTCCAGATCTGAGAAGAATGCCCTTTGCATTTTTATTGGGATCACAAATTGTTTTGGGTGGTGTGAGCATTTTGATGATATTCTGACAAATCCCTAAACATGGGGGGGATTTTTCCATTTTTTGCATGTGTGTTTTTCTATTCCTTTCATTAACATTTAAAAATTTTTCATTATAGAGATCTTTTGTATCCTTGGTTAAATATATCCCAAGGTATTTGTTTATTTTATTTATTGTTTGGCAGCTCTTGGGAATGGGGCTGATCTTAAGAGTTCGTTCTCAACCATGGTTGGTGTGTAAGAATGGAATTAGTTTGGTTTGGTGTCCTGACACTTTGCCAAAGTCTCTTGAGTTGCAACAGTCTTAGAATCTTTGGTTCCACTATATGAAGAACCATGTCACCTGCAAACAGGGATGATTCAGCTTCCTTCTCTCCAATTTGTATCCCTTTGATTTCTTTTTCTTGTCTAGTAGCTCTAGATAGAGTTTCCAGGTTCGTGTGGAATAGCAATGGGGAGCGTGGGCGACCGTGTCTGGTTCTGGATCCTAGTGGGAATGCTTCTACTTTTCTCCATTCAATATAATACTGGCTGTGAGATTTGCCTATGTTGCCTTCATTGTTTATAAGTGTGTTCCTTCTATATACAATATTTTGGGGGAATTTTTCATCATGAAAGTATGTTTTATTTTTCATTCATTTATTTAAAAGCATTAGAGAGAGAAAGAAAGAGAACTTCCATCTTTTGATTTACTCCCTAACTGGGAACAGAGATTGAGGCTGGGCCAGTCTGAAACCAAGAGCCAGGAGTTTTCTCTCTGTGTCCCTTGTGGATGCAGGGGTCCAGAGATTCCTCTGTTTTCCCAAATGCATAACCAGGAAGCTGGATCAGAAGTGGAACAGCCAGAAGCCTCTACAGGATGCTGGTGCTGCAGGCAGGGGCTAAACTCACTACGCCAGCATCCTGTCCCCAAAAGGATGTACTTTACCAAATGCTTTCTCTCTATTCATTTAAATAACCATGTGGCTTTTTATCATTTTGTTGGTGTGATATGTCATTTTCATTGATTTGCATATGTTGAAAACTGTCCCTGCATCTTTGGGATAAATGCTGCTTGGTCTGAATGGATGATTTTTAAAATTTAATTTATGGAGAATCAAGATGGCCGAATAGGGTAAGGACATGTTTAAACAGACGGAGAACTGTTAGCCAGTGTGGAGTAGAGAGGGCCAAGGAGGCCACAGGGAATTGGATGTCCTCGGAGGCCGAGTACTCTGAGGTCACCCACCCCTAACCGGAGCTCCCGCAGGGGATGGAAGAAGTCCAAACACTACCGCGCAGAAACCAACGTCATCGGAATGACAACCAGAAGCCCTGAGCGGTCCGCAGAAACAGAAGAACAATAAACGTCCCTCGGGACCAGGGAGGAGAGCTTTCTCTGGACCGAGCCTGGCTCCACCTCTGGACCCCCACCCTCCCTTGCAATGACCATCAGGATCGCTCCGAAAACCCCTCACAGCAAACAAACAATCATACAAACTAAAAAAAAACCTAAAATAAATAGACAAACAACAAAAAGTAGAGCTTGAAATCCGACAGGAAAGAGCTGGCATGGATTGGCTAATGCCTCGCTGGGTAGGACACAAAGATTAGTCACTCCTTACCATGGTGTTGGGGACTTTCCTGCACACCCCCCCCCAAAAAAAAAAAAATGTTCTGCACCTTAACCGCTGACAAATGTCTTGTTAGAGTTACAAGCCAGTCTAGATTATCCTAAAATCTGCCAAGATCAGTAAAATTAGACTTCAACACAACAAATGGCTAAATACTAAAATGAAATAGACACGAGACAGCTGAATGGTACCTTATAGCCATTTTAAGGTATATAGCAGCTGGTCCTGTATATGAACTAAAATTGAAATGTCAATGAGCTAATCATAGGTTGTGGTTAAGAACTTGCTTCTTTTTTGTTTTGTTTTGTTTTGTTTTGTTTTGTTTTGTTTTGTTTTTTTTAACATACTGGTTACGCAAAACCTTGTCAATTCCATAATGTTACAAATTGCTGTTAATGTTATATTGAGACTCTTAATTGACTGGGATGATATTCTACCAGCTCTGACTTTGGACCAGAAATGGTCTCCCCAACAAACTGTTCAACCCATCTGGACAATGAGTAGCTGGACTCTATGCTGGGTATATGTTTGCAAGGAAAGAATCTTGATGGAATTTGAACTGTAATACTGCATCAAGGTGGAGGAATCCACCAGGGGGGAGGGGTGTGGGGAGGGGTGGGGGGATTCCCAGAGCATATGAAACTGTCACATAATGCATAATAATTAATAAAAAAATTAAAAAAAAAAAAAAAAAAAAAAAAAAAAAAGACGGAGAACTGTTAGCCAGTGTGGAGTAGAGAGGGCACATTCCAGGACATAGGAGAGAACAGAACAATAGCAGAGGGGTACCTGGAGACTGACAGACACAAGGAAAGCAGCGGACACAATGGTGTGGTGTTGCAGTGACTGATACCCCAATGGCAATCAGCCAGCAGCAGTCTTAACTCCACTGGTAGCTGGAACTCTGCCAGCAACAGGTGGGAAGGGCATTCACCCAGAGCTCAGGAGATGACCCCAGACAAAGAACTGCCTATCCTGCTGGTCTGTTTCTTTTGACCAGGAGCAGAGACAGAGCAGCAGGTCCCAGATGGGCAGTGTGGGAAAAGGGTAGATTTCCATAGCCCAGTCTGCCACCTAGAGCCAAATCAGGTGCCATTTTGTATAGGGAGGCAAAGGTTATGATAGGACAGCACTGCGCATGTATGGGTTTGGGAGTGAACTCATTTCTGGCTCAGTGAACTGCCTCCTGACACCTTGTCATGGAACATGGTGATTCTAGCTGTGCTCTAGCCATGCCTACACAGGCATCATTAGCGGTGTGCAGGTGTCACTGGTGGTGTGCAGCCAGCAGCTACCTGTTCTTTCTCCTCATTGTGCCAAGGAGTCTGTTCATTCTACTTTCCACCAAGAATTTCTTTCAAGCAGTCCACTGGGACTATCATTCTTTCTTTGTTTTGTGGTATCTAGTAGATTCTGCCTCTTTGTCTTGTATCTCCAAGTATTCATGTCAAATAAAAACTGTTGTTAATTTGTTTAACCAGTTCCAGCCAAAATATCGTATATCAAAATGATTGAGATGGTGTGCCCTTTCTGGTCCCAATTAATCCCAGTCTGCTGTCTGAGTTACTCTTGCTGCATCCCCACCTTACTGGTTGCATTTTGGTCTTCCACTGCGATGGACAGGGTCGATCTAGACCTGTATGCTTCTGTTGGCTTCCTCTCCAGTTTCCTCAGTTTGTGGCTGTGCAGGCTCTCTGCTGCACTTCACTCGCTTCTTTCTTGTGGGCCACCTCTAATGTGCGCTCACTGCAGTTCAGCAAAGAGCTGTCATCTAATTCAGAGGCTGAAGTCTAACAGCAGGCTTCTCTCAACTCTGGCTCCATTCTTTTCTGTAAGAGGAACCTAAGAGTAGGCATTTGTCTTGGTGGTTAGCAAATCCATGTCCTGCACTGGCATGCTCGGGTGCCCAGCCCAACTGGTTCGTGCTGATGTGGAGCCTGGAGCACAGTGGTGGTAGTTCGGGTGCTGGTTCCTGGCTTCTGCCCTTGGCCTCAAGCCAGGGCTGTGATGAGTTTTTGGAGAGAGAAACAATGATTGGGAGCAATGTTTCTGTGTCTCTCTGTGACCCTGTCTCTTAAATAATTTTCTTAAAAGAAAAGAGTGTGTTGAAATGGAGGTGAATTATTACTGTTTGGATATTGGGAAAGCTGAATTTCAATGTGAATTTTAGCAGCAACTAAGATTTCAAAGAGATATTGAATGGATATTGTGTTTAGTGGATTTGAAAGTAAAATGCTTGTTGCAGATGATCCCCCTATAAAAACAAAGTGCTCCTTAAAAAGTTGATTGGCTTGCAGAAAGCAGAACCTGCCTCCATTTCCTTGTTGCTGCACTATGCTGGTTCATGGTTTTCCAAGGTCAGCCCCACAAACGTGTGTGACAAGTGTGTACATAAATATACATGCATATTTAGTAAAGCAGTATCAGAAACCTGTTATAATATGATTTATTTTCATCTTATTATCATGGAAAGATCTGGTTTACAAATACCCCCCTGAGGTCATTTAAAACGATGACATTTGAAAATAAAACCTGTCTCTGTGTTGACACGCATTCTTGCCCCTTTTCATTGCCAGAAACGGAGATGATGAAGATACTCCTCATCCGCCTGCAGCAGCCTATTGTCATCAGCAGGGAAGAGGTGATGAAGGTAGAAATCCACTTTGATGTACAGCTTGCCATCGCACAGGCAGCCACTCGAGCACTGGGACAGGACAAACAGGACCAGGATTAATTCTCGCTGATGATTCGAAACTCTTTTCCCAGCTCTTTCATTTCCTCATTGGCATTGGAGGATGTGAACGTTGGCTGAAAATGCCATGGTCTCCTGAGTGTCTCTTGAAGAGTCAAGTGTCCTAATCCCATTTCTCCCTTTTTGTGTGTCAGTGTCTCCGTGGTGTGGAACACTGACCCTCTCTGTGTGCCTCCAAATAATCTACTCCATTTACTGTGCACCATGGGAAATTTGACTGGGATGACATCACCTCCTGACCATTTATTCCTGGGGTCCCAAGGACATTCCTGGTGGGCTTCTGGCACTGTTCTCTCTCTCTCTCTCTCCCACCTCCCTCTCTCTCTTTCTCTCTCTCTCCTCCCCCTCCCCCCCTCTCTCTCTCACCTTCCTGTTCACAGAGTGAATTGGGAAGATTCTGATCTCTTACACTTGCAAAGGTCTGGTCCCCCCTCACTGGACTTGGAGGAGGGCAGAATTGGAACCAGTTCAGTGAACCAGCTTGCTGAAAACCGTTTAAGACACTAACCTCTTCTCCAGGAGCACAGAGCTGTATCCCAAGCTATACATTATCCTGGATGCTTTTTCAAAGGCTGCTACTCTAAAACTTGTTACTTATTTGTATTTATTTGAAGGAGAGCAAAAGAGACCTTCACTCACTGCAATACCCAAAGTTGGGCTGTCCTGAAGCCTGTTGTCTGGAAGTCAATTCAGGTCCCATGCATGGGTGGCAAGGGCCTACATAGTTGAGCTGTGTGACTGCTCTCCTAGAGAGTGCATTGGCAGGATGCTGGATTGGAAATGGAGCACCAGGGCAGGCTTCTGCTTTTAAAGTCGCATGGCTTCTGGCTTATGTTTCAGGTGTTGCCTGATCAGATGCAAACTTCCTGGGAACTTTCTACTAACTTTGAGAAGGAAGTCACCATGGCTATGATTCCTAATAGCCATGAGAGAGAGACAGGTCTTTTTGGAAAATGGCAAAATTCTGGCTCTGAAAAGTGATGACAAAAATCAAACTTGGAAGAAGTCCCAGAAAACCTAGCATCATGTGAGATTGTTTGAGTATGAGTGTATCACTGGAGAAGGAAGAGTTGGTCAGAGCCTGGAATTACTATTCAGTTCAGAGTTGCTTGTCCCTCAGAAATGGCAAAGCAGTGCAGATGCTGGGGTGGCAGGGAGCAGGAGATGGGAGCATTGGTCAGTCTTGTCTTCCCTTGAGGCCAGTGCAGCAATAGACTAGACCAGATACATTTTTTAAAAGCTTATTTATTCATTTATTTTAAAAGATTTTATTATTATTGGAAAGCCAGATATACAGAGAGGAGGAGAGACAGAGAGGAAGATCTTCCATCCGATGTTTCACTCCCCAAGTGAGCCGCAACGGGCCGGTGCGGCGCCAATCTGATGCCGGGAACCAGGAACCTCTTCCGGGTCTACCACGCGGGTGCAGGGTCCCAAAGCTTTTGTGCCATCCTCTCCTGCTTTCCCAGGCCATAAGCAGGGAGCTGGATGGGAAGTGGAGCTGCCGGGATTAGAACCGGCGCCCATATGGGATCCTGGGGCTTTCAAGGTGAGGACTTTAGCCGCTAGGCCACACCGCTGGGCCCAAAAGCTTATTTATTTTTAAATTCAATGGCAGATTTTATGCAGATAGAGAAATATCTTCCATCTGCTGGTCCATTCTCCAGATGGCCATGATGGCTGTAGCTGAGCCCTTCAGCAGCCAGGAGCTTCTTCCGGGTCTCTCATGTGGTTGCAGGCTCCCAAAGACTTGGGCCATCCTCTGCTGCTTTTCCAGGCCACAAGCAGGGAACTGGATGGGAAATGGAGCAGCCAGGACACGAACTGGCATCATTTGGGATGCTGGGCCTGCAAAATGGATGATTAGCCAATTGAGCTATCGTGTTGGCCCCTATGTGACTTTTAAAAAATATGTTTATTTCTTTTGGAAGACAGAATTATGGAAAGGGTGAGATAGAGATCGTCCATCTGCTGGTTTGCTTCGCCGTTGGCCGCAAGGGAATGATGGACCAGACTAAAGCCAGGACCTTCATGTGGGTCTCCCTTGTGGGTAGCCGGGACTCAAGCACTGGGGCTATCTCCCACTGCTTTCCCCAGGCCATTAGCAGGGAACTGATTTGGCAGTGGAGCAGTCAGGACAGGAACCAGCACCCACGTGGGATGCCAGTAGTGTAGTCTGAGGCTTACTCACTGTGCCACAAAGCTGGCCCTGTTTTTTTCTTAATGTGTACAGAACAGACAGAAGAATCCACCAACCTGGTGCAAGTCATGAGCCCAGAAGATGGCCAGTGCCTAACAGTTCTCATCAGTGATCATTCCCAGCTTCCTGTGAGTATGGGGGCCCTGGGAGCCAGGCTGGGACCCGGGTCTACTTGGACATTGGCAGGAGGAAGTTCTGCAAACAGTATTTTTTTGTCTAAACTAGAAATGCTTTGAGCCTGCCTTTCTTTAGATAATGTCACCAGCTTTGTTGACACCCCTCCCCCTTTCCTTCAGTGCAGTTTCCCGACTAAGGCGTGGTGTGACTGTCCTCTGCCTCGGTGCCCAGTTTGGGATCAGGATACTGATGCTTGGGAATTCATGTAGGGAAAGAAGGGATACGATGACAGGCTTTTCTTTTGAACACGTACGATCTCACATAAATGGGCATCTTCGAAGTCCTCCGGAATCTGTACACTTCAGCAGCAACGATCTGGTGGGAGACTCTCCCTTGGTCTTTGTGACACTCCATGATTGCCGTGGATGGCAGAAAATTCTTTGCTGAGAGTGGTTAGGAATGTTTTGAAGTATCCTACAGACACTGGTTTCATTTTCAGTAAACGATTTCTTTGCAAGGCAGAGTTGCAGAGAGGCGGGAAGAAGATCATTTCAGCTGTTGGTTCACTCTCCAGATGGCTGTGATGGCTCTGGGCCAGGCCGAAGCCAGGAGCCCTGAATGCCACCTGTGGGTGGCAGGGACCCAGGCACTGGGCCAGGCCGACACCAGGAGCCCCGAATGCCTCCTGTGGGCAGCAGGGACCCAGGCTCTCTGGCCGTCTTCTAGTATTTCTCCAGGAGCATCAGTATGGAGCTGAATCAGAAATGGAGCAGCTAGGACTGAACTGAACTGGTGCTCATCTGGGGTCTTGGCATTGCAGGTGGTAGCTTAACATGCTATGGCACTGAGCTGCCTGAAGTAAATCCATTTATTAGTAAATCCAAAGCCTAGTGTTTAATTAATCAGTGCGTGTGTTTTTAAAGAGATGTATTTGTTTTTATTGGAAAATCAAATTTTACATAGAGAAGGAGAGACAGGGAAAGATCTTCCACTGCTGGTTCATTCCCCAAGTGCCAGAGCTGGGCCAATCCAGAAGCTTCTTTTGTGTGTCCCATGTGAAAGCAGGGTCCCAAGGCTTCGGGCTGTCCTCTCCTGGTTTTCCCAGACCACAAGCAGGGAGCTGGAGGGGAAGTGAAATAGCTGGGCTACAAACTGGTGCTCATGTGGGATCCCGGTATATGCAAAGTGAGGGCTTTAGCCACTAGGCCACTGCGCCAGGCCCATAAGTGTGGTTTGCTGATAAGCTAGACGGCAGCTGCAAAAGAGTTTAAAACACAGAGGTTTCAAAGGTATCATCAGAATTTTGTTTTTTTGACAGCAAACCGAAACAGCTAAACATTTACCTGAAAAGCTGAAGCCAGATGTGATAAAGAAAGGTGAGACTGTTTCTTTCATGTATAAATTTATCATATATTAAAAATACATACCATAAATATACATGATATATAGACATAGATATATCATAGATAAGACTTGAGTCTCTTTGGTTGTAAGTACTACTTAGAGATTTAGCATTATTTTTCATTTTGGTCACTAGAAGTCACGTTGGTGCATGCGTATTCTTCAGACTTACTGGAATCACCTGTGAAAATTGAGAGTCCTGAGCTGAGTGGCCAGGCCAGGTGAGTGACTCTCCCAGCTCCTATCCCACGCTGCGCACTCGGAGTGTGGGAGTGTAGGCTCTCGGCCGGAGCTGTCTCCCACTGCTACCTTTGGCGACCCCCTGCTCAGGAGACAGCGCTGTGTGGAATTAAAAGAATTATTTTGTTGTTGTTGTTTTTAAACTTTAAGATTATTTCTTTGCAAGGCAGAGTGACAGGAGAGAGGGGTGGGGAGAGAGATCTTCCCGCCCCACCCCCGTCTTTTTTTTAAAGGTTTGTTTTTATTGGAAGGCAGACTTACAGGGAGAAAGAGACACAGAGGAAGATGTTCCACACACTGGCTCACTTTCCAAGTGGCTGCAACAGCTGGAGCTGAGCCCATTTGAAGCCAGGAGCTTCTGCTGGCTCTCCAACATGGGTGCAGGGTCCCAAGGCTTTGGGCCATCCTCTACTGCTTTCTCAGGCCACAAGCGGGGAGCCTAATAGGAAGGGAGGCTGCTGCCGGGATAAGAACTGACACCCATATAGGATTTAGCCACTGAACCATAACTCTGGGCTTAAGACAGAGATTTTTCATGCACTGGTTTACTGCGTGAACAGACACAAGTTTTAGGTCTGGGCCAGGCTGGCCCAGAAGGAGCTGGGAAAACCATCCAGGTCTCTCACAGGAGCTCAAGTACTTGGGCCATCTTCCGCTGCTTTCCCAGGTGTGTAAGCAGGGACCTGGATCAGATTAAAAGGAGCTGGATCAGATTAAAAGTAGGGCAATTAGCCAACCGGAGCTTCTGCAGGGGATGGAAGAACTCCAAACACTACCGGGCAGAAACCAACGTCATTGGAAAGACAACCAGAAGCCCTGAGTGGTTCGCAGAAACAGAAGAACAATAAATGTCCTTCGGGACCAGGGAGGAGAGCTTTCTCTGGTCCAAGCCTGGCTCCACCTCTGGACCCCCACACTCCCTCACAATGACCAACGGGATCGCTTCGAAAACTCCTTACAGCAAACAAACAATCATACAAACTAAAAAAAAAACTAAATAAATAGACAAACAACAGAAAGTAGAGCTTGAAATCTGACAGGAAAGAGCTGGCGTGGATTGGCTCATGCCTCACTGGGTGGGACACAAAGATTAGTTACTCCTCACCATGGTGTTGGGGATTTTCCTGCACACCCCTGCCCAAAAATGTTGTGCACCTTAAATGTCGACAAATATCTTGTTAGAGTTACAAGCCAGTCTAGATTATCCTAAAATCTGCCAAGATCAGCAAAATTATACTTCAACACAACAAATGGCTAAATACTAAAATGAAATAGACACGAGACAGCTGAATGGTACCTTATAGCCATTTTAAGGTATATAGCAGCCGGTCCTGTATATAAACTAAAATTGAAATGTCAATGAGCTAATCATAGTTTGTGGTTAGGGCTTGCTTTTTTTTTTTTTTTTTTTTTAACATACTGGTTACTCAAAACCATGTCAATTCCATAATATTGCAAATTGCTATTGATGTTATATTGGGACTCTTAATTGACTGTCATGATATTCTACCAGCTCTAACTTCAGACCACAAATTGTCTCCCCAAGAAACTGTTCAACCCATCTGGACAATAAGTAGCTGGACTCTAAGCTTGGTATATGTTTGCAAGGAAAGAATCTTGATTGAATTTGAACTGTAATACTGCATCAGGTGGAGGAATCCACCGGGGGCAGGGGAGGGGAGAGATGGGGGGATTCCCAGAGCCTATGAAACTGTCACATAATGCAAAATAATTAATAAAAAATATAAAAAAAAGTAGGGCAATTAGGACTTGAAGCAGCACTACAGTGTGGGATTCTGGCATCACAAATCATGGCTTAGACCTCTGCCACAGCGTCCCTGGAGAACACCTGGGGGAAGTGTGGGCTGTTACCCTGCTCCTCGGGCCCCTTCCCCACGCCTCCAGGGTTATCTCAGGCAGTGTACTTTTTTTTTTTTTTTTTGTCAGCAAAACACTGGATTTAAGACCAAAGGACACAGATCAATATACAAACATCAGTTTCCTTTCTGAATGCTGCTAACAATTAGAATAATTAACAAGCAATACCATTTGCAGTCAAGTTAATGACAGATTAATTTCAGAGCTCCATAAGATCACATGCATACATTGGGATCTCTGATGTTGCTGAGGGTCCTTAAGTATAAACAGAAATAGGGCCCAGCGGCGTGGCCTAGCGGCTAAAGTCCTCGCCTTGAAAGCCCCAGGATCCCATATGGGCGCCGGTTCTAATCCCGGCAGCTCCACTTCCCATATAGCTCCCTGCTTGTGGCCTGGGAAAGCAGTTGAGGACGACCCAATGCATTGGGACACTGCACCCACGTGGTAGACCTGGAAGAGGTTCCTGGTTCCTGGCATCGGATCGGCGCTCACCGGCCCGTTGTGGCTCACTTGGGGAGTGAAACATCGGATGGAAGATCTTCCTCTCTGTCTCTCCTCCTCTCTGTATATCTGGCTGTAATAAAATGAATAAATCTTTAAAAAAAAAGTATAAATAGAGATAGATGAGCTCTTGCCATGGAAGACTCAGGAGGAAGATTCCAGGACCTCCGAAATTGACCAATAGATTCAAAAATATAACCCCTGATTCAAATCATTGAAGGTGGGCCCAACGCAATAGCGTAATGGTTAAAGTCCTCACCTTGCACGCTCCGGGATCCCATATGCGTGCTGGTTCTAATCCCGGCAGCCCAGCTTCCCATGCAGCTCCCTGCTTGTGGCCTGGGAAAGCAGTGGAGGACAGCCCAGATAAGTATATTGCAACTTTACTGATATCATTAGTTACTGAGGAAATCTAGGTTAAAACTGTAATGAGAGGCACTACGCACCCACTAGACTGGCTGAAATTAGATTGTGCCAAGCACTGGTAAAAATGTAGAACAGTTTAGATACTTCTAGCAGTTTCTTAAAATGTTAGATTTTTAGCAACCCTTTGACTCGTTGAGCTGTTCTCATCCTAGGTGTTTTCCCAAGAGAAATATCAGTGTGTCCTTACAAAGGCATGAATGTTTATGGCAACTTTATTTGTAATAGCTCCGAACTGGAACAAACCTAAATGTCTGTCAATCGATGACATACTGATGCACTCTGACATATCCACACATTGGAATGCCACATAGCAATGGAAAGGAATGGGCCCACCATTGAGGCATAGCTGGGCATGGTGCCACCTGTGATGATGCCAGCATCCAACATGGCACATGTTAGTCCTGGCTGCTCCACTACCGATCCAGATCCCTGTTGGTGGCCTTGGGAGAGTAGGTACAGGATGGCCCATGTGTTTGGGTCCCTGCTTCATATGGGAGACCCTGATGAAGCTCCTGACTTCTGCCTGTGGTCGGGTCTAGTCTCCCTGTTGCAGCTAGCTGGGCTGTGAAGTAGTGGATGAACATCAGTTCATATCCTCTCTCTCCATCTCTCTCCCTCTCCCTCTTCCCTTCCCTTCTCTGCCCAGCTTTCCTTGTCTCCCCCCCATTGCCTGTCCCCCTCTCTCTCCCCCCTCCTCCCTCTCTCTTCTGTCTTTTCTCTCTCTCTCTAATTCCACCTTTCAAATAAATAAATTTTTGAGGCAAAAGTAATGAATTTGGATATATGTATCTTTAATTCATCTCAGAGCAATTATGCTTAGTAAAAGAAGCTGGGCCACAAGAGTACATAAAATGATTCTATTGTATGAAATGCTAGAAAATGCAGACATAAGTTAGGTCAGTGGCTGCCTAGAAATGGTGGTGTATTTGCCACAGCTGCCTGGTTTCCCATTGCTCCACCCACTCTTCTCTTCCCTCTGAACCTGACAGACAAGGGACTTACAGGATGTGTGGTTTCTATTCTCTGTTCTTACCTGCCAGAGAATCTGCAGCCATAGACTGCATGATAGCAAGTTTGTAGAATGGGGCACTACTGGGCACCAGGTTTGTGACTGGGCAAAGGACACAGGAGGGAAACAGAAGTTGGGGGCAGTGAGAGAGGGGAAGGTAGAGGGTGGTGGTTGTACCTGTCCCATTCACCAGGCACATTTTACTTCAGGCGCGATTCTGCTTTCAACAGTGACAGAAAACAAACAAGGAGAAGGATGCTGGTAATGTAGTAACTTTTATCCTTTTAAGGCAATGTGCCCTACACTTCAGTTGCTTGCCCATCACTGTCAGTGTGCTGTGGCTCTCTTTGTTATCTATGCCTTTTTCTTAATGAAAATTATCTTAAATTTATTCAAGCATTTTAAAAATAAATATCTTATTTCATTTTTAACTGGAAATGAACATTACTCATTACAAGTAGCAGTAAGCCTCCAAATAAAGTAAAAATAATTCCTGCATGCTGTTACTTGATCTGTTCATTGCATGAAATGGGCTTAATGATTGGCAAACTATGAAAGGGTCAATCTACCATACTCAGGTCTGTCCAGTTAGATGGACAGGTGGGTCAGCCCCATTGATAGTCTTAGAAGGAATTATCATTTCATGTTCTCATTTGATGGCAGATAGATCGTGGAAAATGGAAAAAGTCCTTTATTCAGTCTTATGTGACTAGAGCAAGTTCTTACGCCGTCAAGAATTCGCTCACCTTGGATGACAGCTGATGGGCAGGCATAGTGGTCCCTTCTTTCTCATGAGAAATGGAAGCCTGAATCCAGAGATTCTACGAAACACCTAAATGCTGTTTTCTCCTGATCATGAAAGCCACATTCAAGTGGAACTTACACAGTAGACATGATGAGAGGCGAACAGTAATAGCTGGCAGTAACATCAAGTGATGAAAGTTTTGTGAATGTGGTATCTTTCTCTCGGAATACCTTACTATTCTGATGTCGTTCTCATGATGGGACACAACACAGTGTGACGTCTCTGTTATTCTGCTTTTCAAATACATCTTTCAGGAAAGAAAAAAAATCATGCAATAAGACTTTCCCAGTTTCTTTGTTCCTCTATCAAAAAATGCTGAAAGTTGTTTGCAAAAGCATGCGTATTTAGAACAACAGTTCATAAATTTGGCTACACACCAGGATCACAAGAGGGGGCTTGAAGAGAAATTCATTACTCAGACACTGTTGCAGAAAGGAAGTTGGGCAGCCTCAATCTGCTGTCCCAGCCCATCAAATGACCATGAAAAGCTGGGCTTAAAGTCAGGAGCCAAGAATTCAATCCCAGGCTGTGTCTTGGGGACAGAGACACACTACTTCAGTCCTCACCACTGCCTGCCAGGCTAGAGCTGGAATCTGATGGGGCATGTGGGCATGTCAACTGTTGTCTTAACCACTAGATCAAATCTCTACTCTTCAATCATTTTTTAAAAAACTTATTTGATTTTATTTTAATTGGAAAGGCAGGTATACAAAGAGGAGAAACAGAAAGATCGGCTGTGCACTGGGTCACTCCCCAAGTAGCCACAACAGCTGGAGCTGAGCCTATCTGAAGATAGGAGCCAGGAGCCTCCGCCGGGTCTTCCATATGGGTGCTGGGTCCCAAGGCTTTGGGTCATCCTCTGCTGCTTTCCCAGACAACAGGCAGGAGCTGGATGGGAAGTGGAGCAGCTGGGACATGAACTGGCACCTATATGTGATCATGGTAGATGCAGGGCAAGGATTGAGCCACTAGGCTATCACACTGGGCCCTTCTTTTCAATTCTTTAAGCAGATCCTTCTGCTCAGGAAACGCCTAAGGGTTAGTGTTGAGGCATAAAAATGTAGGCTGCTGCCTGCAGCACCAGCATCCCACATTGGACCCTGAATGCTCCACTTCCAGTCCTGCTGCCTGCTGGGCTGTGTGGGAAAGCAACAGAGAACACTCAAGTGCTTAGACTCAGTTCCCAGCTTCTGCCTGGTCCAGCTCTGACTATTGCAGCCACTGGAAAGTGAACTAGCCCATGGAAGATTCCTGTCTCTCCCTCTGTCTCTCTATAACTCTGCCATTCAAATAAATAAATAAAATGTTTAGTATTTTAAAGTTGGCAACTCTTACATCTTAGTTGCAAATGCCTAATTAGAATTTGGTCATCCTTGAGACCGCATCTTGGTTGATAACTGACTCATGAGAAATTATTTTTCTCCTCGCCATTTCTTCTGAATCACTTTTGTATAAGAGCCCAGTCTTCAATAGTCACTTCTCTTCTGTGTAACTTTGTAGTAATAGATTGCTCATACATAAATGGTGCCGACACCCCTTCGATGGTTTCATTGATCATTTCATTTGTGTATGTAATAGGTTAATTACAGGAAACATCTCTTTTCTGAGAGCAATGAGGTTTCCAGTAGCAGTGCCAGTGAGCAGTCTTGGACTGGTGACCAGAAGAAGAAAATGCTAATACCATATCGTAGTAGAAGAAGGAAGACAAAGTCCGAAAATGTGGCAGCGGTAAGTTTGGCGTTTGGCTTCTGAGGCATCTCTGAAATCAACCAGCAGGGATTAACTTCTCAGTGTGCTAAATGAAAGGATGCCCAAGAACTGGGCAACCAGTGCACCCTCCTTCCCCGTCTCTGTGTCTCACGGACATTGAGCAGATATGGAACGAACAGTTCTCAGACAGAGAGCTGAGAATGGACCAAGCACTGTTCACTATGAGTTACAGCTGTTTGCAGTAGGTTCAGGGCGAGACATGTGGCAAGGCTCCGAGGATGGGGGAGTGGGACTGAAGCAAAGTGGGATTTGAAGGGCAGAGAGGATGGGGCAGCAAGCCTGTGACACCAGGAGGACACAGTGAGGGCGTGCTGGTGGTGCTCAGAGACAAAGCCTGGGTGGTGAGGAAAGAGGTGAACAGTGAAGGGGTCTGTAGGTGGCAGGTGGGAGGTTGCCGTCGTTCCTGGCATGGCCCTGCATATCTGTGAGCTGAGTTTCTGTCTCTTCAGGAAATATAGCCATGGTATAATTGGCTTCTTTTTCTTCCAGTTCTGCCACTTTTTTTTTCTCAGCAGTGCTAGCGACAATGAGAAAGATCAGGTAAATAAATCCACTTTGTACCACTTTGTCCTGCTTCTGCGTGTTATGGCTATGATGAGCCTATTTCTTTCTAACGCTTTCAGGAATATGAGAAAAACAAACCAGTGGTCTAATGGTTTGGAAATCACTCCAGCAGCAATGGCAAGGACAACTTAGCATTTCCTATGAATTGATGATTTTCCATAAGTACTGCTGCTCAAAGTATGATTGACTTGGAGCAAAGATTAGGGGAAATGTTTCTGTCCTGCTACATAGGATAAGTCTTAATATGCTTCCATTGAACTCCAGAGGCAGAGCTGGCAGTGGTGGTGACAGGTGTACAGGGAAACAGGGAGAAAGAGGCACTTCTACTTCATGTCCCACATGCCTGCAGCCAGGGCTGGGCCAGGCTGAGGCCAGAGCCTGGAACTCTATCCAGGACCTCTGTCTGGGTGGCAGGGAACCAAGCACTTGAGCCAGCATCCTCTGCCTGCTGTGCTGGCACAGCAGGAAGGGGAAGTGGAGGGCCTGGGGGGCTTGCCAACTCTGTGATGCGGGGTGCAGGCCAAAAGGCAACTTCACCTGCTGACACCCATTTGTTTTACTTGAAAGCAAAGCAGCAGAAAGAGAAGAGACAGAGAAAATGGTAAAACAAAACAAAACAAAACAATTTAGGCTCTGCAAACTTTGCAGCTTCTTTGGCAACCCATCATCTCTGCACTTGTAACCCCAAAGCAATCATAATGTGAAAATGTGCTCTGTGTTACAATAAAACTTTACTTACAAGAGTCAGCAGTGGGTTGGACCGAGCCCCGGTTTAGAACACAGGTTCTCAAACTTCAGCGAACGTCAGAATGAGCAGGATGGCTTGTTAAACAGGGATTGCTGGGGCCAGTGGAGTGGCATATCAGGCTACGCCATTTGGCACTGGCATCTCAAATGGGCACTGATTCACATCCCAGCTGCTCCACTTCAAATCCAGCTCTCTGCTGTTGTACCTGGGAAAACAACAGAGCAGGACCCAGGTCCTTGGTTCCCTGCACCCATGTGGGAGATACGGAAGATGCTCTTAACTCCCAGATTGAGACAGGTGCAGCTCCAGCCATGGCAGCCAGCTGGGGGATAAATCAGAAAACAAGAGTTTTCTGTCTTCGCCTCTCTCACTCTGTAACTCTGAATTTCAAATAAATAAATTGAAAATAAATCATAGTTTTTAAAAGATTGTGAATTTGCATTTCTATCAAGCTGTAAGGTGTTGCATCGTCATACTTTGAGAACTGCTGGTTAACAGTGATCAACTGAAACTGAAACACCGATTTTTAAATGCTTAAGCATCCAATAATTCCACTTCTTCAGTGTCTTAGAGGATTTGTTTTTTTATGATGTTTTAAATGTGTCTGGATTGGCTGAACTTCTCACACCACTACAGGACACGTCCAGGCAGAGGAAGGCCACACGCCCAGAGATCGCTGAACCAGAGTTGCCGGGGAGTCCTGCCACCTTAATTCCTGAAGATTTCTCCCAGAAACCAGGTTCGTGACTTCCTGTTGACATATTTTCCAGTAAAGACACTCTGTGGTAAATAAAGCAATTTTCTTTTGCTATCTATTGAGGAATGTGTGAAGATGTGATTATATCCACAAAAATGTTGTGGAGGTTTTGTGTTTTAATATACTTTCTGAAATTCTGGAACATCCCTCCCCCACCGTGTTAATGCGGTGTTGATACAGTGTAGATTCGTGTTTAACAATATACTAATGCTTCCCTTCTCTTTCTCCCTTGCTCCCTTCCTTTCTTCATTCTCCAGATAACATCTTTTCAGTTTACATTGTGAGCAAAGGCTCAATGGTCCACTAAACAAGGAACTCAAATGGAAACATGAGTTCAGTGGGAATTCAGGCAAGGGTTAGGAACAACAATCAAAAAAAGTTACCCGTTTCACTTATATATATAATAAAATCTTAAAATATCCACAGATTATTCAAGTAGTAGTAATATGTCATCCTTGACCATTGATTTGACAGACATATAAAATGGAATTTGATGTGCCTTGCATGATGGCTTAGCTGGATAGATCCTCGCCTTGTAATCCCCAGAATCCCGTAATGGGCTGGTTCATGTCCCAGCTGTCCCTGCTTTCCTTCTAGCTCCCTGCCTGTGGTCTGGGAGAGCAGTAGAGGATGGCCAAAGGCCTTGGGACCCTGCACCCATGTGGGAGACCTGGGAGGAGCTCCTGGCTCCTGGCTTTAGATTGGCTCAGCTCCAACCATTGCAGCCACTTGGGAAGTAAGCCAGCAGGTGGAAGATCTTTCTCTGTTTCTCCTTCTCTCTATAAATTTAATCTGCCTTTACAAAGAAAAATAAATACATAATAAAGTATTTGACAAGACTCAAAATAACTTTGTGATGTAAACCCTCAACAAATTAGGTATTTATGGATTGTACTTCAACACAATGAAAACTAATAGCATTGGGTCCACAGCTAACAACATAGTCAGAGGTGAGAAGTTGAAGACTGTTCTTCTAACATCAGGAGCAAGACAGCGTTGTCCTCTCCCCTTTGTAACAGTAGTAGAAGTCCCAGACAGAGCAAGCAGGCAGGAAAGGAAAGCTTCCAAATCAAAAAGAAAGAAGTGAAGTTTCCACTGTTTGGGTGAGATGATCAATATATGGGAAACAGACTCCCCTGACTCTGTGAGAACTAATCACATCAACTCAGTAAAGTTTCAGGGTGGAAAATCAAAGTGCAAAAACCTGTGCTTCTACATGATTTAAAAGTGAACCATCTGAAAAATCAAGAAAACCATCCCATTAAAATAGAAGCGAGGGCCCAGCACAATAGCCTAGTGGCTGAATTCTCGCCCTGTGTGCACTGAGATCTCATATGGGCACCAGTTTGTATACTGGCTGCTCCACTTCCCATCCAGCTTCCTGCTTGTGGCCTGGGAAAGCAGTTGAGGATGGCCCAAAGCCTTGGGACCTTGCACCCGCATGGGAGACCCAGAGAAAGAGGTTCCGGACTCCTGGCTTCAGATCAGCTCAGCTCTAGCCATCGTGACCACTTGTGGAATGAACCAGCAAACTTTCTGAAAAATCTTTCTCTCTGTCTCACCTTCTCTATAAATCTGCCTTTCCAATGAATATAAATATATCTTTTAAAAATCGAATCCAAAAGAATTAAAAGTAGCAATAAATCCAAAGAGAGGAGAGAGCTGGATACCAAAATCATGGGATAGTAATGAAATAAGTTGAATAAGGAGTTAATATTGTTAATGTTGTTAAGATGGCCATGCCTCCCAAAAATTAAAAATAGGACAATATGACAGTCTCCCTTCTGAGTTCTATCCAAGGGAAATGGTATATCAGAAAGATATCTGCATTCCCATTTGATAAAATGTCTGTCAGTTTTCACAGAGTTAAAAAAAATCAATCCTTCAATGTGTGTAGGACCTCAAATCCCCCAGTAACCAAAGCAGTCTTGACAGAGAAGGGCAAAGCTGCTTGGCTTCAGGCTGTATTTGAAAGCTATGGTGATGGAACAGAGGCACATCAGACCCCTGGAACAGACTGACACCTCAGAAAGCAAAGTATAGCGGCCACCAGGGTGGTATTGCAAGCTAAGCTTCCGCCTGTGGCACCCGCAGACCCTGTTGGTGCCGGTTCTAGTCCTGCTTGCTCCGTTTCTGATCCAGGTCCCTGCTAATGACCTGAGAAGGTGGGGAGGATGGCTCAAGTGCTTGAGTTTCTGTACCCACGTGAGAGATTGGGAAGAAGCTCCTGGCCCCCAACTTTAGACCAGCCCAGCTCTGGCTGTTGCAGTCATTTGGGAAGTAAACTAGTGGATGGGTGATCTCAGTCTCTTCTGTGTAATTTTGACTTCAAGTAAAAGAAAGAAGTCTTAAAAAAAAACACACACACATATAGCATGATCCAACTGATTGTTGAAAAATGTTAAGAATATACAATGAGGGGCCCAGCGTGGTGGCCTAGCGACTGGGGTCCTCACCTTGGACGTGTCTGGATCCCATGTATGTGCTGGCTGTGGTTTCAGTGGGCCCACCTCCCATCCAGCACCCTGCTTGTGGCCTGGGGGCACAGCCAAGGATGGCCCAAAGCCTTGGGACCCTGCTCTCATGTGGGAGACCCAGAGGAGCTCCTGGCTCCTGGCTTCAGACTGGCTCAGCTCTGGCCATTGCAGCCACTTGGGAACTGAATCATCGGACAGAGAATCTTCCTCTCTTTCTCTCCTCCTCTCTGTATATCTGACTTTCCAGTAAAAATGAATAAATCTTAAAAAGATATATACAATGGGGGAAAAAGTTTCTTTATGAGATGGTGTTGAGAGAACATGATATTCACATGTATGTTAAAAAATGAAATTGGGGACATGTTACGCTATATGTGGAGACAGACTCAAAATGGCCTAAAAATATAAATGTAAGATTAGGACCAGTAGGGCCTGGTGTGGTGGCCGAGTGGCTAAAGTCCTCGCCTTGAATGTGCCGGGATCCCATATGGGTGCCGGTTCTAGTCCCAGCAGCCCCACTTCCCGTCCAGCTCCCTGCTTGTGGCCTGGGAAAGCAGTTGAGGACAGCCCAAAGCCTTGGGACCCTGCACTGTGTGGGAGGCCTAGAGTAAGTTCCTGGTTCCTGGCTATGGATCAGCGCAGCACCGGCCATTGCGGTCACTTGTTGAGTGAATCAATGGATGGAAGATCTTTTCTGTCTCTCCTCCTCTCTGTATATCTGACTTTGTAATAAAAATAAATAAACCTTAAAAAAAGATTAGGACCCATAAAGATTCCAATAAAAAATGTGGAAATAGGTCCTTGATATTCTCTGTTTTTTTTTTTTCCCCACTGTTCTGGTACTTAGTATTCTTGGTAGTGTTTTGTTTTGCTTTGTTTTGAATATAACACCAAAACCACAGGCAACAGAGTAAAAATGAACAGGTACTGCAAGCTGAACAGTCTTCACATAGCCAAGGAAACCATGAACAAAATGAAAAGGCAGCCTACAGAATAGGAAAATATTTTCTTCTTCGTGAAGATGAATTTATTTATTGGAAAGGCAGTATTAGAAAGGAGATTGAGGGCAAGACCTTCCATTTGCTGGTTTATTCCCCACATGGCCACAACAGCTGGGGCTGTGCCGTGCTGATGCGGGAGCCTGGGACTTCCTCCAGGTCTCCTGTATGGACACAGAGGCCAAGCACTCAAGCCATTTGCTGCTGCTTTCCCAGGCATGTTAGCAGGAAACTGTATGGGAAATGGAACAGTAAGGACTTGAACTGTTGCCCATACTGGATGGTGGCACTGCTTAGCCCTCCCACAGTGGTGATCCTAGGGAAAATATTTTTACATCATATATCTGAGGTATATGATGAGTATATAAGGATAATATATAAGATATAGTGTTAAAAATACACAACTCATACAACTCAACAGCAAAACAGACAAAAAGTCCAAGTAACCTAATTTACACAAAATGGTCAAAGGATTTGAATAGACAGTTGACTAAGGAAAGCATACAGACAGCTTACAGGAATGTGAAAAGGCACTCAACACCAGGGAATGAAATTAGAAGCACAACGAGCCGTAACTTCACGTCTGCTTGGTAATTAGTGCAGAAGGACGAGCAGAAGTGTTGGATGGGATGGTGTCTGTCGGTGGGATACACATCAGTGCAGCCAACAGAGGGAAAAGTTACAGGAGTTTGTCAAAAAATTAAAAATGGGACAATATGACAGTCTCCCTTGTGGGATTCCATCCAAGGGAAATGGTATATCAGAAAGATGTGTACGTTCCTATGGGCATTGTCACATTCTTAATAGGATGTGAAAAGCAACTACACACCCCTCGCCGAGTGAGCAGGTGGAGAGGGAACAAGTGGTAGGGATATGAGACACAGTGTGGATGTTGACCTCGGTGTTAATATGACAACTCTCACACAGCACACATGTGTCAAATCATGTCTCACACACATGAGTCAGAGGAAATATGGAGGGGGTCCTTGGGGAGAAAAGAGAAGACTCATGGGGTGACCTTACCCAGATGGATAGCTACCAACATTGTTGAGTTAGTGCATCAAGGTGATTAACTGTTTTGTCTACAGAACTACGAATCTAAGAAACAAACATCTTGAAAATGCAACATTGGGATTATATTTAGCACTATGTCCAGTTTTAAGGAACTGGGTTTACTATGGAGAGCAGTAGTGTGATGTGACTGCCTCATTGCTGGTGTGTTTGTTCACTGGAACCTCCTCTTCCTCACATGCAGAATATGCAAGTCCCCGGCTGCTGAGTGGGTTCTCTTCCAGGGAATGCTCAGAGGCTGAAGAAAACGCCTCCAAGGTACCTTTACAAAAATGTCATGTGTTTGAAAAGTGGAGAGTGAGTGAGCTCACAGTGAGAGTGATTCACTCTCCCATATTTCACAATGGCCAGGGCAAAGCCAGGAGCCTAGACCTCCATCCTGGCTTCCCAGTTGGGTAGCAGGAACTGAAGTACTTAACCCATCATCTGCTGCCTCCCAAAATGCATATTCCTGGAAACTGGATCAGAAGTGGAGTGGCAAGAACCCCAACCAGGCACTGTAATATAGCATGTGGGCGTCTCCGGTGGCAGCCTCACCCAAGACCCCACAATCACACTTCTAAGATGCTACTTTGTGGTTGGCTATTCATCTGTTCTTTCTCCAGAATTAATGTATTCACATAACATGAGCTTGTTATGTTTAAGGGACTACTACATTTGTTACACACATATGTATACATACACACATGCATAACTACATATATATGTATATGTGTGTAATTATATAACATTTACATATCAGTTACAAAAGTATGTTCATATATTTCTCGGTCAGCTGTGTTTTATTTGTCTTTAAGGTTGGGAACCGAGAGTCGCTAGCGGACAATGCGAGTGTCAAACATAAGCTGCAGAACCTGGAAGACAGAGGTGAGAGAATACACTGTTTCTCCCAGAATGAAGTGAAATTCATCCAGATTGGTACTCAGATCACAGCAGACACAAACGCTTTGCAGGGGCACTGCTGCCAGGCCTCAAGGTGAGCAGGGCGAGTTACCTTGCTAGCTCCAAAGGGTCCATGAAGTCAAAGGGAGAAACTGGGGCTCTGGCCCGTCGCCAGCCCCACAGGGGCCACGGAAGGGACAGCCTGGGACCTGGCTCCCATCCAGCCCTCTCCTGCCCAGCCACTCCTGGTGACCTGCTGCCAGAGGGGGTTCTCATCCCCACATCTGCAGGTCACTTACAGTTTGTAAGAAATATCCTAGGCAGTTTTTCTTATTTTCTCATAGTTACAGTGGTAGGCAAGTTTCCAGGTGACATCATACAGCCACCTTTATATGATAACATCTAGCTACAATGTTAACATATTAATGTAATGAACGAGTATAACACCTAGGCATTCCTTTGTGTGTGTGTTTAAGATTTGTCTATTTGAAAGGCTTGGTTAGAGGGAGCCATCTTCCATCTGTTATCTTAAATGTCTTTAAAAGTTTTTTAAACTTTTAACTAATAAATAAAATTATATGTGTATATATATATATATATAATAACAAAAATTACACATATGTGTGAAATACTGTGTGATGTCTCATTCCCCGCAGATAGTTCGAGTTCTAATCTGGGGAGTATCTGGCCTGGTTTCCGCTGATGGCTGTGCTGACTCACACTCCCAACCATAAACCCGAGGTTTCCTTTTCTCCGCCTTCTCACCTGTCCTCGCTGCCTTTTCTCTGTTCGATGCTGGCCATGCTAACTGGATGCAGTGACATGCCGTGGTGTCTGCATTTCCCTGGTTATTAACAGTGTTGAGAGTATTGTCGGTATACCCGTTGACATTTGATTGTCTTTCTTTGAAAAATGTCTTTTTAGATTTGTTTCCTTTTTAAAAAGATTAACTTACTTAGTTATTTGCTGTGTTGAAAGAGTTACAGGGAGATGGGGAGAGTCAGAGAAAAAGCATCTTTCTATTTTCTGGGTCACTCGTCAAATGACCACACCGACCAGGACCAGGCCAGGCTGAAGCCAAGAACCTCACCCAGCACTCGCACATGGGAGCAGGGGCCCAAGCATTGGAGCCACTCTTCTGCCTTCCCATGCACAGTAACAGGAAATATTTATCTTACTTTTCTCTTCTTTTGAAAAAAGACTTATTTATTTTTATTAGAAAGTCAGATTTACAGAGAGAAGGAAAGACAGAAGAATCTTCCATCTGGCAGTATACTCCCCAAGTGGCTGTAATGACTGGAGCTGAGCTGATCTGCAGCCAGGAGCCAGGAGCCAGGAGCCAGGAGCTTCTTCCAGGTCCCCCACGAGGGTGCAGGGTCCCAAAGCTTTGGGCCATCCTCGACTGCTTTCCCAGACGACAAGCAGGGAGTTGGATGGGAAGTGGAGCAGCTGGGACATGAACTGGTGCCCATATAGGATCCTGATGCTTACAAGGAGAGGAGTTAGCCACTAGGCTGCCATGCCAACTAGGCTGCTGTGCCAAGCCCCCATTATTTTTAAGAGTGTAATAGTTCAGTAGCTTCCAACTATTTTTTAATTCAGTTTGCATTGATTTTTTTTTCAGTGAAAGAGGCTCATTTAAATTTTTGCACACTAATATCTAGTTTTATGAGTTTCATTTGCCCACAGTCTCTTAGTAACCTTGCCAATAAAAAAGACTCTGGTGAGTTTTCTTTTTTTTTAATTTTAAATTTCCTATTTACTATTGTTTATACAGTTGAAAGGGATGCCCAAGTGGGCCTCTGATTAGGGTGGGAGGGTTCAGGTATGGAGGAGGGTGAGTGGGACATATTTTTTAATGTTTTTTTTCTTCCTGTGTCAGCAGGGGAGGAGGGGGGAAGTACCATTCCTTGCTGTCAAACTCCATCAGCACCCAGGAATTGCAGACGGTCCTTTGATGATCCAGGGTCAGACGTAGCCTCTCTCGTGCACAAGCCAACACACATGCTAGTGAATGCATCTACCTGGTCAGTGCTACACAGCCCCATCTCTCATGCAAACTGACACATGCTACAGCCTAACCCAGCCCAGCTAAGCCTGCCACAGGCCCAGTCTCCTGCACACCAGCAGGTGCCATGGCCTAGTTGGGGCAACCTCCAAAAACCTCACCAGGCCTGTATCCAATCCTGGTTTTTGTGTATTGCTGGCTTGTGCTGCAGCCTAGCCTGGTCTGTCCTGCATCCCGTCTGGCTCTTGAGCACACTCATGGGTGCTACATGTTAGCTCAGCCCGATTCACCCCAGACCTAGCCCACACACATGCCAGTGGGTGCTACCACCTTGCCCAGATTGGTCTTCCAACAGCCCTGCCATTGTCCTCACCAGTGAGAGCTGCAGCCTAGCAGAGGAGTACCCACAGTTTCCCTGCCAGATCCACTCCCAGACACAGATCTTGTACTTGCCAGTGGTTACTACAATTCAGCCTGTTATGGCTTGCGCCCAGTCCCAGCACTTGTCAGTGGTGTGGCAGCTTAGTCCGGCCTGGCCTGGCCCACTCCCAACCCGCATATGAACTGGGGGCTGTTATGTTTCAACCCGGCTGCGCCTGAGCCCCATCTTGACTCTCGTTTGTGCCAGTATATGTCGTGGACTGGCCCAGTCTGGCCTGCCTCTAGCTCTGGCTTTCACACTAACTACTAGAAGTTGCACCGTAGCAGAGGAGTTCTTCAATTCCCATCAGACCTATTTTGTATCCCCAGATCTTAATCTCACATGTGTGGGGGCTGCTGCGGCCCCACTTGATAGAGCTGGCTGCTGGTCCCGGCACTGAATGGTGGGTATTGTAGCCTAGCATGGCCCATCCCACAGCCATTCAGGTTCTTGCAAGTGCCAGTGGATGCTGGAGCATAGCCCAGTGTGCTCTGCCTCCAAACCCAGCCCACATGCATGCCAAAGCATGCTGCAGGCTTGCTCAGCCCAATCCAACCCCCAGCTCTGGCTCTTGTCACTCCCCAGTGGTAGCTACAGCCCAACAAAGGAGTCCCCAAAGTTCTCCTACCAGAACCTTTCTTAGCCCTGGATCTTGTGCATGCTGGCAGGTGCTTCAACCCAACCTAGTGTGGCCTACCTGCAGTCTCAGCTCTTGTTGGTGGGTGTTGCAGTCTAGCCCAACTGGGTACATTCCACACCCTGCCCTGGCTGAGCTAGTCTGAAGTATCTTCCAGGTCTCCCACGCGGGTGCAGGGTCCCAAGGCTTTGGGCTGACCTTGACTGCTTTCCCAGGCCATGAACAGGGAGCTGGATGGGAAGCGGGGTTGCTGGGACATGAACCAGAGAGCCCACATGGAATCCCACCACGTGCAAGGCAAGGACTTTAGCCGCTAGGATACCGTGCAGACCCTAGTTTTGCTCTTGTTGCCCATGCTTTAAAGGGGTCTTATCCAAGGAATCATTGTCTAGCCAAATATTTGTGTTTTTCACCTACATTTTTTTTCCTAATGCTTTCATAGTTCAGGGCTTAGATTTAGGACTTTGGTTTGAGTACATGAAGAGAGGCAGGACTCTCATTCTGCGTTCCTTGTGTTAGCACCATTTATTGGAAAGACCACCATTTCTGTAATGTATGTTCTTGGCACTTTGTCAGCAGTAAGTGGACTACATATATGTGAGTTTATTTCTGAGTTCCCTTTTTGGTTGACTTATGTGTTTGTATGTCAGTACCATACTGATTTAATTACTGTAGCTTTGTAGTGCTGTTTGAAATAGGGTATTATGATACACCTGCTTGATTTGTGGAGGAGGAAAAAGAGGAGGATGCTTTGTATTTGTTTGGTTATTTTGGGATATTTCAATTTCATATGAATTCTAGAATTGTGTTTTTCTAATTCTGTATAGAATGTCCTTGGTATATTGATAGGGACTTGCTGAATCTAGATTTCTTTGAGTTGTATGGATACTCTAATGACATTGATTCTTCCAATACACATTTGTGTGTGTGTGTGTGTGTGTGTGTGTGTGTGTCTTGGTTATTTCTTCCATCATTGTTTTATAATTTCCATTGTAGAGATCTTTCACATTTTGGGGTGAAGTTACTCCTGGGACTGGCATTGTGGCATAGCTGATTAAGTCACTGCCTGTGACTCCAAGATTCTATGTGGGCACCAGTTCAAGTTGCAGCTGCTTTACTTCTGACCCAGCTCCCTGGGAATAGCCTGGGAAGGCAACAGATGGCCCAAGTCCTTGGGACCCTGCACCCACGTGATGTAGAAGAAGTACTTGGCTTCAGCTTGGCCCAGCCTTGGCCTCTGTAGCCATGTGAGAAGTGAGCCTGTGGATGGAAGATTAATCTCTCTGTCTGTCTGTCTCTCTGTCTCTCTTTGTAACTCTACCTTTCAGGTAAATAAATAAATATTTTTAAGATTTATTTATTTTTTATTGGAAAGTCAGATACACATAGAGGAGGAGAGACAGGAAGATCCTCCATCCGATGATTCACTCCCCAAGTGACCGCAACGGCCAGTGCTGCGCCAATCCGAAGCCAGGAGCCTAGAACCTCCTCCAGGTCTCCCATGTGGGTGCAGGGTCCCAAGACTTTGGGCCATCCTCGACTGCTTTCCCAGGCCACAAGCAGGGAGCTGGATGGGAAGCAGAGCTGCTGGGATTAGAACCAGCGGCCATATGGGATCCTGACGTGGTCAGGGTGAGGACTTTAGCCGCTAGGCCATGCCACCAGGCCCAATAAATAAATCTTTAAAAACATGTACTCCTAGGTATTTAAAGTTTTTAGTTATTGTGAATGGGATTGTTTCTTGATTTTTTCCTAAAATCACTGTTGGTATATTAAAACACTATTGTTTTTGCATGTTGATTTTCTAACTTATGAATCAACTGAATGGGTTGATCAAGTAACTTGCCATGGAGTGTTTAGGCTCTTCTGTATGCAAGTCATGTCATCTATAAACACTATTTCTTCCTTTCCAATTTCAATGTTCTTTTTCTGTTTTTCTTCCCTAGTTGCTTTAACTCTTGCAGCATTATTAGAGTGTGGAAAATGGACATCCTGTTTTTCTAAATTTGAAGGGAAATGTTTTTGAGTTTTGTCCGATTCAATGTAATTTTGGCTGTATGTGTGTCATATACCATCTTTGTTATAGTTTTGAAGGTTGTTTCTTTACCTAATTTTTTGGTGAGTTTTTATCACAAAGAGACACTGAATTGCAAGAGCTTTTCTGCTCTGTTGAGGTCTCACGGCTTTTGTTGATTTGATTGATGTGATTATTAACTGATGTGTAAATATTGAGCCACACTGGGATAAATTCCACTCGGTTACGAAGTATGATCTTAATGCAGTGTTGGGTGTCTGGTGTCACTGTCGGCTTGAGCAGGCTCATGAACGATCCTGGTGTGCAGTCTCCTGTCGGTGTTGTAGCTTTGTTTGAGTTTGGCATCAGAGTAACTTGGCCCTCATGAAAGGAGTTTGAGAGTTCTGAACTCCTCAGCATTTTGGAATAGTTGGAGGAGTGTTAGAGATAGTGCTGTTTTAACTAGTTTGTAGAATTCTGTTATGAAACCTTCAGGCCCTGGAACTCTGAAATTTCTCACTGTCACTTGTGATGGGTCTTTCTGGATACTCTACATATTGATTTATTTTGCATAGGTTTTGTTTATCCAGGAATTCTTCCATTCCCTCCAGGTTTTCCAATTGATGAGCATGTTGTTCACAACCGTTTCTTAGGATCCTTGTGGATGTGTGGTATCCGTGGTAGCGGTGCCTTTCTCATCTCCAGTTGCTTTTCTCCTACAGCTTGTTTTTGCTTTTCTCACCCCTGCATCATTAGTTTAACCTCTTTCCAGTTATTTTGTGCGTTTACTGTGATAAACTTCCTGCTTCCAAGGAATTTTTGTTTACTTCTCAATTTATTGGATGGCCCATTGGTCGCGCAGGTGCATGCTGTCCCATTTCTCAGTTTTCCATGTTTCTTGATGTTGATTTCTAGTGTTATTCCTCTGTCACCTGAGAAGATACATGGTATGATTTCAGTTTCTCAAAATGTGCTGAGACTCTGTGGCCTGTCCCAGCCTAGAAAACATTCGTCCCCCTACGTGTGCTAAAGGAAAACGGTGTCTTCCACCTGCCAGATGAAAAGCTCTCTGAGTGGCTAGAAGGTCAGTTTGCTTTAAACCTTGTATCAATGCCTAGGGATCTGTGCAGGGCATTAAGTCTTTTTTTATTTTTAATTTTATTTGATTTTTAAAATGATTTGGTCTACCTGTATGTTTCAACTGGGAAACAACCTATTACATTCAAGGTTAATGCTGGTAGACAAAAACAAATCCCTGCTGTTTTGGTGGCTGATTTAAATGTTCTTTTCTGCTTCTCCTGTCCTTCACCCTTGCACTCTGGGAGCTTTCTGTGTGCGAAGCCTGGGATCTCTCCCACTTTTGTTTGGTGCATCTGTTCTGTTAGGGAATTTGGTACCAGCCTGTGTTTTCATGGTGGTTATATTTTTATTTTTAAAGATTTATTTTTTATTGGAAAGGCAGATTTACAGGGAGGATGAGAGACAGAGAGAACAATCTTTCACCCTCTGGTCATTCCCAAAGTAGGTGCAATGGGTGGAGCTGAGCCAATCGGAAACCAGGAGCCAGGGGCTTTTCTGAGTCTCCCACACGGGTGCAGGGTACCAAGGCTTTGGACTGTCCTCGACTGCTTTCTCAGGCCACTAAGCAGGGAGCTGGATGGGAAGTGGAGCTACCGGGATTAGAACCAGCGCCCCTGTGGGATCATGGTGTATGCAAAGTGAGGATTTAGCCTCTGAGCCTTTCAGCGTAGGCCTCCCTGTAGAGTTTGGTAGTAGGACTGGTCCCAGGGTCGATGAGGCCTCTTGGTTTGTCTTTGGAAAAAATATTTTTTTTTTTCTCTTTCACTTCTGAGACAAATTAGAGCCCCTTTCTCAAAGATCTCATTTCTTGGGCTGTACATTTTATGTGAGAAAAGTAGGTAAGCTCATGGTCTCTTTCAGAAAAGTATTAGCAATGACTGTGTCTCCCCTGGGTGTATTTTGGGGATGGCTGTGCAGGTGCGATGGAACACTGCGCTTTCATGTCCTTGAGCCAGCTCCTGCCTTGGCTCTGTCTCGGGGAATAAGGAAGCTACACTTTTCCCCAAAGGATAAACTTAGGGAGTTTTCTTCAGAAAAACAAAACTGCAGCCTTTGAGGCATTTCAAGTGTTTTACAGATTCCTAACATTGCCCTCAGTCAAAATTCATCGTGTGCTTAAGTGTTTAAAGTTTGCATGCTGTACTCTGAGGACTGCAAGAAAATAGGGTAATTTTATAATTTAAAATAGTCATAGATTTATTTACTTTTTTACGTGAGAGACAGGTTTACAGAGAGAGAAGGAGGAGCAGAGAAAAATCTTCCATCTGCTGTTCATTTCCTAAATGGCTGCAATTTCCAGAGTTGAAGCGATCTGCAGCCAAGAGCCAGGAGCTTCTTTTGGGTCTCCCCAGTGGGTTAGGGTCCCAAGAACTTGGGCCATCCTCCTCTGCTTCCCTAGGCCTCAGGCAGGACATTGGACCAGAAGTGGAGCACCTGGGGCTTGAACCAGTGCCCATATGGAATGCTGGCACTACAAGCATAGGGCTAGCTTGCTAAGCCACTGTGCTGGGCTCCTGCATCTGTGTGGCTGGAGAGGCCTCTAGAACTGTGCAGGAGGCAGGCGGCTAGCTCCTCGTTCAGCAGGGCTCTGAGTGCCTGGTCCAGAGCCTGTAGGTAGAGGCCTTCACTGACTGTATGCTGAGTAAGGAATAAGAAAAGCAGGGAACCCTAGCAATGGATGAAGACCTTTGGGCTGATTCAAAATGCAGGCCAGCATCTAGACAGAATCACACAGAAATGCCGTCGGTCAACTTGTAAAGGTTTAGATGTGCTCGTTCCAAAGATATTTCAGGCTGGGCTGGTCAGTGACAGATACGATCTCTAGTTGCTCATGGGGTCAGTACTTCACAGACAAGAGTAGCGTGAAGGAAGGAATGAACGATGCTGGGGAACACGCTGCAAATCCTGCTGGGAAGATGTGGCTTACAGCCCAGCCCTCAGGGACGTTCGTTCGTCCTACCACTCTGCGCCACAAGGTGGCACCCCAGAGCAAGGCTCTTCAAGTGGTGGGTTTTGTTTTAAATCAGAAGTATGAGTTTAGCAGTGAACCATGGACACCAATTTGTGTTCACCAAAACTTGGACCCAAAGTATGTTCAGGAGCTCCTCGCGTTTCAAAAGTTTAAATTTCCAGAGGAATGAAGACAGGTGTTTTCCTAGGAAAGCGAGGGTACCCCTGACTCTGCCAGCACACCGTGCTGGCCAACTTGGAGATGGCTTTAGTTTAGCCAGTGTGTTCAATGTTACCTATGTAGTCTTTAAAAACATTTAAAAATTTATTGGAAAGGCAAATGCAGAGAGAGACTTATTGATGGGTTGATTCACATCACAGATGGCTACAGCAGCTAGACCAGGAGAGCCTGACTGCAGAGGCCAGGGACAAGGAGCCCAGGTGTCCACCTGCAGCCGGGAGCCCCCAGGGCCATGCTGCAGTGCCAGTGTTGGCCAGCACGTGGCGCACTCCAGAGCACCTGCCCTGCAACCGTGTGGCTTTGAGAATTCCTGTTCCTGCTTTGGTGGGAACACTGCCTGGTGAGTCCCTACCTGGCAAGGTAGTACATCCCTACACGTGTCTTCCCTCCTCAAAGGAAGCCCTGTCCCCAAGGGTCCTCCTCCAAGCAGCAGTGGACTTCAGCTTGGTGCATAGGGCAGACGATCCATACTCAGCAATGAACAGGGGACAGGTTTTCCTTCCTGCTGTCAAGGATAGATACTAACTGGGATTTTCAAAAATAGGACACGATGCATTTCAGACCAAAGGAATGTGTGTGTGCGGGGGATAGTCCCTGATGTGCTGTGTTTCTCTTTAAATGTATCATCTGAGAGTTCAGTAAAGTCAAAACAGTCCAGATTAGAAGGCGACGTGCCAGGATCCCCCCGCGTGGCAGCTAACACCCCACATCCAGTGGGAGGTCCTGGTGAGAATGAGATAAAACGTGCAGGCGGAACCGGCCCAGTTGGGTTGCAAGGGAGTTCCAGTTAAAAGATCAGAGTAGCTGCAGAGGCCTGAAGACTAAGCAGTTTTTCCCTTCCAAAGATAAACTGTTGCATAAATTACAGATAAGAGCAAGCACCATCCCCTCCTAGCATTTTGATAGCTGTAATTTCTCAGGAACTGAGTGTTCTAACGAGGGTGGGAAAATTTTTGGTTTTTTCCTGCTAAGGGCCATTTGGCTATTTATAACATCCCTCGTGGGCCACATAGAATTACCAACTTAAAAATTAACCTGTAATAGATTGGCTTTGAAATCCCACCTACAGTTGCCTTGGCAGGACCAGACCGAAGGATTTTGCCGGCCAGTGTTAAGCAGTGGCCGCGGGCTGTGCCTCTCCCGACCCCGTTGTTCGGGTCTCTGCTCTCCCTCATGGTTAGCAACCACATTTTTTTTTTTTTTTTTGCTTTCAAAACGACTGTATGAGGCAGTTTTGAGAAAGCTGACAAAAAAATGTGTATTACAGAAAAGCTCTGGGTGCCTTTCAAAATTGTTTTGTACCCAAATAATGATATCTTCAGATTTCAATTTATTTTTGGAGCTTTTTCAAAGTCATCTCACAGCAACTGGGGAGAATGATCTGATGCATCCAAGACCAGCCCTGCTGGGGTCACAGCGGGGCGGCCTGGGGGGGGGGGCACCTTTGAGCCTTGGCTGAGTTCTCTGGGTAGCGGATGGGCTGGTTACACCTACATTGAGCAATTTGTTTTCTGCAATGTTTCTTTCTGTTCAGAAGGCTTCTCTGCTCCATTCCCAGAAGGGGCCCCAGAGGGCGCAAATGGTTCTGCCATCATCACAGCCCTTGAAAGCTTCTCCAGGCACCTGAGAAGAAAATATGAGGTAATGCCGTCCTTGAATTTCATGGCTACTTTGGCTACTTTGTCATACACCAAAGCACGTGATGCGAAGTGAAGGAGGCCAGACCCAGGTCCTGTGTGGCTGGCCCACTGACAGGTGGAATTGAAAGTACCTTGAGGGCAGGGACCAGAGAAAGGGTCTGGACGACACGGGCAGATGTTGGTCACACTGTGGAAAGTTAGGTTATAAGGACAAGTTCTGGGGATCTACTGGGCAGTGCCAGCACGTTCAGGTGCAATGACGTGCACTCGAAATCTCCTGAGAGTAGAATTTAAATGTTATTACGACGCAGAGAAGTAACTGGAGTGATGGGTGTGAATCGGCCTGGTGCACGGCGATCATTTTACAGTGCATTCCAAAAGGGTGAAGAACGTGACATGAAAATGTGTTTATTTTCACGCCAACATTTGGTGACATCCATAGTTTTTCCTGCATAGCCCACGAGCTATTTGAAGTATAGAATTTCAGAATTTTTGCATTTCAAAACTCAGCTTTGAGTTCTGCTTTCCATTAACTTTTTAAAGTACTCTTTTATGTAGAATATGAAGCTAGCGCACGTATGCTTTGAATAAATATATTCATCAACTATGCCTCCACAAATCGAGGAGGAAAAGGTGGGGACAGACTCGTCATTCATTGTGAGAGGTGTGTGTGAGGTCAGACTGGTCCTCGGGCCCCTCTCCTCCTCGGCGATGCTCCAGGGACCCTCAGTCATGGTTGCTGACCTCAGTGCCTTTATGATGCAGGTTTTACATTTTAGGAAATTCTCCCTGCCCAGACTCTCCTGGGCCTGAGTGAATCGTTACTGGATCGGATTAAGGGCTAGACTTTAGTGGCAGCATTCTCAGACAGCGGGGCGGCCAGCAAGCCATGATGGGAGGAGGGAGAGTGAACAGGTGGTGGTCTGGCGGGGTGGTCTGGTGGGGTGGCCCCTAGAGAGGTCAGAGACTTCTGGGAGACTGTGCGTTCAGGTGTCCGGCAGCCTGGTCGGAGGATGAACATGGAAACCATTGCAAACAACACATCAGCCATCCTGTTCCTTGCAGATCCCTAACGACTTAGCTACGAGCACCTATGAGAAAAGTGTCTTAGACTAACTGATATCATTCAACTCCCTTGGTAAACTACGCGTCTAATTTTCCACAGTCCTAATGGAAACCAATTTGAAATGTAAATGTATTCACAGTGTGTGTACTGATGGCATGAATATACATTTTCCCATAGCAGCCATTGTTTATTTGTGCCTAACCTGAAAGGATTATTGAAAAGTGTGTACCAAGGTGCCTTATCGTAGTTTCTAAGCAGTCATGTCTGCATGAACATTATTATGTGAGAGTATTTCAGAAAGTTCATGGGGAATGAGATGAAGAGCAAGTTTATTGGGGGTTGGGGCAGAAGTTTGTTTTTACATCCCATGCATGCCTTTTGGTAAGCTGTAAAGGTTTCATGAACTTTCTGAAGGCCCCTGATCGGCTGGCAGTCTGTTGGGGCCTCATCGAGAGGGACTCCCTTGAGACCCCCTCTGCTGGGGTTTCAGCGAGAGGGTCCCCCAGCGCCCCCCTCTGCTGCTGCGGCCTAAGCGAGAAGGACTCCCAAGCACCCCTCCATCTCCGCTGGGGCCACAGTGAGAGGGTCCCCAGCGGGACAACCCCTCTCTCTCCCCTGGAACCTCAGCGAGAAGGTACCCCTCGGAACCCCCTCTGCTGGGGTCAGTGAGAGGTTCCTTCTCAGACCACCCTTTCTCTCTGCTGGGGCCTCAGCAAGAGGGTCACACTGGGGACCCACTCTGCTGGGGCCTCAGCGAAAGGGTCACTCTCAGACCCTCCCTCTCTAACTGCTGGGACCTCAGCGAGAAGGTCCCCCTCGGGACAACCTCTACTCGGGCCTCAGCGAGAAGGACCCTGTCTCTGTGCTGGAACCTCAGTGAGAGGGACCCTCCCAGCCAGAGCCTCTATCTCTGCTTGGGCATCTGAGAGAGGGTCTGCCTCGGGTCCCCGTCTGCTGCTGCCTAAGCGAGAGGGACCCCCAGAGCCCCCTTCCCTAGCTGCTGGGGCCTCAACGAGACGGACCCGCAGAGCCCCCCTCCCTAGCTGCTGGGGCCTCAGCAGGAAGGTACCCCTCGGGACCCCCTCTCCTCGGGCCTCAGGAAGAGGGTCCCCCTCGGATAACCCCTCCGTCTCTGCTGGGGCCTCAGGGAGAGGAACTCCCTTGAGACACCCTCTACTGAGGCCTCAGCGAGAGGGTCTCCCTAGGGACCCCCTCTGCTGGGGCCTCAGAGAGAGGGACACTTGGCACCCCTCTCTCTCTCTCTCACTTTGCTGGGGCCCCGAGAGAAGTTAGCACTTGTACCCACCCCTTCTCTCTGCTGGGGCCTCAGGGAGTGGGACCCTCGCCTCCCTCTCTCTGCTGGGGCCTCAGTGAGGGACCCTCTAGAGACCCCCTCTGCTGGGGCCTCAGCGAGAGGGACTCCTGGCGACTCCTCCCTCACTGCTGGGGCCTCAGCAAAAGAGACCACTCTGGACCCCCTGTACTGGGGCCTCAGCTAGATTGTCCACCTTGGTACCTCCTCTGCTGGGGCCTCAGCGAGAGGGTCCCCCTCGGACCGCACATCTCTGTCTGCTGGGACCTCAGCGAGGGTGTCCCCCTTGGGACCCCCTCAGCTGGGGCATCAGCAAGAGGGACCCTCACGCTGCTAGTGCCTCAGCAAGAGGGTCCCACTCCGAACCCATTCTGCTGGGGCCTCAGCGAGAGGGACCCTCGTCTTCCTCTCTCTCTGTCTGTTTCTGCTGGGGCCTCAGCGAGAGGGTCCCCCTCGGGACTCCACTGCTGGGGACTCAGCAAGAGGGACCACCACAGCCCCCCTACCTATCTGCTGGGGCCTCAGTGAGAGGGTCACCCTGGGGAGCCCCTCTGCTGGGGCCTCTGTGACAGCGTGTTCCTCGCACCCTCCCTCTCTCACTGCTGGGGCCTCTGTGAGAGGGTCCCACTCGGGACAACCTCTGCTGGGGCCTCAGCAAGAGGGACCCTCCCAGCCAGAGCCTCTATCTCTACTGGGGCCTCTGACAGAGGGTCCCCCTCGGGACCCCACCTGCTGCGGCCTAAGCAAGTGGGACTCCCAGAGCCCCCCTCCTTAGATGCTGGGGCCTCAGCGAGACGAACCCCCGAGCACCCCTCCATCTCTGCTGGGACCTCAGTGAGAGCGTTCCCCTCGGACACGCCCTCCCTCTCTGCTGGAGCCTCAGCAGGGAGGTAACCCTCGGGACCCCATGTTCTCGGGCCTCAGGAAGAGGGTACCCCTCTCATATAACACCTCTGTCTCTACTGGAGCCTCAACAAGAGGGTCACACTCTGGAGCCCCTCTGATGGGCCTCAGCGAAAGGGACCCCTGCGCTCCCCTCCCTCACTGCTGGGGCCACAGAGAGAGGGTCCCCCTCGCACCCCCTCTGCTGGGTCCAGAGCGAGAGGTTTTCCCTCGGGGCCACCTCTGCTGGTGCCACAGTAAGATCATCCACCTTGGGCCTCCTCTGCTGGGGCCTCAGCAAGAGGGTCCCCCTTGAGACCCACTCTGCTGGGGCTTCAGGGACAAGGTCCCCCTCGGACCCTCCCTTCCTTGCTGCTCGGGCCTCAGTGAGAGGTTCTCCCTCAGGACCCAGTCTGCTGGGGCTTCAGGGAGAAGGACCATCGGCCGCCCACCCCTCTCTCTCTTTCTCTCTCTCTCTCTCTCTCTCTCTCTCTCTCTCTCTCTCTCTCTCTCTACCTGCTGGGGCCTCAGTGAGAGGGACCCTTACCCCCCCCATTCCCTCCCTATCTGCTGGGGCAAGATGGTCCATCTCGTGAGCCCCTCTGCCTGGGTCTCAGCGAGATGGTCCTCCTCAGACCCCCCCTCTCTCTCTACCTGGGCTTCAGTTAGTGGGACCCTCGGCAACCCCTTCCTCGCTGCTGGGGCCTCAGCGAGAGGGTTCCCCTCGGAACCCCTCTGCTGGGGCCTCAGCGAGAGAGATCCTCAGAGCCCAAGCCTCTGTGTGTTGGGGACTCAGCCAGAGGGTCCCCCTCAAGACCCCGTTTTCTGGGGCCTCAGTGAGAGGGACCCCTGAGTCCCACACTCTCTCTACTGGGTCCTCCGCAAGAGGGTCCCCCTGGGGAACACCTCTCCTGGGGCCTCAGCGAGAGAGACCCCCTTGGGACCCCCTCTGTTGGGGACTCAGTGAGGGGAATCCCTGGCGACCCCTCCCTCTCTGCTGGGGCCTCAGCGAGAGTGTCCCCCTTGGGACCAACTCTGCTGGGGCCTCAGCGAAGGGGAACCCCGGCGACCCCCTTTGCTTGAGCCCCAGCTAGAGGGACACCCGGAGCCACCTAACCTCTCTGCTGGGGCCTAGGTGAGAAGGTACCACTCGGGACCCCCTTTGCTGGCGCCTCAGTGAGAGTGTCCTCCTCGGACCCTTCCTCTCTCAATGCTGTGGCCTCAGTGAGAGGATTCCACTCAGGACCCACTCTGCTGCCACCTCAGCGAGAGGGTCCCCCCAGACCCACCTCTCTGTCTCTGCCTGGGCCTCATCGAGAGAGATCATCAGAGCCCGACCCTCTCTCTGTTGGGGACTCAGCCAGAGGGTCCCCCTCAGGACCCCGTCTTCTTGGGCCTCAGTGAGAGGAACCCATGAGTCTCACTACCTCTCTGCTGGGTCCTCTGCGAGAGGGTCCCCCTGGGCACCACCTCTCCTGGGGCCTCAGCGAGAAAGGGACCACCTCGGGACCCCCTCTGCTGACGCATCAGCAAGAGGTTTCCCCTCGGACCACCCTCCCTCTCTGCTGGGGCCTCAGCGAGAGGGTCCTTCTTGGGACCCCCTCTGCTCTTGCCTCAGCGAGAGTCCCCCTCAAACCTCCCCTCTCTCTGTGCTGTGTCCTCAGTGAGAGGGTCCCACTCAGGAACCCATCTGCTGGGTCCTCAGCCCAAGGGTCCCCCTCGGAATCCCTCTCCATCTCTGCTGGGGCCTCCGTGAGAGGTTCCCCCTCAGGCAGGTATATTAGGCCTTTATATATTAAGTAAGTATGTTAGTATTTGTGAAGCACCCCTCTCTTTATCTTGTCTTTCTGCTATGAGCACCAGGTTCCGACATTTCCTGCCAGTTTCTATTTTAACCAGACTATCAGACTGTCTGGTGTGTGACCACAGCTGTTGGGGGTCTGGCCCTCCCTTTATAAATAGCATAATCTCTGCCCGTGCTTTTGCTTATCATTCCCCTGTTATTACCACAGGGAAAATACCCACCTTCTCTACGTGGCAGCTTTGTGGGGTTTGGACATGACTGGCAAGCACCCTGTTTTCCCTTCTTTAGGAATGCAATGATTCCTGTGGAATCTATTAGTTCCATCATTCCTCTGAACTTGAGGACTCGCTCACGTGGGTGAACCTCAGCTCCTTGAATTTGAAGCTTGTGTCTGCCTGTGTTATCCCCATGTTTCTCTCTCACATACAGAAAACACCTCTGAAGTAAATGACACCACATTCCAGTGCACCCTGACAGCGTGCTGGAATGGCAATTGCAATTCTGCTGTTCTTCAGCCCCTGCCCTGAATCCTGCCTGTGTCTGTTGGGACTGACGGAGAGGCCTCGTTGGCCTGATAAAGAATAAAACAGACTGGCATAATGGCAACCACCATAGCCAGTACATAGCAGTAGCCACCACCAGTAACCTTGGTGACAATGAACAAGGTTGAGGTACAGACTGCCAGAGTTATGGAACAATAGGACTTTACTGATGCACATGAGCGGGTGGACACCCTTGTGCTGTAACTGCAGGTTGATCTGTTGGCAGAGGAACAGCAGAGGCTGTGAGATTGGGTCTAGGCCTCTTGTACCCCATCGTATGCCTTTTTGTGTGCAACACCTATGCAAGTGCAAAATGCTTCCCAAGCCCTGGAACTGCTGTCTGCTCGTTGCTACCGAGCTAAAGATACTCCTATGGTCAGGGCCTCTTGTTCTCCATCATATGCTTTATGTATGTTTCACCTGTGTAGTGCTATATTTTCCCAAGCCCGGGAACTGCTGTCTGTTATTTTACAATGCTGTCATTTTTATTTAAAGTAACAAAATAGTTTTCCAGTGATTGTTTTCATGAAAATCAGATGCTTTTGAAGAAATAACTGGCATTTAAAAAACATGTATACAGTTACTCTGGAGAAACCTCAGACTACCTCTGCTCATTGTCTTTCTTTCTGGAAATCCTAGAACTCGGATTAAACAGGTTGGGATTTATTTTCAACCATCCTGTCAGGAGTTCTGTTTGTCTCTTGACATGTTTTGCACCTCCATGCTCTACAACGGTTTTGATCTCAGTTTACTAGTGGTGGGAAATGCAGCCTCCTGGTGGTGTTGTAGGGCTCAGGAGCCCTGGAGGTAGTAGGAGAGGCTCAGCTCCCACATCCCCACCCGCCCCCGCCCCCCCCCACCCGCCCCCGCCCCAGCTAGACTTCAACTCCAGGCTTTTGTCATTCTACAAGTAAGAACACAAAGGAGAGACAGATGAACAGTAGGACAAAAGGACAGTCCTCACTCAGATATGTGTGCAGGCAATCTCAAAAGGGACAATTTCCCCACCTGGCTGGGGTTACATTTTCCTTCTAATGTAAGGAGTGTAGCTATAGTATGTGTGGTGAGCTCCTTATGGTGGTTAAGGACACCTGGCACCTGATGCAAAGTGAGGCTTAGCTGCAGGATGCAGAGCATGTGTGCTGAGGCTTTGGCCATATGGAAACAGCCTGGAGGAGATGGCAGTGCGGATGGCTAGGGTGTTGGCAGTATTCAGCTTCCTGTCCCTCACTGCCTGCCTGCTTTGCCCATGTCAAGTATGTCTAATTGACTAAATCTATTGACTTGGTAATACTTTGTGTATAAAATTTCATTTCCAGAAGTTCTAGTAGATCATTTTCAAGTCCATGTCTTTTGCTTCTGTTTCTAAATCTGCTTGTATTTTATTGCTTTAAAGACAATGTTGATCACATTTCCCATGGTTACTGTTTCTCAATGTGCAATTCGTGGATCTACTTCTGCTTTTTCTCACTCTTGATATCCTATTTCCTGGTGTACCTAATCTTTCATACAGATTATTTTGCAAGTTTGTATATAGCAATAAATGTGGAGGTCTCAGAAAACTAACTTCTTTGGAGAGGATTTACCTCTTCTCTACCCACCTGCGACCCCCTCATTGATGCTCAGGACTTGAAATTAATTCCCTTAAACTATGATCCCAAGGACCCAGCACAGTGGCCTAGTGGCTAAATCCTTGCCTGGAAGTCACCAGGATCCCATATGGGTGCCACTGCGTGTCTGCTGCTCCACTGCCCATCCAGCTCCCTGCTTGCAGCCTGGGAAAGCACTATAGGCTGGCCCAAAGCCTGGGGACACAGAAAAAGCTCCTAACTCCTGGCTTCACCTCAATTCTGCTCGGGCCATTGTCACTTTATCAGCAGATGGAGGATCTTCCTATTTTTCCTTCTCTGTGTAGATCTGCCTTTACAAAGAAAAATCTTTAAAAATACATCTATATAATCTCGGGCTGGATGGGTATATGAGGACTCTACTGTGTCTCATTTATTCTAACTGATGTCCAGTGGAAACTTTTTTGAGTGTGTCTGCTAGTAGCTTCTCAACTTCCAGCAGACACAGGGCTCTGATGTCTGACCCTCTCCTAAATGTCACTTCCAAATGTGTTCAGGTCACAGAGCCCACAAAAGCAGCTCTCAGGTTTTATCGCATGAGGTTCTTTTTTGTCCTGTCAGTTTTTGCCAGATACTGTTTTGCCAGCTTTTCAGTTGCTAAGAAAGATGCTTTAAATTTAGCTTTACTGCTTATCAGTGAGAGTAGATCCAAATAATTAAGCCTGACTTGACTAGAAATGAGATGTCACATCTCAATATCTTAAAGCAATAGAAAAAGTAATGGTGATTTTGAGTATCATAGTAATGTTGCTATGAAGTTAGAAAATCAGGTGGAAGTAAGTACTGTGTATCCTTGAATTTTCTTCCACTGAGATTCAGTTGAAGAAAAATCCATTGAGATGGTTTGCTTTGATGGATTTGAGATCATCTGCAAGAGTGGGTAAAAAGTTCTAGCAAAGTGCAATTGAAATAGAAGTTTGGTGCAAAAGAAAAAGCCCTAAAATCCATGAACCCAGTGGTCTTCAAGTTTTTGGAAAAAATTACAAAAAACTGCAGAGATTTCAAGTGTTTTTTTGCACTTGCACTTAATTTCCATTTTTTCCCATTGGTGTCTTGAAGTGCACTCACACAAACATTGTTGTAGACTCTTCCCCTGCCAACCTATCAAAACTGTTGGGAAAAAAATAAGGTTTTTGGTTTAAAAGTACATTTACTTAGAGTGTTCCTTTTTATCTTTAATTTTTTTTAAAGATTTATTCATTTTATTACAGCCCAAGGTCCTGAATTCGTTCCAAAGGGCAGACTGCAAGCATGCGCCTCCCTTTTGCATGGCTGGTAAGTCTAGAGCTGCTTCTTGGCTTCTGTTTTATTTTATTATTTTTAATGATTTATTTATTTTTTTTGCAAAATCAGATATACAGAGAGGAGGAGAGACAGGGAAGAAGATCTTCCATCCAATGATTCACTCCCCAAGTGAGCCGCAATGGCCGGTGCGCGCCAATCCGAAGCCGGGAACCAGGAACCTCTTCCAGGTCTCCCATGCGGGTGCAGGGTCCCAAAGCATTGGGCCATCCTCAACTGATTTCCCGGGCCACAAGCAGGGAGCTGGATGGGAAGTGGAGCTGCCGGGATTAGAACTGGCGTCCATATGGGATCCCGGGGCATTCAAGGTGAGGACTTTAGCCGCTAGGCCACACCACCGAGCCCTTTATCCTTAATTTGTGTTTGTTATTGCCATGAGAAAAGTTTTGGCCGAGTCATAAACAGTACCTACTCGTGCAATAAAGGAACTGATCAAACTTGCAGCGATAGTTTGTACATAAGGAGACTGCTGATCTTTGGCTTCATGGTAATAGAGCTATGGTGAGTCACTGGCTTAGAGAAGCCTTCGGACAAGGCCAGCAGTCATGCATCACAGCATGTGGCCGGATATGGGGGAGAGAGTTGGAGAAGGATTTATTAAGTAATTGTCCACTATTTGAGCAGTTTAGGTCCATAAAGTGTGACTCGTCCAGTCTGGGATGCCTAGATTTAAATTAGAGAAAAATAAAGAGGAGCATGTTGAGAAATGCCGGCTCTGTTACCCTCTTGTTGTGTCACTTTGCTGGCAAGGACAAAAGGAACTATTCAGCTATTATCCCATAACAAAGTTAACATTGTATAAAGAATATATGTGGAACAGAAATATTTGTGAACCTGTACTTTTCATACTGTCTATATGAGCACTTGATGCTGTTTGAGGATTTGATTAGTCATTTCTGAGCCTGGGTTATGAGTATGTCTTTTGGTACAATATTACATATTGATATGTACATTCTATGTGCCTAGGTCAAACCAGCAGCATAGCAGTCCCTAAACTAAGGGACCTACAGATAAGCCATCCTATTCTTAGATTTCAAATTTGAGAAATATTCACTTAATATGTAGGGAATCCAATTTCTGATTAATACTTTGCAAGTGGATCCACAGTTGGTAACAACAATGCTGCGTTCTGCATGCCAAGTGTTACACCAAGCACACTATCACTGACTTTCAGAAGGTAGGAATCAGTGATCCTATTCAACAGATGAGAAACAAAGGCACAGAGAAGTTTCTTGACAAATACATGAAGTGCTCATAACTCATTTTGGCTCATGGAAAAGCTGTAACTCGAATCCTACTTCACATAGCAGAAACACCAAAACTAGGGAACCTAAGGTAAAGCGCCAGGGCAGGGGAGGTCGTGGGGAGGGATGTTGGGTGGCAAAGTCCAGGCTTCACATTTTGTTTTCCTACTTGCTAAAGGCATGTGATTAAGTTAGTTCCTGCTACTGTTATGGTTAAACTGTTTAAAATATCATCCCTAGGCAAATGTTGGCAGAGATTAAGATGATGCTGGAGGACTCCTGTAGCCCATATCATGGGGTCTGGATTACCATGCCGCTTCAACTGCGGGCTCTAAACTTCATCTCTTTTTTTTGTTTTGTTTTTGTTTTTGTTTTCATTAAATTTATTCATTAATTATATTGTGTTGTAATTTCATAGGAACTGTGATTCTCGCAACACTTCCCCACACCTTCCCCCCATGGTGGGTTCCTCCACCTTGTTGCGTAACCATAGTTCAAGTTCAGTTGAGATTCCCTCTTAGCAAGCATATGCCAAGTATACTAACTTCATCTTAATGAACCCTGGAAGTAACCAAGTGATAATCTGAACAGCTAGGTTCCTGCCATCCGCATACACCTGGGGATGGATATCTGACAGCTGCCTTTGGTCTGACCTAGCCCATGCTGTGGCAGGCATTTTGAGATAAAATCGGTTAATAGAAGATCTTTCTCTATTCTCTTACTCTCCTCTCTTTTTTGTAAAGTTTTATTTAACTGGAATACATTCCTTGTATTTTACTTAAAGTTAAGAGCATAATGAGATTTCCCAACCTGTCTAGCCTTCTGTCACACTCTCGCCCTTTCTCCTCCTTCCTTTATAATTTTTGTTTAACTTTTCACTGCAGCATACTTTGAGTTTATAACCACAAGTTTAATCCTCCATTAAAGAATTCCACAAGTAGTAAGTAGAAAAACCACTATTTCTCAAGAGTACAGATGAGGGTTATAAACATTAATCAAATCTCAAGGTGTCAGTTTCAGTCATATTGCACTTCTGTATTCTGTATTAGCTAACAAACAGGAAGGAACCCATTTGTCTTTGGGGGACTGGTTTATTTCATTAAGTATAAGAGGCAAGTGCCTACTTGCCTCCATTCTCTCAAATAAATAATAAAATTTAAAAGAGCCCTCCTTCTTGATCAGTCATCCCTTCCCATGGGAGAAATATACTATGACTTCTTGTGTGTGTGTGTGTGTGTGTGTGTGTGTGTGAGCGAGAGAGAGAGAGAGAGAGAGAGAGAGAGAGAGAGAGAGAGAAGACCCTCTTAAAATATCTATTTCCATCTCATCAGAAACCAGGGAGTTGTAGTAAATGAGGCACTTGGAATGCTGACGGGAAGGCACTGAGGGGAGCCAAGTAACTTGGGAGTGATGTATAGGAGGAAAGCATTTGCCAGCATCCTCTCCGACATCTTACAGGACTGAAAATTATTCAATAGCGTAAAATTATCAATAAATGCTGACTATAAATTTTGGTTTGTGGAAAGAGCCAGAGACTGAAATCACATTGTCTAACCTCAAAGAACTCCAAAAACATGACTGTAATTCTCAGTTGCAGTCTACTGAGAGTTGGGTAGGAGAAGCGAGGCCAGTTCCCTGAAGCCTTGGAAAGATTGACTGTGTGATGCCATGTTTTCTATTGCAGAAAACAATGCACAAGTCCCCTACCAATGCCAAATGGACATCAACAAATCAAATATTCTGAGTGTATGTTTTTGCTTAGTTCCCTGGTAATCTTACCTTAAGAACAAGGTCTACTGCAGTCACTGGGCAGCTTTTTCTTTTTTTCAGTCAAGCAAAATGAAGGAATTGTTGGAATATCATGCTTTGCTGCCAGAAACTCTCAATAAGATGAACAGTTCCAGTGAAATACATTGTCAGAGGGATGGTGTCTGCTATCATTTGAACAACTTTTGAACTACTTACCTGCAGATGTGCAGGAAATCATGTGCAAAACCATGCTGTACTCACTTGCTACTATTTTACATGTAAACACATTCTATGGCTTATCAGGATCTTTAACCGTAAACATTTGAGTGACAAATCTCCAACTGGACCCGGAGCAGTAGCCTACTGACTAAAGTCGACACCTTTGCAAGTGCCAGGATTCCACAGGGCTGCTCGCTCACTTGTATCCCAGCTGCTCCACTTCCCATCCAGCTTCTTGCTTGTGACCTGGGGAAGCAGTCAAGGCCAGCCCAAAGCCTTGCGACCCTGTACTGGCATGGGAGACCTAGAAGCTCCTGGCTCAGCTCCAACTGTTGCAATCACTTGGAGTGGCTCAGCAAATGAAAGATTTTTCTGTCTCCTCATCCTCTCTGTAAATCTGACTTTACAGTAAGAATATTTTTTTAAAGATTTATTTATTTTTGGGGGGAAGCCAGACATGTAGAAAGGAGAGAGGACAATCTTCTGTCCAATGATTCCCTCCGCCAAGTGGCCGCAACAGCTGGAGCTGAGCTGATCTGAAGCCAGGAGCCCAGGTCCTCCTCCAGGTCTCCCACGTGGGTGCAGGGTCCCAAGGCTTTGGGCCATCTTCAACTGCTTTCCCAGGCCACAAGCAGCGAGCCAGATGGGAAGTGGGACTGCCAGGACTAGACGCAGTGCCCATATGGGATTCCTGCACATTCAAGGTGAGGACTTTAACTGCTAGGCCACCTCACCAGGTCCAAAATCTTAACTCTCCAACTAAAATACTGAAGGCCGGTACATTGTGACCTGAACATATCCCATGTTGGTAGCCCATTCCTAAACCAATGCTGGCCTTTTTTTCAAGGATAACTAGGCTGTCAGAATTACTCCATATGCACGGGGCTGAAACTTCCTAAACACACACGCAAGCAAGAATTGTAAAGAAAGATGGCTTGTGTGAGCATGAACTTCACTCCATTAAGGTTCTTAAATAGTTATCTGCTTTTAGCTCATTTCCTACTAAAAATTCAAATGTCTGAATTTTCCATTAGGCTGTTACAGCTTCGTCTGTTAAGCATAGCCCCGCGTTCCCTAGCATCACCTAGTAGATCATTCTTGATCTCGGAGCTTCTGACGAGCTGTGTGGATTCCAAGTGAGATTTGCCTTACTGGAATTATGCATACATGTCAGTAAGGATTGTTTTCCATCATTTAGGGACCAAGTGATTTCTAGAAAAGCCATAATGTTGAGAGTACTTCCGAAGTTATTTACTGTTATGGCATGGTAGAGAAACTGACACGTGCGTTGGACTAGATGTTAATTTGTCAGCATTGGCCAGCAACATTCCTTGTGTAGACAAACGTGGGAGTAATGCTCAAACGCTCAATACCGAGATAGGAGAAGATCAGACAAGAATGAAAGTCTGGCGCTTCTCTGCCTCGTGGAGGTGTTTGAGGAAGTAGGAAGTGGGATGCTTCACAAAGTCCGTAAAAATGGAGTCAAAAGAGAAGTTTCCATGCAGACTTGAAATCCATATGTTGGCTTTCATGATCATTCTCCACAAACATTTTAAAGACTGGTTGAAAGAGACAGTGTATGTGAGTTCTATAGCTCACCAATGTTAGGAAAAGTACACCTGTTCCTGGTTAAGTACCCAACTTGTGAGAATTCCATAATTTTTAGCTTGTATTTTCTGCCTTCTGGCTAGATGTGTTTTGGATTTTTATTCTTTGGACAGCTGTGGGTAAAAAGTGGGAAATTAATGATGATCAAATTAGACAATGGACCTACTTATTAGCTCTAGAGGAAGTCTAACTACAATGAAAATTAGACTTGTGGATTATTTGAGTTACAATTCCCTCACTTTTTTTTATGAAGTACGTTGCATTATGTGACAGTTTCATAGGCTCTGGGATTCCCCCAACCCCTCCCCATGCCATCCCCCCGTGGTGGATTGTTCCACCTTGTTGCAGTATTACAGTTCAAATTAAGTCAAAATGCCCATCAAAAGAGGATTGGATAAGAAAGCTATGGTTCATCTACTCCATGGAATACTACTCAGCTATTAAAAAAAACAAAATGCAGTTCTTTGTGGCCAAATGGGCCAAACTGGAAACCATAATGCTAAGGGAAATGAGCCAATCCCAAAAGGTTAAATACCACATGTTTGCCTTAATTTAAGATGATATGATGTTATGTATAACATGTTATGTTTTGAATGTTATATGTTGTGTATAAACTAAAATTGAAGTATAGGTGAGGTGGTCACAGAAGGTGGCTGGGAACCCGCATTTACTTTTAACATATTGGTTACTCATTACTATGTCAATTAATTCCATAATGATGTAAATTTTTGCTGATGGTATGTTGGAGCTTTCAATTGACTGGGATGATACTCTGCTGGCTCTGTCATCAGACCAGAGAGGGTATACCTAAGAAACCATTGAACTTGACGGGACAATAAGATGCTGGACTCTATGTTTGGTATACGCTTGCAATGGGGAAATCTCAACTGAACTTGAGCTGTGGTTATGCAATAAGGTGGAGGAATCCACCATGGTGGGAGGGTTTGGGGAGGGGTGGGGAGAACCCAAGTATCTATGTAACTGTGTCACATAATACAATGTAATTACTGAAGTTAAATAATAAATAATTAAAAAAAAAAAGAAAAAGAAAAAAAGACAGCAGCTCCTCCTATTACGTCATATACCAAAGTCTTATTAAAATAGATTAAGCAGTTAAGTGTTAAAAAAAAAAAAAAAAAAAAAGATTCTTTCATAGCAACCATATAGTTTGCATAGTGTCCAGCATCATATTGTCCAGATAAACTCCAGGTTTCTTGGGGAGACCATCTCTGCTCTGAAAATAGAGCTGGCAGAATATCATGCCAATCAATTAAAAGCCGCAACAAAACATCAGCAACAATTTACAACATTATGGAGTTAATTGACATGGTATTGAGTAATCAGTACGTTAAAATGCAAGTTCTTAACCACATCCTGTGAGTACTTCATTGGCATTTCAATTTTAGTTTATACACGGAACCGGCTTCTATACACCTTAAAATGGCTATAGGGTACTATTCAGCTGTCTCGTGTCTATTTTCATTGGAGTATTTAGCAGTTTATAGTGTTAAAACATAATGTTGCTGAACTCGGCAGATTTTAGGATAGTCTAAACTGGCTTATAACTCTGACAAGGCATTTGTCAACAGTTGAGGTTCAGACCAGTTTTAGGAGGGGTGTGCAGAGAAATCTTCAATGCCTATCGAGGAGTAACCAATCTTTGTGTCCTGCCTAGTAAGATATGTGTGAGTCCATGCCGACCATTTCCTCCTGGTTCTAAGCTTTCCTTTTTGTTCTCTATCCTAATGTTTTTTTTTTTTGGGGGGGGGTCTCTGCAGCGACCCTGATGGTCCTTGCAGGAGAGTGTGGGGATCCAAAGTTGGAACTAAGTAAGGATCAGAGAAAGCTCCTCTCCCTAGTCCCAAAGGAAGTTTACTGTTCTTCTGTTTCTGCAGACTGCTCAGGGGTCCTGGCTGTTGTTCCGATGACCTTGGATCCTGCCAGGAAGGATTTGGGCTTCTTCCATCCCACGTGGGAGATCCAGACGGGTGTGGATGACCTCAGAATTCTCAGGCTCCAAAGGCACTCCAATTCCCTATGTTCTTGGCGGTTGGGATATAGTCCTTGGTGCCCGTAGTGATAGTCCTTGGTGAGGATCCGGGAGTCTACAGGGTTGGGATACAAGCCTCCTCCTGTCCACCTGCTCCACTCTGGGGTGCCCCCCTGCTCTGTGTGTATGATCTGTTAAGAGATTGTCAGGATCGCTCTTGATTCCCCCTATATGTCTTTGTAGTTTGAGTTACTTGTTCCATTCCTGACAGGTTATACTTCACGTCTTCCTCACATTCTAAGCAGATGGAAGATTTCTCTGCTCTCCCACCCCATTTCCAAGTAGCATAGGGTCTTAAAAGTATATCAGGTTTTACAATTCTTTGATGTAGATCATAAGCAGTTTGACTCACATTGATTGTTGGTTCATTGGTTACATCACAATATCTTATTGCATGAGCTACAGACTGTTTGGGCTTGGAATAATACTACAATTTACAGGTACTGTTTTTCGAACTGGCATCATTTCATCTTAAATTAAGGCAAATATGTGGTATCTAACCTTCTGGGATTGGCTCATTTCCCTTAGCATTATGGTTTCCAGTTGGGCCCATTTGGCTACAAGACTGCCTTTCATTTTGTTTAAAGCTGAGTAGTATTCCATGGAGTAAATGAACCATAGCTTTCTTATCCAGTCTTCTGCTGATAAGCATTTCAGTTACTTCCATGGTTGTACAATTGATTGTGCTGCTATGAACATAGGAGTGCATGTTGGTTTCTCATGTAACAGTTGTTTTGGATATATTCCTAGGAGTGCTATTGCTACATCATACGGTATGTTGATTTTGAGTTGTGTGAATGTTCTCCATACTGATTCCCATAGAGGCTGTAGAAGTCTGCAGTCCCACCAGCAGTGGAGTAGGGTTCCCTTTTCCCCACATCCTCACCAGCAAGTGTTGGTGGTGGTTTTTGTATGTGAGCCATCCTCACTGGCGTTAGGTGGTATCTCATTGTTGTCTTAATTTGTACTTCCCTTATTGCCAGGGAAAGTTGAGCATTTTTTCATGTTTGTTTGCCATTTGGGTTTGTTCCTTTGTGAAATGTCTGCCCATTTCTTGAGTGGTTTGTTTTGGTTGTTCTGGAGATCTTTGTATATTCTGGAGATTAGCCCCATATCACCTATGTAGAGTGCAAAGATATTTTCCCATTCTGTGGGCTGCTTTTTTACTTTGTTGATTGTTTCCCTTGCTGTGCAGAAGCTTCTTAGTTTGATGTAGATACATTCATTTGTTCGTGTCTTGATTGCAGTTTTTGGTGTCCTTTTCCGGAAGTTGGGACCTACCCCTAGATCTTGCAGAGTATTTCCAACATTTTCTTCCAAATGTTTAAAGGTTTCTGGATATAGGTTTAGGTCTTTTATCCATGTAGATTTGATGTTAGTGTATGGTGAGAGATGTGGGTCTATCTTTTTGTTTCTGAAGGCTATCAACCAGTTGTCCCAACAGCATTTATTGAACAGACCTTTCCATTTGCCTGGATTGTCGTTTGACTGACTTTTTGTCAAAGATTATTTGGCTGTATCTGTGTGGGTTCCCTTCTGGTGTTTCTATTCTGCTCCATTGATCTTCCTCTCTATCTTTGTGCCAGTACCAGGCTGTTTTGATAACCACTGCCCCATAGTATGCCCAGGGGTTCGGAACTGTAATTGGCCCTGCTAACTTCCTGTGCTTCAGGATGGTTCTAGCTATTCTTGGGTTTTTGTGTTTCCAAATGAACCTTTGAATCATTGTTTCCAGTTCCATGAAGAATGTTTTGGGTAATGTGATTGGAATTGCATTGAATGTATATATTGCTTTTGGTAGTATAGACATTTTAATGATACTGATTTTACCTATCCAGGAGCATGGGATGTTACTCCATCTTCTGAGGTCTTGTTCAATTTCTTTTTTAAGTAGTTTGTAGTTTTCTTCAAATGGGTCTCCTACATTTTTGGTTAGGTTTATTCCCAGACACTTCATAGTTTTCTGTTATTTTGAATGATATCTTGCTGATTAGATCCCTTTCCATCTTGGGACTGTTTGCATACACTATAGCTGTTTTTCATTACATCATTTTGTACCCTGCCACTCTACCAAACTCTCGTGTAAGTTCTAGCTGTCTCTGTATTGAGTCTCTTGGCTCTTCTAAAGAAACATAACACATCACCATGGAGGAAAAAGACACGAGGTGTAGTTAAGCGAGGGAGTGAAAGTGAGGGTTTGTTCTTTGTGGCAGACTGTAAGAACAAAAGGTGAATTTTTGAATATTTTTCACCATTGCAAAGAATCTTGCTGGTAAAATAATGCACCAGTCAAAACCTGATAGTTCCAATTGTTTGCATGTAATAGTTAGCAGACACATGTCTCCATAATTTTCTCATTAAATCAGTCTGAATGTTCCACAACAATTAAAATCCTCATGTTTTAAGTTTCTGGTTACTGGAATATATAAGGTGGTCATAATTTTAAGTGCAACGTTTTACATTTTTAAGATCAATTGACACAAATATGCATCCATGGGGACTCTGTAAGGTTTTGCTGCATGTAAAGCAAACATTGGGTACTGATGAAATGGGGGTGAATAGATCTAGTTACGTAGTTCCTTGGATAATTTCTATGTGGTGAAACACTCAAATTCCCTCCATCTAGCTTTATATGTATTAACTGTATGCTATATATAATATGTTGACGCATCCACATATATATGTATGTACACACAGCATGTTATTGGTAACTGTCATCACCTTCTCATACTATAGAAGACCAGAACTTAGTTCTTCTACCCAGCCATTCCTTTCAACTTGTCCGTCAGACTTCTCCCACTTTTCTATCCCTCTCCCTTCTTCCCCCTAATCTGTGATATTATTCTAAATTCACATGAGATCAACTTTAAATTCCAAACAATGTTTCAAAAAGTTTGTAGAAGACAGAATTAAAGATCTGTTTATCTTGATGAAAAAGGTCTTAAAATTTGCGTTTTTCATAAAATGAACACCATGAATGCATATACAGTTCTTCACAATAGTCCCTAGTGACCTTTCACCTTTCTCTAGTGTTGGTTAGATTTCGTTTCTCAGCTCTCCTCTAATTTCTTTTCGCTGTTTTTAGCATTTATTTTATTTTCATTACAAAGTCAGATATACAGAGAGGAGCAGAGACAGAGGAAGATGTCCCATCCGATGATTCATTCCCCAAGTGAGTGCAATGGCCCATGCTGCACCGATCCGAAGCCAGGTGCCTGGAGCTGCTTCCAGGTGTCCCATGTGGGTGCAGGGTCCCAAGGCTTTGGGCTGTCTTTGACTGCTTTCGCAAGCCACAAGCGGGGAGCTGGATGGAAAGTGGAACTGCAGGGATTAGAACCAGCACCCATACAGGATCCTGGAGCGACTAGGCAAAGACCTTAGCTGCTAGGCCACACCGCCGGGCCCAGCTCTCTAATTTCATTTCAATGTTTTGCTTCTTGGTTAGTCTATAAGTTTGCTGGTTTTATTCCTTTTTGAAATGAACTTTTTTTCACTGATCTTTCAAGTTTTTCTCTTCATTTACTGGTTTGATCTTTATTTCTTTACTAACTTTGGGATTTAGTTTATTCTGCCTTCTCTAGATACCCAAAATGCACCTAACCTGTTTGAAACCTTTCCATTTTTTTATGTAGGCATTTAATGCTTCAACCTTTACTTAGTATTTCTTTAGATGTCTTCTGTAAGTTTTGAAATGCTGTATTTTCATTTCATTCAATTTTTAAGTTTTCTTTTGGATTTCTTCCACATTTCTTCTTTGGATTTCAGGATCATAATATTTAATCTGCAGATGGTTTTGTTTTCAAGATTTATTTGAAAGGCAGATGTTACAAAGAGAAGATTTTGTGTCCACTGGTTCACTTTCCAAATGGCTGCAATAGCCGGAGCTGAGCCAATCCCAAGCCAAGAGCCAGGAGCTTCTTTGAGGTCTTCCACACAGGTGCAGGGTCCAAGCACGAGAACTATCCTCCACTGCTTTTGCAGGCCATAAGCTGAGGGCTAGATGGGAAGTGAGGCCCCCGGAACATGAACCAGTGCCCACATGGATGCCGGTGTGCAAGGTGGAAGATTAGCCTCTTGAGCCACAGGGCCCGCCCTTCAATCTATGGCTTTATAATTACCAAATTTGTCTGGATTTAGATTTTTGTGATTAGAAAAGATATGATGTACTTTTTGTTGTGGTTTAATATGTGGTCTTAGAGGAAGTTTAGTGTGTTCAAGTACATATTCTAAAGCTATTGCAATGAATGCTGTGTCAGTGTCTGTATACCCTAGAACTGTGGTTTTTCTTTTTGTATTTGTTTTGTTTTTCATTTTGTTTTTTGTTTTTTTTTTTTGTTTGTTTGTTTTGCTTGACTGACATGTTAGTTGATTCCTTAACTCCACTTTTCTTGATCTGGAGCTTGACTCTCCCTTTAGATATGTATGTGTTTTTTTAAAAGATTTATTTTGTTACAAAATCAGATATACAGAGAGGAGGAGAGATGGAGGAAGATCTTCCGTCTGATGTTTACTCCCCAAGTGAGCACAACGGCCGGTGCTGCGCCGATCCAACCAGGAACCTCCTCCAGGTACCCCACGCAGGTGCAGGGTCCCAAGGCATTGGGCTGTCCTTGACTGTTTTCCCAGAGCACAAGCAGGGAGCTGGATGGAAAGTGGAGCTGCTGGGATTAGAGCTGGCATCCATATGGGATCCCGGGGCATTCAAGGCGAGGACTTTGACACTAGGCCACACTGCCGGGCCCTCCCTTTAGATGTAATAAGGCTTTTTAAGAAAATGACATGCTGTGGCATTGGATATATAGTACCCAATCTGTCCTATCTTATTGTCGAATTAATTCCTTGATCACTATCTGATGATCTTTGTATCTTTTTATAGCTTTTGGCTGAAGTGTATTTTGTCTAATGCACTACTCCTGCTTGCTTTAGGTTTCCACTTAGGTAGAACATTTTTTTCCATCTTTTCACCAGTGTGTGTCTTTACTAATGAGTTTCTTAAGGTACATATCCTTGGTTATTTTTTAATCCATTTAGCCAAACTATATCTTACCTGGGAGTGTGGTCCATTGACTTTCAAAGCTGTTGCTAATAAGTAGTAACAGTAAGTAGCTGTTATTAGTAAGTAATCTATCCACTTAAAAATTAGTTGGTTTCTTCTGAGTATTCTTCATCCAGTTATGGGTGAGCTTCAAAGTTTTCCATTTTGGGCCCAGCACAATAGCGTAGTGGTTAAAGTCCTCACATTTCACATGCCAGGATCCCATATGGGCACTGTTTCTATTCCCAGCTACTCTGCTTCCCATCCAGCTCCCTGCTTGTGGCCTGGGAAAGCAGTCAAGGATGACCCACAGCCTTGGGACCCTGCACCCACATGGGGAGCCCGCGCTCCTAGCTTCGGACTGACTGAGCTCCAGCCATTGCGGCCACTTGGAGTGAGCTATCAGACGGAAGATCTTCCTCTCTGTCTCTCCTCTCTGTATATCTGACTTTGTAATGAGAATAAATAGAAGTTTTGCATGTTATGATGCTAGCCTGCTACCTTTTATTTGCTTCTGTCTGTACATTTCCCTCAAACAAGTTTTAGGAGGCCAGTTGATTCTGATGACTTTCCTGACTTTCACTCATTTTGGAGAATATTTTTCAATTTACAAAGGATAATTCTACTCAGCCAAGTATTTTTGGCTGATAGACTTACTTTTTCTTCACAACTTGAAATAAACCATTCAATTCCCTCTTGGCCTATAAAATTTCTGTTTGACAATGTTGTTTGATTAGTGGAGGTCCCCTTGAAAATGACAGTGCTTTCCTTTTGAGAATGAACAATTGTTTGTACTTAAAAGAGCTGGACCACAATAGGTCAAGCGAACGTGGATCTTTTCTGATCCTGTCAATTGACATCCTATGGGCCTTCTGTACTTGAAGGTGTACTTATTAAGATCAGGGAAGTTATGAGCTGTTTCATTGAATATGCAGCATACTCTCTTCCTCTCAGGAATTCCAAGAAAGTGTTCATTTCAGTAAGGTCTCAAAGCTCTCGGGCTGCTTTCATTCCCTTTCTCACACTTTTTTAAAAGCTGGCTAGAAAATATTGAACCTGTCTTCAAGTTCACATATTTTTTAATTCTGTTGATCCTCATTTATCTTGACTTTCAACTATTTTCATTTTTAATTTTTCTTTAAGAAATACTTGATTTGCAAGGTAGATAAAGAGGGGGAGACAGATCCTTCATCTCAATGGCTGACATCAAGGCCTGGGCCACTGGATAGCCAGAGCCTGGAGCTCTGTCCCTCTTGTAGCTGACAGGGACCCAAGTACCTCTGCCCTCTTCTGCTGCCTCTGCAGACATATTAGCAGACATCTGGATCCAAGGTAGAATGGCCAAGACTTGAATCGGAGCTCATAGGAGATCAGTACACAGGCAGTAGCTCAGCCTGTTGCTCACAAGAGCCAGTCCACAGTAGATTTTGTAATATCTGTTCAATTCCTCAAGGTCAGTCCTTGCCAAATTTCTCATATCATGCATTGATTTTCTAATTTCATTTTCTGTTGAAGTGTCTTATGTCTTTTTGAGTGTTCCACATCATTCTTTTTGGATTCTTTATTTTATTGGAAATGCAGGTTTACAGAGGGAAGCAGAGACACAGAAATATCTTCCATCCACTGGTTGATTCACCCAGTGTCCAGAATGGCTGGAGCTGAGCCAATCCAAAGCCAGGGGCTTCTTCCAGATCTTCCTCATGGGTGCACAGTCCCAAGGCTTTAGGCTGTCCTCTACTGATTTCCCAGGCCACAAGCAGGGAGCTGGACGGGAAGCAAAGCATCCGGTATTAGAACCAGTGTCCAAATGGGACCCCGGCATGGTTGAAGTGAGGACTTTAGCTACTAGGCTACTGCACCAGACCCCTTAACTGCCAAGCTATTGCGCCAGACCTCTCCCATGTAAATTCTCAAATTTACTAGCATTCCTATGTATGCACCCTTAATTCTAATGTCGGTGTACACTAGGTATTAATGTTAAACACTTCAACAATGTGGTAGTAGTATCTTATAATATAAACAATTCTATATGTAAAACTGGCAAGGTTCATTTCTCAACATGCTTAAGCCTTTAGTATTTTGTCCCAGCTTTTCCATTCTACGATAACCATACTTCTGTAGGACAATATTCTACAAGCAATTCTCTTCCTTAATAACCTGCTTATTTGCTCGATTTACATTTTGAAACAATCATGTAAGACTCCAAATTAAGACATTCTATAAATAAAAACATACCACATTATAAATACTATTGCTTTAAGCAAGTCTTACCCATTTCTCCCAATTTGTAGAAACACGTTTTAACACAAACCTGCCTCAAAACCGGGAATGAGATGTTTTTCCAATAACCTTCTTGCTGATGAGGGAATTTCCCTTTCTCAAATGGCAGATGAGAATCACAATGATGACCTGAAAGAGCCCAAGGTCCTGAATTGGTTCCAAAGGGCAGACTGCAAGCATGCGCCTCCCTTTTGCATGGCTGGTAAGTCTGGAGCTGCTTCTTGGCTTCTGTTTTATTTTATTACTTTTTTAAAGATTTATTTATTTTTATTGCAAAGTCAGATATACAGAGAGGAGGAGAGACACGGAGGAAGATCTTCCATCCAATGATTCACTCCCCAACTGAGCCACAATGGCTGGTGCGCGCCAATCTGAAGCCGGGAACCAGGAACCTCCTCTGGGTCTCCCACGTGGGTGCAGGGTCCCAAAGCTTTGGGCCATCCTCAACTGCTTTCTCGGGCCACAAGTAGAGAGCTGGATGGGAAGTGGAGCTGCCGGGATTAGAACCGGCATCCATATGGAATCCCGGGGCGTTCAAGGCAAGGACTTTAGCCGCTAGGCCACGCCGCCGGGTCCGCTTCTGTTTATTGAATTCAAGAGAACCAAAAAATTTCAATTTTCTGTTGTCTTAACTAATACATTCCTAGATAGTCTCTTATCAATAAGATGAAAATCACTTAAAAGGAGATGTTAAAACACTGTTGTTCTTCACAAGGAATCAGACATCAATTCCATTGTCTTACAGGAAAATTCAGAAATTATACACATCATAACCAATTTCACTATCCAATTTCAAACTGTTTTTCCTGTAAGGCAAAATCTCACTTCTTTCTAAATAAGAACAAATAATTTAAAATCTGGACCAATTTCATGATTGGGAAACATTTTGACCAGTGGACATAAATACTCATTTACTTTATGCTAAATTTGATGCCTCATTGCTATTTTATAATATTGTGAGATTACAATCAAATTATTTTAAATGACAATTATATTATCCAAGTTCTGTCTCAATCTTTGAAGGTTCTAGGGATCCTACTAGAACTTTCAAAGTCAGGAGACTTGGTTTCAAACTCTGAAGAATTGAGGTGTAAATTAAAGTACACTTAACATGTAACTGAATATGTGAATGGATACTGAATTTTAGACCTGATCAGTGCCAGGACAACACTGTAAGCTGAAGACTAAGCAGCAAGAAAACGGTATAGGAGCCTTAGCCCAACAGAGATGGGGTGTCGGGTCTGACCAAGTCCTGTTAGATGAGTTAGACCTCTCTCAAATTACGTACCAGGAGAGAGAAAGGGGACCAGTCGTGGTCCGTCCCATCTTGTCTGTCAGTCATACACAGACCCAATTCTGAACAAGAACAACTAAATTCATGACACAGATAGAAGTCTTGTCTGGACAGAAGTAATAGAACTCTAACTGACTAAACAAACATGCACAATCACTACACACGTCAGAACAGACATAAAATTCAACCTTTTGTGACTTCCAACCTCTTCTTTGACATACTTCAACCTGGAAATGTTTCGTAAAGCAAGCACATAGGTTCATCTCGTGCTTAGCGTTAATTTAACAGTGGATTTGGTCCACTGGTTACTTTTATGTATAACTGCTAGATGAAGTTACAGAACAAGTTTCCATTTTTTTCTTATGAATGTTACATCGCTTATGTCTTACCCTGTCCCTCCCAGCTAGGGGTTAGGGCTATGAGGTAGAGCTAGAGAAATTCAGGCCCTAAGGGTGGCCTGGGTGAGGTCAAGAGAAACTGGAAAAGCAGATAAGGGCAAAGGTGAAAGTGGCTACAATTGAGAGGAAATCTGTGTGCTACCCAGTGAGGAGAGCAAAGGGTGACCTTCAGACAGGGGGATGGGCCCGCCCTCGAAGCAAGACCAGGATCATGGGGTGATGGGATTATCATCCAGCCTTACATATGCCTGAGCCAATTCTAGGAGCAAATGTACACCATAAAGGCTGTCGGAGATCTCGCAAAAGAATCCTTTCATCTAAAGTTTTGCTAAAACTACAGCAAATAGTTCTTTCTACTGTGCTGATCGTTGACATGGCTCAGAATAGGTTACATAGACAAGATTGGACAGAAAAACGTCTGCTGCAGCCCCTCTTCCTTCCTCATGGTTTGTTGGTAAAAAGGTAGGATTTTCCCAATCCAAGCGATTGAAAGAGGTGACCCACTTCTATGGCCCATAATGGCAGTCAATGGTGCTGAGGTAACCTTGAAGGGAGGCTGCCAGCCTGTTGCTGTTTCTTTGAACCCATTCAAAATCATTCATTCGAGCCGGGCGGCATGGCCTAGCGGCTAAAGTCCTGGCCTTTTTTTTTTTTTTTTTTTTTTTTTAATTATTTATTATTTAACTTCAGTAATTACATTGTATTATGTGACACAGTTACATAGATACTTGGGTTCTCCCCACCCCTCCCCATAAAGTCCTGGCCTTTAACGTGCCGGGATCCCATATGGATGCCTGTTCTAATCACGGCAGCTCCACTTCCCATCCAGCTCTCTACTTGTGGCCTGGGAAAGCAGTCGAGGATGGCCCAAAGCTTTGGGACCCTGCACCCGCGTGGGAGACCTGGAAGAGGTTCCTGGTTCCTGGCATCAGATTGGCACGCAGCAGCCCGTTTGTGGCTCACTTGGGGAGTGAATCAGTGGATGGAAGATCTTCCTCTCTGTCTCTACTCTATGTAGATCCGGCTTTCCAATAATAATAATAAAAGAACAAATCACTCCTTCAAGAAGGGACAACAAGCTTTGCTGGTTCAGTCTTCACACCTAAAGGCTAGCTCTCTAACCCCGATCAATTGGCAGATCTAATTAGCTCTGGGCACCCCTCCAACAGACAGATGCACCCACTGGAGGGGACTGCCCTCCTGGACAAGGGCAGCCATAAGCATGAAAGAATTTGAAAATGTTCACACTTGAAACAATTTCTTAGGGCAATAATGAGCAAGTAGCCTTGGCCCAGGGAGAGTTAGGCTCGCTCCTGGCATGGCTTTAAGTCCTGCATTCCAGGAATCACACTCCACTGGGCAGTTCCCTTCAGGGATAACCCTAATGGGAAAGGCCTGGAGTACCTCACGCTGCCCGAACAGAATGCTTGCAACTGGCGCTGTGCTCTGACTCCCCTTGAGCTGGGGGTGGTTTCCTGCCCTCTGAGCTGCCCAGAAGCTCTGGTTGGGGCGGCTGAGGTGGCCCAGGGCCAATGTCCTGAGCATCAGTTTTGCTCTTCCCTTGCCAAGCATTGTGGGAAAATAAATTAACCAATGTTACCGACGGGTGCCAATCTCTCCAGGGTCCCTCAGACCTTGAGTGCCTGAGCACCTAGGATTTCTAACCCTCGAAACTTCAGCATGTAATTTAGCGCCTTAAACGCAGGATGATCAGGTTCCTCACCATTACTGCCCATGTTTAAGGACAGTAGAGGAGAGTGGTCCTCGGATACCCAGTCGGGTTGTCCGGCCAAGGAGATCCTGTGCAGAGTTTTGGGTAATGCCCAAGTGTCACATTGGACAGAAACCGCCAGTCCTCACACAAGTTCACCCCAGAGCCATGCATCCAAGGCCATCTCTCAAAGCAGGAGATGAGAGGTTAGGCGCAGCATTGTCTTTTTCCCTATCACCTACCTTAACTTCAAGCTGTCAGGGGATTCGACTGGAGATAAGCTGGGAATGGGGGCGGGGGCGTGTGACCACCTTCGTGCAGGGCTGTGGGGTGCCAACGGTCACTTACACAGAGTACACTACAGCTCGCCAGGAGGATTACAGCACTAAAGGTGAGTCCCAAGAAAAGAAGGCGACCTGAAGAACCACAACTTGTGTGAGGATGTGCTTCACTCAGGAGGAGTGAGGAGGGGGCAGGGATAGAGGGGAGGAGCAGAATGGGGGGCCCCTGCGGCTGGAGGGGAGGAGCAGAGTGGGGAGCTGCTGCTGGTGGAGGGCAGGGGACAAAGTGTGGGGTGGCCTTGGATGGAGGGGAGGGGAACCAGGGAGCAGAGCAGAGTGGGGCCCCTCGGCGGGAGGGGAGGGAAGGGGAGCCTGGGAGCAGATCAGAGCAGACTGGGGGGGCCCGCAGGAGGGGAGCTGCAGTTTGGAGGGGATGTCACGGAGCTGAGCTGAGTGGGGGGCATCCCACAAGGAGGGAGCTGGGGTCTCACAGCAGACCAGAGCAGCAGAGCAGCAGAGCAGCAGAGTCCCTTCGGAGCGAGGCGCCCCCCCGCCCCGAGGAGGTGGCCAGGGTCCAGGAGCAGAGCGACTGCAAGGGAGGGGATGGGAGCCAGGGAGCAGAGCAGAGTGGGGCCCCTTGGCTGGAGGGGAGGGGAGACGTGGAGTGGATCTGAGCAGACTGGGGGGGGGGCCCGTGTGGGAGGGGAGCCCTGGAGGGGAGTCCCGGAGCAGAGCAGACAGGGATTCCCGTGAGTGGAGGGGAGTGGAGCCCGGAACTGAGCAGAGGGGGTGGTTGTGGAGCAGAGCAGAGTCAGGAGGGATCCCGTAAGGAGGGGGCCGGTGTCGCACAGCTGAGCCACAGAGCAACAGAGCAGCAGAGCCACATTGGAGCAGGGTGACATGGCGAGGAGGTGGCCAGGGTTGTGGAGCTCAGTGGAGCGGAGTAGGAGAACAGAAGAGCAGAATAGCAGCAGAGCCCCTTCTGAGCCGGGCGGCCCCCACCGAGGAAATGGCCAGGGTCCAGCAGCAGAGCAGCAGAGCAGCAGAGCAGCAGAGCAGCAGAGGCCCTTCTGAGCAGGGAAGCCCCGCTAAGCCCCACCAAGGAATGCTTCACCCTCCTCCAGGGGCATCCTGGATTCAAGACTCTTTCTGCTGTGGACCACCTGTGGACCATCAGCTGCCACTGATGTGCCACCTGAGCCAAGAAACCCCAACAGCTGACGTGTCTTCTCCACAGAGGCTTTCTCACCAGGAGAGGTAGAGTAGCAGCATGCCTGGATGCCTTGTTGGTGCCCGCTGCTCTCTCAGCATGGAACAGCCAAAGTTGTGCCAGCAAGTGGGACAGCTACTTTCACCGGCCTGTTGAAGGAGCTGCTGAAGAAACTGGTAAGGGATGGAGTCGGGTGGTGCGGGTTTTGGTGGTTGGGGAGGGGTCCTAAGGTGTCAAGCCTCAGCCTGTGAGGCAGTTCAGCTGTATGGGTGCTGCTTCAAGACCTGATAGCATCCTCTGCAGTCCAGCTCCCTGCTGATGGTGCTGGGAGAGCAAAGGAGGATGCTGCAGGAGCTTGTGCCCCTGTGCCCCTGTGGCCCTGTGCCCCTGTGGGACATGTGGAGGAAACTTCTGGTGTCTGGGCTTGTCCTGGGGAAGTGAGGCAGCAGATGCAAGAAAGATTGCTCTCTCTCCCTCTCTGTTCCTTTGTGTTTCAAATAAAACAGGACAGATTCAGACAGGCATTCAGGCAAGAAGGAAGGAAGCAAAAGAAAGCTGCTGTCCTGGGTGGTAGGGAGTGTGCTGTGTGCTGTGCTGTGGCTCTAGACTGCTTTTGTCTGCCAATGCAGACCCCAAGGGTGTGCGTAGGGCATCTGTCCTGGGACTTCTGTGCAACCTCTCCAAAGCGTGTCCTTGAGAGTGAATTTCTCTTAGGCTGGGTTTGTTTCCCTTGTTTGTGCAGGAGAGCCTGGAGGAGTGTCCTGCAGTGAGTCCTGCTGTCTACGACAGGGCGCATAAGCTGCCCTTTCTACTACTGGTTGGCTGAGGCATTTTGAGCAGTAGAAGGTCCAGCCCCAGCCATCCTAGTGTCAGGTGGGAATCCTGGACAGAATTCCTTTATATGTGTCCCTTGAAGATTGGGCTCCAAGGCCAAACAGCCCGCATACGAAGGACCAAGAGGGGGTGGAGGATGCTTGTGGCCTTGCATCAGGCCGGGTCACTGTGCTAGGAAGTGGCTGTCTGTCTTCACCAGCAAGGTAGAACCTAGGGCACAGGGAGAAAACTAAAAGCTGGAGTTCCACGTCACGGTCCCCAGAGGCCCTGTGGGAAGTGGAGTCCTAACATCAGCAAGCACACGAGCCCTATGGGAGCTGGAGTCCCACGTGAGTGTGCCCACAGACGTTTTGGGAGCTGGAGTCCCACGTCAGTGTGCCCTACGGCCCTGTGGGACCTGCAGTCCCATGTCTGCATGCCCACGGGATCTCTTTGACCTCGATCCTTATTCAACATCCCCCAATCTCTGGGGAATCTGGAGTCCCACCTCAGCGTGGCCATGGACCCTCTGAGACCTGGAGTTACACACCAGCTGACTACCAGTGATCTTTTGCAGATGAGGTTCCCGGAAACCTTTCCGGGATCCAGCACCAGAGGATCCTCCACCCTGCTGGGGTCCAGCAGCAGAGGGCCTTCCTCTGCTGCTGGTCTCCGGCAGCAGAGGACACTCCTCCCAGCTGGGGTCTGGCCGCAGATAACCCTTCTCCCTGCTAGGGTTCAGCAGCAGAGGACACTCTTCCCTGCTGGGGTCTGGCAGCAGAGGAACCTTCTCCCTGCTGGGGTTCAGCAGCAGAGGACCCTCCACCCGGCTGTTGTCCGGCAGCAGAGGACCCTACTCAGTGCTGGGGTCCGACAAGAGTGGAGCCCCCTCCGGTGCAGGTGTCCGGCACCAGAGGACACCCCTCTGCAGGGGTTTGGCAGCAGAGGATTCTTCTCTCTCCTGGTGTCTGGCACTAGAGGACCATCCTCTTCTGCTGGGGTCCAGCAGTAGAGCACCCACCACAACTGTTGGACCCCAGCAGAGAGGAAGCATCAGAAGACCCTCCTCTCTCCTGGGATCTGGCAGCGGAGGACCCTCCTCCTGCTGGGGTCCAACACAAGAGGACCCTCCTCTCCTTCTGTGGTCTGACCCCAGAGGACCCTTCTCTTCTGCGGGGTTCCGGCACAAGAGGAGTCTCCACCCTGCTGGGGTCCTGCAGCAGAGGACCCTAGTCTGATGCTGGGAACCAGCAGCAGAGGACGCTCCTCTGCTGCCTTTCCCCAGCCGAGAGGAAGAAGCAGATGACCCTCCTCTCTGCTGGGCTCCAGCACCTGAGGAACCTCCTTCTTGTTTGGGTCCGGCAGCAGAGGACCCTAATCTCTGCTGATGTTCGGCACCAGAGCACCCTCTTCTTTGCTAAGGTCTGGGAGCAAAGGACCCTCCTCTCTGCTGGGGTCTGGCAGTGGAGGACCCTCCTCTCTTCTGTGGTCCTGCACCAGAGGATCCTCTTCCGCTCCTGGTGTTCCACATCAGATGACCCACTTCCCTGTTGCTGGGGTCCAGGCCCAGAGGACACTCCTCTACTGCTGGGGTCTGGCACCAGAGGACCTTCCTCTGTTGCTGGGGTCTGGCAGCAGCGGATCATTCTCCCAGCAGGGGTCCCGCAGTGAAGGATCTCTACTGCTGCTGGGGACGGCACCAAGGGACCCACCTCTCTGCTGGGGTCCAGCACCTGGGGACCCTGCATTCTGCTGGGGTCCAGCAGCAGAAGACAGTCATCTCTGCTGGGATCCGGATGCAGTGAACCCTCCTCTGCTACTGGTGTCCAGCAGCAAAGGAGACACTCCTGCTGCTGGGGTCCTACAGCAAAGGACACTCCGCTTCTGGTGGGGTCCTACAGCATAGAACCTTTGTCTCTGCTCAGGTATGCCAGCAAAGAACCATATTCTCTGCTGGGGTCCAGCACAGGAGGACCCTCCTCTCTGCTGGGGTCTGGCAGCAGAGGACCCTCTTCTCTGCTGGGGTCTGGCAGCAGTGGAACCTCGTCTCTGATGCGGTCCGGCAGCAGAGAACCCACCTCCCTGCTGGGGTTCAGCAGTGGAGGACCCTCCTCTGCTGCTGGGGTCCATCGGCAAATAACCCTCATCCCTCCTGTGTTACGGCAGCAGAGGTCCCTACTCTTCTACTGGAACCCAGTAGCAGAGGACCCTAATCTCTGATGCACTGGGGTCCAGCAGCAGAGGACCCTCCTCTCTGCTGCACATCAGCAGAAAGGAAGCCGCAGAGGACCCTCCTCTCTGCTAATGTCCAGCAGGAGTGGACCCTCCTCTGCTTCTGGGGTCCGGCAGCAGAGGACCCTCCTCTGCTGCTGTGGTCCACGAGCAGAGTTCCATCCTCTGCTGCTGTAGTCCAGAAGAAGTGGGCCCTGATCTGCTGCTGGGGTCCCGCTGCAGTGGACCCTCCTCTGCTGGACCCCAGCTGAGAGAAAGCAGCAGAGGACCCTCCTATTTGCTTGGGTTGAGCAACGGAGGACCCTCCTCTCTGCTGGGGTCCAGCACCAAAGGATCCTCCTCTGTGCTGGAGTCCAGCTCAGAGGAAGCAGCAGAGGACCCTCCTCTCTGCTGGGGTCCGGCACCATAATACCCTCGTCTCTGCTGAAGTCCGGCATCAGAGGACACTGCTTCCTGCTGGGATCCTGCAGCAGAGGAACCTCAGTGCTGGAATCCGGCAGCCAAGGACCCTCCTCTTTGCTGGAGTCCGGCACCCGAGGACCGACCTCCGCTGCAGGAGTCCGGCAGCAGAGGACACCCCTCTGCTGTAGTCTGGCATTAGAAGCCCCTGTACTCTGTTGGTTTCCGTGAGCAGAGGACCCTCCTCTGCTGCTGGGGTCCAGCAGTAGTGGACCCTACTCTCTGCTGGGGTCCTGCAGCAGAGGAACCCCCTGTCTTCTGGATTCCAGCAGAGAGGAAGTAGAAGAGGACTCTCCTCTCAGCTGGTGTCCGGCAGCAGAAGACCGTCTTCTCCTGCTGGCGTCAAACAGCACAGGACCCTTCTCTCCTAATGGAACCCAGTAGCAAGAGGACCCTCCTCTCTAATGGACTGGGGTCCAACAGCAGAGGACCATCCTGTCTGTTGGGGTCCAGCAGCAGAGTACCCTCTTATCTGTTGGGTCCGGCAGCAGATTACCCTCCTCTCTGCAGATGTCTGACAGCAGAACACCCTGTCTGATGGGATCTGGCAGTAAGTGATCCTCCTCTCTGCTGGGGTACAATAGCAGAGGACCATCCTTTCTGCTGTGGTCCAGCACCAGAGGACCCTTCTCTTCTGCTGGGGTCAGGGACCAGAGGACCATACACACTGCTGGCATCCGGCACAAGAGGACCATCCTCTGCTGCTGGGGTCCGAAACCATAGGACCCCCCTATCCTGTCTACCCCTGCAGAGAGGAAGTTGCAAAGGACTCCCCTCTCTGCTGGGGTCCAGTACCAGAGGACCCTGTTCTCTGCTGTGGGGCAGCACCATAGGACCTTCCTCTCTGTTGGGATCTAGCAGGAGAGGGCGCTTGTCTCTGCTAGGGTCCAGCAGAGAGGGAGCAGTACAGGACCTTCCTCTCTGCTGGGGTCCAGCAGGAGAGGACCCTCCTCTTCTGCTGGATCCCTGCAGAAGAGGAAACTCTTCTGCTACTGGACCCCAGCAGAGAGGAAGCTGCAGAGGAGCCTCCTCTCCTGCCTAACACCAAAGAGAGGAAGTAGCAGAGGACCATCCTTTTCTGCTGGTGTCCAGAAACAGAGGACCATCCTCTCTGCTGTGGTCTGGCAGCAGAGGACACTCCTCCCTGCTGGGGTCCAGCAGCATTGGACCCTCAACCCCACTGGGGTCTGGCAGCAGATGACCCCTTCCGCTGCAGGTATCTTGCACCAGAGAACACCCCTGTGCTATTGGGGTCCAGCAACAGAGGACCCCCCTCTGCTACTGGTGTCTGGCAGAAGAGGAAGATCTGTTGCTGGGGTCCGGCACCAGAGGACCCCCCTTTGCTATTGGGGTCCAGCAACAGAGGACCCTCTTCTGCTGCTGGGCTCTGACACCAGAGGACACTCCCAGCTGGCGTCTGGCAACAAAGGACCCTCCTCCGTGCTGGGGTCTGGCACCAGAAGAGTCCTCTCTCTACTGGGGTCCAGCAGCAGAGGACCCTTCTCTGCTGCTGGGGTCCGGCAGCAGAGTACCCTCCTCTCTGCTAGGTTCCGTCCGCAGAGGACCCTACTCTTTGCTGGGGTGTGGCAGCAGAATCCCCTCCTATTTGCGGTAGTCCAGCAGTAGAAGACCTTACTATCTGCTGGGGACTCTCTGCTTAATCTCAGCAGAGGACACCCCTCTGCTGCTGGGGTCTGATAGCAGAGGACCTCCCTGCGCTGCTGGGGACTGACAGCAGAGGACCTCCCTGCGCTGCTGGGGTCTGGAAGCAGAGGACGCCTCTCCCTTCTGGTGTCCAGCAGCAGAGGACCCTCCTTCCTACTGGGTTTCAGCAGCAGAGGACCCTATTCTCACGCTGCAGCACTGCAGCAGAGGACCCTTCTATGCTGCTGGACCACAGAAGAGAGCAAGATGCAGAGGACCCTCATCTTCTGCTGGACCCCAAAGAGAGGACAAAGCAGAGGACCCTCATCTTCTGCTGGGGTCCGGCAGCAGAGGACCCTCCTCTCTGCCGCGGCCTGTTAGCAGAGAACTCCTCTCTCTGAAGCTGTCAGGGAGAAGAGTACCCTCCTCTGTCTTGGGGTCCGTCATGAGAGGACCCTCCTCAGTTGCTGGGGTCCGGAACCGGAGGATCCTCCCTGCTGGGGTCTGCCCGCACCACAGGACTCCCCTCTCTACTGTGTCCAGTAACAGAGGAGCATCCTCCACTGCTGGGGTCTGGCACCAGAGGACCCCCTTCTGCTGCTGGAGTCTGGCAGCAGAGGACACTGCTCTCTGCTGAGGTGCAGCACAAGAAGACCCTCCTTAGTGCTGAGGTCCAGCAACAGAGGACCACCCTCTGCTTCTGGGGTCCGGCACCAGAGGAACCACTTGTGCTGCTAGGGTCCAGTACCAGAGGACTCTCCACTCCTGCTGGGGTTCAGCACCAGAGGACCCTCTACTCTGCTGGGGTCCAGCACAAGAGGACCGCCTTCTGCTGCTGGGGTTAGGCAGCAGAGGACCTGCCTCTGCTGCTGGACCCCAGTGTTAGGAAGCTGCAAAGGACCCTCCCCTCCTGCTGGACCCCTGCAGCAGAGGACCATCATCTGCTGCTGGACCACAGCATAGGGGAAGTTGCAGAGGACCCTCATTCCCTACTGGACCCCAAAGAGTAGACCCAGCAATGGACCCTACTCTTCTACTGGCGTCCTGCAGCAGAGGACCCTCCTCCCTGCTGTGTTCTGGCAGAAGAGGACTCTCAACTACTGCTCGGGTCCGGCACCAGAGGATCCTCCTCTGCTGTTGGGGTTTGGCAGCAGACAATCCTCTTCCCTGCCTGTATCCGGAAGAAAAAGACCCTCCTCCCTGCTGTGGTCCGGCAGCAGAGGAACCTCCTATGCTCTTGGAGTCCGGTACCAGAGGACCCACCTCTGCTGCTGTTTTCTGGTACCAGAGGACCACCCTCTGCTGCTGGGGTATGGCACTAGAAGACTCCCCTCTGCTGCTGGGGTCTGGCAGCAGAGGACCCTCCTTCTGCTCAATTCTGGCAGCAGAGGGCCCTACTCCCTGCTGGGATCCTGCAGCAGAGGACACTCTTCCCTGCTGCAGTCCGGCAGCTGAGGACCTTCCTCTGCTTTTCGTGTCAGGCACAAAAGGACCCCCCTCTGCTGCTTGGGTCCAGCAAAACGGAACCCTTTATGATCTTAGGCCCGGCACCAGAGGACACCCCTACCTGTTGGAGTACACCACCAGAGGTGCCTCGTCTCTGCTGGGGTGGATCAGCAGAAAATCCTCCCATCTGTCTGGGTCCGGCAGTAGAGGACCCTACACTGCTACTGTGTCTGACAGCAGAGGACCCTCTTCTTCTGCTGGACCCCAGCAGAGGGGAAGCAGCAGAGAAACATCCTCTCTGCTGGTGTCTAGCATGAGAGGACCCATCTCTCTGCTGGGGTCCAGCAGAAAGGAAGCAGAAGATGACCCTCCTCTCGGCTGGAGTCCCGTAGCAGAGGACCTTCCTCTTCTTTTGGGTTCAGCAGCAGAGGACCCTCCTCTCTGCTGTAGTGCAGCACCTGAGAAGCCTCATCTTCTGCTGTGGTCCAGCAGCAGAGGAAACTCCTCTCTGCTGGGGTGCAGAAGCGGAGCACCCTCCTCTCTGCTGAGTTTCAGCACCAGAGGACCTTCTTCTCTGCTAGGATCCAGCACCAGATGACCTCCTCTCTGTTGGTGTCCAACATCCGAGAACCCTTCTCTATGCTGGCATCCGGCAGTAGAGGACCCTCCTCTCTTTTTGGGTCTGCCAGCAGAGGATGCTCCTCCCTGCTGGGGTCCAGAAGCAGAGGACCTTCATCCATGCTGGAGAGCCTTGGATGAGCGTCCCACACTGAGTGCTGATGGCCACGAGAGGGCGCCCAAAGCCGCCATTCTTTCTTTTCTTTTCTTTTCCTTTTTTTTTTTTTTTTACAGATTTATTTATTTCATTCCAAAGTCAGATATACAGAGAGGAGAAGAGACAGAGAAGAAGATCTTCCGTCCGATGAGTCACTTCCCAAGTGAGCCACAATGGCTGGTGCACACCGATCCAAAGCCAGGAACCTGGAGCCTCTTCTGGGTCTCCCATGTGGGTGCAAGTTTCCAAAGCTTTGGGCAGTCCTCGACTGCTTTCCCAGGCCACAAGCAGGGATCTGGATGGGAAGTGGAGCAGCCGGGATTAGAACCGGTGCCCATATGGGATCCCAGCTCATTCAAGGTGAGGACTTTAGTTGCTAGGCTATGGCGCCGGGCCCCAAGCTGCCCTTTCTACCCCTGGTGGGCTCAGGCCTTCTGAGCTCTAGACAGTCCAACCCGAGCCATCCTAGGGTGAGGTGGGGGTCACAGACAGTATTCTGGTACACGTGTTGTTGAAAGATCAGGGCTCCAAAGCCGAACAGCCCACATACCAAAGCCCGGGAGGGTTGGAGGACACTTGGGGCCTAGCATCAGTTCAGGCCTCTGTGATAGGAAGTGTCAGGGTGCCTTTAAGAGCAAGGCACTTAAAGAACCCTGGGAGGTGGTGTCCTATGTCAGCATGCCCACAGGCCCTCAGGGAGCTGGAGTCCAACACCAGCATCCTGGAGGCCCTGAGAGCTAGAGTCAAACACCTGTGTACCACAGGCCCTCTGTGAGCTGTTGTTACACACCAGCCCACTGGGATTGTACTGTGCCAGATGAGGTCCCAGGAAACCTTACCGCCACACCCATTCCTTGCAGAGCACCCTGAGATGCAGGCTCTGGGCGTTCTTTGGCAAGTGGAGCATCTCCCTGATGAGCTACCAAGAGGGCTTCATGGACTTTTATTTTTTTTCATTCCAAAGTCCGCAATACAGAGAGGATGAGAGACAGAGAGGAAGATGTTCCGTCCAATGATTCACTCTCCAAGTGAGCTGCAACAGCCGATCCCCTCGGGACCCACTCTGCTGGGGCCTCAGCGAGAGGGTCCCCCTCGGAACCGCATCCTTCACTGCTGGGGTCTCAACGAGAGGGTCACCCTCGGGACCCCTTCTGCTGGTACCTCAGCGAGAGGGACAGCCACAGCCCCACTCCCTCGATGCTGGGATCTTAGAGTGAGGTAACCGCGAACCCCCCTCTCTCTGTGCTGCGGGTCAGTGAGAGGGACCCTTGGCTCTCCTTTCTCTCTCTCTCTTTCTCTCTCTGCTGGGGCCTCAGCAAGAGGTTCCCCTCGGGACCCCCTCTGTGGGGGCTTCAGGGAGAGGGACCATCTAGTGCCCTCTCTCTCTCTGTGTTCATCTCTGGTGGGAACTCAGCGTGAGGGTGCCACTTGTACCCCACCTCTCTCTGCTGGGACCTCAGTGAGAGGATCTCACAACCACCACCTTTCTCTCTCTCTCTCTAATGTGGCCCCAGCGAGAGGCACTCTCTGAGCCAGAGCCTCTATCTCTGCTTGGGCATCTGAGAGAGCGTCCCCCTCGGGACTCCGTCTGCTGCGGCCTATGTGAGAGGGACCACCGGAACCCCCCTGCCTAGCTGCTGGGGCCTCAGTGACACGGACCACCAAGCACCCCTCCATCTCTGCTGGGGCCTCAGTGACAGGGTCCCCCTTGGACACGCCCTCTCTCTCTGCTGGAGCCTCAGCTAGAAGGTACCCCTCGGGACACCCTCTCCTCGGGCCTCAGGAAGAGGCTCCCACTTGGGACCCCTTCCGTCTCTGCTGGAGCCTCAGCCAGAAGGTCATCCTTTGGACCCCCTCTGCTGGGACCTCAGCGAGAGGAACTCCCTCAAGACCCCCTCTGCTGGGGCCTCAGCGAGAGAGGGCTCCCCAGAGCCCCCTAACTCGCTGCTGGGGCCTCAGCGAGAGGGTCCCCCTGGGGACCCCCTCTGCTGGGGCCTCAGCTAGAGGGACCCTTGGCACCCTCTTCTCTCTTCTGTTGGGCCTCTGAAAGAAGTTAGCACTTGGACCCCTCCTTCTCTCTGCTGGGACCTCAGGAAGTGGGACACTCGGCCTCCTCTCTCTGCTGGGCCCTCAGCGAAGGATCCCCTAGGGACCCCCTCTGCTGGGGCCAAAGTGAGAGGGACCCCTGGCGACTCCTCCCTCGCTGCTGGGCCTTAGCAAAAGAGAACACTCGGGACCCCCTCTACTAGGGCCTCAGCGAGATTGTCCACCTTGGGAGCTCCCCTGCTGGGGCCTCAGTGGGAGGGTCCCCCTCGAACCAACCATCTCTGTCTGCTGGGGCCTCAGCAAGAGGGACCCTCAAGCTGCTGGTGCCTCAGCGAGAGGGTCCCACTCCGAACCCATTCTGCTGGGGCCTTAGCGAGAGGGAACCTCGTCCCCCTCTATCTCTCTGTTTCTGCTAGGGCCTCAGCGAGTGGGTCCTCCTCGGGACCCCCACTGTCTCTTGGGCCTTCAGCGAAAGGGACCATTGGCAGCCCTCTCTCTCGCTCTCTCTTCTCTGCTGGGGCCTCAGAAAGAGGGACCCTCGGCCGCCCTCTCTCTGTCTCTCCCTGCTGGGGCCTCAGTGAAACTGTCCCCCTCGGGAGCCCCTCAGCTTGGCCCTAAGCGAGAGGGACTCCCAGGACCCCCCTCCCTCCCTGCTGGGGCCTCAGCTAGACGGACCCCCAGAGCCCCTCTCCATCTCTGCTGGGACCTCAGTAGGTGGGTCCACCTCGGACACGCCCTCCCTTTCTGCTGGAGCCTCAGCGAGAAGGTCCCCTTCGGGACCCCCTCTCCTCGGGCCTCAGGAAGAGGGTACCCCTCGGGTACCCCCTCCATCTCTGCTGGAGCCTCAGCGAGAGGTTCACCCTCTGGAGCCACTCTACTGGGGCCTCAGCGAGAGGGACTCCCTCGAGACCCCCTCTGCTGGGGCGCAGAGCGAGAGGTTTTCCCTCAGGACTCCCTCTGCTGGGGACTCAGCGAAATCATCCACCTTGGGAACTCCTCTGCAGGGGCCTCAGCGAGAGGGTCCCCCTCGGGACCCCCTCTGCTTGGGCCTCAGTGAGAGGGACCCTTTGCTCCCCCCTTCCCTCCCTATCTCCTGGGGCATCTGCGAGAAGGTCCGTCTCAGGAGCCCCTCTGTTGGGGCCTCAGCGAGGGGAACCCCAGGCAAACCCCTCCCTCTCTGCTGGGGCCTCAGTGAGAGGGTCCCCCTCTGGACACCCTCTGCTGGGGCCTCAGCGAGGTGGAACCCTGGCGACCCCTCCCTGGGTGCTGGGGCCACAGCAGGAGGTACCCCTCGGGACCCCTTCTGCTGTGGCCCCACCTAGAGGGACACCTGGAGCCATCTAACCTTTCTGCTGCGGCCTAGGTGAGAAGGTACCACTCGGGACACCCTCTGCTGCAGCCTCAGCGAGAGTGCCCCCCGAGCCCCCTTCCCTCTCTGTGTATGCCTCAGCGGGAGGGTCCCCCTCGGGACCCCCTCTGCTGGAGCCTCAGTGAGAGTGTTCCTCTCGGACCCCTCCTCTCTCTCTACTGTGGCCTCAGCGAGAGGGTCCCCCTCGGAACCCCTCTGCTCGGGCCTCATAGAGAGAGATCCTCATAGCCTGACCCTCTCTCTCTGTTGGGGCCTCAGCGAGAGGGTCCACCTCAGGAACCCCGTCTTCTGGGGTCTCAGTGTGGTGTCCAAGGGTGTCAAGCCTCAGCCTGCCAGGCAGATGGCCTGTATAGCTGCTGCTTCAAGTCCTGGTTGTTTCCCCTGCAATCAGGCTCCCTGCTGATGATCCTGGGAGAGCAGTGGAGGATGGTGCAGGGGTAGTGCCCCTGTTCCCCGTGAACCTTTATGACATGGGAATGAAGCTCCTGGTTCCCGGGCTTGTCCTGGCACTGCCACAGCTGACTCTGGTGGAAGTGAGGCAGCAGATGCAAGAAAGTTTGCTCTGTCTCACTCTCTGTTCCTCTGTGCTTCAAAGCAAACAGGACAGAGTGATACAGACAGGCAGGCAGGAAGGAAGAGAAAGAAAGCTGCTGGCTTCCTGGGAGGGAGTGTGCTGTGTGCTGTGTACTGTGCTGTGGCTCTAGACTGCTTTTGTCTGCCAACGCGGACCCCAAGGACATGTGTAGTGTTTCAGTCCTGGGACTCCTGTGCAACCTCTCCGAAGAATGTTCTTGAGAGTGAATGTCTCTCAAGCCAGGTTTGTTTCCCTTGTTTGTGCAGTAGAGCCTGGAGGAGCGTCCTGCAATGAGTCCTGCTGACCACGAGAGGGTGCGCAAAGCTGCCCTTTCTACCCCTGGTTGTCCTTAGGCCTTTTGAGCACAAGAAGGCCCAGCCAGAGCCATCCTAGTGTTAGGTGGGGGTCCATTACAGTGTTCCTGGATATGTGTCGCTGGAAGATTGGGGTCCAAGGCAGAACAGCCCTCATACCAAGGTCCAGGAGGGTTTGGAGGACACTTGTAGCTTTGCATCAGGCTGAGGCTCTGTGCTAGGAAGTGGCTGTGTGCCTTCACCAGCAAGGTACAACCTAGGGCACGGGGAGAAACCTGGGAGCTGGAGTCTCACATCAGCGTGCCCACAGGCCCTCTGAGAGCTGGAGTCCCACATCAGCGTGCCAACAGACCCTCTGGGACCTGGAGTTACACACAGGCTGACAAGCCCTGATTTTTCACAGATGTGGTCCCCAGAAACATTTACACCACCTCCTTTCCTAGCTGAGCAACCCTAGGCAGGCCCTTGGCTTTCTTTACCAAGTGGAGCAGCTCCCTGATGGGCTGCGGAGAGGCCTTCATGTGGTTTTGCATGTGTGGAGTGGCAGTTATGGTGATACAACATGCAATATTCCTCTGCCTAGCTCAGTGGGTGTGTGCTGTGTGCTGTGTCCTGTGGTTCTAGACTGCTTTTGTCTGCCAATGCAGACCCCAAGGGCATACGTAGGTCTTCATCCTGGTACTCCTGTGAAACCTCTTCAAAAAGTGTCCTTGATAGTGAATTTCTCTCAGGCCAGGTTTGATTCCCATGTCTGGGCAGGAGAGACTGGAAGAGCGTCCTGCCGTGAGTTCAGCTGTACACGAGAGAGCGTGCAAAGCTGCCTTTCTACCCCTTGTGGGCTCAGGCCTTTTGAGCACAAGATGGCCTGGCCCAAGGCATCCTAGCATCAGCTGGTGCTCCCGGACAGTGTTCCTGGACACAGGATGCTGGAATATTGGGGTCCAAGGCAGAACAGCCTGCATACCAAGGTCCAGGTGTGTGTATAGGATGCCTGTGTCCTTGCATCAGCCCAGGCCTCTGTGCTAGGAGGTGGCTGTGTGCCTTCACCAGCAAGGAACATCAGAGGGCACTGGGGAAGCCTGCGAGCTGGAGTTCCACGTCAGGGCACCCAGAGGCCCTGTGGGAGCTGGAGTCCCACATCAGTCTCTCCAAGGGCCCTCTGAAACATGGAGACTCACATCAGTTTGTCCATGGTCCCTCTGAGAGTTGAAATCCTAGGTCATAGTGCCCACGCACCCTCTGTGTGCTAGTGTCCCACGTCAGTGTGCCCATGGACCCTCTGGGAGCTGGAGTTACTCAACAGCTGACTAGCACTGGTCTTTCGCAGATGAGATCCTTGGAAACATTTACACCACTCTCTTTCCTCACAGAGCACCATTAGGGGCAAGAACAAGGTGTTCTTTAGCAAGTGGTGAAGCTCCCCGATGGGCTGCACAGAGGCCTTTGTGCATTTTTGCATTTGTGGAGTGGCACTTAGTGTGATACACCACTCGGCCTTCTTCTGCTTAGCTGGGTGGAATCTGGGCATGTGGGCTCCTAAGCCAGGAGCAGGTGGATGGGTAAGTAAGCACCAGAGGTCACCAGTCATCTGGAATAGGAAGTCCCAGGCCTTAGCTGCTGCAAGAGCACCCTGGACATGCATTCTCACTGTCTAGCAGGGATGGTGGATGGGGAGCCACCAAACCTGCAAAAGGGAGGGCCTCCATGCCATCTTCAAGAATGGGATCAAAGGGACCATATTCCATTCTACAAGGCATCATATTAAACATGTGTCGTGTGCATTGGAGGCATGAATTTGGTTCCAGAGCGCCCTGTCAAATGTAATTGCCCTCTTGTTCACCAGGGAATGCTTCACCCTATTCTAGGACCATCCTGGATTCAAGACCCATTCTCCTGCAGCGGACAACCTGTGGACCATCAGCTGCCACTGATGTGCCACCTGAACCAAGAAACCCCAACAGCTGACGTGTCTTCTCCACAGAGGCTTTCTCACCAGGAGAGGTAGAGTAGCAGCATGCCTGGATGCCATGTTGGTGCCCGCTGCTCTCTCAGCACGGAACAGCCAAAGTTGTGCCAGCAAGGGGGACAGGTACTTTCAGTGGCCTGTTGAAGGAGGTGCTGAAGAAACTGGTAAGGGATGGAGTCGGGTGGTGCGGGTTTTGGTGGTTGGGGAGGGGTCCTAAGGTGTCAAGCCTCAAGCCTGTGAGGCTTGTGTGCAGTTCAGCTGTATGGGTGCTGCTTCAAGACCTGACAGCATCCTCTGCAGTCCAGCTCCCTGCCGATGGTGCTGGGAGAGCAACGGAGGATGGCGCAGGGGCTTGTGCCCCTGTGGCCCTGTGCCCCTGTGGGACATGTGGAGGAAGCTCCTGGTTCCCGGGCTTGTCCTGGCCCAGCCACATCTAGCTCTGGTGGTGGTCTCTGGGGAAGAGAGGCAGCAGATGCAAGAAAGGTTGTTCTCTCTCTCTCACTCTCTGTTCCTGTGTACTCCAGGCAAACAGGACAGATTCAGGCAGGCAGGCAAGAAGGCATAAAGAGAGAGATTGATATTTGCCTCCTGGCAGGGAGTGTGCTGTGTGCTGTGTGCTGTGCTGTGACTGAAGACTGCTTTTGTCTGCCAATGCAGACTCCAAGGGTGTGCGTAGGGCTTCCGCCCTGAGACTCCTGTGCAAGATCTCCAAAGTGTGTTCTTGAGAGTGAATGTCTCTCAGGCCGGGTTTGTTTCTCTTGTGCAGGAGAGCCTGGAGGAGCGTCCTGCAGTGAGTCCTGCTGTCCACGAGAGGGCGCATAAGCTGCCCTTTCTCCCCATGGTTGGGCTCATTCCTTTTGGACACTAGACAGCCAAGCCCCAGCCATCCTAGTGTCAGGTGGGGTCCTGGAGAGTGTTGCTGAATACTTGTCCCTTGAAGATTGGGGTAAGGCTGAAAAGCCTGCAAATGACGGTCCAGGAGGGATTTGAGGAAGATTGTGGTCTTGCATCATCCTGGACCTCTGTGCTAGGAAGTGGCTGTGTGCCTTCACCATTAAGATAGCACATAGGACATGGGGAGAGCACTGGGAGCTGGACTTCCACATTAGAGCACCCAGAGGCCCTGTAGTAGATGGAGTCCCATGTCAGCGTGCCCACAGTCCCTATGGGAGCTGGAGACTCACATTAGCGTGCTCATGGGCCTCTGAGAGCAGGAGACCCATGTCAGTGTGCACATGGGCCCTCTGGGATACTGAGTCCTAGTTCAGCGTGCCCATGTGTCCTGTTGGGAATTGGGGTCTCATGTCACTGTGCCCATGGGTCTTGTAGGAGCTTGATACAAACGTCAGTGTGCCCACAGGCACTCTGGGAGTTGGAGTCCCACGTCAGTGTGCAGAAGGACCCTCTGGTACCTGGAGTTACTCACTGACTGGCTAGCATTGATCTTTTGCAGATGAGCTCACCGGAAACCTTGCCACTACCCCCTTTCATCACAAAGCATCCTTGGGGACAGGGCCTCGGGCTTTCTTTAGCAAGTGCAACTGCTCCCCGATGGGCTGCAGAGAGGCCTTCATGTATTATTGCATGTGTGGGGTGGCAGTTAGGGTGATACAGCACTCGGCCTTCCTCTGCCTAGCTGGGTGGTGTCTGGGCTTGTGGGATTCTAAGGATGGAACAGTGGAAGGACAAGTAAGCACCAAAGGACACCAGTCATCTGGAATAGGAAGTCCCAGGCCTTAGCTTCTGCGAGAGCACCCTGGGACATGCAGTCTCACTTTCCAGCAAGTAGGATGGTGGCTTTGGAGCAACCAAGGCCTGCACAAAATAGGCCCTCCCATGCCATGGGCAGGCATGGGCTCACGAGGACCATTTTGCCTTCTTCAGGGCATCCTTGGAAACACTTCGGCGGAGTGTCAGGGATCTCCATCGTGTGCATTGGAGGCAGGAATTTGGCCCCACAACCCCATACCAAATGCCATTGGACTTTCGTTCACCAGCGAATGCTTCACCATACTCCAGGGGCATCCTGGATTCAAGACTCTTTCTCTTGCAGGCCACCTGGGGACCATCAGCTGCCACTGATGTGCCACCTGCCACAAGACACCTCAACAGCTGACGTGTACTCTCCACAGAGGTCCATCTCATTAGACAGGTAGAGTAGCAGCATGCCTGGATGCCATGTTGGTGCCCTCTGCTCTCTCAGCACACACAGCAAAAGTCATTCAAGGCTGGAGGACAAGTACATTCATGGGCCTGGTGAAGGAGCTGCTGAAGAATGCTGCTAGGGGTGGAATCGGTGGAGCGGGTTGGGGTGGTGCTGCGTGGTGTCCGAGGGCCTCAAGCCTCAGCCTGCCAGGCAGATGGCCTGTATGGGTGCTGCTTCAAGTCCTGACTGCTTCCCTTGCAGTCTACTCCCTGCCAATGGTGCTGGGAGAGCAGTGGAGGATGGCGCAGGGGCTTGTGCCCCTGTGCCCCTGTGGAACATGTGGAGGAAGCTCCTGGTGTCCGGGCTTGTCCTGGCCCAGCCACATCTGGCTCTGGTGGAGGTCCTTGGGAAGTGAGCCAGCAGATGCAAGAAAGATTGCTCTCTCTCCCTCTCTGTTCCTTTGTGCTTCAAACAAAACAGGACAGATCCAGACAGGCATGCAGGAGGGAAGGAAGTGAAAGAAAGGTAGGGAGTGTGCTGTGACTGAAGACTGCTTTTGTCTGCCAATGCAGACCCCAAGGGTGTGAGTAAGGCTTCTGTCCTGGGACTTCTGTGCAACCGCTCCAATGAGTGTCCTTGAGAGTGAATTTCTCTCAAGCCAGGTTTGTTTCCCTTGTTTGTGCAGGAGAGCCTGGAGGAGCGTCTTGCAGTGAGTCCTGCTGGCCATGAGAGGGCGCATAAGCTGCCCTTTCTACCCCTGGTTGGCTGAGGCATTTTGAGCACTAGAAGGTCCAGCCCCAGCCATCCTAGTGTCAGGTGGGAATCCTGGACAGAATTCCTTTATATGCGTCCCTTGAAGATTGGGCTCCAAGGCCGAACAGCCCGCATATGAAGGATCAGGAGGGGGTGGAGGACGCATGTGGCCTTGCATCAGGCCAGGCCTCTGTGCTAGGAAGTGGCTGTCTGTCTTCACCAGCAAGGTACAACCTAGGGCACAAGGAGAACTAGAAGCTGGAGTTCCACGTCAAGGTCTCCAGAGGCCCTGAGGGACATGGAGTCCCAGTCAGTAAGCCCATGAGCCCTATGGGAGCTGGAATCCAATGTGACCGCAAACACGGACCCTCTGGGAGCTGGAATCCCACATCAGTGTGCCCATGGGCCCCGTGAGACCTGGGGTCCATGTCTGTGTACCCACGAGCCCTCTTGGACCTCGATCCTAATTCAAGATTCCCCAATCCCAGTGGAATCTGGGGTCCCACGTCAGCGTGTCCATGGATCCTCTGAGACTGGAATTACACACCAGCTGACTAGCACTGATGGTTCGCAGATGAGGTACCCAGAAAACTTTCTGGAATCCGGAAGCAGAGGAATCTCCTCCCTGCTGGGGTTCAGCAGCAGAGGACCATCCTCCCTGCTGGGGACCAGCAGCAGAGGACCCTCCACCCTGCTTGGGTGCTGCAGCAGAGGACCCTAATCCCTGCAGGGTCCAGCAACAGAGGACCCTCATCCCTGCTGCTGGACACCAGCAGAGAGGAAGCATCAGAGGTCCTTCCTCTCTGCTGTGGTCCAGCACCAAAGGACCATCCTCTCTGCCGGACCGCAGCAGAGAGGAAGCCACAGAGGACCCTCCTCTGCAGGTGGTGTCCGGAACAACAGGACCTACTCTGCTTCTGGGGTCCGGTAGAAGAAGATACTCCTTGCTGCTGGGTTCTGGCACCAGAGGACCCTCCTCTGCTGGTGGGGTCCTTTAGCAGAGGACCATCCTATGCTGCTTCGTTACGAAACAGAAGGACCCTCCTCTGCTGTTGGAGTCCGGCAACAATGGAGCCTCCTCAGCTGCTTTGGTCCATCAGCAGAGGACCCTTTTTTCTGTTGGGGTCTAGCACGACAGGACACTTGTCTCTGCTAGTTTCCAGCAGAGAGGAAGCAATAGAGGACCCTCCCTTCTGCGGGAGTCTGGCAGCAGAGGACCCTCCTCTCCTTCTGGATTTCAGCAGCAGAGGACTTTCGTCTGCTGATGGACCCCAGCAGAGAGGAAGCAGCAGAGGACCCTCCTCTCCTACTGGACAACAAAGAGAGAAAGCAGCAGAGGAACCTCCTGTTCTGCTGGGGTCCGACAGCAGAGGACCCTCGTAGGCTTCTATTCCGGCATCAGAGGAACCTCCTCTGCTGCTCGGGTCCGGCATCAGAAGACTCCTCTCTGCTTTGGTCCAGCAGCAAAGGACCCTCCTCTCTGCTGTGGCACAGCAGAGAGAAAGCTGAAGAGGAGCCTTTACTCAGCTGGGGTCCCACAGCAGAGGACCTTCCTGTTCTGCTGTGTTCCAGCAGCAGAGGCTCCTCCTCTACTACTGGACCCCTGCCTCTGAGGATCATCCTAGCTCTGGACCACAGCAGAGAGTAAGTTATAGAGGACACTCGTCTCCTGCTGGACCCCTAAGAGAGGACAAAGAGGAGGACCCTCCTCTCTGCTGGGGACCGGCAGTAGAGGAAACTCCTCTGCTGTGGTCTGGCAGCATAGGACCTTCCTGTGCTAAGGGGTGCGGCAGCAGCGAACACCCCCCTTTTGATGGGTCCAGCACCAGAAGACCCTCCTAAGCAGCTGGGGTCCGGTAGCAGAGGTCCTCCTCTGTTGAACCCCAGCAGAGAGGAAGCAGCAGAGGACACTTCTCTCTGTTGGGGTCCGTCAGCAGAGGACCCTCTTCTGCTGCTCGGGTCCGGCACCAGCGGACCTCCTCTGCTGCTGGGGTCCAGCACCAGAAGACCCTCCTCCCTGCTGGGTTCCGGAGGCAAGAGGGCCCTCCTCCCAGGTGGGGTGTGGTGGCAGAGGACCACCCTCTCTGCTGGGTACAGCAGCAGAGCATCCACCACTGCTGCTGTTGTCTGAAACCAGAGGACAACCCTCTCTGCTGGGGTCTAGCACCAGAGGACCCTCCTCTGCTGCTGGCGTCCAGCACCAGAAGATCCCCCTATCTGCTGATGGGGTTCAGCACCAGAGGACCTCCGTATGCTCCTGGGGTCTGGCAGCAGAGAATACTCCTTCTGCTGGGTTCCTGCAGCAGAGAACTCCCCTCTGCTGCTAGGGTCCGGCACCAGAGGAACACCTTGTTCTGCTGTGGTGTGATACCCGAGGACTCTCCTCTCCTACTGGGGTCGAGCGGCAGAGGACCCTCCACTCTGCTGGCGTCCAGCACCAGAGGACTGCCTTCTGCTGCTGGGGTGCGGCAGCAGAGAACACCCTCTGCCCTTGGTGTCTGACACCAAAGGGCCCTTCTATGCTACTGGTTCTGGCAGCAAAGGACCCTCCTTCTGTTGGATCTGGCAGCAGAGGAACCCTCTCTTCTGCTGCTGTCCGGGAGTGGAGGTCCTCCCTCCTCACTGCTGTGGTCCGAAACCAGAGGACCAACCTCAGCTGTTGGGGTCAGGCACCAGAGGACCCCCCTATCTGCTGGGGTCCAGCAAAAGAGAACCCCCTCTGCTGCTTGGGTCGGTCACCAAAGGACACCCCTCTCTGCTGGGGTCCAGCACCAGAGGACCCTCCTCTCTGCTGGGGTGGAGCAGCAGAATACCCTCCTCTCTGCTGGGCCCGGCATTAGAAGACCCTCCACTGCTGCTGCGTCAAACAGCAGAGGACCCTACTCTTCTGCTGGACCCCAGCTGAGAGGAAGCAGCAGAGGACCATCCTCTCTGCTGGTGTCTAGCATGAGAGGACCCTTCTCTCTGCTGGGGTGCAGCAGAAAGGAAGCAGCAGAGGATGTTCCTCTCAGCTGGAGTCCTGCAGCAGAGGACCCTCCTCTTCTTTCCTGTTCCAGCAGCAGAGGACCCTCCTCTCCTTCTGTCAGATCCCAGCAGTAGAGCAGCGTCATCTCCTGCCTGACACAGCAGAGAGGAAGGTTCTCAGCTGCTGAACCCCAGCCTAGAGGAGTCTCCTCTGCTACAGGACCACAGCAGAGAGGAAGTTGCAGAGGACACTCATCTCCTGCTGGACCCCAAAGAGAGGACAAAGCACAGGACCCTAATCTTTGGCTGGGATCCGAAAGGTTGGACCCTGTCTCTGTTGGGTTCCTGCAGCAGAGGACCCTCCTCCCTGCTGGGGTCCGTCAGCAGAGGACCCTCTTCTGCTGCTCGAGTCCGGCACCAGCGGACCTCCTCTGCTGCTGTGGTCTGGCACCAGAAGACCCTCCTCCCTGCTGGGTTCTGGAGGCAAGAGGGCCCTCCTCCCAGGTGGGGTGTGGTGGCAGAGGACCACCCTCTCTGCTGGGTACAGCAGCAGAGCATCCACCACTGCTGCTGTTGTCTGAAACCAGAGGACAACCCTCTCTGCTGGGGTCTAGCACCAGAGGACCCTCCTCTGCTGCTGGCGTCCAGCACCAGAAGATCCCCCTCTGCTGATGGGGTCCAGCACCAGAGGACCTCCGTATGCTCCTGGGGTCTGGCAGCAGAGAACACTCCTTCTGCTGGGTTCCTGCAGCAGAGAACTCCCCTCTGCTGCTAGGGTCCGGCACCAGAGGAACACCTTGTTCTGCTGTGGTGCAGTACCCAAGTACTCTCCTCTCCTACTGGGTTCGAGCGGCAGAGGACCCTCCACTCTGCTGGCGTCCAGCACCACATTACCGCCTTCTGCTGCTGGGGTGCGGCAGCAGAGGACCCACTTCTGCTGCTGGACCCCAGTGGAAAGGTAGCAGCAAAGGACCCTCCTTTCCTGCTGCACCCCTGCAGCAGAGGACGCGCCGCTGCTGCTGGACCACAGCTTAGGGGAAGTTGCAGAGGAACCTTGTTCCCTACTGGACCCAAAGAGAGGACACGCAGAGGATCCTACTCTTCTACTGGCGTCCTGTAGCAGAGGACCCTCCTCTTCTCCTGATGTCCGGCAACAGAGGAAGTCCTCTCTGCTGGAGTCCGGCAGCAGAGAACCCCCTTATGCTCTCTCCTGATGTCCGGCAGCAGAGGAAGTCCTCTCTGCTGGATTCCGACAGCAGAGAGCCCCTTGTGCTGCTGGATTCCGGCAGCAGAGAATCCCCTTATACTGTTTGGGTCTGGCAGCAAAGAACCCCCCTCTGCTGCTTTGATTCGGTACCAGAGGACCCCGTTGTCCTGCTGGGGTTTGGTAGCCAATGACACTCCTTATGCTGGGTTCTGGCAGCAGACAACACCCATGATCTGCTGGGGTCCAGCAGCAGAGTTCCTCCCTCTGCTGTTGGTGTCTGGAAGCACAGGACCCCCCTCTGATGCTAGGGTCTGACACCAGATGACCCCTCTGCTGCTGGGGTTTGGCAGCAGAGGACCCTCCTTCTGCTGGGTTCCTGCAGCTGAGGACCCTCCTCCCTGCCTTGGTATGGCAGCAGAGTCCCTCCTCTCTGCTTGGGTCTGGCACAACAACACCCTACACTCTGCTGGGGTCCAGCACAGAGAACTCTCCTCTGTTGCTGGGGTGCATCAACAGAGGACACCATTCTCTGCTGGGGTCCAGCACCAGAGGACCCTCCTCTCACTTCCTCGAGCAGCAGAGGACCTTCATCTCTGCTGGGGCCCAGCACCAGAGAACAATCCTCTACTGCTCAGGTCAGACAGCAGAGGACACTCCTCCCTGCTGTGGTCTGGCAGCAGAGAACCCTCCTCTGCTTTTGGGGTCTGGCACCAGAGGACCTCCCTCTCTGCTGGGGTCCAGCAACAGAGGATCTTTCTCTGTGCTGGGGTGTGGCACCAGATGACACCCCTCTCTGCTGGGGTCCAGCACAGGACGACCCTCCTATGTGCTGGAGTCCCCCAGCAGAGCACCCTCCTCTCCTGGGGTCTAGCACGAGAGGACCCTCCTTCTCTTCTGGGGTCTTGCAGCGCAGGACCCTGCTCTCTGCTGGGGTCCGGCAGCAGAGTACCCTACTCTCTGCTGTGGTCCCACACCAGAGACCCCTCCCCTGCTGCTGGGACTGGCAGCAGAAAACCATTCTGCCTGCTGGTTTATGGCAGAAGAGGTTGCTCTACTGCTGCTGGGGTCGGGTAGCAGAGGACCCTTCACTCTGTAGGACCCCAGCAGAGAGGCGAGTCCTCTGCTGCTTCCTCTCTGCTGGGGTCTGACAGCACCAGAGGACCCTCCACTGCTGCTGGGGTGTAGCAACAGAGTACTCCCCTCTGTAGCTTGGTTCCGGCACCAGAGGACCCACCTCTGCTGATGGTGCCGGCAGCAGAGGACCCTACTCCCTGCTGTTTTCCAGCACCAGAGCACCCTGCTCTGCTGCTGGGGTCTGGAAACAGAAGACCCTCCACTCTGTTGGACCCCATCAGAGAGGTAGCAGCAAAGGAGCCGCCACTCTGATGGTTTCCGGCAGCAGAGAACCCTCCTCTATACTGGGGTCCGGCAGCAGAGGACCATCGTCCCTGCTGAGGTCCAGAAGAATGAGCCCTCCTTCCTGCTGTGGTCCGGCATCAGAGGACCACCCTCTGCTGTTCTGGTCCGGCAGCAGAGGAACCCCTCTCTGCAGGGGTCTAGCACAAGAAGACCCTCTTCTCTGCAGGGGTCCAGCACCAGAGGAAGCAGCACAGGAACCTCCACTCTGCTGGGGTCCTGCAGCAGATGACACACCACTTCTGCTGGGTTTAAGCACCAGAGTTCCTACTCTCCTGCAGGACACCTGCAGCATAGGACCCTCCTCTGCTGCTGGACCCCAGCAGAGAGGAAGTACAGAGGACACTCAACTCCTGTTCGACCCCAAAACGAGGATGTGGCAGAGGAACCTCCTCTTCTGCTGGGGTCCGGCAGCAGAGGACCATGCTCTCTGCTGGAGTCTCGCAGCAGAGAACACTCCTCTCTGCTGGGGTCTGGCAACAGAGGACCCTACTCCCTGCTGGGGCCTGGCAGCCGAGGACCCACCTCCCTGCTGGGGTTCAGCAGTGGAGGACCCTCCTCTGCTGCTGGGGTCCGGCAACAGAGGAACCTCGTTCCTGCTGTGTTCCGGCAGCAGAGGACTCTCCTTCCTGCTGGATTCAGACAGCAGAGGAACCTCCTCTGCTGAAGGAACATAGCAGAGATAAAGCATCAGATGACCCTCTTCTCTTCTGGGGTACAGCATCAGAGACACTCCTTCTTTTTGGAGGCCAGCACAGGAAGCCGCAGAGGACAATCCTCTCTGCTGAGGTACAACAATAGAGTACCCTCCTCTCTGCTGGGGTCCGGCAACAGAAGACACTCATCTGCTGTTGATGTCCTGCAGCTGATGCCCATCCTCTGGTTTTGGTGTCCGGCAGCATAAGACACTCCTCTCCGTTGGACCTCATCAGAGGGGAATCAGCAGAGGACCATCCTCCCTACTGGGGTACAGCAGTAGAGGACCCTCACCTCTGTTGAGGTCCATCACCAGAGGAACTGCCTCTCTGCTGGGGTCCAGCAGAGAAGAAGCAGCAGAGGACCCTCCTCTATGCTGGAGTCCAGAGGAGGACCCTCATCTCTGCTGGCGTCCGGCAGCAGAGGACCATCCTCTCTGCTGGGTCCGGCACCAGAAAACTTCCCTCTTCTGCAGGGATCCAGCACCAGAGAACACCCCTCTGCTGGGGTCGGGCAGCAGAGGGTCCTACTCTACTGCTGGGGTCAGGAAAAATAGGACCCTCCTCTCCGTTGGACCCCAGTGGAGAGGAATCAGCAGAGGACCGTCCTCTCTGCTGGAGTCCAGCAGTAGAGTACTCTCGTCTCTGCTCGGGTCCAGCACCAGAGGACTCTCCTCACTGCGGCTGTCCAACATAGACGAAGCAACAGAGGACCCTCCTTTCTGCTGGGTTCCAGCAGAAGAAGACCCTCTTCTTTACTGGGGTCTGGCAGCAGATTACACTCCTGTATTGCTGGGGTACCGCTGCAGAGGACCCACTTCCCTGCTGGGGTCTGGCAGCAGTGGACACTCCACTTTGCCTTGCTTCCAGCAGCTGAGGACCCTCCTCTCCTGCTGAACCCCTGCAGAAGATGACCCTCCTATGCTGCACGACCTCAGCAGAGAAGAAGTTCTAAAGGACCCTCGTTACCTCATGGACTTCAAAGAGAGGCCACAGCAGAGGACCCTCCTCTTCTGTTGTGGTCAGGGAGCAGAGGACCCTCTTCTTCTGCTGGGGTCTGGCAACAGAGGACCCTTCGCTCTGCTGGGGTCCAGGAGCAGAGGACTAACTCACTGCTGGGGTGTGGAAGCAGTGGACCTCCTCTGCTGGACCCCAGCAGGGAGGAAGCAGCAGAGGACCTTCCTCTCTTCTGTGATCCAGCACCAGAGGACACTCCTCTCTGCTCTGCCAAAACAAAGAGGAAGCAGCAGAAGACCCACCTCTCTGCCTGGGTTCGGCACCATATGACGTTCCTCTCTGCTGGGTCTAGCACGTGAGGACCCTCGTCTGTGCTAGGGTCCAGCGAGTAAAATGCTGCAGAGGACCCTTCTCTCTGCTGGAGTCCAGCAGCCAAGGACCCTCCTATCCTGCTGAACACCAAAGAGAGGAAGCAGGAGAGGACCTCTCTGCTGGGGTCAGGCTCCAGAAGACACTCCTTCCTGCTGGGGACAGGCAGCTGAGGACCCTGGTCTCTGCTGGGGTACAGCAGAAGAAGACCCCCCTCCGCTGCAGGTGTTCGGCATCAGAGTACCCTCCCCTCTGCTGGGGTGCGGCTGCAGAGGACCCTGTTCTCTGCTGTGTTCCTGCAGCAAAGGACCCTCCTCTCTGCTGGGGTCCAACAGTAGTGGAATCTCTCTCTGCTGGGTTCCGGCACCAAAGGATCCTCCTCTGCTGCTCGGGTCCAGTACAACAGGACCATCCTCCCTGCTGTCGTCCGGCACCAGAGGACCGTCCTCTGCTCCTAGGGTCCTGCATCAGAGTACCCTCCTCTGCTGCTTGGGTCCGGCACCTAAAGACTCCCCTCTCTGCATGGATCCTGCAGCACAGGACCCTCAACTGCTGCTGGGGCCCGGCACCAGAGGACCCCCCTCTCTGTTTGGCTCCAGCAGCAGAGGACCCTCCCTCTGCTGGTGTCTGGCACCACAGGAACCACCTCCCTGCTGGCGTCTGGTACCAGATTACCCTCCTCTGCTGCTGGGGCCCGGCACCAGAGGACCCCCTTCTCTGCATGGGTCCAGAAGCAGCACAGGACCCTCAACTGCTGCTGGGGCCCGGCACCAGTGGACCCTCCTCACTGCTGGGGTCCAGCAGCAGAGGACCCTCCTCACTGCTGGGGTCCAGCAGCAGAGGACCTTCCTCTCTGCTGGGGTCTGGCAGCAGAGGACCCTCCTGTCTGCTGGAGTGCAACACCAGAGAAGCCTCGTCTTATGCTGTATTCCAGCAGCAGATGAAACTCCTCCCTGCTGGGGTCCAGAAACTGAGCACCCTCCTCTCTGCTGGGGTCCAGCACCAGAGGACCTTCTTCTCTGCTAGGATCCAGCACCAGAAGACCCTCCTCTCTGTTGGGTCCGACATCCAAGAATCCTCCTCTATGCTGGCGTCCGGCAGTAGAGGACCCTCTTTTCTGCTGGGGTCCTGCAGCAGAGGACCCTCCTCTCTTTTTGGGTCTGCCAGCAGAGGACGTTCCTTCCTGCTGGGGTCCAGCAGCAGAGGACCTTCATTCATGCTGGAGAGCCTTGGATGAGCGTCCCGCACTGAGTGCTGGTGGCCACAGGAGGGCGCCCAAAGCCGCCGTTCGTTCGTTCTATTCTTTATTTTTTTTTGATACATTTATTTATTTAATTCCAAGGTCAGATATACAGAGAGGAGGAGAGACAGAGAAGAAGATCTTCCGTCCGATGAGTCACTCCCCAAGTGAGACACAATGGCTGGTGCACGCCAATCCAAAGCCAGGAACCTGGAGCCTCTTCTAGATCTCCCATGTGGGTGCAAGTTTCCAAACCTTTGGGCCGTCTCTACTGCTTTCCCAGGCCACAATCAGGGATCTGGATAGAAAGTGGAGCAGCCGGGATTAGAACCGGTGCCCATATGGTTTCCCAGTGCGTTCAAGGCGAGGACTTTAGTTGCTAGGCTATGGCGCCGGGCCCCAAGCTGCCCTTTCTACCCCTGGTGGGCTCAGGCCTTCTGAGCTCTAGACAGTCCAACCCGAGCCATCCTAGGGTGAGGTGGGGGTCCCGGACAGTATTCTGGTACACGTGCTGTTGAAAGATCAGGCCTCCAAGGCCGAACAGCCCACATACCAAAGCCCGGGAGGGAGGAGGACGTTTGGGGCCTAGTATCAGCCCAGGCCTCTGTGATAGAAAGTGTCAGGGTGCCTTTAAGAGCAAGGCACTTAAAGAACCCTGGCAGATGGACTCCCACATCAGCATGCCCACAGGCCCTCAGGGAGCTGGAGTCCCATGCCTGCGTCCTCAGAGCCCTCTGAGAGCTGGTGTTAAACACCAGCCCACTGGGGTTGTACTTGGCCAGATGAGGTCCCGGGAAACCTTACCGCCACCCACATTCCTCGCAGAGCACCCTGAGATGCAGGCTCCGGGAATTCTTTGGCAAGTGGAGCAGCTCCTTGATGGGCTGCCAAGAGGGCTTCATGGACCTTTTTTTTATTACAAAGTCCGAGATACAGAGAGGAGGAGAGACAGAGAAAAAGATCTTCTGTCCAACGATTCACTCTCCAAGTGAGCCGCAATGGCTGGTGCACGCCAATCCGAAGCTGGGAACTTGGAACCTCTTCCAGGTCTTCCATGTGGGTGCAGGGTCCCAAAGCTTTGGGCCGTCCTTGACTGCTTTGCCATGCCACAAGCATGGAGCTGGATGGGAAGTGGAGCAGCCGGGATTAGAACCGGTGCCCATATGAGATCCTGGCGTGTTCAAGGCAAGGACTTTGGCCACTAGGACACGCTGATGGGCCCCGGCTTCATGTATTTTTGCATGTGTTGGGTGGTGGTTAGGGTGATACACTACTCGGCCTGCCTTGGCCTAGCTGAGTGGTGTCTGGGCATGTGGGCTCCTAAGCCAGGAGCCAGGTGGATGGGTAAGTAGGCACCAGAGGTCACCACCCATCTGCAATAGGAAGTCCCAGGCCCTAGCTGCTAAAGAAACACCCTGCAACATGCAGCCCTGCTGCCCAGCACATATGATGATGGCAGGGGAGCCACCAAGGCCCGCACAAGGTAGGGCTTTCAGGGCCTGTGCTTCCTGCACACAACAGGGTGCACAAAGCTGCCTTTCCTATCTCTAGCTAGCACTTGAGTGGTCAGCCATCCCTGTCATGTGCTTTGGAGGCAGGAATTTGGCCTCACAGCCTCCAGCCAGATGCTGCTGCCCTCTTGTTCACCAGGGAGTGCTTCACCCTCCTCCATGGATCCTTCTGGATTCAAGACTCTTCCTCCTGCTGGTCAGCTGTGGACCGTCGGGCCCTGCTGATGTGCCATCTTCCACAAGACATCCCAACAGCTGACATCTGTTTTTCACAGAGGTCCTTCTCAAAAGGACAGGTAGAGTAGCAACATGCCTAGATCCCTCGTCTGTACTGGCTGCTCTCACAGCACAGAACGGCATAAATTGTGCAAACCAGGGGGACAGGCACCTTCAGCAGCCTGGTGAAGGAGCTGCTGAAGGGTCCAGCAAGGATTGGTGTGGTGTGGTGTGTGTGGTGTGGTGTGGTGTGGTGCAGGGTATTGTCCCAGTGAGTCAAGCCTCAGCCTGCCAGGTGGATGGCCTGTACGGGTGCTGCTTCAAATCCTGGCTGCTTCCCCTGCAGTCCAGCTCCCTGCCTATCCTCCTGGGAGAGCAGCGGAGGATGCTGCAGGGGCTTGTGTCCCTGTGCCCGTATGCCACTGTGCCCCTGTGCCCCTTTGGGAGATCTGGAGGGAGCTCCTGGTTCCTGGGCATGTCCTGACCCAGCCACAGCTGGCTCTGGTGGTGGTCCTTGGGGATGTGAGCCAGCAGATGCAAGAAAGATTCTGTCTCTCCCTCTCTGTTCCTCTGTGCTTCCAAGAAAAGAGGACAGAGGGAGGCAGGAGGGAGGAAGGAAAACACAGAAAGCTGCCGGCCTCCTGCGAGGGAGCATGCTGTGTGCTGTGCTGTGACTCTAGACTGCTTTTAGCTGTCAATGCAGACCCCCAGGGCGTGCATATGGCTTACGTCATGGGACTTGTGTGCAAGCTCTAAAAAGAGTGTCCTTGAGAGCAAATGCCTCTCTGAGCTGGGGTGCTTCCATTGATTTGTCAGGAGAGCCTTGGATGAGCATCCTGCAGTGAGTCTTGGTGGCCACGAGGGTGCCCGATGCTGCCCTACCTTTTTTTTTTTTTAAACAGATTTATGTATTTTATTCCAAAGCCAGATATACAGAGAGGAGAAGAGACAGAGAGAAAGATCTTCCGTCCGATGATTCACTCTCCAAATGAGCCGCAAGAGCCAGTCCCCTGGGGACCCACTCTGCTGGGGCCTCAGTGAGAGGGACACTTGCTCCCCCCTCCATCCCCTCCCTATCTGCTGGGGCATCTGCAAGATGGTCCATCTCGTGAGCCCCTCTACCTGGGTCTCAGCGAGATGGTCCTCGTCGGACACCCCTCTCTCTCTACCTGGGCTTCAGCTAGTGGGACCCCCAGCGACCCCTTCCTCGCTGCTGGGGCCCCAGTGAGAGGGTCCCCTCTGGAATCCCTCTGCTGGGGCCTCAGCGAGAGAGGGACCCCCGTTGCCACCTACACTCTCTGCTGAGGCCTCAGCGAGAGAGATCCTCAGAGCCCGACCATCTCTCTGTGTTGGGGACTCAGCCAAAGGGTCCCCCTCAAGACCCCGTCTTCTGGGGCCTCAGTGAGAGGGACCCCTGAGTCCCACACTCTCTCTGCTGGGTCCTCCGCAAGAGGGTCCCCCTGAGAACCACATCTCCTGGGGTCTCAGCGAGAGGGACCTCCTCGAGACCCCCTCTGCTGGGGCCTCCGCGAGGGGGAACCCTGGTGACGCCCTTTGCTTTGGCCCCAGCTAGAGGGACACCAAGAGCCACCTAACCTCTCTGCTGGGGCCTAGGCGAGAAGGTACCACTCGGGACCCGCTTTGCTGGGGCCTCAGCGAGATGGACCCCCAGAGCAGCCTTCCCTCTCTGTTGATGCCTCAGCAGGAGGGTCCCCCTAGGGATCCCCTCTGCTGGAGCCTCAGTGAGAGTGTCCCACTCGGACCCTTCCTCTCTCAATGCTGTGGCCTCACTGAGAGGATTCCACTCGGGATCCTCTCTGCTGCTGCCTCAGCGAGATGGTCCCCACAGACCCCCCTCTCTCTCTGCCTGGGACTCATCGAGAGAGATCATCAGAGCCCAACCCTCTCTCTGTTGGGGACTCAGCCAGAGGGTCCCCCTCAGCACCCCGTCTTCTGGGGCCTCAGTGAGAGGGACCCCTGAGTCCCACTACCTCTCTGCTGGGTCCTCTGTGAGAGGAACCCCAGAGCCCACTCACTCGATGCTGGGGCCTCAGTGAGAGGGACTCACAACCACCCCCTTTCTCTCTCTCTCTCTGATGGGGTCTCAGCTAGAGGGTCCCCTCGGGATCCCATCTGTTGGGGCCTCATTGAGAGGGACTCCCTTGAGACCCCCTCTGCTGGGGTTTCAGCGAGAGGATCCCACAGCGCCCCCCTCTGCTGCTGCGGCCTAAGCGAGAAGGACTCCCAAGCACCCCTCCATCTCCGCCGGGGCCACAGTGAGAGGGTCCCCAGCGGGACACCCCCTTCCTCTCCGCTGGAACCTCAGCGAGAAGGTACCCATCGGAATCCCCTCTGCTGGGGTCAGCGAGAGGTTCCTTCTCAGACCCCCCTTTCTCTCTGCTGGGGCCTCAGTGAGAGGGTCACCCTAGGGACCCACTCTGCTGGGGCCTCAGCAAGAGGGTCACTCTCAGACCCTCCCTCTAACTGCTGGGACCTCAGCGAGATGGTCCCCCTTGGGACAACCTCTACTTGGGCCTCAGCGAGAAGGACCCTGTCTCTGCTCTGGAACCTCAGCGAGAGGGACCCTCCCAGCCAGAGCCCCTATCTCTGCTTGGGCATCTGAGAGAGGGTCTGCCTCCGGACCCCGTCTGCTGCGGCCTAAGCGAGAGGTACCCCCAGAGCCCCCCTCCCTAGCTGCTGGGGTTTCAGCGAGATGGAACCCCGAGCACCCCTCCATCTCTGCTGGAGCCTCAGCAGGAAGGTACCCCTCGGGACCCCCTCTCCTCGGGCCTCAGGAAGAGGGTCCCCCTCGGATTCCCCCTCCGTCTCTGCTGGGGCCTCAGCGAGAGGAACTCCCTTGAGACACCCTCTACTGGGGCCTCAGCAAGAGGGTCTCCATAGGGACCCCCTCTGCTGGGGCCTCAGAGAGAGGGACACTTGGCACCCCTCTCTCTCTCTCTCTTTGCTGGGGCCTCAGAGAGAAGTTAGCACTTGGACCCACCCTTCTCTTTGCTGGGGCCTCAGGGAGTGGGACCCTCGCCCACCTCTCTCTGCTGGGGCCTCAGTGAAGGACGTGCTAGCGACCCCCTCTGCTGGGGCCTCAGCGAGAGGGACCCCTGGCGACTCCTCCCTCACTGCTGGGGCCTCAGCAAAAGAGGCCACTCGGGACCCCCTGTACTGGGGCCTCAGCGAGATTGTCCACCTTGGTACCTCCTCTGCTGGGGCCTCAGCGAGAGGGTCCCCCTCGGACCGCACATCTCTGTCTGCTGGGACCTCAGCGAGGGTGTCCCCCTTGGGACCCCCTCAGCTGGGGCATCAGCAAGAGGGACCCTCACGCTGCTAGTGCCTCAGCAAGAGGGTCCCACTCCGAACCCATTCTGCTGGGGCCTCAGCGAGAGGGACCCTCGTCTTCCTCTCTCTCTCTCTCTGTCTGTTTCTGCTGGGGCCTCAGCAAGAGGGTCCCCCTCGAGACTCCACTGCTGGGGACTCAGCAAGATGGACCACCACAGCCCCCCTACCTAGCTGTTGGGGCCTCAGTGAGTGGGTCACCCTGGGGAGGCCCTCTGCTGGGGCCTCTGTGAGAGAGTGTTCCTCGGACCCTCCCTCTCTCTGCTGGGGCCTCTGTGAGAGGGTCCCACACGGGACAACCTCTGCTGGGGTGTCAGCGAAAGGGACCCTTTCTCTGCTTAGGCCTAAGCGAGAATGACCCTCCCAGCCAGAGACTCAATCTCTGCTGGGGCCTCTGAGAGAGGGTCCCTTTCGGGACCCCGCCTGCTGCGGTCTAAGCGAGAGGGACCCCTAGAGCCCCCCTCCATCGCTGCTAGGGCCTCAGTGATGCTGACCTCAGCACCCCTCCCTCTCTGCTGGAGTCTCAGCGAGAAGGTACCCCTCAGGGCCCCTCTCCTCGGGCCTCAGGAAGAGGGTCCACCTTGGACACCGCCTCCGTCTCTGCTGGAGCCTCAATGAGAGGGTTACCCTTTGGAGCCCGTCTGCCTGGGCTTCAGCTAGACGGACCCCAGCCAACACCTTCCTCGCTGCTGGGGCCTCAGCGAGAGGGTACCCCTATGGAATCCCTCTGCTGGGGCCTCAGCGAGAGGGACCCCTGGTGCCACCTACCCTCTCTGCTGGTTCCTCAGCGAGAGGACACCCCTCCGGACCACCTGTGCTGGGGCCTCAGCGAGATGCACCCCCGGATCGCCCTCCTTATCTGCAGTGGCCTCAGGCAGAGGGTCACCTTCGGACCCTCACTCCCTCACTGCTGGGGCCTGAGCGAGAGGGTCCCAATCGGGACAACCTCTACTGGGGCCACAGCAAGATTGTCCTCCTCGGGAAAACCTCTGCTGGGGCCTCAGCGAGAGAGACCCTCCCAGCCAGAGTCTCTATCTCTGCTGGGGCCTCTGAGAGAGGATCCCCCTCGGGACCCCGTCTGCTGCGGCCTAAGCGAGTGGGACTCCCAGAGACCCCCTCCCTAGCTGCTGGGGCCTCAGCAAGATGAACCCCCGAGCACCCCTCCATCTCTGCTGGGACCTCAGTGAGAGCGTCCCCCTCAGACACGCCCTCCCTCTCTGCTGGAGCCTCAGCAGGAAGGTAACCCTCGGGACCCCATGTTCTCGGGCCTCAGGAAGAGGGTACCCCTCTCATATAACCCCACTGTCTCTGCTGGAGCCTCAACAAGAGGGTCACACTCAGGAGCCCTCTGCTGGGCCTCAGCGAAAGGGATCCCGGCGCTCCCCTCCCTCGCTGCTGGGGCCGCAGAGAGAGGGTCCCCCTCGCAACCCCCTCTGCTGGGTCCAGAGCGAGAGGTTTTCCCTCGGGACCACCTCTGCTGGTGCCACAGCAAGATCGTCCACCTTGGGACCTCCTCTGCTGGGGCCTCAGCAAGAGGGTCCCCCTTGAGACCCACTCTGCTGGGGCTTCAGGGAGAAGGTCCCCCTCAGACCCTCCCTTCCTTGCTGCTCGGGCATCAGCGAGAGGTTCCTCCTCAGGACCCAGTCTGCTGGGGCTTCAGGGAGAAGGACCATCGGCCGCCTCTCTCTCTCTCTCTCTCTCTCTCTCTCTACCTGCTGGGGCCTCAGCGAGAGGGACCCTTGGTCCCCACATCCCCTCTCTATCTGCTGGGGCATCTGCAAGATGGTCCATATCATGAGCCCCTCTGCCTGGGTCTCAGCGAGATGGTCCTCCTCAGACCCCCCTCTCTCTCTCTCTACCTGGGCTTCAGCTAGTGGGACCCCTGGCAACCCCTTACTCGCTGCTGGGGCCTCAGCGAGAGGGTTCCCCTCGGAACCCCTCTGCTGGGGCCTCAGCGAGAGAGATCCTCAGAGCCCAAGCCTCTCGGTGTTGGGGACTCAGCCAGAGGGTCCTCCTCAAGACCCCGTCTTCTGCGGCCTCAGTGAGAGGGACCACTGAGTCCCACACTCTCTCTGCTGGGTCCTCCTCGAGAGGGTGCCCCTGGGGAACACCTCTCCTGGAGCCTCAGTGAGAGAGACCCCCTAGTGACCCCCTCTGATGGGGCCTCAGTGAGGGTGAACCCCGGTGACCCCCTTTGCTTGAGCCCCATCTAGAGGGACACCCGGAGCCACATAACCTCTCTGCTGGGGCCTAAGCAAGAAGGTACCACTCGGGACCCCCTTTGCTGGGGCCTCAGTGAGAGTGTCCCCCAGAGCACCCTTCCCTCTCTGTTGATGCCTCATCAGTAGGGTCCCCCTCGGGACCCCTCTGCTGGAGCCTCAGCAAGAGTGTCCTCCTCGGACCCTTCCTCTCTCAATGCTGTGGCCTCAGCGAGAGGATTTCACTCAGGACCCGCTCTGCTGCCACCTCAGCGAGAGGGTCCCCCAGACCCCCCTTTCTCTCTCTGCCTGGGACTCATCAAGAGAGATCATCAGAGCCCGACCCTCTCTCTGTTGGGGACTCAGCCAGAGGGTCCCCCTCAGGACCCCGTCTTCTTGGGCCTCAGTGAGAGGAACCCCAGAGTCCCACTACCTCTCTGCTGGGTCTTCTGCGAGAGGGTCCCCCTGGGCACCACCTCTCCTTGGGCCTCAGCGAGAGAGGGACCACCTCGGGACCCCCTCTGCTGGGGCATCAGCAAGAGGTTTCCCCTCCGACCAACCTCCCTCTCTGCTGGGGCCTCAGCGAGATGGTCCCTCTTGGGACCCCCTCTGCTCTTGCCTCAGTGAGAGTCCCCCTCGGACCTCCCCTCTCTCTGTGCTGTGTCCTCAGTGAGATGGTCCCACTCAGGAACCCTTCTGCTGGGTCCTCAGCCCGAGGGTCCCCCTCGGAATCCCTCTCCATCTCTGCTGGGGCCTCCGTGAGAGGTTCCCCCTCAGGCAGATATATCAGGCCTTTATATATTATGTAAGTATGTTAGTATTTGTGAAGCACCCTTCTCTTTATCTTGTCTTTCTGCTATGAGCCCCAGGTTCCGACATTTCCTGCCAGTTTCTATTTTAACCAGACTATCAGACTGTCTGGTGTGTGACCCCAGCTGTTGGGGGTCTGGTCCTCCCTTTATAAATAGCATAATCTCTGCCCGTGCTTTTGCTTATCATTCCCCTGTTATTACCACAGGGAAAATATCCACCTTCTCTACGTGGCAGCTTTGTGGGGTTTGGACATGACTGGCAAGGACCCCGTTTTCCCTTCTTTAGGAATGCAATGATTCCTGTGGAATCTATTAGTTCCATCATTCCTCTGAACTTGAGGACTCGCTCACGTGGGTGAACCTCAGCTCCTTGAATTTGAAGCTTGTGTCTGCCTGTGTTATCCCCATGTTTCTCTCTCACATACAGAAAACACCTCTGAAGTAAATGACACCACGTTCCAGTGCACCCTGACAGCGTGCTGGAATGGCAATTGCAATTCTGCTGTCCTTCAGCCCCTGCCCTGAATCCTGCCTGTGTCTGTTGGGACTGACGGAGAGGTCTCTGTTGGCCTGATAAAGAATAAAACAGACTGGCATAGTGGCAACCACCATAGCCAGTACATAGCAGCCGCCACCACCAGTAACCTTGGTGACAATGAACAAGGGAACAAGGTCGCGGTACAGACTGCCAGAGTTATGGAACAATAGGACTTTACTGATGCACATGAGCAGGTGGACACCCTTGTGTTGTAAGTGCAGGTTGATCTGTTGGCAGAGGAACAGCAGAGGCTGTGAGATTGGGTCTAGGCCTCTTGTACCCCATCGTATGCCTTTTTGTGTGCAACACCTATGCAAGTGCAAAATGCTTCCCAAGCCCGGGAACTGCTGTCTGCTCGTTGCTACTGAGCTAAAGATACTCCTATGGTCAGGGCCTCTTGTTCCCCATCATATGCTTTATGTATGTTTCACCTGTGTAGTGCTATATTTTCCCAAGCCCAGGAACTATTGTCTGTTATTTTACAATGCTGTCATTTTTATTTAAAGTAACAAAATAGTTTTCCAGTGATTGTTTTCATGAAAATCAGATGCTTTTGAAGAAATAACTGGCATTAAAAAAACGTGTAGACAGTTACTCTGGAGAAACCTCACACTACCTCTGCTCATTGTCTTTCTTTCTGGAAATCCTAGAACTCGGATTAAACAGGTTGGGATTCATTTTCAACCGTCATGTCAGGAGTTCTGTTTGTCTCTTGACATGTTTTGCACCTCCATGCTCTACAACGTCTTTGATCTCCGTTTACTAATGGTGGGAAATGCAGCCTCCTGGTGGTGTTGTAGGGCTCAGGAGCCCTGGAGGTAGTAGGAGAGGCTCAGCTCCCACCCCCACCCCCTCTGCCCCAGCTAGACTTAAACTGCAGGCTTTTGTCATTCTACCAGTAAGAACACAAAGGAGAGACAGATGAACAGTAGGACAAAACAACAGTCCTCACTCAGATATGTGTGCAGGCAATCTCAAAAGGGACAATTTCCCCACCTGGCTGGGGTTACAATTTCTTTCTAGCATAAGGAGTGTAGCTATAGTATGTGTGGTGAGCTCCTTATGGTGGTTAAGGACACCTGGTACCTGATGCAAAGTGAGGCTTAGCTGCAGGATGCAGAGCATGTGTGCTGAGGCTTTGGCCATGTGGAAACAGCCTGGAGGAGATGGCAGTGCGGATGGCTAGGGTGTTGGCAGTATTCAGCTTCCTGTCCCTCACTGCCTGCCTGCTTTGCCTATGTCAATGATGTCTAATTGACTAAATCTATTGACTTGGTAATACTTTGTGTATAAAATTTCATTTCCAGAAGTTCTAGTAGATCATTTTCAAGTCCATGTCTTTTGCTTCTGCTTCTAAATCTGCTTGTATTTTATTGCTTTAAAGACAATGTTGATCACATTTCCCATGGTTACTGTTTCTCAATGTGCAATTCGTGGATCTACTTCTGCTTTTTCTCACTCTTGATATCCTATTTCCTGGTGTACCTAATCTTTCATACAGATTATTTTGCAAGTTTGTATATAGCAATAAATGTGGAGGTCTCAGAAAACTAACCTCTCTGGAGAGGATTTACCTCTTCCCTACCCACCTGCGACGCCTTCATTCATGCTCAGGACTTGAAATTAATTCCCTTAAACTATGATCCCAAGGACCCAGCACAGAGGCCTAGTGGCTAAATCCTTGGCTGGAAGTCACCAGGATCCCATATGGGTGCCACTGCGTGTCTGCTGCTCCACTGCCCATCCAGCTCCCTGTTTGCAGCCTGGGAAAGCACTATAGGATGGCCCAGATCCTGGGGACACAGAAAAACTCCTAACTCCTGGCTTTACCTCAACTCTGCTCGGGCCATTGTCACTTTATCAGCAGATGGAGGATCTTCCTATTTTTCCTTCTCTGTATAGATCTGCCTTTACAAAAAAAAATCTTTAAAAATACATCTATATAATCTCGGGCTGGAAGGGTATATGAGGACTCTACTGTGTCTCATTTATTCTAACTGATGTCCAGTGGAAACTTTTTTGAGTGTGTCTGCTAGTAGCTTCTCAACTTCCAGCAGACACAGGGCTCTGATGTCTGACCCTCTCCTAAATGTCACTTCCAAATGTGTTCAGGTCACAGAGCCCACAAAAGCAGCTATCAGGTTTTATCGCATGAGGTTCTTTTTTGTCCTGTCAGTTTTTGCCAGATACTGTTTTGCCAGATTTTCAGTTGCTAAGAAAGATGCTTTAAATTTAGCTTTACTGCTTATCAGTGAGAGTAGATCCAAATAATTAAGCCTGACTTGACTAGAAATGAGATGTCACATCTCAATATCTTAAAGCAATAGAAAAAGTAATGGTGATTTTGAGTATCATAGTAATGTTGCTATGAAGTTAGAAAATCAGGTGGAAGTAAGTACTGTGTACCCTTGAATTTTCTTCCACTGAGATTCAGTTGAAGAAAAATCCATGGAGATGGTTTGCTTTGATGGATTTGAGATCATCTGCAAGAGTGGGTAAAAAGTTCTAGCAAAGTGCAATTGAAATAGAAGTTTGGTGCAAAAGAAAAAGCCCTAAAATCCATGAACCCAGTGGTCTTCAAGTTTTTGGAAAAAATTACAAAAAACTGCAGAGATTTCAAGTGTTTTTTTGCACTTGCACTTAATTTCCATTTTTTCCCATTGGTGTCTTGAAGTGCACTCACACAAACATTGTTGTAGACTCTTCCCCTGCCAACCTATCAAAACTGTTGGGAAAAAAATAAGGTTTTTGGTTTAAAAGTACATTTACTTAGAGTGTTCCTATTTATCTTTAATTTTTTTTAAAGATTTATTCATTTTATTACAGCCCAAGGTCCTGAATTCGTTCCAAAGGGCAGACTGCAAGCATGCGCCTCCCTTTTGCATGGCTGGTAAGTCTAGAGCTGCTTCTTGGCTTCTGTTTTATTTTATTATTTTTAAAGATTTATTTATTTTTATTGCAAAGTCAGATATACAGAGAGGAGGAGAGACAGGGAGGAAGATCTTCCATCCAATGAATCACTCCCCAAGTGAGCCGCAATGGCCGGTGCGCGCCAATCCGAATCCGGGAACCAGGAACCTCTTCCAGGTCTCCCATGCGGGTGCAGGGTCCCAAAGCATTGGGCCATCCTCAACTGATTTCCCGGGCCACAAGCAGGGAGCTGGATGGGAAGTGGAGCTGCCGGGATTAGAACCGGTGTCCATATGGGACCCAGGGGCTTTCAAGGCAAGGACTTTAGCCGCTAGGCCACACCACCGGGCCCTTTATCCTTAATTTGTGTTTGTTATTGCCATGAGAAAAGTTTTGGCTGAGTCATAAACAGTACCTACTCGTGCAATAAAGGAACTGTTCAAACTTGCAGCGATAGTTTGTACATAAGGAGACTGCTGATCTTTGGCTTCATGGTAATAGAGCTATGGTGAGTCACTGGCTTAGAGAAGCCTTCGGACAAGGCCAGCAGTCATGCATCACAGCATGTGGCCGGATATTGGGGAGAGAGTTGGAGAAGGATTTATTAAGTAATTGTCCACTATTTGAGCAGTTTAGGTCCATAAAGAGTGACTCGTCCAGTCTGGGATGCCTAGATTTAACTTAGAGAAAAATAAAGAGGAGCATGTTGAGAAATGCCGGCTCTGTTACCCTCTTGTTGTGTCACTTTGCTGGCAAGGACAAAAGGAACTATTCAGCTATTATCCCATAACAAAGTTAACATTGTATAAAGAATATATGTGGAACAGAAATATTTGTGAACCTGTACTTTTCATACTGTCTATATGAGCACTTGATGCTGTTTGAGGATTTGATTAGTCATTTCTGAGCCTGGGTTATGAGTATGTCTTTTGGTACAATATTACATATTGATATGTACATTCTATGTGCCTAGGTCAAACCAGCAGCATAGCAGTCCCTAAACTAAGGGACCTACAGATAAGCCATCCTATTCTTAGATTTCAAATTTGAGAAATATTCACTTAATATGTAGGGAATCCAATTTCTGATTAATACTTTGCGAGTGGATCCACAGATGGCAACAACAATGCTGCATTCTGCATGCCAAGTGTTACACCAAGCGCACTATCACTGACTTTCAGAAGGTAGGAATCAGTGATCCTATTCAACAGATGAGAAACAAAGGCACAGAGAAGTTTCTTGACAAATACATGAAGTGCTCATAACTCATTTTGGCTCATGGAAAAGCTGTAACTCGAATCCTACTTCACATAGCAGAAACACCAAAATTAGGGAACATAAGGTAAAGCGCCAGGGCAGGGGAGGTCGTGGGGAGGGATGTTGGGTGGCAAAGTCCAGGCTTCACATTTTGTTTTCCTACTTGCTAAAGGCATGTGATTAAGTTAGTTCCTGCTACTATTATGGTTAAACTGTTTAAAATGTCATCCCTAGGCAAATGTTGGCAGAGATTAAGATGATGCTGGAGGACTCCTGTAGCCCATATCGTGGGGTCTGGGTTCCAATGCCGCTTCAACTGCGGGCTCTAAACTTCATCTTTTTTTGTTTTTGTTTTGTTTTGTTTTGTTTTTATTAAATTTATTCATTAATTAGATTGTGTTGTAATTTCATAGGAACTGGGATTCTCCCCACACTTCCCCACACCCTCCCCCCATGGTGGGTTCCTCCACCTTGTTGCATAACCATAGTTCAAGTTCAGTTGAGATTCCCTCTTAGCAAGCATATGCCAAGTATACTAACTTCATCTTAATGAACCCTGGAAGTAACCAAGTGATAATCTGCACAGCTAGGTTCCTGCCATCCGCATACACCTGGGGATGGATATCTGACAGCTGCCTTTGGCATTTTGAGATTAAATCGGTTAATAGAAAATCTTTCTCTATTCTCTTACTCTCCTCTCTTTTTTGTAAAGTTTTATTTAACTGGAATGCATTTCTTGTATTTTACTTAAAGTTAAGAGCATAATGAGATTTCCCAACCTGTCTAGCCTTCTGCCACACTCTCGCCTTTTCTCCTCCTTCCTTTATAATTTTTGTTTAACTTTTCACTGCAGCATACTTTGAGGTTATAACCACAAGTTTAGTCCTCCATTAAAGAATTCCACAAGTAGTAAGTAGAAAAACCACTATTTCTCAAGAGTACAGATGAGGGTTATAAACATTAATCAAATCTCAAGGTGTCAGTTTCAGTCATATTGCACTTCTGTACTCTGTATTAGCTAACAAACAGGAAGGAAACCATTTGCCTTTGGGGGACTGGTTTATTTCAGTAAGTATAAGAGGCAAGTGTCTACTTGCCTCCATTCTTTCAAATAAATAATAAAATTTAAAACAGCCATCCTTCTTGATCAGTCATCCCTTCCCATGGGAGAAATATACTATGACTTCTTGTGTGTGTGTGTGTGTGTGTGTGTGTGTGTGAGAGAGAGAGAGAGAGAGAGAGAGAGAGAGAGAGAGAGATAGAGAGAGAGAGAGAGAGAAGATCCTCTTAAAATATCTATTTCCATCTCATCAGAAACCAGGGAGTTGGAGTAAATGAGGCACTTGGAATGCTGACGGGAAGGTACTGAGGGGAGCTAAGTAACTTGGGAGTGATGTATAGGAGGAAAGCATTTGCCAGCATCCTCTCCGACATCTTACAGGACTGAAAATTATTCAATAGCGTAAAACTATCAATAAGTGCTGACTATAAATTTTGGTTTGTGGAAAGAGCCAGAGACTGAAATCACATTGTCTAACCTCAAAGAACTCCAAAAACATGACTGTAATTCTCAGTTGCAGTCTACTGAGAGTTGGGTAGGAGAAGCGAGGCCAGTTCCCTGAAGCCTTGGAAAGATTGACTGTGTGATGCCATGTTTTCTATTTGCAGAAAACAATGCACAAGTCCCCTACCAATGCCAAAAGGACATCAACAAATCAAATATTCTGAATGTATGTTTTTGCTTAGTTCCCTGGTAATCCTACCTTAAGAACAAGGTCTACTGCAGTCACTGGGCAGATTTTTCTTTTTTTCAGTCAAGCAAAATGAAGGAATTGTTGGAATATCATGCTTTGCTGCCAGAAACTCTCAATAAGATGAACAGTTCCAGTGAAATACATTGCCAGAGGGATTGTGTCTGCTATCATTTGAACAACTGTTGAACTACTTACCTGCAGATGTGCAGGAAATCATGTGCAAAACCATGCTGTACTCACTTGCTACTATTTTACATGTAAACACATTCTATGGCTTATCAGGATCTTTAACCGTAAACATTTGAGTGACAAATCTCCAACTGGACCCGGAGCAGTAGCCTACTGACTAAAGTCGACACCTTTGCAAGTGCCAGGATCCCACAGGGCTGCTCGCTCACTTGTATTCTGGCTGCTCCACTTCCCATCCAGCTTCTTGCTTGTGACCTGGGGAAGCAGTCAAGGCCAGCCCAAAGCCTTGCGACCCTGTACTGGCATGGGAGACCTAGAAGCTCCTGGCTCAGCTCCAACTGTTGCAATCACTTGGAGTGGCTCAGCAAATGAAAGATTTTTCTGTCTCCTCATCCTCTCTGTAAATCTGACTTTACAGTAAGAATATTTTTTTAAAGATTCATTTTTTTGGGGGGGAAGCCAGACATGTAGAAAGGAGAGAGGACAATCTTCTGTCCAATGATTCCCTCCGCCAAGTGGCCGCAACAGCTGGAGCTGAGCCGATCTGAAGCCAGGAGCCCAGGTCCTCCTCCAGGTCTCCCACGTGGGTGCAGGGTCCCAAGCCTTTGGGCCATCTTCAACTGCTTTCCCAGGCCACAAGCAGCGAGCCGGATGGGAAGTGGGACTGCCAGGACTAGACGCAGTGCCCATATGGGATTTCTGCACATTCAAGGCGAGGACTTTAACTGCTAGGCCACCTCACCAGGTCCAAAATCTTAACTCTCCAACTAAAATACTGAAGGCCAGTACATTGTGAGCTGAACATATCCCATGTTGGTAGCCCATTCCTAAACCAATGCTGGCCTTTTTTTCAAGGATAACTAGGCTGTCAGAATTACTCCATATGCACGGGGCTGAAACTTCCTAAACACACACGCAAGCAAGAATTGTAAAGAAAGATGGCTTGTGTGAGCACGAACTTCACCCCATTAAGGTTCTTAAATAGTTATCTGCTTTTAGCTCATTTCCTACTAAAAATTCAAATGTCTGAATTTTCCATTAGGCTGTTACAGCTTCGTCTGTTAAGCATAGCCCCGCGTTCCCTAGCATCACCTAGTAGATCATTCTTGATCTCGGAGCTTCTGACGAGCTGTGTGGATTCCAAGTGAGATTTGCCTTACTGGAATTATGCATACATGTCAGTAAGGATTGTTTTCCATCATTTAGGGACCAAGTGATTTCTAGAAAAGCCATAATGTTGAGAGTACTTCTGAAGTTATTTACTGTTACGGCATGGTAGAGAAACTGACACGTGCGTTGGACTAGACGTTAATTTGTCAGCATTGGCCAGCAACATTCCTCGTGTAGACAAACGTGGGAGTAATGCTCAAACGCTCAATACCGAGATAGGAGAAGATCAGACAAGGATGAAAGTCTGGCGCTTCTCTGCCTCGTGGAGGTGTTTGAGGAAGTAGGAAGTGGGATGCTTCACAAAGTCCGTAAAAATGGAGTCAAAAGAGAAGTTTCCATGCAGACTTGAAATCCATATGTTGGCTTTCATGATCATTCTCCACAAACATTTTAAAGACTGGTTGAAAGAGACAGTGTATGTGAGTTCTATAGCTCACCAATGTTAGGAAAAGTACACCTGTTCCTGGTTAAGTACCCAACTTGTGAGAATTCCATAATTTTTAGCTTGTATTTTCTGCCTTCTGGCTAGATGTGTTTTGGATTTTTATTCTTTGGACAGCTGTGGGTAAAAAGTGGGAAATTAATGATGATCAAATTAGACAATCGACCTACTTCTTAGCCCTATAGGAAGTCTAACTACAATGAAAATTAGACTTGTGGATTATTTGAGTTACAATTCCCTCACTTTTTTTTATGAAGTACGTTGCATTACGTGACAGTTTCATAGGCTCTGGGATTCCCCCAACCCCTCCCCATGCCATCACCCCATGGTGGATTGTTCCACCTTGTTGCAGTATTTCAGTTCAAATTAAGTCAAGATTCTTTCATAGCAACCATGTAGTTTGCATAGTGTCCAGCATCTTATTGTCCAGATAAACTCCAGGTTTCTTGGGGAGACCATCTCTGGTCTGAAAATAGAGCTGGCAGAATATCATGCCAATCAATTAAAAGCCACAACAAAACATCAGCAACAATTTATAACATTATGGAGTTAATTGACATGGTATTGAGTAATCAGTACGTTAAAATGCAAGTTCTTAACCACATCCTGTGAGTACTTCATTGGCATTTCAATTTTAGTTTATACACAGAACCGGCTTCCATACACCTTAAAATGGCTATAGGGTACTATTCAGCTGTCACATGTCTATTTTCATTGGAGTATTTAGCAGTTTATAGTGTTAAAACATAATGTTAGGTGGTACCTCATTGATGTTTTAATTTGAATTTCCCTTATTGCCAGGGAACTTGAGCATTTTTCATATGCTTATTTGCCATTTGGGTTTGTTCCTTTGTGAAGTGTTTGCCCATTTCCCGTGAGGTACCACCTAACGCCAGTAAGACTGGCCCACATGAATAAAAACACCAACGACACTTGTTGGCGAGGTTGCGGGGAAAAGGGAACCCTACTCCACTGCTGGTGGGGCTGCAGGCTGGTACAGCCTCTATGGAAATCAGTATGGAGAATATTCAAACAACTCAAATTCAACATACCGTATGATCCAGCAATAGCACTCCTAGGAATATATCCAGAACACTTGTTCTATGAGAAACCAACATGCACTCCTATGTTCATAGCAGCACAATCAGTAATTGCAAAAACATGGAAACAACCAAAATGCCCATCAACAGAGGATTGGATAAGAAAGCTATGGTTCATCTACTCCATGGAATACTACTCAGCTATTAAAAAAAACAAAATGCAGTTCTTTGTGGCCAAATGGGCCAAACTGGAAACCATAATGCTAAGGGAAATGAGCCAATCCCAAAAGGTTAAATACCACATGTTTGCCTTGATTTAAGATGATATGATGTTATGTATAACATGTTATGTTTTGAATGTTATATGTTGTGTATAAACTAAAATTGAAGTATAGGTAAGGTGGTCACAGAAGGTGACTGGGAACTCGCATTTACTTTTAACATATTGGTTACTCATTACTATGTCAATTAATTCCATAATGATGTAAATTTTTGCTGATGGTATGTTGGAGCTTTCAATTGACTGGGATGATACTCTGTTGCCTCTGTCTTCAGACCAGAGAGGGTATACCTAAGAAGCCGTTGAACTTGACGGGACAATAAGATGCTGACTCAATGTTTGGTATACGCTTGCAATGGGGAAATCTCAACTGAACCTGAGCTATGGTTATGCAACAAGGTGGAGGAATCCACCATGGTGGGTGGGTTTGGGGAGGGGTGGGAGAACCCAAGTATCTATGTAACTGTGTCACATAATACAATGTAATTACTGAAGTTAAATAATAAATAATTAAAAAAAAACATAATGTTGCTGAACTTGGCAGATTTTAGGATAGTCTAAACTGGCTTATAACTCTGACAAGGCATTTGTCAACAGTTGAGGTGCAGACCAGTTTTAGGAGGGGTGTGCAGAGAAACCTTCAATGCCTTAGTGAGGAGTAACCAATCTTTGTGTCCTCCCTAGTAAGGTATGTGTGAGTCCATGCCGACCATTTCCTCCTGGTTCTAAGCTTTCCTTGTTGTTCTCTATCCTAATGTTTTTTTTTTTTTTGGGGGGGGGGCTCTGGTCCTTGCAGGAGAGGGTGGGGATCCAAAGTTGGAACTAAGTAAGGATCAGAGAAAGCTCCTCTCCCTAGTCCCAAAGGAAGTTTACTGTTCTTCTGTTTCTGCAGACTGCTCAGGGCTTCTGGCTGTTGTTCCGATGACCTTGGATCCTGCCAGGAAGGATTTGGGCTTCTTCCATCCCACGTGGGAGATCCAGACGGGGGTGGATGACCTCAGAATTCTCAGGCTCCAAAGGCACTCCAATTCCCTGTGTTCTTCTTGGTGGTTGGGATGTAGTCCTTGGTGCCCGTAGTGATAGTCCTTGGTGAGGATCCGGGAGTCTACAGGGTTGGGATACAAGCCTCCTCCTGTCCACCTGCTCCACTCTGGGGTGCCCCCCTGCTCTGTGTGTACGACCTGTTAAGAGATTGTCAGGATCGCTCTTGATTCCCCCTATATGTCTTTGTAGTTTGAGTTACTTGTTCCATTCCTGACAGGTTATACTTCACGTCTTCCTCACATTCTAAGCAGATGGAAGATTTCTCTGCTCTCCCACCCCATTTCCGGGTAGCATAGGGTCTTAAAAGTATATCAGGTTTTACAATTCTTTGATGTAGATCATAAGCAGTTTGACTCACATTGATTGTTGGTTCATTGGTTACATCACAATATCTTATTGCATGAGCTACAGACTGTTTGGGCTTGGAATAATACTACAATTTACAGGTACTGTTTTTCGAACTGGCATCATTTCATCTTAAATTAAGGCAAATATGTGGTATCTAACCTTCTGGGATTGGCTCATTTTCCTTAGCATTATGGTTTCCAGTTGGGCCCATTTGGCCACAAAGAACTGCATTTTGGTTTTTTTAATAGCTGAATAGTATTTCCATGGAGTAGATGAACCATAGCTTTCTTATCCAGTCTTCTGCTGATGGGCCTTTTGGTTGCTTCCATGTTTTTGCAATTACTGATTGTGCTGCTATAATCAAAGGGGTACATGTTGGTTTCTCATGAAACAGATGTTTTGGATGTATTCCTAGGAGTGCTATTGCTGGATCATACGGTATGTTGATTTTGAGTTGTTTGAATGTTCTCCATACTGAGAGTGCAATGGCCCATGCTGCACCGATCCGAAACCAGGTGCCTGGAGCTGCTTCCAGGTGTCCCATGTGGGTGCAGGGTCCCAAGGCTTTGGGCTGTCTTTGACTGCTTTCCCAAGCCACAAGCGGGGAGCTGGATGGAAAGTGGAGCTGCTGGGATTAGAACCAGCACCCATACAGGATCCTGGAGCGTTCAAGGCAAAGACCTTAGCTGCTAGGCCACGCCGCCGGGCCCAGCTCTCTAATTTCTTTTCAATGTTTTGTTTCTAGGTTAGTCTATAAGTTTGCTGGTTTTATTTCTTTTTGAAATAACCTTTGTTTCACTGATCTTTCATGTTTTTCTCTTCATTTACTGGTTTGATCTTTATTTCTTTTAACTTTGTGATTTAGATTATTCTGCCTTCTCTAGATACCCAAAATGCACCTAACCTGTTTGAAACCTTTCCATTTTTTTATGTAGGCATTTAATGCTTCAACCTTTACTTAGTATTTCTTTAGATGTCTTCTGTAAGTTTTGAAATGCTGTATTTTCATTTCATTCAATTTTTAAGTTTTCTTTTGGATTTCTTCCACATTTCTTCTTTGGATTTCAGGATCATAATATTTAATCTGCAGATGGTTTTGTTTTCAAGATTTATTTGAAAGGCAGATGTTACAAAGAGAAGATTTTCTGTCCACTGGTTCACTCTCCAAATGGCTGCAATGGCCGGAGCTGAGCCAATCCCAAGCCAAGAGCCAGGAGCTTCTTTGAGGTCTTCCACACAGGTGCAGGGTCCAAGCACGAGAACTATCCTCCACTGCTTTTGCAGGCCATAAGCTGAGGGCTAGATGGGAAGTGAGGCCCCCAGAACATGAACCAGTGCCCACATGGATGCCGGTGTGCAAGGTGGAAGATTAGCCTCTTGAGCCACAGGGCCCGCCCCTCAATCTATGGCTTTATATTACCAAATTTGTCTGGATTTACATTTTTGTGATTAGAAAAGATATGATGTACTTTTTGTTGTGGTTTAATATGTGGTCTTAGAGGAAGTTTAGTGTATTCAAGTACATATTCTAAAGCTATTGCAATGAATGCTGTGTCAGTGTCTGTATACCCTAGAACTGTGGTTTTTCTTTTTGTTTTTTTTTTTTGTTTGTTTGTTTTTTCTGTTTTTTTTGTGTATTTTTTGTTTTTGTTTTTGTTTTTGTTTTTTTTTTTGCTTCACTGACATGTTAGTTGATTACTTAACTTCACTTTTCTTGATCTGGAGCTTGACTCTCCCTTTAGATATGTATGTATTTTTTTAAAAGATTTATTTTGTTACAAAATCAGATATACAGAGAGGAGGAGAGATGGAGGAAGATCTTCCATCTGATGTTTACTCCCCAAGTGAGCACAACGGCCGGTGCTGCGCCGATCCAACCAGGAACCTCCTCCAGGTACCCTACGCAGGTGCAGGGTCCCAAGGCATTGGGCTGTCCTCGACTGTTTTCCCAGAGCACAAGCAGGGAGCTGGATGGAAAGTGGAGCTTCTGGAATTAGAGCTGGCATCCATATGGGATCCCAGAGCATTCAAGGCGAGGACTTAAACACTAGGCCACACTGTCGGACCCTGCCTTTAGATGTAATAAGGCTTTTTAAGAAAATGACATGCTGTGGCATTGGATATATAGTACCCAATCTGTCCCATCTTATTGTCGAATTAATTCCTTGATCACTATCTGATGATCTTTGTATCTTTTTATAGCTTTTGGCTGAAGTGTATTTTGTCTAATGCACTACTCCTGCTTGCTTTAGGTTTCCACTTAGGTAGAACATTTTTTTCCATCTTTTCACCAGTGTGTGTCTTTACTAATGAGTTTCTTAAGGTACATATCCTTGGTTATTTTTTAATCCATTTAGCCAAACTATATCTTACCTGGGAGTGTGGTCCATTGACGTTCAAAGTTGTTGCTAATAAGTAGTAACAGTAAGTAGCTGTTATTAATAAGTAATCTATGCACTTAAAAATTAGTTGGTTTCTTCTGAGTATTCTTCATCCAGTTATGGGTGAGCTTCAAAGTTTTCCATTTTGGGCCCAGCACAATAGCGTAGTGGTTAAAGTCCTCACATTTCACATGCCAAGATCCCATATGGGCACTGTTTCTAATCCCGGCGGCTCTGCTTCCCATCCAGCTCCCTGCTTGTGGCCTGGAAAAGCAGTCAAGGATGACCCACAGCCTTGGGACCCTGCACCCACATGGGGGGCCCGCGCTCCTAGCTTCAGACTGACTGAGCTCCAGCCATTGCGGCCACTTGGAGTGAGCTGTCAGACGGAAGATCTTCCTCTCTGTCTCTCCTCTCTGTATATCTGACTTTGTAATGAGAATAAATAGAAGTTTTGCATGTTCTCATGATGCTAGCCTGCTACCTTTTATTTGCTTCTGTCTGTACATTTCCTTCAAACAAGTTTTAGGAGGCCAGTTGATTCTGATGACTTTCCTGACTTTCACTCATTTTGGAGAATATTTAAGTTATAAAGGATAGTTCTACTCAGCCAAGTATTTTTGGCTGATAGGCTTACTTTTTCTTCACAACTTGAAATAAACCATTCAATTCCCTCTTGGCCTATAAAATTTCTGTTTGACAATGTTGTTTGTTTAGTGGAGGTCCCCTTGAAAATGACAGTGCTTTCCTTTTGAGAATGAACAATTGCTTGTACTTAAAAGAGCTGGGCCACAATAGGTCAAGGGAACATGGATCTTTTCTGATCCTGTCAATTGACATCCTATGGGCCTTCTGTACTTGGAGGTGTACTTATTAAGATCAGGGAAGTTATGAGCTGTTTCATTGAATATGCGGCATACTCTCTTCCTCTCAGGAATTCCAAGAAAGTGTTCATTTCAGTAAGGTCTCAAAGCTCTCGGGCTGCTTTCATTCCCTTTCTCACATTTTTTTAAAAGCTGGCTAGGAAATATTGAACCTGTCTTCAAGTTCAAATATTTTTTTAATTCTGTTGATCCTCATTTATCTTGACTTTCAACTATTTTCATTTTTAATTTTTCTTTAAGAAATACTTGATTTGCAAGGTAGATAAAGAGGGGGAGACAGATCCTCCATCTCAATGGCTGACATCAAGGCCTGGGCCACTGGATAGCCAGGAGCCTGGAGCTCTGTCCCTCTTGTAGCTGACAGGGACCCAAGTACCTCTGCCCTCTTCTGCTGCCTCTGCAGACATATTAGCAGACATCTGGATCCAAGGTAGAATGGCCAAGACTTGAATCAGAGCTCATAGGAGATCAGTACACAGGCAGTAGCTCAGCCTGCTGCTCACTAGAGCCAGTCTGCAGTTGATTTTGTAATATCTGTTCAATTCCTCAAGGTCAGTCCTTGCCAAATTTCTCATATCATGCATTGATTTTCTAATTTCATTTTCTGTTGAAGTGTCTTATGTCTTTTTGAGTGTTCCACATCATTCTTTTTGGATTCTTTATTTTATTGGAAATGCAGGTTTACAGAGAGAAGCAGAAACACAGAAATATCTTCCATCCACTGGTTGATTCACCCAGTGTCCAGAATGGCCAGAGCTGAGCCAATCCAAAGCCAGAACTCCCTTATGGGTGCACAGTCCCAAGGCTTTAGGCTGTCCTCTACTGATTTCCCAGGCCACAAGCAGGGAGCTGGACGGGAAGCAAAGCATCCGGTATTAGAACCAGTGTCCAGCTATTGCGCCAGACCTCTCCCGTGTAAATTCTCAAATTTATTAGCATTCCTATGTATGCACCCTTAATTCTAATGTCGGTGTACACTAGGTATTAATGTTAAACACTTCAACAATGTGGTAGTAGTATCTTATAGTATAGACAATTCTATATGTAAAACTTGCAAGGTTCATTTCTCAACATGCTTAAGCCTTTAGTATTTTGTCCCAGCTTTTCCATTCTACGATAGCCATACTTCTGTAGGACAATATTCTTTTTTTTTTCTTTTTTTTTTTTATTATTTAACTTCATTAATTACATTGTATTATGTGACACAGTTACATAGATACTTGGGTTCTCCCACCCCTCCCCAAACCCTCCCACCATGGTGGATTCCTCCACCTTGTTGCATAACCATAGCTCAGGTTCAGTTGAGATTTCCCCATTGCAAGCATACAGCAAACATAGAGTCCAGCATCTTATTGTCCCGTCAAGTTCAACGGCTTCTTAGGTATACCCTCTCTGGTCTGAAGACAGAGCTAGCAGAGTATTATCCCAGTCAATTGAAAGCTCCATCATACCATCAGCAAAAATTTACATCATTATGGAATTAATTGACATAGTAATGAGTAACCAACATGTTGAAAGTAAATGCGAGTTCCCAGCCACCTTCTGTGACCACCTCACCTATACTTCAATTTAGTTTATACACAACATATAACATTCAAAACATAACATGTTATACATAACATCATATCATCTTAAATCAAGGCAAACATGTGGTATTTAACCTTTTGGGATTGGCTCATTTCCCTTAGCATTATGGTTTCCAGTTTGGCCCATTTGGCCACAAAGAACTGCATTTTGTTTTTTTTAATAGCTGAGTAGTATTCCATGGAGTAGATGAACCATAGCTTTCTTATCCAATCCTCTGTTGATGGGCATTTTGGTTGTTTCCATGTTTTTGCAATTACTGATTGTGCTGCTATGAACATAGGAGTGCATGTTGGTTTCTCATAAAACAATTGTTTTGGATATATTCCTAGGAGTGCTATTGCTGGATCATACGGTATGTTGAATTTGAGTTGTTTGAATATTCTCCATACTGATTTCCATAGAGGCTGTACCAGCCTGCAGCCCCACCAGCAGTGGAGTAGGGATCCCTTTTCCCCGCAACCTCGCCAACAAGTGTTGTTGGTGCTTTTATTCATGTGGGCCAGTCTTACTGGCGTTAGGTGGTACCTCATTGATGTTTTAATTTGGATTTCCCTTATTGCCAGGGAACTTGAGCATTTTTTCATATGTTTATTTGCCATTTGGGTTTGTTCCTTTGTGAAGTGTTTGCCCATTTCCTGTGCCCATTTCTTGAGTGGCTTGTTTGTTTTGACATTTTGGTTGTTTTGTAGCTCTTTGTATATTCTGGAGATCAGCCCTCTATCACCTATGTCGTGTGCAAAGATCTTCTCCCATTCTGTGGGTTGCCTTTTTACTTTGTTGATTGTTTCTCTAGCTGTACAGAAGCTTCTTAGTTTGATGAGGTCCCAATTGTTTATTTTGGTCTCGATTTCTACTGCATTTGGAGTCTTTTTTAGGAAGTGAGGGCCTACCCCTAAGTGTTCCAGTGTGTTTCCAACATTTTCTTCCAAAAGTTTGAAGGTTTCTGGATGTAGGTTTAGATTTGTTATCCATTTAGAGCTGATCTTAGTGTATGGTGAGAGATGTGGATCTATTTTTTTGTTTCTGCAGGCTATTAACCAGTTGTCCCAACAGCATTTATTGAACAGACCTTCCCATTTGCCTGGATTGTCATTTGTCTTTTTGTCAAAGATTATTTGGCTGTATCTGTGTGGGTTTCCTTCTGGTGTTTCTATTCTGCTCCATTGATCTTCCTCTCTATCTTTGTGCCAGTACCAGGCTGTTTTGATAATCACTGCCCTATAGTATGTCCAGAGGTCTGGAACTGTGATTCCCCCTGCTAACTTCCTGTTCTTCAGGATGGTTCTAGCTATCCGTGGTTTTTTGTTCTTCCAGATGAACTTATGGATCATTGTTTCCAGTTCCATGAAGAATGTTTTGGGCAATTTGATTGGGATTGCGTTGAATGTATATATTGCTTTTGGCAGTATAGACATTTTAATGATATTGATTTTACCTATCCAGGAGCATGGGATGTTGCTCCATCTTTTGAGGTCTTGTTCAATTTCTTTTTTGAGTAGTTTGTAGTTTTCTTCGAATAAGTCTCCTACATTTTTGGTTAGATTTATTCCCAGATATTTCATACTTTTCTCTGTTATTTTGAATGGTATCTTGCTGGTTAAGTCTTTTTCCATCTTGGGACTGTTCGCATACACTATGGCTGTTGATTTTTGTTCATTAATTTTATACCCTGCCACTCTACCAAACTCTCGTACAAGTTCTAGCAGTCTCTGTATTGAGTCTCTTGGCTCTTCTACATAAAGAATCATATCATCTGCATATAGTGAGAGTTTGACTTCTTCGTTTCCCATTTGGATTCCTCTGATTTCTTTTTCTTGTCTTATGGCCTCAGCGAGTACCTCTAGGACTATGTTGAATAGTAGTGGAGAAAGTGGACATCCCTGTCTTGTTCCAGATCTCAGTGGGAAGGGTTCCAGCTTTTCTCCATTCAGTATGATGCTGGCGTTGGGTTTTTCATATATGGCTTTAATTATGTTGTGGATTTTTCCATCTATGCCTACCTTGGTTAGGGTTTTTAGTAGAAAGTGGTGTTGGATTTTGTCGAAAGCTTTTTCTGCATCTATTGATACTATCATGTGATTCTTGTTTTTCAGTTTTTGGATGTAGTGTATCACATTTATGGATTTGCGAATGTTGAACCATCCCTGCATTCCAGGGATGAATCCTACTTGATCTGGATGAACGATCTGTCTGATGTGTTTTTGAATTCTGTTGGCTAGGATTTTGTTGAGAATCTTAGCATCAATGTTCATCAAAGAGATAGGTCTGTAGTTTTCCTTCTCTGTTAGTTCTCTGTCTGGTTTTGGGATTAAGGTAATGTTGGCTTCATAGAATGAGTTTGGAAGGGTTGCCTCTTTTTCTATTGTTTTGAAGAGTTTGTAGAGGATTGGGGTCAGTTCTGTTCGGAATGTTTTGTAGAATTCTGGAGTGAAGCCGTCTGGGCCTGGGCTTTTCTTTGTTGGGAGGTCTTTAATCACTGATTCAATCTCTACTTCAGTTATGGGTTTGTTCAGGTCGTTTGTTGCCTTTGGGCTAAGTTTTGGCAGGTGGTAGAAGTCTAAGAACTTTTCCATTTCCTGGTGATCTTCTGATTTGTTGGAGTACAGTGCTTTGTAGTAATTTCTAATTATGGCCTTAATGGATGTGGTGTCTGTTGTTATGTTGCCTTTTTCATCTTTGATGCTGTTAATTCTTGCCTTCTCTTGTTTTTTCTTTGTCAGTCGGGCCAGTGGGGTGTCTATCTTGTTTATCTTCTCAAAAAACCAGCTTTCTGATTCATTGATTTTGTGTATGTTTTTTTTTTTTATTTCTATCTGGTTGATTTCCTCCCTTGTTTTGATGATTTCTTGTTTCCTATTGTGTGTGGGGCACTTCTGCTGTTGTTTTTCCAATTCCTGGAGGTGTGTGTTTAGTTCTTGTATTTGGCGCCTCTCTTGGGCCTTGACATGAGCTCCAATTGCAATGAGTTTACCCCGTAGCACTGCTTTGGCAGTGTCCCACAAATTTTGGAATGTTGTGTCAGAGTTTTCATTGGTTTCCATAAATTTTTTGATCTCATCTTTAATTTCTTCCCTGACCCATTGTTCGTTTAATAGCATATTGTTCAGCCTCCAAGAGTTTCTGTATTTCCTGGGGCATTTTGAATTGCTGATTTCCAGCTTCATTCCATGGTGGTCTGAGAGGGTACATGGTATGATTCCTATCTTTTTGAAGTTATTTAGGTTTGCTTTGTGTCCTATCATGTGGTCGATCCTGGAGAAGGTGCCATGCACTGCTGAAAAAAATGTATAATCTGTGGCCTTAGGGTAAAAAATTCTATAAATGTCAACCAAGTCCAGTTGTTCTATTGTTTGTATAAGCTCTGTTGTTTCTTTGTTGAGTTTTTGTTTTGTTGATCTGTCTATTGTTGGTAGTGGGGTGTTAAGATCACCCACTATTATTGTGTGCATATCTATGTCTCCCCTTAAGTCCGTGAGTAATTGCTTCACGTAGCTAGGTGCGTTTGAATTTGGTGCATATATGTTCACAATGGTAATTACTTCCTGATGGATCAGTCCCTTCACCAATATATAATGTCCTTCCCTGTCCTTTTTGATGTGTGTCAGATTGAAGTCCACATCATCTGAAATTAAGACAGCTACCCCGGCCTTTTTTCTCGTCCATTGGCATGAAATATCTGTTTCCAACCTTTCACTTTCAGCTTCTTCGAATCTCTTCTGGTTAGTTGTGTCTCTTGTAGGCAACAGATAGTTGGGTGCTGTTTGATAATCCATTCTGTTAATCTATGTCTTTTGATTGGTGAGTTCAGGCCATTTGTTTTAAGAGTTAAAATTGAGAGGTTGTGATTTTGCCCTGCCATACTTGTTTTTGTGGGTGTTGATATCTGTGTAATTGCCCTTCCTTGTGTGGACTTTAGTGGGGAGATCTTCCTGTTTGCCATCTTTGCTTATGATTCACCTCCTTTTTTTCTGGATTTAGTGCATTTCTAAGGAGATTTTGTAGAGCTGGTTTTGTGCTGGCATATTCTTCTAATTTCTCTTTGCTGTGAAAGTATTTGATTTCATTCTCAAATACGAATGAGATCTTTGCTGGGTACAATATTCTTGGTTGACAGTTGTTCTGATTCAGGATTTGGAAGATCTTTGTCCATTCTCTTCTTGCTTGTAAAGTCTCTTCAGAGAAGTCAGCAGTGATCCTGATTGGTTTTCCCCTGTATGTGATCTTTTCTCTGCTTCGTACTTGTCTCAGGATTCTTTCTTTGTCTTCATTGGAGTGGAACTTGAGCACCATATGTCTGGGTGAAGATCGCTTTGGGTCATATCTGCTGGGAGTCCTCTGACCGTCCTGGATTTGGGCTGGGTTCATGTTCCAAGTGTTTTGGAAGTTTTCCTGTATAATTTCGTCGAGCACCATTTGCATTCCTGACTCTTTTTCCGCTCCTTCAGGAAGGCCAATAATCCTAATATTTGATTTTCTGAGGTTGTCTTTCATTTCTTGTATGGTCTTATTGGCTTTGTTCAGACTTGTCTCCAGCTGTTTCATGAACTGGGTATGTTCGTTTTGTGTGTCTTCCGTTTCAGAGATCCTCTCTTCTGCTGTATTTGTTCTGTTGGTTAGGCTCTCAATTTTGTGCTCTAAGTCAAGGATTTTACTTTTCATTTGTTGTATTTCTGAGGTTATGTGGTTCTTGAATTCCTTGAAGTCCTCCCAGTTCTTCTCATTGTCTCTGACATATTTTAACATTATTTTTTTGAATTCCTTGTCTGGTAGATCTTCTATGTCTTCATCTCGCATCTCCAAAATAGACATTGGCTTTTGATTCTTTATTGGTAGGGTGTTGGCACTCTCATCTGGATCATTACCTTTTCTGGTATTTCTTCCCATTGTGTTAGTGTTTCTTTTTTGAGAGACCTAGGCACCAGTGTGCTGAGGGGTCTCCAAGCACTATCCTGTAGAGATCGGTGTCTGCAGGCGTGGAGTAGCAGGGTGTGGGAATTTTCAAGGCACTTTTGGTGCGTCTCCAGAACACTGGACCTCAGGGCGCCACTTCCAGGGCCCAGCGGATTCAAAGCGCACTCTCAGCTCGTCCCCTACAGGTATGCTACCACAGGGCGTGGGGGAGTGAAGGCACTCTCTGTGTGCGCCCCCTGTGCGCAGGATCACAAGGCTCGGAGCACGGGACTATAGGGCGTGGGGTATTCCAGGTGCTCTCTGGGAATGCCTCCTGCGCAGGCCCGCCCACCCCAGCGCTTGCAGGGGACTGACCGCCCCAGCGCTAGCACGGGACTGCCCAGCCCAGAGGCGTGCTTGGGTTCCTGTGGGATAGCACCGCCCAGCTGAGTGCCACACCGCAAAGGCACGGGGGAGTATTCAGTGTGCCTTTTGCCTTTCTCCCAGACACAGCTTTGGCAGTTTCAAGGCACTCGCCCTGTGTCTCTAGACGCTGGAGTCTCGGGGGGGGAGGGGCGGGGAGACGAGCACCAATTGTGTTCAGGCTCTGTGCATGCCCCTGGGGGGCCAACTCCCTAAGCCTCCAACCCACCACTGTCCCCACCCAACTCACTCAAACCTCAGGTTCTTGCAGTTTGCCTCTTCCTCTGGTGGGAACCCTCGCCGCGAAAGCGTCTCTCAGCTACTGCGTCTGTTGCTGGTCTCGGGGGGTGTAGGCGGGTGGAACCTGGAGGCTGCGGCGGTCCCGGCGGGGCTTGGCGACCAGGGTGGGCGGATGCCAGCAGGTCCCGGTGACTCAGGGTCCTGGTGTCCGCAGCGGGGGGAGTCCTGGCGGGTCCTGATGACCAGGGTGAGCAGATGCCAGCAGGTCCCGATCACCGCCGGTCCTCACGGCCAGCGTAGGCTGGTCGGCCAGCGGCTTTCAGCGTCTGCGGGTGGGTCGGTCGGCGGCTTTCAGAGTCTGCATTCAAAGGTGACTCAGCAGGTCAGGAGCGGAAAGTCGTCTTCCCTGCCCTTCGTTTTGTTTTTCCCTGGTTGCTCTTCCGAGTTGTGTGGATATTTTTGGTTCCACACTGTCCAGGGAACTTCACGTTCTTCTCCCTGTAGTTCTATGCTGCTCCACTTACGCTTTTGTCGCGTTCTAGCCCTCTCTGTCTGTGAGCTCTCTCACAGTCTTCCTCCTATGTAGGCCATCTTGCGAGTCTCCTCTGTAGGACAATATTCTACAAGCAATTCTCTTCCTTAATAGCCTGCTTATTTGCTCGATTTACATTTTGAAACAATCATGTAAGACTCCAAATTAAGACATTCTATAAATAAAAACATACCACATTATAAATACTATTGCTTTAAGCAAGTCTTACCCATTTCTCCCAATTTGTAGAAACACATTTTAACACAAACCTGCCTCAAAACCGGGAATCAGAAGTTTTTCCAGTAACCTTCTCGCTGATGAGGGAATTTCCCCTTCTTAAATGGCAGGTGAGAATCACAATGAGGACCTGAAGGAGCCCAAGGTCCTGAATTGGTTCCAAAGGGCAGACTGCAAGCATGCGCCTCCCTTTTGCATGGCTGGTAAGTCTGGAGCTGCTTCTTGGCTTCTGTTTTATTTTAATACTTTTTTAAAGATTTATTTATTTTTATTGCAAAGTCAGATATACAGAGAGGAGGAGAGACAGGGAGGAAGATCTTCCATCCAATGATTCACTCCCCAAGTGAGCCGCAACGGCTGGTGTGCACCAATCTGAAGCCGGGAACCAGGAACCTCCTCTGGATCTCCCACGCGGGTGCAGGGTCCCAAAGCTTTGGGCTATTCTCAACTGCTTTCCCAGGCCACAAGTAGAGAGCTGGATGGAAAGTGGAGCTGCCGGGATTAGAACCGGCATCCATATGGGATCCCGGGGCTTTCAAGGCCAGGATTTTAGCCGCTAGGCCACGCCGCCGGGTCCGCTTCTGTTTTATTGAATTCAAGAGAACCAAAAAATTTCAATTTGGCTGTTGTCTTAACTAATACATTCCTAGATAGTCTCTTATCAATAAGATGAAAATCACTTAAAAGGAGACGTTAAAACACTGTTGTTCTTCACAAGGAATCAGACATCAATTCCATTGTCTTACAGGAAAATTCAGAAATTATACACATCATAACCAATTTCACTATCTAATTTCAAACTGTTTTTCCTGTAAGGCAAAATCTCACTTCTTTCTAAATAAGAACAAATAATTTAAAATCTGGACCAATTTCATGATTAGGAAACATTTTGACCAGTGGACATAAATTCTCATTTACTTTATGCTAAATTTGATGTCTCATATGCTATTTTATAATATTGTGAGATTACAATCAAATTATTTTAAAGGACAATTATATTATCCAAGTTCTGTCTCAATCTTTGAAGGTTCTAGGGATCCTACTAGAACTTTCAAAGTCAGGAGACTTGGTTTCAAACTCTGAAGAATTGAGGTGTAAATTAAAGTACACTTAACATGTAACTGAATATGTGAATGGATACTGAATTTTAGACCTGATCAGTGCCAGGACAACACTGTAAGCTGAAGACTAAGCAGCAAGAAAACGGTATAGGAGCCTTAGCCCAGCAGAGGTGGGGAGTTGGGTCTGACCAAGTCCTGTTAGTTGAGTTAGACCTCTCTAAAATTACGTACCAGGAGAGAGAAAGGGGACCAGTCGTGGTCCATCCCATCTTGTCTGTCAGTCATACACAGACCCAATTCTGAACAAGAACAACTAAATTCACGACACAGATAGAAGTCTTGTCTGGACAGAAGTAATAGGACTCTAACTGACTAAACAAACATGCACAATCACTACACACGTCAGAACAGACATAAAATTCAACCTTTTGTGACTTCCAACCTCTTCTTTGACATACTTCAACCTGGAAATGTTTCGTAAAGCAAGCACATAGGTTCAGCTCGTGCTTAGCGTTAATTTAACAGTGGATTTGGTCCACTGGTTACTTTTATGTATAACTGCTAGATGAAGTTACAGAACAAGTTTCCATTTTTTTCTTATGAATGTTACATCGCTTATGTCTTACCCTGTCCCTCCCAGCTAGGGGTTAGGGCTATGAGGTAGAGCTAGAGAAATTCAGGCCCTAAGGGTGGCCTGGGTGAGGTCAAGAGAAACTGGAAAAGCAGATAAGGGCAAAGGTGAAAGTGGTTACAATGGAGAGGAAATCTGTGTGCTACCCAGTGAGGAGAGCAAATGGAGACCTTCAGACAGGGGGATGGGCCCGCCCTCTCAGCAAGGCCAGGATCATGGGGTGATGGGATTATCATCCAGCCTTACATATGCCTGAGCCAATTCTAGGAGCAAATGTACACCATAAAGGCTGTCGGAGATCTCGCAATAGAATCCTTTCATCTAAAGTTTCGCTAAAACTACAGCAAATAGTTCTTTCTACTGTGCTGATCGTTGACATGGCTCAGAATAGATTACATAGACAAGATTGGACAGAAAAACGTCTGCTGCAGCCCCTCTTCCTTCCTCATGGTTTGTTGGTAAAAGGGCAGGATTTTCCCAATCCAAGCGATTGAAAGTGGTGACCCACTTCTATGGCCCATAATGGCAGTCAATGGTGCTGAGGTACCCTTGAAGGGAGGCTGCCAGCCTGTTGCTGTTTCTTTGAACCCATTCAAAATCATTCATTCGAGCCGGGCGGCATGGCCTAGCGGCTAAAGTCCTGGCCTTTAACGTGCCGGGATCCCCTATGGACGCCGGTTCTAATCCCGGCAGCTCCACTTCCCATCCAGCTCTCTACTTGTTGTGGCCTGGGAAAGCAGTCGAGGATGGCCCAAAGCTTTGGGACCCTGCACCCGCGTCGGAGACCTGGAAGAGGTTCCTGCCTCCCAGCATCGGATTGGCATGCACCAGCCCGTTGTGGCTCAGTTGGGGAGTGATTCATTGGATGGAAGATCTTCCTCTCTGTCTCTCCTCTCTGTATATCCGGCTTTCTAATAATAATAAAATCTTTAAAAAAAAATCACTCATTGAAGAAGGGACAACAAGCTTTGCTGGTTCAGTCTTCACATCTAAAGGCTAGCTCTCTGACCCCGATCAATTGGCAGATCTAATTCAGAAGGTAAGTATAAGCTCTGGGCACCCCTCCAACAGACAAATGCACCCACTGGAGGGAACTGCCCTCCTGAACAAGGGCAGCCATAAGCATGAAAGAATTTGAAAATGTTCACACTTGAAACAATTTCTTAGGGCAATAATGAGCAAGTAGCCTTGGCCCAGGGAGAGTTAGGCTCGCTCCTGGCATGGCTTTAAGTCCTGCATTCCAGGAATCACACTCCACTGGGCAGTTCCCTTCAGGGATAACCCTAATGGGAAAGGCCTGGAGTACCTCACGCTGCCCGAACAGAATGCTTGCAACTGGGGCTGTGCTGACTCCCCTTGAGCTGGGGGTGGTTTTCTGTCCTCTGAGCTGCCCAGAAGCTCTTGTTGGGGCGGCTGAGGTGGGCCAGGGCCAATGTCCTAAGCATCAGTTTTGCTCTTCCCTTGCCAAGCATTGTGGGAAAATAAATTAACCAATGTTACCGACAGGTGCCAATTTGACCAGGGTCCCTCAGACCTTGAGTGCCTGAGCACCTAGGATTTCTAACCCTCGAAACTTCAGCATGTAATTTAGTGCCTTAAGCGCAGGATGATCAGGTTCCTCACCATTACTGCCCATGTTTAAGGACAGTAGAGGAGAGTGGTCCTCAGATACCCAGTCGGGTTGTCCGGCCAAGGAGATCCTGTGCAGAGTTTTGGGTAACGCCCAAGTGTCAAATTGGACAGAAACCGCCAGTCCTCACACAAGTTCACCCCAGAGCCATGCATCCAAGGCCATCTCTCAAAGCAGGAGATGAGAGGTTAGGCGCAGCATTGTCTTTTTCCCTATCACCTACCTTAACTTCAAGCTGTCAGGGGATTCAACTGGAGATAAGCTGGGAATGGGGGCGGGGTGTGTGTGACCACCTTCGTGCAGAGCTGTGGGGTGCCAAGGGTCACTTACGCAGAGTACACTACAGCTCGCCAGGAGGATTACAGCACTAAAGGTGAGTCCCAAGAGAAGAAGGCGATCTGAAGAACCACAACTTGTGTGAGGATGTGCTTCACTCAGGAGGAGCGAGGAGGGGGCAGGGATAGAGGGGAGGAGCAGAATGGGGGGCCCCTGCGGCTGGAGGGGAGGAGCAGAGTGGGGAGCTGCTGCTGGTGGAGGGCAGGGGAGCAAAGTGTGGGGTGGCCTTGGCTGGAGGCGAGGGGAGCCGGGGAGCAGAGCAGAGTGGGGCCCCTCAGCGGGAGGGGAGGGGAGGGGAGCCTGGGAGCATTCTGGAGCAGACTGGGGGGGGCCCGCAGGAGGGGAGCTGCAGTTTGGAGGGGAGGTCACGGAGCTGAGCTGAGTGGGGGGCATCCCGCAAGAAGGGGGCTGGGGTCTCGCAGCAGACCAGAACAGCAGAGCAGCAGAGCAGCAGAGTCCCTTCGGAGCGAGGCGCCCCCCCCCTCGAGGAGGTGGCCAGGGTCCAGGAGCAGAGCGACTGCAAGGGAGGGGATGGAAGCCAGGGAGCAGAGCAGAGTGGGGCCTCATGGCTGGAGGGTAGGGGAGATGGGGAGCGGATCTGAGCAAACTGGGGGGGGCCCATGCGGGAGAAGAGCCCTGGAGGGGAGCCCCTGAGCAGAGCAGAGAGGGGGGTCCTGTGAGTGGAGGGGAGCAGAGCCCCGGAACTGAGCAGAGGGGGTGGTTGTGGAGCAGAGCAGAGTCGGGGGATCCCGTAAGGAGGGGGCCAGTGTTGCAGAGCTGAGCAGCAGAGCAGCAGAGCAGCAGAGCAGCAGAGCCACATTGGAGCAGGGTGACATGGCGAGGAGGTGGCCAGGGTTGCGGAGCTCAGTGGACCAGAGCAGGGGGAACAGAAGAGCAGAATAGCAGCAGAGACCCTTCAGAGCGGGGGGGAACCGCAAGGAGTAGGCCAGGGTCCTCCAGCAGAGCCCCTTCTGAGCCCAGCGGCCCCGCGAGGAGGGGGTGGGGTCACTGAGCAGAGAAGCAGTGCAGCACAGCCTCTTAGGAGCTGGGAGGCCCCCACCGAGGACGTGGCCAAGGTCCAGGGGCAGAGCAGTAGAGCAGCAGAGCAGCAGAGCAGCAGCAGCAGAGGCCCTTCTGAGCAGGGAAGCCCCGCTAAGCCCCACCAAGGAATGCTTCACCCTCCTACAGGGGCATCCTGGATTCAAGACCCTTTCTCCTGCTACGGACCACCTGTGGACCATCAGCTGCCACTGATGTGCCACCTGAACCAAGAAACCCCAACAGCTGACGTGTCTTCTCCACAGAGGCTTTCTCACCAGGAGAGGTAGAGTAGCAGCATGCCTGGATGCCTTGTTGATGTCCGCTGCTCTCTCAGCACGGAACAGCCAAAGTTGTGCCAGCAAGGGGGACAGGTACTTTCACTGGCCTGTTGAAGGAGCTGCTGAAGAAACTGGTAAGGGATGTTGTCGGGTGGTGCGGGTTTTGGTGGTTGGGGAGGGGTCCTAAGGTGTCAAGCCTCAGCCTGTGAGGCAGTTCAGCAGTATAGGTGCTGCTTCAAGACCTGACAGAATCCTCTGTAGTCCAGGCCCTGCTGATGGTGCTGGGAGAGCAGCGGAGGATGCTGCAGGAGCTTGTGCCCCTGTGGCCCCTGTGGCCCTGTGCCCCTGTGGGACATGTGGAGGAAGCTTCTGGTGTCCGGGCTTGTCCTGGCCTAGCCACATCTGGCTCTGGTGATGGTCCCTGGGGAAGTGAGCCAGCAGATGAAAGAAAGATTGCCCTCTCCCTCTCTGTTCCTTTGTGTTTCAAACAAAATATGACAGATTCAGGCAGGCACTCAGGCATGCAGGAAGGAAGCAAAAGAAAGCTGCTGTCCTGGGTGGTAGGGAGTGTGCTGTGTGCTGTGCTGTGGCTCTAGACTGCTTTTGTCTGCCAATGCAGACCCCAAGGGTGTGCGTAGGGCTTCTGTCCTGGGACTTCTGTGCAACCTCTCCAAAGAATGTCCTTGAGAGTGAATTTCTCTTAGGCTGGGTTTGTTTCCCTTGTTTGTGCAGGAGAGCCTGGAGGAGCGTCCTGCAGTGAGTCTTGCTGTCTACGACAGGGCGCATAAGCTGCCCTTTTTCCCCCTGGTTGGCTGAGGCATTTTGAGCACTAGAAGGACCAGCCCCAGCCATCCTAGTGTCAGGTGGGAATCCCGGACTGAATTCCTTTATATGTGTCCCTTGAAGATTGGGGTCCAAGGCCAAACAGCCTGCATACGAAGGATCAAGAGGGGGTGGAGGATGCTTGTGGCCTTGCATCAGGCCGGGTCACTGTGCTAGGAAGTGGCTGTCTGTCTTCACCAGCAAGGTAGAACCTAGGGCACAGGGAGAAAGCTAAAAGCTGGAGTTCCACGTCACGGTCCCCAGAGGCCCTGTGGGAAGTGGAGTCCCACATCAGTGTGTCCTATTGCCCTGTGGGACCTGCAGTCCCATGTCTGCATGCCCACGGGATCTCTTTGACCTCGATCCTAATTCAACATCCCCCAATCTCTGGGGAATCTGGAGTCCCACCTCAGCGTGGCAATGGACACTCTGAGACCTGGAGTTACACACCAGCTGACTACCAGTATTCTTTTGCAGATGAGGTCCCCGGAAACCTTTCCGGGATCCAGCAGGAGAGGATCCTCCACCCTGCTGGGGTCCAGCAGCAGAGGGCCTTCCTCTGCTGCTGGTGTCCGGCAGCAGAGGACACTCCTCCCAGTTGGGGTATGGCAGCAGATAACCCTTGTCCCTGCTGAGGTTCAGCAGCAGAGGACACTCTTTCCTGCTGGGGTCTGGCAGCAGAGGACCCTCCTCTCTGCTGGGGTCCTGCCTCAGAGGACCCTCCACCCAGCTGTTGTCCAGCAGCAGAGGACCCTACTCTCTGCTGATGTTTGGCACCAGAGCACCCTCTTCTTTGCTGAGGTCTGGGAGCAAAGGACCCTCCTCTCTGCTGGGGTCCGGCAGTGGAGGACCCTCCTCTCTTCTGTGGTGCTGCACCAGAGGATCCTCTTCCGCTCCTTGGGGGTCCACACCAGATGAACCACCTCCCTGTTGCTGGGGTCCAGGCCCAGAGGACACTCCTCTTCTGCTGGGGTCTGGCAACAGAGGACCTTCCTAAGTTGCTGGGGTCTGGCAGCAGCAGATCCTTCTCCCAGCAGGGGTCCCGCAGTGGAGGATCTCTACTGCTGCTGGGGATGGCACCAGAGGACCCACCTCTCTGCTGGGGTCCAGCACCTGGGGACCCTCCACTCTGCTGGGGTCTAGCAGCAGAAGACAGTCATCTCTGCTGGGATCCGGATGCAGTGAACCCTCCTCTGCTACTGGTGTCCAGCAGCAGAGGACACACTCCTGCTGCTGGGGTCTGGCAGCAGAGGACACTGCTTTGCTGCTGGGGTCCTACAGCAGAGAACAATCCTCTGCTGCTTGGGTGCGGCAGCAGAGGACCCTCCACTGCTGCTGGGGTCCAGTACCAGAGGACTCCTCTTTGTGCTGAGGTCCAGCAACAGAGGACCACCCTCTGCTTCTGGGGTCCGGCACCAGAGGAACCACTTGTGCTGCTAGGGTCCGGTACCCGAGGACTCTCCTCTCCTGCTGGGGTTCAGCACCAGAGGACCATCTACTCTGCTGGGGTCCAGCACAAGAGGACCGCCTTCTGCTGCTTTGGTCAGGCAGCAGAGGACCTGCCTCTGCTGCTGGACCCCAGCTGTTAGGAAGCTGCAAAGGACCCTCCCCTCCTGCTGGACCCCTGCAGCAGAGGACCATCATCTGCTGCTGGACCACAGCATAGGGGAAGTTGCAGAGGACCCTCATTCCCTACTGGACCCCAAAGAGAGGACCCAGCAGCGGACCCTACTCTTCTACTGGCGTCCTGCAGCAGAGGACCCTGCTCCCTGCTGTTTCCGGCAGAAGAGGACTCTCAACTACTGCTCTGGTCCGGCACCAGAGGATCCTCCTCTGCTGTTGGGGTTTGGCAGCAGACAATCCTCTTCCCTGCCTGTATCCAGAAGAAAAGGACCCTCCTAACTGTTGTGGTCTGGCAGCAGAGGAACCTCCTATGCTCTTGCAGTCCGGTACCAGAGGACCCTACTCTGCTGCTGTTTTCTGGTACCAGAGGACCCCCCTCTGCTGCTGGGGTATGGCACTAGAAGACCCCCCTCTGCTGCTGGGGTCTGGCAGCAGAGGAACCTCCTTCTGCTGGATTCTGGCAGCAGAGGACCCTACTCCCTGCTGCTGTCCGGCAGCAGAGGACAATCTTCCCTGCTGCAGTCCGGCAGCAGAGAACCTTCCTCTGCTCTTGGTGTCAGGCACAAAATGTCCCCCTCTGCTGCTTGGGTCCAGCAAAACAGAACCCTCTATGATCTTAGGCCCGGCACCAGAGGACACCCCTCTCTGTTGGAGTACACCACCAGAGGTGCCTCATCTCTGCTGGGGTGGATCAGCAGAAAATCCTCCTCTCTGTCTGGGTCCGGCAGTAGAGGACCCTACACTGCTGCTGCGTCTGACAGCAGAGGACCCTCTTCTTCTGCTGGACCCCAGCAGAGAGGAAGCAGCAGAGAACCATCCTCTCTGCTGGTGTCTAGCATGAGAGGACCCATCTCTATGCTGGGGTCCAGCAGAAAGGAAGCAGAAGAGGACCCTCCTCTCGGCTGGAGTCCCATAGCAGAGGACCTTCCTCTTCTTTTGGGTTCAGCAGCAGAGGACCCTCCTCTCTGCTGTAGTGCAGCACCAGAGGAGCCTTGTCTTCTGCTGTGGTCCAGCAGCAGAGGAAACTCCTCTCTGCTGGGGTCCAGAAGCGGAGCACCCTCCTCTCTGCTGAGTTCTAGCACCAGAGGACCTTCTTCTCTGCTAGGATCCAGCACCAGATGACCATCATCTCTGTTGGGTTCCAACATCCGAGGACCCTTCTCTATGCTGGCGTCCGGCAGTAGAGGACCCTCCTCTCTTTTTGGGTCTGCCAGCAGAGGATGCTCCTCCCTGCTGGGGTCCAGCAGCAGAGGACCTTCATCCATGCTGGAGAGCCTTGGATGAGCATCCCGCACTGAGTGCTGATGGCCACGAGAGGGCGCCCAAAGCCGCCATTCTTTCTTTCCTTTTTTTCTTTTCTTTTCTTTTCCTTTTTTTTTTTTTTTTTTTACACATTTATTTATTTTATTCCAAAGTCAGATATACAGAGAGGAGGAGAGACAGAGAAGAAGATCTTCCGTCCGATGATTCACTCCCCAAGTGAGCCACAATGGCTGGTGCACGCCAATCCAAAGCCAGGAACCTGGAGCCTCTTCTGGGTCTCCCATGTGGGTGCAAGTTTCCAAAGCTTTGGGCCGTCCTCGACTGCTTTCCCAGGCCACAAGCAGGGATCTGCTTGGGAAGTGGAGAAGCCGGGATTAAAACCGGTGCCCATATGGGATCCTGGGGCTCGTCCAAGGCGAGGACTTTAGTTGCTAGGCTACGGTGCCGGGCCCTAAGCTGCCCTTTCTACCCCTGGTGGGCTCAGGCCTTCTGAGCTCTAGACAGTCCAACCCGAGCCATCCTAGGGTGAGGTGGGGGTCACAGACAGTATTCTGGTACACGTGTTGTTGAAAGATCAGGGCTCCAAAGCCGAACAGCCCACATACCAAAGCCGGGGAGGGGTGGAGGACGCTTGTGGCCTAGCATCAGTTCAGGCCTCTGTGATAGGAAGTGTCAGGGTGCCTTTAAGAGCAAGGCACTTAAAGAACCCTGGGAGGTGGTGTCCTATGTCAGCATGCCCACAGGCCCTCAGGGAGCTGGAGTCCAAAACCCACATCTTGGAGGCCCTGAGAGCTGGAGTCCCGCACCTGCGTACCACAGGCCCTCTGTGAGCTGGGTGTTACACACCAGCCCACTGGGATTGTACTGTGCCAGATAAGGTCCCTGGAAACCTTACTGCCACCCCCATTCCTTGCAGAGCACCCTGAGATGCAGGCTCTGGGCATTCTTTGGCAAGTGGAGCATCTCCCTGATGAGATACCAAGAGGGCTTCATGGACTTTTATTTTTTTTCATTCCAAAGTCCGAGATACAGAGAGGAGGAGAGACAGAGAGGAAGATGTTCCGTCCGACGATTCACTCTCCAAGTGAGCTGCAACAGCCGGTCCCCTCGGCACTCACTCTGCTGGGGCCTCAGCGAGAGGGTCCCCCTCGGAACCGCATCCTTCGCTGCTGGGGCCTCAACGAGAGGGTCACCCTTGGAACCGCATCCTTTGCTGCTGGATTCTCAATGAGAGGGTCACCCTCGGGCCCCCTCTGCTGGGGCCTCAGCGAGAGGGACAGCCGCAGCCCCACTCCCTCGATGCTGGGATCTTAGAGTGAGGGAACACCGAACCCCCCTCTCTCTCTTTTGCGGTCTAAGTGAGAGGGACCCTCGGCCCTCCTTTCTCTCTCTCTCTCTCTTTCTCTCTCTGCTGGAGCCTCAGCAAGAGGTTCCCCTCGGGACTCCCTCTGTGGGGGCTTCAGGGAGAGGGACTGTCTGCAGCCCTCTCTCTCTGTTCTTCTCTGGTGGGAACTCAGCGCGAGGGTGCCACTTGTACCCCACCTCTCTCTCTGCTGGGGCCTCAGCGAGAGGGACTCACAACCACCCCCTTTCTCTCTGTCTCTGATGGGGCCTCAGCGAGAGGGACCCTCTGAGCCAGAGCCTCTATCTCTGCTTGGACATCTGAGAGAGGGTCCCCCTTGGGACTCCGTCTGCTGCGGCCTATGTGAGAGGGACCACCGGAAACCCACTCCCTAGCTGCTGGGGCCTCAGTGACACGGACCATCAAGCACCCCTCCATCTCTGCTGGGGCCTCAGTGACAGGGTCCCCCTTGGACACCCCCTCTCTCTCTGCTGGAGCCTCAGCGAGAAGGTACCCCTCGGGACACCCTCTCCTCGGGCCTCGGGAAGAGGCTCCCCCTCGGGACCCCCTCCGTCTCTGCTGGAGCCTCAGCCAGAGAGTCATCCTCTGGACCCCCTATGCTGGGGCCTCATCAAGAGGAACTCCCTCAAGACACCCTCTGCTGGGGCCTCAGCGAGAGAGCTCCCCGGAGCCCACTCCCTCGTTGCTGGGCCCTCAGCGAGAGGGTCCTCCTCGGGACCCCCTCTGCTGGCGCCTCAGCTAGAGGGACCCTTGGCACCCTCCGCTCTCTTCTGTTGGGCCTCTGAAAGAAGTCAGCACTTGGACCCCCTTTCTCTCTGCTGGGGCCTCAGGGAGTGGGACACTCGGCCCTCTCTCTCTCCTGAGGCCTCAGCAAGAGGGTCCCCCTGGGACCCACTCTGCTGGGGTCTCAGTGAGATTGTCCCAGTCGGATCCCTCCCTCTCTCTCTGCTGGGGCCTCCGCGAGAGTGTCTCCCTCGGGTCCTCCTCTGCTGGGGCCTCAGTGAGATGGATACCCGAAGCCCCTCTCCCTATCTGCTGTGACCCCTCGGACCCCCCCTCTCTCTGCCTTGGCCTTAGCAAGAGAGTCCCACTAGGGACCCATTCTGCTAGGACCTCAACGAGAGGGACCCCTGACGCTCCCACCCTCTCTGCAGGGGCCTCAGCAAGATGGTCCCCCTCAGACTCCCCTTGTGTCTCTGCTGTGGCCTCATCGAGAGGGTCCACTCGGGACCCACTCTGCTTTGACCTCAGCGAGAGGTTCCCCTCGGACCCGCTCTCTCTGCTTGGGCTTCAGGGAGAGAGTCCCACTAGGGACCCACTCGGCTAGGGCCTCGACGAGAGGGTCCCCCTTGGGACCCACACTCTCTTTCCTCTGGGGCCTCAGTGAAAGGGTCCCTTTCAGACTCCCCTCTCTCTCTCTGCTGGGGACTCAGCGAGAGGGTCCCCCTTGGGACCCACTCTGCTTGGGCCTCAGGGAGAGGGTCACCCTCGGACCCTCCCTCCCTCGCTGCTGGGGCCTCAACAAGAGGGTCCCACTAGGGACAACCTCTACTGGGGCCTCAGCGAGAGGGACCCTTTCTTTGCTGGGGCCTCAGTGAGAGGGAGACTCCCAGCCAGAGCCTTTTATCTCTGCTGGGGCCTCTGCGAGAGGGTACCCCTCGGGACCCCATCTGCTGACTTCTAAGTGACTGGGACCCGCAGAACCGCCCTCCCTCCCTGCTGGGGCCTCAGCTAGACGGACCTCCAGAGCCCCTCTCCATCTCTGCTGGGACCTCAGTTAGAGGGTCCCCCTCGGATGCGCCCTCCCTCTCTGCTGGAGCCTCAGCGAGAAGGTACCTCTCGGGACCCCCTCTCCTCAGGCCTCAAGAAGAGGGTACCCCTCGGGTACCCCTCCATCTCTGCTGGAGCCTCAGCGAGAGGGTCACCCTCTGGAGCCACTTTACTGCGGCCTTAGCGAGAGGGACTCCCTCGAGACCCCCTCTGCTGGGGCCTCAGTGAGAGGGTCCCCCTAGGAACCCTCTCTGCTGGGGCCAGAGCGAGAGGTTTGCCCTCAGGACCCCCTCTGCTGGGGCCTCAGCGAGATGATCCACCTTGGGAACTCCTCTGCAGGGGCCTCAGCGAGAGGGTCCCCCTTGGTACCCTCTCTGTTTGGGCCTCAGTGAGAGGGACCCTTTGCCCCCCCTTTCATCCCGATCTCCTGGGGCATCTGCGAGAAGGTATATCTCACGAGCCCCTCTGCTGGGGCCTCAGCGAGAGGAACCCCCGGCAAACCCCTCCCTGGCTGCTGGGGCCTCAGTGAGAGGGTCCCCCTCAGGACACCCTCTGCTGGGGCCTCAGCCAGGTGGAACGCTGGCGACCCCTCCCTGGCTGCTGGGGCCTCAGCAAGAGGTACCCCTTGGGACCCCTTCTGCTGTGGCCTCAGCCACAGGGACACCTGGAGCCATCTAACCTTTCTGCTGGGGCCTAGGCGAGAAGGTACCACTCGGGACCCCCTCTGCTGCGGCCTCAGCAAGAGTGCCCCCCGAGCCCCCTTCCCTCTCTGTGGATGCCTCAGCGGGAGGGTCCCCCTCGGGACCCCCTCTGCTGGAGCCTCAGCGAGAGTGTTCCTCTCGGACCCCTCCTCTCTCCCTACTGTGGCCTCAGCGAGAGGGTCCCCCTCGGAACCCCTCTGCTGGAGCCTCAGCGAGAGAGATCCTCATTACCTGACCCTCACTCTCTGTTGGGGCCTCAGCAAGAGGGTCCACCTCAGGAACCCCGTCTTCTAGGGCCTCAGTGTGGTGTCCAAGGGTGTCAAGCCTCAGCCTGCCAGGCAGATGGCCTATATAGCTGCTGCTTCAAGTCCTGGTTGTTTCCCCTGCAATCAGGCTCCCTGCTGATGATCCTGGGACAGCAGTGGAGGATGGTGCAGGGGTTGTGCCCCTGTTCCCCGTGAACCTTTATGACATGGGAATGAAGCTCCTGGTTCCCGGGCTTGTCCTGACCCTGCCACAGCTGGCTCTGGTGGAAGTGAGCCAGCAGATGCAAGAAAGTTTGCTCTGCCTCACTCTCTGTTCCTCTGTGCTTCAAAGCAAGCAGGACAGAGGGATACAGGCAGGCAGGAAGGAAGAGAAAGAAAGCTGCTGGCTTCCTGGGAGGGAGTGTGCTGTGTGCTGTGTACTGTGCTGTGGCTCTAGACTGCTTTTGTCTGCCAACGCGGACCCCAAGGACATGTGTAGTGTTTCAGTCCTGGGACTCCTGTGCAACCTCTCCGAAGAATGTCCTTGAGAGTGAATGTCTCTCAAGCCAGGTTTGTTTCCCTTGTTTGTGCAGTAGAGCCTGGAGGAGCGTCATGCAATGAGTCCTGCTGACCACGAGAGGGTGCGCAAAGCTGCCCTTTCTACCCCTGGTTGTCCTTAGGCCTTTTGAGCACAAGAAGGCCCAGCCAGAGCCATCCTAGTGTTAGGTGGGGGTCCATTACAGTGTTCCTGGATATGTGTCGCTGGAAGATTGGGGTCCAAGGCAGAACAGCCCTCATACCAAGGTCCAGGAGGGTTTGGAGGACACTTGTAGCTTTGCATCAGGCTGAGGCTCTGTGCTAGGAAGTGGCTGTGTGCCTTCACCAGCAAGGTACAACCTAGGGCATGGGGAGAAACCTGGGAGCTGGAGTCTCACATCAGCGTGCCCAAGGCCCTCTGAGAGCTGGAGTCCCACATCAGCATGCCAACAGACCCTCTGGGACCTGGAGTTGCACACAGGCTGACAAGCCCTGATTTTTCACAGATGTGGTCCCCAGAAACATTTACACCACCTCCTTTCCTAGCTGAGCAACCCTAGGTAGGCCCTTGGCTTTCTTTACCAAGTGGAGCAGCTCCTTGATGGGCTGCGGAGAGGCCTTCATGTGGTTTTGCATGTGTGGAGTGGCAGTTATGGTGATACAACACGTGGTATTCCTCTGTCTAGCTCGGTGGGTGTGTGCTGTGTGCTGTGTCCTGTGGTTCTAGACTGCTTTTGTCTGCCAATGCAGACCCCAAGGGCATACGTAGATCTTCCATCCTGGCATTCCTGTGAAACCTCTTCAAAAAGTGTCCTTGATAGTGAATTTCTCTCAGGCCAGGTTTGATTCCCATGTCTGGGCAGGAGAGACTGGAAGAGCGTCCTGCCGTGAGTTCAACTGTACACGAGAGAGCGTGCAAAGCTGCCTTTCTACCCCTTGTGGGCTCAGGCCTTTTGAGCACAAGACGGCCTGGCCCAAGGCATCCTAGCATCAGCTGGTGCTCCCGGACAGTGTTCCTGGACACAGGATGCTAGAATATTGGTCCCGCATACCAAGGTCCAGGTGTGTGTATAGGATGCCTGTGTCCTTGCATGAGCCCAGGCCTCTGTTCTAGGAGGTGGCTGTGTGCCTTCACCAGCAAGGAACATCACAGGGCACTGGGGAAACCTGCGAGCTGGAGTTCCACGTCAGGGCACCCAGAGGCCCTGTGGGAGCTGGAGTCCCACATCAGTCTCTCCAAGGGCCCTCTGAAACATGGAGACTCACATCAGTTTGTCCATGGTCCCTCTGAGAGTTGAAATCCTAGGTCATTGTGCCCACGCACCCTCTGTGTGCTAGTGTCCCACGTCAGTGTGCCCATGGACCCTCTGGGACCTGGAGTTACTCAACAGCTGACTAGCACTGGTCTTTCGCAGATGAGATCCTTGGAAACATTTACACCACTCTCTTTCCTCACAGAGCACCATTAGGGGCAGGAACTAGGTGTTCTTTAGCAAGTGGTGAAGCTCCCTGATGGGCTGCATAGAGGCCTTTGTGCATTTTTGCATTTGTGGAGTGGCAGTTAGTGTGATACACCACTCGGACTTCTTCTGCCTAGCTGGGTGGAATCTGGGCATGTGGGCTCCTAAGCCAGGAGCAGGTGGATGGGTAAGTAAGCACCAGAGGTCACCAGTCATCTGGAATAGGAAGTCCCAGGCCTTAGCTGCTGCAAGAGCACCCTGGACATGCATTCTCACTGTCTAGCAGGGATGGTGGATGTGGAGCCACCAAACCTGCAAAAGGGAGGGCCTCCCATGCCATCTTCAAGAATGGGATCACAGGGACCATATTCCATTCTACAAGGCATCATATTAAACATGTGTAGTGTGCATTGGAGGCATGAATTTGGTCCCAGAGCGCCCTGTCAAATGCAATTGCCCTCTTGTTCACCAGGGAATGCTTCACCCTATTCCAGGACCATCCTGGATTCAAGACCCTTTCTCCTGCTGCGGACCACCTGTGGACCATCAGCTGCCACTGATGTGCCACCTGAACCAAGAAACCCCAACAGCTGACGTGTATTCTCCACAGAGGCTTTCTCACCAGGAGAGGTAGAGTAGCAGCATGCCTGGATGCCTTGTTGATGTCCGCTGCTCTCTCAGCACGGAACAGCCAAAGTTGTGCCAGCAAGGGGGACAGGTACTTTCACTGGCCTGTTGAAGGAGCTGCTGAAGAAACTGGTAAGGGATGTTGTCGGGTGGTGCGGGTTTTGGTGGTTGGGGAGGGGTCCTAAGGTGTCAAGCCTCAGCCTGTGAGGCTTGTGTGCAGTTCAGCTGTATGGGTGCTGCTTCAAGACCCGACAGCATCCTCTGCAGTCCAGCTCCCTGCTGATGGTGCTGGGAGAGCAATGGAAGTTGCTGCAGGAGCTTGTGCCCCTGTGGCCCTGTGCCCCTGTGGGACATGTGGAGGAAGCTCCTGGTTCCCGGGCTTGTCCTGGCCCAGCCACATCTAGCTCTGGTGGTGGTCCCTGGGGAAGAGAGGCAGTAGATGCATGAAAGATTGCTCTCTCTCTCCCTCTCTGTTCCTGTGTGCTCCAAGCAAACAGGACAGATTCAGGCAGGCAGGCAAGAAGGTAGGAAGAGAGAGATTGCTATTGGCCTTCTGGCAGGGAGTGTGCTGTGTGCTGTGTGCTGTGCTGTGACTGAAGACTGCTTTTGTCTGCCAATGCAGACCCCAAGGGTATGCGTATGGCTTCTGTCCTGGGACCTCTGTGCAACCTCTCCAAAGCGTGTCCTTGAGAGTGAATGTCTCTTAGGCTGGGTTTGTTTCCCTTGTTTGTGCAGGAGAGCCTGGAGGAGCGTCCTGCAGTGAGTCCTGCTGGCCATGGGAGGACGCATAAGCTGCCCTTTTCCCCCTGGTTGGCTGAGGCATTTTAAGCAGTAGAAGGTCCAGCCCCAGCCATCCTAGTGTCAGGTGGGAATCCTGGACAGAATTCCTTTATATGTGTCCCTTGAAGATTGGGCTCCAAGGCCGAACAGCCCGCATATGAAGGATCAGGAGGGGGTGGAGGACGGTTGTAGCCTTGCATCAGGCCAGGCCTCTTGCTAGGAAGTGGCTGTCTGTTTTCACCAGCAAGGTACAACCTAGGGCACAGGGAGAACTAGAAGCTGGAGTTCCACGTCACGGTCCCCAGGGGCCCTGAGCGATGTGGAGTCCCAGTCAGAAAGCCCACGAGCCCTATGGGAGCTGGAATCTCATGTGAGTGTGCACACGGACCCTCTGGGAGCTGGAGTCCCACATCAGTGTGCCCATGGGCCCCGTGAGACCTCGGGTCCCATGTCTGTGTACCCACGAGCCCTCTTGGACCTCGATCCTAATTCAGCATTCCCCAATCCCAGTGGAATCTGGGGTCCCATGTCAGCGTGCCCATGGACGCTCTGAGACTGGAATTACACACCAGCTGACTAGCACTGATGGTTCGCAGATGAGGTACCCAGAAAACTTTCCAGAATCAGGAAGCAGAGGAAAATCCTCCCTGCTGGGGTTCAGCAGCAGAGGACCATCCTCCCTGCTGGGGATCGGCAGCAGAGGACCCTCCTCCCTGCTGGGGATCGGCAGCAGAGGACCCTCCACCCTGCTTGGGTGCTGCAGCAGAGGGGCCTAATCCCTGAGAGTCCAACAACAGAGGACGCTCATCCCTGCTGCTGGACACCAGCAGAGAGGAAGCATCAGAGGTCCTTCCTCTCTGCTGTGGTCCAGCACCAAAGGACCATCCTCTGCAGCTGGACCGCAGCAGAGAGGAAGCCTCAGAGGACTGCCTTCTGCTGCTGGGGTCCAGCAGCCGCAGAGGACCCTCCTCTGCAGCTGGTGTCCGGAACCATATTACCTACTCTGCTTCTGGGGTCCGGTAGAAGAAGACCGTCCTTGCTGCTGGGTTCTGGCACCAGAGTACCCTCCTCTGCTGGTGATGTCCGTCAGCAGAGGACCATCCTATGCTGCTTCGGTGCGGAACAGAAGGACCCTCCTCTGCTGTTGGTGTCTGGCAACAATGGAGCCTCCTCAGCTGCTTTGGTCCATCAGCAGAGGACCCTTTTTTCTGCTGGGGTCTAGCACGACAGGACACTTGTCTCTGCTAGTTTCCAGCAGAGAGGAAGCAATAGAGGAATCTCCACTCTGCGGGAGTCTGGCAGCAGAGGACCCTCCTCTCCTTCTGGATTTCAGCAGCAGAGGACTTTCGTCTGCTGATGGACCCCAGCAGAGAGGAAGCAGCAGAGGACCCTCTTCTCTTGCTGAACAGCAAAGAGAGAAAGCAGCAGAGGAATCTCCTGTTCTGCTGGGGTCTGGCAGCAGAGGACCCTCCAACCTGTTGTTGTTTGGCAGCAGAGGAACTTCCACAGTGTTGTGCTGGAGCAAAGAGAAAGAAGCATAGAAACCTCCTCCATGCTGTGGTCCAGCCGCAGAGGACCCTCCTCTGCAGCTGGACCTCAGCAGAAAGGAAGATGCAGAGTATCCTCGTCTCCTGCTGAACCCCAAAGGGAGGATGAAGCAGAGAACCCTGCTCTGTGCTGGTGTCCGGCAGCAGAGGACTCCTCCCTGTTGGGGTCCGGCAGCAGAGGACTCCTCCCTGCTGGGGTCAGGCAGCAGAGGACCCTCCCCTCAACTGGGTTCCGGCAGCAGAGGACCCTCCTCCATGCTGGGGTCTGGAAGCAGATGACACTCCTCTGCTGCTGGGGTCCAGCACAAGTGGACCCCCCTCAGATGCTGGGTTCTGGTAGCAAAGCATCCTCCTCTCTGCTGGGTTCTGGCTGCAGAGGACCCTCCTCCATGCTGGGGTCTGGAAGCAGAGGACACTCCTCTGCTCCTGGGTTCTGGCACCAGATTATCCTCCTCTGCTGCTGATGGGGGCAGCAGAGGATTTTCCTCCCTGCTGGGGTATGGCAGCAGGGGAACCTCCTGCCTTCCGGGGCCCAACAGCAGACGACCCTCCTCTTCTCCGGGACCCCTGCAAAGAGGTTCTCCCCTGCTACTAGACCACAGCAGAGAAGAAGTTGCGGAGTCCCCTCCCCTCATGCTGCACCCCAGGGAGAGGACGCAGGAGAATACACTCCTCTTCTGCTGGGGTCCGGCACCAGTGGACTCTCCTCTCTGCTATACCCCAGCAGAGAGGAAGCTGCAGAGGACACTCCTCTCCGGGTGGGCATCAAAGAGAGGAAGCAGTAGAGGACACTCCTGTTCTGCTGGGGTCTGGCAGCAGAGGTCCCTCCTCAGTGTTAGGGTCAGGGAGCATAGGAGCCTCCTCTCCTACTAGGGTCCAGCACCAGAGGACACTCTTCCCTGATGGACTTGGGTCTAGCAGCAGGGTCCCTCCTGTCTGCTGGAGTCTGGCAGCAAATGACCCTATTCTTTGCTGGGATACAGCAGCAGAGGACCCTACTCTCTGCTGATGTTTGGCACCAGAGCACCCTCTTCTTTGCTGAGGTCTGGGAGCAAAGGACCCTCCTCACTGCTGGGGTCCTGCACCAGAGGATCCTCTTCCACTCCTGGAGTTCCACACCAGAGGACCCACCTCCCTGCTGCTGGGGTCAGGGCCCAGAGGACACTCCTCTACCGCTGGCGTCTGGCACCAGAGGACCTTCCTCTCTGCTGGCATCCGGTACCAGATGACCCCCCTAATCTGCTGGCATCCGGTACTGTAGGAACCCCCTCTGTTGCTGGGGTCCATCAGCAGAAGACTAGCTTCTGCTGCTGGTATCCAACAGCAGCGGATCCCCTTCTGCTGCTGTGGTCTGGCAGCAGAGGATGCTGCTCTGCTGCTGGGGTCCCACAGTAGAGGACTATTTTCTGCTGCTGCACCCTTGCAGCAGAGGCCTTCCTTTGCTGCTGGACCAGAGCAGAGAGGAAGTTGCAAAAAGCCCTCGTCCCATACTGGATCCCAAACAAAGGACGCAGCAGAGGATCTAATCTTGTGAGGGCATCTGGCAGCAGAGGACCCTTCTCTCTGCTGGGGTCTGGTACCAGCGGACACTCCTCAGCTGTTGGGGTCCAGCAGGAGAGGACTCCCCTTTTTTGCTGGGTTCTGGAACCATAGGATCCCCCTATGCTTCTGTTGTCTGGCAGCAGAGTACCCCCCTCTATTGCTGGGTTCCAGCACCAGAGGACCCCCCTCTGCTGCTGTGGTCTGGCAGCAGAGGACACCCACTCTGCTGGTAGGATCCAGAACCAGAGTACCCCTCTCTGCTGCTGTGGTCTGGCAGCAGAGGACCTTTCTCCCTTCTGAGGTCCTGCACCAGAAGACCCTACTAGGTTGCTCGTGTCGGGCACCAGAGGACCCAACTCTGCTGCTGGGGTCTGGCCACAAAGGTCCTTCCTCCTTGCTATGGTACGGCAGCAGAGGACCCTCCTCCCGGCTCGGGTACCGCAGAACAGGACCATCCTCTGCTGCTGGGGTCCAACACCAGAGGACACCTCTCTCTGCTGAGGTCCGAAACCAGAGTACCCTAGTCTCTGCTGGGGTCGAGCAGCAGGGACCCTCCTTACTCCTGGGGTCCAGCAGCAGAGGACGCTGCTCTGCTGCTGGGTTCATACATCAGAGGACCTTCCTGCCATCTGGGGTCCAACAGCCGATGACCCTCGTTTGCTTCTATTCCAGCATCAGAGGAACCTCCTGTGCTGCTCGGGTCTGGCATCAGAAGACTCCTCTCTGCTGGGGTCCGGCAGTAGAGGAAACTCCTCTGCTGTGGTCTGGCAGCATAGGACCTTCCTCTGCTAAGGGGTGCGGCAGCAGAGAACACCCCCCTTCTGCTGGGGTCCGGCACCAGAAGACCCTCCTAAGCAGCTGGGGTCCGGTAGCAGAGGTCCTCCTCTGTTGAACCTCAGCAGAGAGGAAGCAGCAGAGGACACCCCTATATATTGGGTTCCAACACCCCCTCTGCTACTGGGGTTTGGCAGCAGAGGACCCTGCACCCCTGCAGCAGAGGATCATCCTCTACTGCTGGACCCCAAAGAGAGGACGCAGCAGAGGACATTCCTCTTCTACTGGTGTCCTACAACAGAGTACCCACCTCTTCTGCTGGCTCCAGTAGCAGAGGACCCTCCTGTCTGCAGCGGTCTGGCACCAGAGGACTATCCTCTGTGCTGTTGTTTGGCAGAGAACCTCCTCCCTGCTGGGGTCAGACAGCAGAGGACCCTCCTCTCTCCTGGGGTCCAGTACCTGAGGACCCGCCTATTTATTGGATCCCAGCAGAGAGGAAGCAGCAAGGATCCTCCTCTTCTACTGACGTCCTGCAGCAGAGGACCACCTTCTTCTGCAAAGTTCTGGCATCAGAGGATGATCCTCTTTGCTGGGGTCCGGAAATCTAGGACCCTCAATTTCTGCTGTGGTCCGGCAGCAGAGGAATGCCCCTGCTGGTGGGGTCCAGTACCAGAGGACTGCCTTCTGCTTCTGGGGTCCAGCAGCAGAGGACCCTCCTCTGCTGCTGGACCCCAGCGGAGAGGTAGCAGCAAACGACCCTCCTCTGCTGGACTCTTGCAGCAGAGGACCGTCCTCTGCTGCTGGACGACAGCAGAGGGGAAGTTGCAGAGGACCCTCATTGCCTACTGGACCCCAAAGAGAGGACACTGCAGAGGACCCTACTCTTCTACTGGGGTTCAGCACCAGAGGATCCTCATCTATATTAGAATCCAGCAGAGAGGAAGCAGCAGAGGACCCTCCTCTTCTACTGGACTCCTGAATCAGAGCACCCTCTTCTACTGCTGGACCACAGCACAGAGGAAGTTGAAGAGGACCCTCGTCCCAGACTGGGCCCCAAAGAGAGGAAACAGCAGGTGACCCTCTTCTACTGGTGTTTGGCAGCAGAAGTCCCTCCTCTGCTGCTAGTGTCTGGCAACAGAAGACCCCCCTCTGTTGATGGGGTCCAGCACCAGAGGACTCCCCTATGCTCCTGATGGCCGACAGCAGAGAACCCTCTTTCTGCTGGGTTCCTGCAGCAGAGGACCCCCCTCTGCTGCTGGAGTCCGGAAGCAGAGGTCCTCCCTCTGCTGCTGTTTCTGCAACCAGAGGACCCCTCACTGCTTCTCAGTTCCAGCACCAGAGGATCCCCCTCTGCTGCTGGGGACTGGCACCAGAGGTACCACTTGTGCTGCTGTGGTCCGGTACCCAAGGACTCTCCTCTCCTGCCGGACACCAGCAGCAGAGAACCGCCTTCTGTTGCTGGGGTCCGGCAGCAGAGGACCGCCTTCTGCTGCTGGAGTCCGACACCAGAGTTCCCGCCTCTGCTACTGGGTCTGGCAGCAAAGGACCTGCCTCTGCTGCTGGGTCTGGCAGCAGAGGACCCTCCTCTCCTCTTGGGGTCAGGCACCAGAGGATCCCCCTCTCTGCTGGGGTCCAGCAAAAGAGAACCCCCTCTGCTCCTTGGGTCGGGCACCAGAGGACACCCCTCTCTGCTGGGTCCAGCACCAGAGGACCCTCCTCTCTGCAGGGGTGGAGCAGCAGAATACCCTCCTCTCTGCTGGGCCCTGCATTAGAAGACCCTGCACTGCTGCTGCATCCTACAGCAGAGGACCCTTCTCTTCTGCTGAACCCCAGCTGAGCGGAAGCAGCAGACCATTCCCTCTGCTGGTGTCTAGTATGAGACGACCCTCCTCTCCTGCTGGTGTCCGGCAGCAGAGAACCCCCTCTACTCTTGAGGTCCAACACCAAAGGACCCACCACTGCTACTGGGTCTGGCAGCAGTTGACCCCCCTCTTGTGCTGGTGTCTGGGAGTGGAGGTCCTCCCTCTGCTGCTGTGGTCAGGCACCAGAGGACCCCCCTCAGCTGTTGGGGTCTGCCACCAGAGGACCCGCCTCTGTAGCTGGGGTATGGCAGCAGAGGACCTTCCTTCTGCTGTGTTCTGGTAGCAGAGGACCCTCCTCCCTGCAGGGATATGGCAGCAGAGGACCCTCATCTGCTGCTCGGGTGTGGTACCAGATGACCCTCCCCTGCTGCTGGGGTCCGGCAGCAGAGGACCATTGTCCCTGCTGAAGTCCGGAATGAGAGAACCCTCCTCTCTGCTGTGGTCCGGCTGCAGAAGACCCTGCTCTGTTGGTGGGGTCCGGCACAAGAGGACACCCCTCTACTGCTCTGGTCCGGCACCAGACGACCCCCTCTCATGCTGGTGTCCGGTCCCACATGACTCTCCTCTGCTGCTGCGATCTGGCAGCAGAGGACCCTCCTTCTGCTGGGTTCCGGCAGCAAAGGAACCTCCTCCCTGCTGGGGTCCGACAGCACCAGTGGACCCTCCTCTCTGCTGGGGTCCTGCAGCAGAGGACCTTCTTCTGCTCTTGGGGTCAGGGACCAGAGGATCCCTTTCTCAGCTGAGGTCCAGCAAAAGAGAACCCCCTCTGCTCCTTGGGTCGGGCACCAGAGGACACCCCTCTCTGCTGGGGTGGAGCAGCAGAATACCCTCCTCTCTGCTGCGGCCCGGCTTTAAAAGACCCTCCACTGCTTCTGCGTCCAACAGCAGATGACCCTACTCTTCTGCTGCACCCCAGCTGAGAGGAAGCAGCAGAAGACCATCCTCTCTGCTGGTGTCTAGCATGAGAGGACCCTTATCTCTGCTGGGGTGCAGCAGAAAGGAAGCACCAGGATGCTCCTCTCAGCTGGAGTCCTGAAGCAGAGGACCCTCCTCTTCTTTCCTGTTCCAACAGCAGAGGACCCTCCTCTCCTGCTGTCAGAACCCAGCAGCAGAGCAGCGTCATCTGCCTGACACAGCAGAGAGGAGGGTTCTCAGCTGCTGAACCCCAGGCTAGAGGAGTCTCCTCTGCTACGGGACCACAGCAGAGAGGAAGTTGCAGAGGACACTCATCTCCTGCTGGACCCCAAAGAGAGGACAAAGCACAGAACCCTAATCTTCGGCTGGGATCCGACAGATGAGGACCCTGTTTCTGCTGGTTTCCTGCAGCAGAGGACTCTCCTCCCTGCTGGGGTCCGTCAGCAGAGGACCCTCTTCTCCTGCTGGGTCCGGCACCAGCGGACATCCTCTGCTGCTGGGGTCTGGCACCAGAAGACCCTACTCCCTGCTGGGTTCCGGAAGCAGAGGTTCCTCCTCCAAGGTGGGGTCTGGTGGCAGAGGACCACCCTCTCTGCGGTGTACAGCAGCAGAGCATCCACCACTGCTGCTGTTGTCTGAAACCAGAGGACACCCCTCTCTGCTGGGGTCTAGCACCAGAGGACCCTCCTCTGCTGCTGGCGTCCGGCACCAGAAGATCCCCCTCTGCTGATGGGATCCAGCACCAGAGGACCTCCGTATGCTCCTGGGGTCTGGCAGCGGAGAACACTCCTTCTGCTGGGTTCCTGCAGCAGAGAACTCCCCTCTGCTGCTAGGGTCCGGCACCAGAGGAACACCTTGTTCTGCTGTGGTGCGGTACCCAAGTACTCTCTTATCCTGCTGGGGTCCAGCGGCAGAGGACCCTCCACTCTGCTGGGGTCCAGCACCAGATTACCGCCTTCTGCTGCTGGGGTGTGGCAGCAGAGGACCCTCCTCTGCTGCTGTAGCCCCAGTTGAGAGGTAGCAGCAAAGGACCCTCCTCTTCTGCTGGACCCCTGCAGCAGAGGTCCCACCTCTGCTGCTGGACTACAGCAGAGGGGAAGTTGCAGAGGAACCTTGTTTCCTACTGGACCCCAAAGAGAGGACACGCAGAGGATCCTACTCTTCTACTGGCATCCTGCAGCAGAGGACCCTCCTCTTCTGCTGGGTTCCAGCAACAGAGGATCCTCCTCTCTGCTGTGGTCCGGCAGCAGAGGATCCTCCTCTCTCCTGATGTCTGGCAGCAGAGGAAGTCCTCTCTACTGGAGTCCGGCAGCAGAGAACCCCCTTATGCTGTTTGGGTCTGGCAGCAAAGAGGAGGCTCCTCTGTTACTGGACACAGTAGAGAGGGGAGTTCTGTGGTGCGGTCAGACCCCAAAAGGGAGCAGGCTCTTCTGCTGGCAGACCCCAGCAGGGAGGAAGGTCCATTACTGTTGGATGTCAGCAACAGAGGACGGACCTCTGGTACCAAAACCCCTGCAGCAGAGGACACTCCTCTGAATCTGAACCACAGAAGAGAGGAAGTTGCAGAGGAACATCGTCCACTACTGGACCGCAAAGAGAGGATGCAGCAGAGGACCATCCTCTTCTGCTGCGGTCCAGGAGCAGAGGAAACTCCTCTCTGCTGGGTCCAACAGCAGATGACCCTCCTCTTTTGGGTCTTGCAGCAGAGGACACTGCTTTGCTGCTGGGGTCCTACAGCAGAGAACAATCCTCTCCTGCTTGGGTACGGCAGCAGAGGACCCTCCACTGCTGCTGGGGTCCAGTACCAGAGGACTCCCCTTTGTGCTGAGGTCCAGCAACAGAGAACCACCCTCTGCTTCTGGGGTCCGGCACCAGAGGAACCACTTGTGCTGCTAGGGTCCGGTACCCGAGGACTCTCCTCTCCTGCTGGGGTTCAGCACCAGAGGACCCTCTACTCTGCTGGGATCCAGCACAAGTGGACCGTCTTCTGCTGCTTGGGTCAGGCAGCAGAGGACCTGCCTCTGCTGCTGGACCCCAGCTGTTAGGAAGCTGCAAATGACCCTCCTCTCCTGCTGGACCCCTGCAGCAGAGGACCATCATCTGCTGCTGGACCACAGCATAGGGGAAGTTGCAGAGGACCCTCATTCCCTACTGGACCCCAAAGAGAAGACACAGCAGAGGACCCTACTCTTCTACTGGCGTCCTGCAGCAGAGGACCCTCCTCCCTGCTGTGTTCCGGCAGAAGAGGACTCTCAACTACTGCTCTGGTCCGGCACCAGAGGATCCTCCTCTGCTGTTGGGGTTTGGCAGCAATCCTCTTCCCTGCCTGTATCCAGAAGAAAAGGACCCTCCTCCCTGCTGTGGTCCGGCAGCAGAGGAACCTCCTATGCTCTTGGAGTCCGGTACCAGAGGACCCTCCTCTTCTGCTGTTTTCTGGTACCAGAGGACCCCCCTCTGCTGCTGGGGTCTGGCAGCAGAGGACCCTCCTTCTGCTGGGTTCCGGCAGCAGAGGACCCTACTCCCTGCTGCTGTCCGGCAGCAGAGGACACTCTTCGCTGCTGCAGTCCGGCAGCAGAGAACCTTCCTCTGCTCTTGGTGTCAGGCACAAAATGTCCCCCTCTGCTGCTTGGGTCCAGCAAAACAGAACCCTCTATGATCTTAGGCCCGGCACCAGAGGACACCCCTCTCTGTTGGAGTATACCACCAGAGGTGCCTTGTTTCTGCTGGGGTGGATCAGCAGAAAATCCTCCTCTCTGTCTGGGTCCGGCAGTAGAGGGCCCTACACTGCTGCTGCGTCTGACAGCAGAGGACACTCTTCCTCTGCATGACGCAAGCAAAGAGGAAGCAGCAGAGAACCATCCTCTCTGCTGGTGTCTAGCACGAGAGGTCCCATCTCTCTGCTGGGGTCCAGCAGAAAGGAAGCAGAAGAGGACCCTCCTCTCGGCTGGAGTCCCGTAGCAGAGGACCTTCCTCTGCTTTTGGGTTCAGCAGCAGAGGACCCTCCTCTCTGCTGTAGTGCAGCACCAGAGGAGCCTTGTCTTCTGCTGTGGTCCAGCAGCAGAGGAAACTCCTCTCTGCTGGGGTCCAGAAGCGGAGCACCCTCCTCTCTGCTGAGGTCCAGCACCAGAGGACCTTCTTCTCTGCTAGGATCCAGCACCAGATGACCATCCTCTCTGTTGGGGTCCAACATCCGAGGACCCTTCTCTATGCTGGCGTCCGGCAGTAGAGGACCCTCCTCTCTTTTTGGGTCTGCCAGCAGAGGACGCTCCTCCCTGCTGGGGTCCAGCAGCAGAGGACCTTCATCCATGCTGGAGAGCCTTGGATGAGCATCCCGCACTGAGTGCTGATGGCCACGAGAGGGCGCCCAAAGCCGCCATTCTTTCTTTTCTTTTTTTCTTTTCTTTTCTCTTCCTTTTGTTTTTTTTTTTTACAGGTTTATTTATTTTATTCCAAAGTCAGATATACAGAGAGGAGGAGAGACAGAGAAGAAAATCTTCCGTCCGATGAGTCACTCCCCAAGTGAGACACAATGGCTGGTGCACGCCAATCCAAAGCCAGGAACCTGGAGCCTCTTCTGGGTCTCCCATGTGGGTGCAAGTTTCCAAAGCTTTGGGCCGTCCTCGACTGCTTTCCCAGGCCACAAGCAGGGATCTGCTTGGGAAGTGGAGAAGCCGGGATTAAAACCGGTGCCCATATGGGATCCCGGCTCATTCAAGGTGAGGACTTGAGTTGCTAGGCTACGGTGCCAGGCCCCAAGCTGCCCTTTCTACCCGTGGTGGCCTCAGGCCTTCTGAGCTCTAGACAGTCCAACCCGAGCCATCCTAGGGTGAGGTGGGGGTCACAGACAGTATTCTGGTACACGTTTTGTTGAAAGATCAGGGCTCCAAAGCCGAACAGCCCACATACCAAAGCCCGGGAGGGGTGGAGGACGCTTGGGGCCTAGCATCAGTTCGGGCCTCTGTGATAGGAAGTGTCAGGGTGCCTTTAAGAACAAGGCACTTAAAAAACCCTGGGAGGTGGTGTCCTATGTCAGCATGCCCACAGGCCCTCAGGGAGCTGGAGTCCAACACCAGCATCCTGGAGGCCCTGAGAGCTGGAGTCCCGCACCTGCGTCCCACAGGACCTCTGTGAGCTGGTGTTACATACCAGCCCACTGGGGTTGTACTGTGCCAGATGAGGTCCTGGGAAACCTTACCGCCACACCCATTCCTTGCAGAGCACCCTGAGATGCAGGCTCTGGGCGTTCTTTGGCAAGTGGAGCATCTCCCTGATGAGCTATCAAGAGGGCTTCATGGACTTTTATTTTTTTTCATTCCAAAGTCCGAGATACAGAGAGGAGGAGAGACAGTGAGGAAGATGTTCCGTCCGACGATTCACCCTCCAAGTGAGCTGCAACAGCCGATCCCCTCGGCACCCACTCTGCTGGGGCCTCAGCGAGAGGGTCCCCCTCGGAACTGCATCCTCGCTGCTGGGGACTCAACGAGAGGGTCACGCTTGGGACCCCCTCTGCTGGGGCCTCAGCGAGAGGGACAGCCGCAGCCCCACTCCCTCGATGCTGGGATCTTAGAGTGAAGGAACACCGAACCCCCCTTTCTTTCTGCTACGGTCTCAGTGAGAGGGACCCTCGGCCCTCCTTTCTCTCTCTCTGTTTCTCTCTCTGCTGGGGCCTCAGCAAGAGGTTCCCCTCGGGACTCCCTCTGTGGGGGCTTCAGGGAGAGGGACCATTTGCTGCCCTCTCTCTCTGTTCTCTGGTGGGAACTCAGCGCGAGGGTGCCACTTGTACCCCACCTCTCTCTCTGCTGGGGCCTCAGCGAGAGGGACTCACAACCGCCCCCTTTCTCTCTCTCTCTGATGGGGCCTCAGCGAGAGGGACCCTCTGAGCCAGAACCTGAGAGAGGGTCCCCCTCGGGACCCCGTCTGCTGCGGCCTATGTAAGAGGGACCACCGGAACCCCCTCCCTAGCTGCTGGGGCCTCAGTGACACAGACCACCAAGCACCCCTCCATCTCTGCTGGGGCCTCAGTGAGAGGGTGCACCTTAGACACTCCCTCTCTCTCTGCTGGAGCCTCAGCCAGAAGGTACCCGTCGGGACACCCTCTCCCCGGGCCTCAGGAAGAGGCTCCTCCTTGGGACCCCCTCCGTCTCTGCTGGAGCCTCAACGAGAGGGTCATCCTCTAGACCCCCTCTGCTGGGGCCTCATCGAGAGGAACTCCCTCAAGACACCCTCTGCTGGGGCCTCAGCGAGAGGGCTCCCCGGAGCCCTCTCCCTCACTGCCGGGGCCTCAGTGAGAAGGTCCCCCTCGGACCCCCTCTGCTGGTTCCTCAGCTAGAGGGACCCTTGGCACCCTCCTCTCTCTTCTGTTGGGCCTCTGAAAGAAGTCAGCACTTGGACCCCCTTCTCTCTGCTGGGGCCTCAGGGAGTGGGACACTCGGCCCCCTCTCTCTGCTGGGGCCTCAGCGAAGGATCCCCTAGGGACCCCCTCTGCTGTGGCCAAAGCGAAAGGGACCTCTGGCGACTCCTCCCTCGCTGCTGGGCCTTAGCAAAAGAGAACACTCGGGACCCCCTCTACTAGGGCCTCAGCGAGATTGTCCACCTTGGGACCTCCCCTGCTGGGGCCACAGTGGGAGAGTCCCCCTCGGACCGCACATCTCTGCTGGGACCTAAGCGAGAGGGTCCCCATTGGGACCCCCTCAGCTGAAGCCTCAGCAAGAGGGACCCTCAAGCTGCTGGTGCCTCAGCAAGAGGGTCCCACTCTGAACCCATTCTACTGGGGCCTTGGCGAGAGGGAACCTCGTCCCCCTCTATCTGTCTGTCTGTTTCTGCTAGGGCCTCAGCGAGAGGGTCCTCCTCGGGACCCCCAATCTCTCTTGGGGCTTCAGTGAGAGGGACCATTGGCACCCCTCGCTCTCTCTCTCTCTCCTCTCCTGGGGCCTCAGAGAGAGGGACCCTCGGCTGCCCACTCTCTGTCTAACCCTGCTGGGGCCTCAGTGAAAGTGTCCCCCTCGGGAGCCCTTCTGCTTGGACCTCAGTGAGAGGGACCCTTTGCCCCCCCCTTCCCTCCCTATCTCCTGAGGCATCTGTGAGAAGGTCCATCTCAGGAGCCCCTCTGCTGGGGCCTCAGCGAGAGGAACCCCCGGCGAACCGTTCCCTCACTGCTGGGGCCTCAGTGAGAGGGTCCCCCTCGGGACACCCTCTGCTGGGGCCTCAGCCAGGTGGAACGCTGGCGACCCCTCCCTCGCTGCTGGGGCCTCAGCAAGAGGTACCCCTTGGGACCCCTTCTGCTGTGGCCTCAGCCACAGGGACACCTGGAGCCATCTAACCTTTCTGCTGGGGCCTAGGCGAGAAGGTACCACTCGGACCCCCTCTGCTGCGGCCTCAGCAAGAGTGCCCCCCGAGCCCCCTTCCCTCTCTGTGGATGCCTCAGCGGGAGGGTCCCCCTCGGGACCCCCTCTGCTGGAGCCTCAGCGAGAGTGTTCCTCTCGGACCCCTCCTCTCTCCCTACTGTGGCCTCAGCGAGAGGGTCCCCCTCGGAACCCCTCTGCTGGGACCTCATCGAGAGAGATCCTCATTACCTGACCCTCACTCTCTGTTGGGGCCTCAGCAAGAGGGTCCACCTCAGGAACCCCGTCTTCTAGGGCCTCAGTGTGGTGTCCAAGGGTGTCAAGCCTCAGCCTGCCAGGCAGATGGCCTATATAGCTGCTGCTTCAAGTCCTGGTTGTTTCCCCTGCAATCAGGCTCCCTGCTGATGATCCTGGGACAGCAGTGGAGGATGGTGCAGGGGTTGTGCCCCTGTTCCCCGTGAACCTTTATGACATGTGAATGAAGCTCCTGGTTCCTGGGCTTGTCCTGACCCTGCCACAGCTGGCTCTGGTGGAAGTGAGCCAGCAGATGCAAGAAAGTTTGCTCTGTCTCACTCTCTGTTCCTCTGTGCTTTAAAGCAAACATAACAGAGGGATACAGGCAGGCAGGAAGGAAGAGAAAGAAAGCTGCTGGCTTCCTGGGAGGGAGTGTGCTGTGTGCTGTGTACTGTGCTGTGGCTCTAGACTGCTTTTGTCTGCCAACGCGGACCCCAAGGACATGTGTAGTGTTTCAGTCCTGGGACTCCTGTGCAACCTCTCCGAAGAATGTCCTTGAGAGTGAATGTCTCTCAAGCCAGGTTTGTTTCCCTTGTTTGTGCAGTAGAGCCTGGAGGAGCGTCCTGCAATGAGTCCTGCTGACCACGAGAGGGTGCGCAAAGCTGCCCTATCTACCCCTGGTTGTCCTCAGGCCTTTTGAGCACAAGAAGGCCCAGCCAGAGCCATCCTAGTGTTAGGTGGGGGTCCATTACAGTGTTCCTGGATATGTGTCGCTGGAAGATTGGGGTCCAAGGCAGAACAGCCCTCATACCAAGGTCCAGGAGGGTTTGGAGGACACTTGTAGCTTTGCATCAGGCTGAGGCTCTGTGCTAGGAAGTGGCTGTGTGCCTTCACCAGCAAGGTACAACCTAGGGCACGGGGAGAAACCTGGGAGCTGGAGTCTCACATCAGCGTGCCCAAGGCCCTCTGAGAGCTGGAGTCCCACATCAGCATGCCAACAGACCCTCTGGGACCTGGAGTTGCACACAGGCTGACAAGCCCTGATTTTTCACAGATGTGGTCCCCAGAAACATTTACACCACCTCCTTTCCTAGCTGAGCAACCCTAGGTAGGCCCTTGGCTTTCTTTACCAAGTGGAGCAGCTCCTTGATGGGCTGCGGAGAGGCCTTCATGTGGTTTTGCATGTGTGGAGTGGCAGTTATGGTGATACAACACGTGGTATTCCTCTGCCTAGCTCGGTGGGTGTGTGCTGTGTGCTGTGTCCTGTGGTTCTAGACTGCTTTTGTCTGCCAATGCAGACCCCAAGGGCATACGTAGATCTTCCGTCCTGGCATTCCTGTGAAACCTCTTCAAAAAGTGTCCTTGATAGTGAATTTCTCTCAGGCCAGGTTTGATTCCCATGTCTGGGCAGGAGAGACTGGAAGAGCGTCCTGCCGTGAGTTCAACTGTACACGAGAGAGCGTGCAAAGCTGCCTTTCTACCCCTTGTGGGCTCAGGCCTTTTGAGCACAAGACGGCCTGGCCCAAGGCATCCTAGCATCAGCTGGTACTCCCGGACAGTGTTCCTGGACACAGGATGCTGGAATATTGGGGTCCAAGGCAGAACAGCCCGCATACCAAGGTCCAGGTGTGTGTATAGGATGCCTGTGTCCTTGCATCAGCCCAGGCCTCTGTGCTAGGAGGTGGCTGTGTGCCTTCACCAGCAAGGAACATCACAGGGCACTGGGGAAACCTGCGAGCTGGAGTTCCACGTCAGGGCACCCAGAGGCCCTGTGGGAGCTGGAGTCCCACATCAGTCTCTCCAAGGTGCCTCTGAAACATGGAGACTCACATCAGTTTGTCCATGGTCCCTCTGAGAGTTGAAATCCTAGGTCATTGTGCCCACGCACCCTCTGTGTGCTAGTGTCCCACGTCAGTGTGCCCATGGACCCTCTGGGACCTGGAGTTACTCAACAGCTGACTAGCACTGGTCTTTCACAGATGAGATCCTTGGAAACATTTACACACTCTCTTTCCTCACAGAGCACCATTAGGGGCAGGAACTAGGTGTTCTTTAGCAAGTGGTGAAGCTCCCTGATGGGTTGCATAGAGGCCTTTGTGCATTTTTGCATTTGTGGAGTGGCAGTTAGTGTGATACACCACTCGGACTTCTTCTGCTTAGCTGGGTGGAATCTGGGCATGTGGGCTCCTAAGCCAGGAGCAGGTGGATGGGTAAGTAAACACCAGAGGTCACCAGTCATCTGGAATAGGAAGTCCCAGGCCTTAGCTGCTGCAAGAGCACCCTGGACATGCATTCTCACTGTCTAGCAGGGATGGTGGATGGGGAGCCACCAAACCTGCAAAAGGGAGGGCCTCCCATGCCATCTTCAAGAATGGGATCACAGGGACCATATTCCATTCTACAAGGCATCATATTAAACATGTGTCGTGTGCATTGGAGGCATGGATTTGGTTCCAGAGTGCCCTGTCAAATGCAATTGCCCTCTCGTTCACCAGGGAATGCTTCACCCTATTCCAGGACCATCCTGGATTCAAGACCCTTTCTCCTGCAGGCCACCTGTGAACCATCAGCTGCCACTGATGTGCCACCTGAACCAAGAAACCCCAACATCTGACGTGTCTTCTCCACAGAGGCTTTCTCACCAGGAGAGGTAGAGTAGCAGCATGCCTGGATGCCTTGTTGGTGCCCGCTGCTCTCTCAGCACGGAACAGCCAAAGTTGTGCCAGCAAGGGGGACAGGTACTTTCAGTGGCCTGTTGAAGGAGGTGCTGAAGAAACTGGTAAGGGATGGAGTCGGGTGGTGCGGGTTTTGGTGGTTGGGGAGGGGTCCTAAAATGTCAAGCCTCAAGCCTGCGAGGCTTGTGTGCAGTTAAGCTGTATGGGTGCTGCTTCAAGACCTGACAGCATCCTCTGCAGTCCAGCTCCCTGCCGATGGTGCTGGGAGAGCAATGGAAGTTGCTGCAGGAGCTTGTGCCCCTGTGGCCCTGTGCCCCTGTGGGACATGTGGAGGGAGCTACTGGTTCCCGGGCTTGACCTGGCCCAGCCACATCTAGCTCTGGTGGTGGTCCCTGGGGATGAGAGGCAGCAGATGCAAGAAAGATTGCTCTCTCTCTCTCCCTCTCTGTTCCTGTGTGCTCCAAGCAAACAGGACAGCTTCAGGCAGGCAGGCAAGAAGGCAGGAAGAGAGAGATTGCTATTGGCCTCCTGGCAAGGAGTGTGCTGTGTGCTGTGTGCTGTGTGCTGTGCTGTGACTGAAGACTGCTTTTGTCTGCCAATGCGTACCCCAAGGGTGTGCGTAGGGCTTCTGTCCTGAGACTCCTGTGAAACCTCTCCAAAGTGTGTTCTTGAGAGTGGATGTCTCTCAGACCGGGTTTGTTTCTCTTGTGCAGGAGAGCCTGGAGGAGCATCGTGCAGTGAGTCCTGCTGTCCACGAGAGGGCGCATAAGCCGCCCTTTCTCCTCCTGGTTGGGCTCATTCCTTTTGAACACTAGACAGCCAAGCCCCAGCCATCCTAGTGTCAGGTGGGGGTCCTGGAGAGTGTTCCTGGATACTTGCCCCTTGAAGATTGGGGTAAGGCTGAAAAGCCTGCAAACGAAGGTCCAGGAGGGGGTTGAGGATGATTGTGGTCTTTTTTGTTTTGTTTTGTTTTGTTTTTGTTTTTGTTTTTTTCAATTCATTTTTATTTTTATTTTTTTTAATTATTTATTATTTAACTTCAGTAATTACATTGTATTATGTGACACAGTTACATAGATACTTGGGTTCTCCCACCCCTCCCCAAACCCTCCCACCATGGTGGATTCCTCCACCTTGTTGCATACCCACAGCTCAAGTTTAGTTGAGATTTCCCCATTGCAAGCGTATACCAAACTTAGAGTCCAGTATCTTATTGTCCCGTCAAGTTCAACGGCTTCTTAGGTATACACTCTCTGGTCTGAAGACAGAGCCAACAGAGTATCATCCCAGTCAATTGAAAGCTCCAACATACTATCAGCAAAAATTTACATCATTATGGAATTAATTGGCATAGTAATGAGTAACCAATATGTTAAAAGTAAATGCGAGTTCCCAGCCACCTTCTGTGACCACCTCACCTATACTTCAATTTTAGTTTATACACAACATATAACATTCAAAACATAACATGTTATACATAACATCATATCATCTTAAATCAAGGCAAACATGTGGTATTTAACCTTTTGGGATTGGCTCATTTCCCTTAGCATTATGGTTTCCAGTTTGGCCCATTTGGCCACAAAGAACTGCATTTTGTTTTTTTTAATAGCTGAGTAGTATTCCATGGAGTAGATGAACCATAGCTTTCTTATCCAATCCTCTGTTGATGGGCATTTTGGTTGTTTCCAAGTTTTTGCAATTACTGATTGTGCTGCTATGAACATAGGAGTGCATGTTGGTTTCTCATAGAAGAAGTGTTCTGGATATATTCCTAGAAGTGCTATTGCTGGATCATACGGTATGTTGAATTTGGACCTCTGTGCTAGAAGTGGCTGTGTGCCTTCACCATTAAGATACCACATAGGACATGTGGAGAGCGCTGGGAGCTGGACTTCCACATTAGGGCACCCAGAGGCCCTGTGGTAGATGGAGTCCCATGTCAGCGTGCCCACAGTCCCTATGGGAGCTGGAGACTCACATTAGCGTGCTCATGGGCCTCTGAGAGCAGGAGACCCATGTCAGTGTGCACATGGGCCCTCTGGGATACTGAGTCCTAGTTCAGCGTGCCCATGTGTCCTGTTGGGAATTGGGGTCTCATGTCACTGTGCCCATGGGTCTTGTAGGAGCTTGATACAAACGTCAGTGTGCCCACAGGCACTCTGGGAGTTGGAGTCCCACGTCAGTGTGCAGAAGGACCCTCTGATACCTGGAGTTACTCACTGACTGGCTAGCATTGATCTTTCGCAGATGAGCTCACCGGAAACCTTGCCACTACCCCCTTTCATCACAAAGCACCCTTGGGGACAGGGCCTGGGCTTTCTTTAGCAAGTGCAACTGCTCCCCGATGGGCTGCAGAGAGGCCTTCGTGTATTATTGCATGTGTGGGGTGGCAGTTAGGGTGATACAGCACTCGGCCTTCCTCTGCCTAGCTGGGTGGTGTCTGGGCTTGTGGGATTCTAAGGATGGAACAGTGGAAGGACGAGTAAGTACCAAAGGACACCAGTCATCTGGAATAGGAAGTCCCAGGCCTTAGCTTCTGCGAGAGCACCCTGGAACATGCAGTCCCACTTTCCAGCAGGTAGGACGGTGGCCTGGGAGCAACCAAGGCCTGCACAAAATAGGCCCTCCCATGCCATGGGCAGGCATGGGTTCACGAGGACCATTTTGCCTTCTTCAGGGCATCCTTGGAAACACTTGGGGGAGGAGGGTCAGGCATCGCCATCGTGTGCATTGGAGGCAGGAATTTGGCCCCACAACCCCCTACCAAATGCCATTGGCCTTTCGTTCACCAGGGAATGCTTCACCATTCTCCAGGGGCATCCTGGATTTAAGACTCTTTCTCTTGCAGGACACCTGGGGACCATCAGCTGCCACTGATGTGCCACCTGCCACAAGACACCTCAACAGCTGACGTGTACTCTCCACAGAGGTCCATCTCATTAGACAGATAGAGTAGCAGCATGCCTGGATGCCCTGTTGGTGCCCTCTGTTCTCTCATCGCACAACAGCAAAAGTTATGCAAGACTGGAGGACAAGTACATTCACGGGCCTGGTGAAGGAGCTGCTGAAGAATGCTGCTAGGGGTGGAATCGGTGGAGCGGGTTGGGGTGGTGCTGCGTGGTGTCCGAGGGCCTCAAGCCTCAGCCTGCCAGGCAGATGGCCTGTATGGGTGCTGCTTTAAGTCCTGACTGCTTCCCCTGCATTCTAGCTCCCTGCCGATGCTCCTGGGAGAGTAGTGGAGAATGGCGCATGGGCTTGTGCTCCTGTGCCCCTGTGGGACATGTGGAAAAAGCTGCTGGTGTCCGTTCTTGTCCTGGCCCAGCCACATCTGGCTCTGGTGGTGGTCCTTGGGAAGTGAGCCAGAGGATGCAAGAAAGATTGCTCTCTCTCCTTCTCTGTTCCTTTGTGCTTCAAACAAAACAGGACAGATTCAGACAGGCATGCAGGAGGGAAGGAAGTGAAAGAAAGCTACTGTCCTGGGTGGTAGGGAGTCCAGAAGCAGAGGATCCTCCACTCTGCTGGGGTCCAGCACCAGAGGACCGCCTTCTGCTGCTGGGGTGCGGCAGCAGAGAACCCCCTCTGCTCTTGCGGTCGAACACCAAAGGACCCTCCTTCTGCTGTGTCTGGCAGCAGAGGACCCCCCTATTTTACTGGTGTCCGAGAGTGAAGGTCCTCCCTCTGCTGCTGTGGTCGGGAAACCAGAGGACACCCCTCAGCTGTTGGGGTCTGCCACCAGAGGACCCTCCTCTGTTTTTGGGGTCTGGCAGCAGAGGACCTTCCTCTGCTGTGTTCTGGTAGCAGAGGACCCTCCTCCCTGCAGGGATATGGCAGCAGAAGACCCTCATCTGCTGCTCGGTGTGGTACCATGACCCTCCCCTGCTGCTGGGGTCCGGCAGCAGAGGACCATTGTCCCTGCTGAAGTCCGGAATGAGAGAACCCTCCTCCCTGCTCTGGTCCGGCTGCAGAAGACCCTCCTCTGTTGGTGGGGTCAGGCACCAGAGGACCCCCTCTCTTGCTGGTTTCCGGCACCAGATGACCCTGCTCTGCTGCTGCGGTCTGGCAGCAGAGGACCCTCCTTCTGCTGGGTTCCGGCAGCAGAGGACCCTCCACACTGCTGGGGTCCAGCACCAGAGGACCGCCTTCTGCTGGGGTCCGGCAGCAGAGAACCCCCTCTGCTTTTGGGGTCCAACACCAAAGGACGCTTCTATGCTACTGGGTCTGGCACCAAAGGACCCTCCTTCTGTTCGGTCTGGCAGCAGAGGACCCCCCTCTTCTGCTGGTTTCCGGGAGTGGAGGTCCTCCCTCCTCACTGCTGTGGTCCGGCACCAGAGGACCAACCTCAGCTGTTGGGGTCAGGCACCAGAGGACCCCCCTCTCTGCTGAGGTCCAGCCAAAGAGAACCTCCTCTGCTGCTTGGGTCGGGCACCAGAGGACACCCCTCTCTGCTTGGGTCCAGCACCAGAGGACCCTCCTCTCTGCTGGGGTGGAGCAGCAGAATACCCTCCTCTCTGCTGGGGCCTGGCATTAGAAGACGCTCCACTGCTGCTGCGTCCGACAGCAGAGGACCCTACTCTTCTGCTGGACCCCAGCTGAGAGGAAGCAGCAGAGGACCATCCTCTCTGCTGGTGTCTAGCATGAGAGGACCCTTCTCTCTGCTGGGGTGCAGCAGAAAGGAAGCAGCAGAGGACGTTCCTCGCAGCTGGAGTCCTGAAGCAGAGGACCCTCCTCTTCTTTCCTGTTCCAGCAGCAGAGGACCCTCCTCTCCTTCTGTCAGATCTCAGCAGTAGAGCAGCGTCATCTCCTGCCTGACACAGCAGAGAGGAGGGTTCTCGGCTGCTGAACCCCAGGCTAGAGGAGTCTCCTCTGCTACGGGACCCCAGCAGGGAGGAAGTTGCAGAGGACACTCATCTCCTGCTGGATCCCAAAGAGAGGACAAAGCACAGGACCCTAATCTTCGGCTGGGATCTGACAGATGAGGACCTTGTTTCTGCTGGGTTCCGTCAGCAGAGGACCCTCCTCCCTCCTGGGGTCCATCAGCAGAGGACCCTCTTCTGCTGCTCGGGTCCGGCACCAGAAGACCCTCCTCCCTGCTGGGTTCTGGAGGCAAGAGGGCCGTCCTCCCAGGTAGGATCTGGTGGCAGAGAACCACCCTCTCTGCTGGGTACAGCAGCAGAGCATCCACCACTGCTGCTGTTGTCTGAAACAAGAGGACACCCTTCTCTGCTGGGGTCTAGCACCAGAGGACCCTCCTCTGCTGCTGGCGTCTGGCACCAGAAGATCCCCCTCTGCTGATGGGGTCCAGCACCAGAGGACCTCCGTATGCTCCTGTGGTCTGGCAGCAGAGAACACTCCTTCTGCTGGGTTCCTGCAGCAGAGAACTCCCCTCTGCTGCTAGGGTCCGGCACCAGAGGAACACCTTGTTCTGCTGTGGTGCAGTACCCAAGTACTCTCCTCTCCTACTGGGGTCCAGCGGCAGAGGACCCTCTACTCTGCTGGGGTCCAGCACCAGATTACCGCCTTCTGCTGCTGGGGTGCGGCAGCAGAGGACCCACCTCTGCTGCTGCACCCCAGTAGAGAGGTAGCAGCAAAGGACCCTCCTCTCCTGCTGGACCCCTGCAGCAGAGGACCCGCCTCTGCTGCTGGACCACAGCAGAGGGGAAGTTGCAGAGGAACCTTGTTTCCTACTGGACCCCAAAGAGAGGACACGCAGAGGATCCTACTCTTCTACTGGCGTCCTGCAGCAGAGGACGCTCCTCTTCTGCTGGGTTCCAGCAACAGAGGATCCTCCTCTCTGCTGGAGTCCGGCAGCAGAGGATCCTCCTCTCTCCTGATGTCCGGCAGCAGAGGAAGTCCTCTCTGCTGGATTCCGGCAGCAGAGAGCCCCTTATGCTGTTTGGGTCTGGCAGCAAAGAACCCCCCTCTTCTGCTGGGTTTTGGTACCAGAGGACCTCCTTGTCCTGCTGGGGTTTGGTAGCAAATGACACTCCTTATGCTGGGTTCTGGCAGCAGACAACACCCATGTTCTGCTGGGGTCGAGCAGCAGAGTTCCTCCCTCTGCTGTTGGTGTCTGGAAGCACAGGACTCCCCTTTGATGCTAGGGTCCGGCACCAGAGGACCCCCTCTGCTGCTGGGGTCTGGCAGCAGAGGACCCTCCTTCTGCTGGGTTCCTGCAGCTGAGGACCCTCCTCCCTGCCTTGGTACGGCAGCAGAGTCCCTCCTCTCTGCTTGGGTCTGGCACAACACCACCCTACACTCTGCTGGGGTCCAGCAACAGAGAACCCTCCTCTGTTGCTGGGGTCCAGCAACAGAGGACACCATTCTCTGCTGGGGTCCAGCACCAGAGGACCCTCCTCTCAGCTTGCTCGAGCAGCAGAGGACCTTCATCTCTGCTAGGGCCCGGCACCAGAGGACAATCCTCTACTGCTCAGGTCAGACAGCAGAGGACACTCCTCCCTGCTGTGGTCTGGCAGCAGAGAACCCTCCTCTGCTTTTGGGGTCTGGCACCAGAGGACCTCCCTCTCTGCTGGGTTCCAGCAACAGAGGATCTTTCTCTGTGCTGGGGTGTTTCACCAGATGACACCCCTCTCTGCTGGGGTCCAGCACAGGACGACCCTCCTATGTGCTGGAGTCCCCCAGCAGAGCACCCTCCTCTCCTGGGGTCTAGCACGAGAGGACCCTCCTTCTCTTCTGGGGTCCTGCAGCGCAGGACCCTGCTCTCTGCTGGGGTCCGGCAGCAGAGTACCCTACTCTCTGCCGTGGTCCCACACCAGAAGACCCTCCTCTGCTGCTGGGGTCTGGCAGCAGAGAACCATTCTCCCTGCTGTTTTACGGCAGAAGAGTCTGCTCTACTGCTGCTGGGGTCTGGTAGCAGAGGACCCTTCACTCTGTAGGACCCCAGCAGAGAGGCGAGTCCTCTGCTGCTTCCTCTCTGCTGGGGTCTGACAGCACCAGAGGACCCTCCACTGCTGCTGGGGTCTAGCATCAGAGTACCCCCCTCTGTAGCTTGGTTCCGGCACCAGAGGACCCACCTCTGCTGATGGTGCCGGCAGCAGATGACCCTACTGCCTGCTGTTTTCCAGCACCAGAGCACCCTGCTCTGCTGCTGGGGTCTCGAAACAGAAGACCCTCCACTCTGTTGGACCCCAGCAGAGAGGTAGCAGCAAAGGAGCCGCCACTCTGATGGTTTCTGGCAGCCGAGGACCCTCCTCTCCTACTATGGTCCGGCAGCAGAGGACCATCGTCCCTGCTGAGGTCCAGAAGAATGAACCCTCCTTCCTGCTGTGGTCCTTCATCAGAGGACCACCCTCTGCTGTTCTGGTCCAGCATCAGAGGACCCCCTCTCTGCAGGGGTCTCTTCTCCGCTGGGGTCCAGCACCAGAGGAAGCAGCACAGGAACCTCCACTCTGCTGGGGTCCTGCAGCAGATGACACACCACTTCTGCTGGGTTTAAGCAGCAGAGTTCATACTCTCCTGCGGGACACCTGCAGCATAGGACCCTCCTCTGCTGCTGGAGCCCAGCAGAGAGGAAGTACAGAGGACACTCAACTCCTGTTCGACCCCAAAGAGAGGATGCGGCAGAGGAACCTCCTCTTCTGCTGGGGTCCGGCAGCAGAGGACCATGCTCTCTACTGGGTCTCGCAGCAGAGAACACTCCTCTCTGCTGGGGTCTGGCAACAGAGGACCCTACTCCCTGCTGGGGCCTGGCAGCCGAGGACCCACCTCCCTGCTGGGATTCAGCAGTGGAGGACCCTCCTCTGCTGCTGGGGTCCGGCAACAGAGGAACCTCGTTCCTGCTGTGTTCCGGCAGCAGAGGATTCTCCTTCCTGCTGGATTCGGACAGCAGAGGAACCTCCTCTGCTGAAGGAACATAGCAGAGTTAAAGCATCAGATGACCCTCTTCTCTTCTGGGGTACAGCATCAGAGACCCTCCTTTCTGCTGGACCCCAGCACAGAGAAAGCCGCAGAGGACAATCCTCTCTGCTGAGGTACAACAATAGAGTACCCTCCTCTCTGCTGGGGTCTGGCAACATTAGACCCTCATCTGCTGCTGATGTTCAGCAGCAGATGCCTCATCTGCTGCTGATGTTCAGCAGCAGATGCCCATCCTCTGCTTTTGGTGTCTGGAAGCATAAGACACTCTTCTCCGTTGGACCCTATTAGAGAGGAATCAGCAGAGGACCATCCTCTCTACTGGGGTACAGCAGTAGAGGACCCTCCTCTCTGTTGGGGTCCATCACCAGAGGATCCGCCTCTCTGCTGGGGTCCAGCAGAGAAGAAGCAGCAGAGGACTCTCTTCTATGCTGGAGTCCAGAGGAGGACCCTCATCTCTGTTGGCGTCCGGCAGCAGAGGACCATCCTCTTCTGCTGGGGTCCGGCAGCACAAGATCCTCCTCTCTGCTGCTGCCTGGAACCATAGGTTCCCCCTCACTGCTGTTTTCCTGCAGAGAGAAAGGAGCAGAGGACAATCCTCTTCTGTTGGACAATAAAGAAGGAAGCAGCAGGGGACCCTCCTGTTCTGCTGGGTCTGGCAACAGGGGACCCTCCTTCCTTCTGTGGTCCGGCAGCAGATGACACTCGTCCCTGCGGGGTCCGGCAGCAGAGGACCATCCTCTCTGCTGGCGTCCGGCAGCAGAGGACCATCCTCTCTGCTGGGTTCAGCAGCAGAAAACTTCCCTCTTCTGCAGGGATCCGGCACCAGAGAACACCCCTCTGCTGGGGTCGGGCAGCAGAGGGTCCTACTCTACTGCTGGTGTCCGGAAAAATAGGACCCTCCTCCCCGTTGGACCCCAGTGGAGAAGAATCAGCAGAGGACCGTCCTCTCTGCTGGAGTCCAGCAGTAGAGTACTCTCCTCCCTGCTGGGGTCCAGCACCAGAGGACTCTCCTCACTGCGGCTGTCCAGCATAGACGAAGCAACAGAGGACCCTCCTCTCTGCTGGGTTCCAGCAGAAGAAGACCCTCTTCTTTACTGGGGTCCGGCAGCAGATTACACTCCTGTATTGCTGGGGTACCGCTGCAGAGGACCCACTTCCCTGCTGGGGTCTCTCAGCAGTGGATAATCCACTTTGCCTTGCTTCCAGCAGCTGAGGACCCTCCTCTCCTGTTGAACCCCTGCAGAAGATGACCCTCCTATGCTGCACGACCTCAGCAGAGAAGAAGTTCTAAAGGACCCTCATTTCCTCATGGACTTCAAAGAGAGGCCGCAGCAGAGGACCCTCCTCTTCTGTTGTGGTCGGGGAGCAGAGGACACTCTTCTTCTGCTGGGGTCCGGCAACAGAGGACCCTTCGCTCTGCTGGGGTCCAGGAGCAGAGGACCCACTCAATGCTGGGGTCCGGAAGCAGTGGACCTCCTCTGCTGGACCCCAGCAGGGAGGAAGCAGCAGAGGACCCTCCTCTCTTCTGTGATCCAGCACCAGAGGACACTCCTCTCTGCTCTGCCAAAACAAAGAGGAAGCAGCAGAGGACCCACCTCTCTGCCTGGGTTCGGCACCATATGACGTTCCTCTCTGCTGGGTCTAGCACGTGAGGACCCTCGTCTGTGCTAGGGTCCAGCGAGTAAAATGCTGCAGAGGACCCTTCTCTCTGCTGGAGTCCAGCAGCCAAGGACCCTCCTATCCTGCTGAACACCAAAGAGAGGAAGCAGGAGAGGACCTCTCTGCTGGGGTCAGGCTCCAGAAGACACTCCTTCCTGCTGGGGACAGGCAGCTGAGGACCCTGGTCTCTGCTGGGGTACAGCAGAAGAAGACCCCTCTCTGCTTCAGGTATTCGGCATCAGAGTACCCTCCCCTCTGCTGGGGTGCGGCTGCAGAGGACCCTGTTCTCTGCTGTGTTCCTGCAGCAAAGGACCCTCCTCTGCTGCTGGGGTCCGACAGTAGTGGAATCTCTCTCTGCTGGGTTCCGGCACCAGAGGATCCTCCTCTGCTGCTGGGGTCCGGTACAACAGGACCATCCTCCCTGCTGTCGTCCGGCACCAGAGGAACATCCTCTGCTGCTAGGGTCCTGCATCAGAATACCATCCTCTGCTGCTTGGGTCCGGCATCAAAAGACTCCCTTCTCTGCATGGGTCCTGCAGCACAGGACCCTCGACTGCTGCTGGGGTCCGAACCAGAGGACCCCCCTCTCTAATTGGACCAGCATCAGAGGACCCTCCTCACTGCTGGGGTCCAGCAGCAGAGGACCCTCCCTCTGCTGGTGTCCGGCACCACAGGAACCACCTCCCTGCTGGCGTCTGGTACCAGATTACCCTCCTCTGCTGCTGGGTTCCGGCACCAGAAGACCCCCCTCTCTGCATGGGTCCTGCAGCACATGACCCTTAACTGCTGCTGGGGCACGGCAGCAGAGAACCCCCTCTCTGATTGGGTCCAGCAGCAGAGGACACCCCTCTCTAATTGGGTCCAGCAGCAGAGGACCTTCCTCTCTGCTGGGGTCTGGCAACAGAGGACCCTCCTGTCTGCTGTAGTGCAACACCAGAGAAGCCTCGTCTTCTGCTGAGGCCCAGCAGCGGAGGAAACTCCTCTCTGCTGGGGTCCAGAAGCGGAGCACCCTCCTTTCTGCTGAGTTCCAGCACCAGAGGACCTTCTTCTCTGCTAGGATCCAGCACCAGAAGACCCTCCTCTCTGTTGGTTCCGACATCCGAGAATCCTCCTCTATGCTGGCGTCCGGCAGTAGAGGACCCTCTTTTCTGCTGGGGTCCTGCAACACAGGACCCTCCTCTCTTTTTGGGTCTGCCAGCAGAGGACGCTCCTTCCTGCTGGTGTCCGGCAGCAGAGGACCTTCATCCATGCTGGAAAGCCTTGGAGGAGCGTCCTGCACTGAGTGCTGGTGGCCACAGGAGGGCGCCCAAAGCCGCCGTTCGTTCTTTCTTTTCTTTTTTTCTTTTCTTTTTTACACATTTATTTATTTTATTCCAAGGTCAGATATACAGAGAGGAGGAGAGACAGAGAGGAAGATCTTCCGTCCGATGAGTCACTCCCCAAGTGAGCCACAATGGCTGGTGCACGCCAATCCAAAGCCGGGAACCTGGAGCCTCTTCTAGATCTCCCATGTGGGTGCAAGTTTCCAAAGCCTTGGGCCGTCTCAACTGCTTTCCCAGGCCACAATCAGGGATCTGGATAGGAAGTGGAGCAGCCGGGATTAGAACCGGTGCCCATATGGGATCCCAGCACGTTCAAGGCGAGGACGTTAGTTGCTAGGCTACGGCGCTGGGCCCGAAGCTGCCCTTTCTACCTGTGGTGGGCTCAGGCATTCTGAGCTCTAGACAGTCCAACCCGAGCCATCCTAGGGTGAGTTGGGGGTCCCGGACAGTATTCTGGTACACGTGCTGTTGAAAGATCAGGCCTCCAAGGCCGAACAGCTCACATACCAAAGCCCGGAAGGGAGGGGTGCAGGAGGTTTGGGGCCTAGCATCAGCCCAGGCCTCTGTGATAGGAAGTGTCAGGGTGCCTTTAACAGCAGGGCACTTAAAGAACCCTGGGAGATGGACTCTCACATTAGCATGCCCACAGGCCCTCAGGGAGCTGGAGTCCCATGCCTGCGTCCTCCGAGCCCTCTGGGAGCTGGTGTTAAACACCAGACCACTGGGGTTGTACTTGGCCAGATGAGGTCCCGGGAAACCTTACCGCCAACCACATTCCTCGCAGAGCACCCTGAGATGCAGGCTCCGGGAATTCTTTGGCAAGTGGAGCAGCTCCCTGATGGGCTGCCAAGAGGTCTTTATGGACCGTTTTTTTTTTTTATTACAAAGTCCGAGATACAGAGAGGAGGAGAGACAGAGAGGAAGATCATCCGTCCAATGATTCACTCTCCAAGTGAGCCGCAATGGCTGGTGCACGCCAATCCGAAGCTGGGAACTTGGAACCTCTTCCATGTGGGTGCAGGCTCCCAAAGCTTTGGGCCGTCCTTGACTGCTTTGCCATGCCACAAGCAGGGAGCTGGATGGGAAGTGGAGCAGCCGGGATTAGAACCGGTGCCCATATAGGATCCCCGTGCGTTCAAGGCAAGGACTTTGGCCACTAGGCCACGCTGATGGGCCCCGGCTTCATGTATTTTTGCATGTGTTGGGTGGTGGTTAGGGTGATACACTACTCGGCCTGCCTTGGCCTAGCTGAGTGGTGTCTGGGCACGTGGGCTCCTAAGCCAGGAGTCAGGTGGATGGGCAAGTAGGCACCAGAGGTCACCAGCCATCTGCAATAGGAAGTCCCAGGCCCTAGCTGCTAAAGAAAGCACCCTGCAACATGCAACCCTGCTGTCCAGCACATATGATGATGGCCAGGGAGCCACCAAGGCCCGCACAAGGTAGGGCTTTCAGGGCCTGTGCTTCCTGCACACAACAGGGTGCACAAAGCTGCCTTTCCTATCTCTAGCTAGCACTTGAGGGGTCAGCCATCCCTGTCATGTGCTTTGGAGGCAGGAATTTGGCCTCACAGCCTCCAGCCAGATGCTGCTGCCCTCTTGTTCACCAGGGAGTGCTTCACCCTCCTCCATGGATCCTTCTGGATTCAAGACTCTTCCTCCTGCTGGTCAGCTGTGGACCATCGGCCGCCGCTGATGTGCCATCTTCCACAAGACATCCCAACAGCTGACATCTGTTTTTCACAGAGGTCCTTCTCCCCAGGACAGGTAGAGTAGCAACATGCCTGGATCCTTCGTCTGTACTGGATGCTCTCACAGCACGAAACGGCATAAGTTGTGCAAGCCAGGGGACAGGCGCCTTCAGCAGCCTGGTGAAGGAGCTGCTGAAGGGTCCAGCAAGGATTGGTGTGGTGTGGTGTGGTGTTGTGTGTGGTGTGGTGTGGTGTGGTGTGGTGCAGGGAATTGTCCCAGTGGGTCAAGTCTCAGCCTGCCAGGTGGATGGCCTGTACGGGTGCTGCTTCAAATCCTGGCTGCTTCCCCTGCAGTCCAGCTCCCTGCCGATCCTCCTGGGAGAGCAGCGGATGATGCTGCAGGGGCTTGTGCCCCTGTGCCCGTATGCCACTGTGCCCCTGTGCCCCTTGGGAGATCTGGAGGGAGCTCCTGGTTCCTGGGCTTGTCCTGACCCAGCCACAGCTGGCTCTGGTGGTGGTCGTTGGGGATGTGAGCCAGCAGATGCAAGAAAGATTCTGTCTCTCCCTCTCTTTTCCTCTGTGCTTCCAAGAAAAGAGGACAGAGGGAGGCAGGAGGGAGGAAGGAAAACACAGAAAGCTGCCGGCCTCCTGCGAGGGAGCATGCTGTTTGCTGTGCTGTGACTCTAGACTGCTTTTAGCTGTCATTGCAGACCCCCAGGGCGTGCATATGGCTTCCGTCATGGGACTTGTGTGCAAGCTCTAAAAAGAGTGTCCTTGAGAGCAAATGCCTCTCTGAGCTGGGGTGCTTCCATTGATTTGTCAGGAGAGCCTTGGATGAGCATCCTGCAGCGAGTCTTGGTGGCCACGAGGGTGCCCGATGCTGCCCTACCTTTTTTTTTTTTTTTAAACAGATTTATGTATTTTATTCCAAAGTCAGATATACAGAGAGGAGAAGAGACAGAGAGAAAGATCTTCCGTCCGATGATTCACTCTCCAAATGAGCCACAAGAGCCTGTCCCCTGGGGACCCACTCTGCTGGGGCCTCAGTGAGAGGGACCCTTGGCCCTCCCCCCCATCCCCTACCTATCTGCTGGGGCATCTGCAAGATGGTCCATCTCGTGTGCCCCTCTGCCTGGGTCTCAGCGAGATGGTCCTCGTCGAACCCCCCTCTCTCTCTACCTGGGCTTCAGCTAGTGGAACCCCCAGCGACCCCTTCCTCGCTGCTGGGGCCCCAGTGAGAGGGTCCCCTCTGGAATCCCTCTGCTGGGGCCTCAGAGAGAGGGACCCCCGGTGCAACCTACACTCTCTGCTGGGGCCTCAGCGAGAGAGATCCTCAGAGCACGACCCTCTCTCTGTGTTGGGGACTCAGCCAGAGGGTCCCCCTCAAGACCCCGTCTTCGGGGGCCTCAGTGAGAGGGATCCCTGAATCCCACACTCTCTCTGCAGGGTCCTCCTCGAGAGGGTCCCCCTGGGAACCCCCTCTGCTGGGGCCTCAGCGAGAGGGACACCGTCGGGACCCTCTCTGTTGGGGAATCAGCATGAGGAAACCCTGGCGACCCCTCTCTCTCTGCTGGGGCCTCAGCGAGAGGATCCCCCTTGGGACCCCCTCTGCTGGGCCTCAGGAAGAGGGTCCACCTCAGACACCGCCTCCGTCTCTGCTGCAGCCAAAATGAGAGGGTTACCCTCTGGATCCCCTCTGCCTGGGCTTCAGCTAGAGGGACCCCCGGCAACCCCTCTCTTGCTGCTGGGGCCTCAGCAAGAGGATCCACCTCTGGAATCCCTCTGCTGGGGCCTCAGCGAGAGGGACCCCTGGTGCCACCTACCCTCTCTGCTGGGTACTCAGTGAGAGGATACCCCTCAGGACCCCCTGTGCTGGGGCCTCAGCGAGATGCACCCCCGGAGCCCCCTCCTTATCTGCTGGGGCCTCAGGGTGAGGGTCACCTTCTGACCCTCCCACCCTCACTGCTGGGGCCTCAGCAAGAGGGTCCCACTCGGGACAACCTCTACTGAGGCCACAGCAAGATTGTCCCACTCGGGACCCCCTCTGCTGGGGCCTCAGCGAGAGGGACCCTTTCTTTGCTGAGGCCTCAGTGAGAGGGACCCTCCCAGCCAGAGCCTCTATCTCTGCTGGGGCCTCTTAGAGAGGGTCCCCCTCGGGACCCCGTCTGCTGCGGCCTAAGCGAGTGGGACTCCCACAGCCCCCTCCCTAGCTGCTGGGGCCTCAGTGAGACGAACCCCTGAGCACCCCTCCATCTCTGCTGGAACCTCAGTGAGAGCGTCCCCCTTGGACACGCCCTCCCTCTCTCCTGGGCCTCAGCAGGAAGGTAACCCTCGGTACCACATGTTCTCGGGCCTCAGGAAGAGGGTACCCCTCTCATATAACCCCTCAGTCTCTGTTGGATCCTCAACAAGAGGGTCACACTCTGGAGCCCCTCTGCTGGGCCTCAGCGAAAGGGACCCCGGCGCTCCCCTCCCTCGCAGCTGGGGCCGCAGAGAGAGGGTCACCCTCGCAACCACCTCTGCTGGGTCCAGAGCGAGAGGTTTTCCCTCGGGACCACCTCTGCTGGTGCCACAGTAAGATCGTCCCCCTTGGGACCTCCTCTGCTGGGGCCTCAGCAAGAGGGTCCCCCTTGAGACCCACTCTGGTGGGGCTTCAGGGAGAAGGTCCCCCTTGGACCCTCCCTTCCTCGCTGCTCGGGCCTCAGCGAGAGGTTCCCCCTCGGGACCCAGTCTGCTGGGGCTTCAGGGTGAAGGACCATCAGCCGCTTCTCCCTCTCTCTCTCTCTCGCTCTCTCTCTCTGTCTACCTGCTGGGGCATCAGCTAGAAAGTCCCGCTTGGTACCCACTCTGCTGGGGCCTCAGTGAGAGGGAGCCTTGGCCCCCCAATCCCCTCCCTTTCTCCTGGGGCATCTGAATGATGGTCCATCTCGTGAGCCCCTCATCCTGGGTCTCAGCGAGATGGTCCTCCTCAGACCCCCCTCTGTCTCTACCTGGGCTTCAGCTAGTGGGACCTCCGGCAACCCCTTCCTCGCTGCTGGAGTGTCAGCAAGAGAGACCCCCTCGGAACCCATCTGCTGGGGCCTCAGTGAGAGAGATCCTCAGAGCCCAAGCCTCTCTGTTTGGGGACTCAGCCAGAGGGTCCCCCTCAAGACCCCGTCTTCTGGGGCCTCAGTTAGACCCCTGAGTCCCACACTCTCTCTGCTGGGGCCTCATCGAGGGGGAACCCCGGCGACCCCCTTTGCTTGAGCCCCAGCTAGAGGGACACCCGGAGCCACCTAACCTCTCTGCTGGGGCCTAGGCGAGAAGGTACCTCGTGGGACCCCTCTCTGCTGGGGCCTCAGCGAGATGGACCCCCGGAGCCCCCTTCCCTCTCTGTTGATCCCTCAGCAGGAGGGTCCCACTCGGGACCCCCTCTGCTGGAGCCTCAGCGAGAGTGTCCCCCTCGGACCCTTCCTATCTCAATGCTGTGGCCTCAGTGAGAGGATTCCACTCAGGACCCTCTCTGCTGCGGCCTCAGCGAGAGGGTCCCCCCAGACCCCCATCTCCCTCTCTGCCTGGGCCTCATCGAGAGAGATCATCAGAACCCGCCCCTCTCTCTGTTGGGGACTCAGCCAGAGGGTCCGCTCAGGACCCCGTCTTCTGGGGCCTCAGTGAGAGGAACCCATGAGTCCCACTACCTCTCTGCTGGGTCCTCTGCGAGAGGGTCCCCCTGGGCACCACCTCTCCTGGGGCCTCAGCGAGAGAGGGACCACCTAGGGCCCCTCTCTGCTGGGGCATCAGCAAGAGGTTTCCCCTCCGACCAACCTCCCTCTCTGCTGGGGCCTCAGCGAGAGGGTCCCTCTTGGGACCCCCTCTGCTCTTGCCTCAGTGAGAGTCCCCCTCAGACCTCCCCTCTCTCTGTGCTGTGTCCTCAGTGAGAGGGTCCCACTCAGGAACCCCTCTGCTGGGTCCTCAGCCTGAGGGTCCCCCTCCGAATCCCTCTCCATCTCTGCTGGGGCCTCTGTGAGAGGTTCCCCCTGAGGCACGTATATTAGGCCTTTATATGTTATGTAAGTATGTTAGTATTTGTGAAGCACCCCTCTCTTTATCTTGTCTTTCTGCTATGAGCACCAGGTTCTGACATTTCCTGCCAGTTTATTTTAACCAGACTATCAGACTGTCTGGTGTGTGACCCCAGCTGTTGGGGGTCTGGCCCTCCCTTTATAAATAGCATAATCTCTGCCCGTGCTTTTGCTTATCATTCCCCTGTTATTACCACAGGGAAAATACCCACCTTCTCTACGTGGCAGCTTTGTGGGGTTTGGACATGACTGGCAAGCACCCCGTTTTCCCTTCTTTAGGAATGCAATGATTCCTGTGGAATCTATTAGTTCCATCATTCCTCTGAACTTGAGGAATCGCTCACGTGGGTGAACCTCAGCTCCTTGAATTTGAAGCTTGTGTCTGCCTGTGTTATCCCCATGTTTCTCTCTCACATACAGAAAACACCTCTGAAGTAAATGACACCACGTTCCAGTGCACCCTGACAGCGTGCTGGAATGGCAATTGCAATTCCGCTATTCTTCAGCCCCTGCCCTGAATCCTGCCTGTCTGTTGGGACTGACGGAGAGGCCTCTGTTGGCCTGATAAAGAATAAAAGACACTGGCATAATGGCGACCACCATAGTCAGTACATCAGCAGCCGCCACCACCAGTTACCTTGGTGACAATGAACAAGGTTGCGGTACAGACTGCCAGAGTTATGGAACAATAGGACTTTACTGATGCACATGAGCAGGTGGGCACCCTTGTGTTGTAACTGCTGGTTGATCTGTTGGCAGAGGAACAGCAGAGGCTGTGAGATTGGGTCTAGGCCTCTTGTACCCCATCATATGCCTTTTTGTGTGCAACACCTATGCAAGTGCAAAATGCTTCCAAGCCCGGGAACTGCTGTCTGCTCGTTGCTACCGAGCTAAAGATACTCCTATGGTCAGGGCCTCTTGTTCCCCATCATATGCTTTATGTATGTTTCACCTGTGTAGTGCTATGTTTTCCCAAGCCCGGGAACTGCTGTCTGCTCATTGCTAACAAGCTAAAAACACTCCTAGCCATGGATTAGGGTTACCTGACTCCCTGAGTATGGTTTGTGCATCTGCAGCAGGCAATGCTTGAATTGCAGCCAGTGACAGGTAAGATGGACCAGGCACTGAACAACCTAAGACAGGGGCTCTGTCATGTTACAGAGATTCCCGATGAAGGGTAAAGCTGATAACCTGAGAGTCTACAACTTAAGACAGGCACATTCAAGTCAGCTTTAAAACAAAAAATGCAGTCCTGTTGTGGGCTAAGGAGATGATTAGCACTCGTTTAGCTGAGCACTAGAGGAACGGGTTTGGGGCTAAAAGTACCTGGTCTAATTGGGCTCAGCTGCATACAATGTTCTGTAGATGAGGGTGTGGGGGAAAGAGCAAAATGGGGAGACTTCAGAGACTTCCACCATCTCTGTTCTCCATGTCGGAGACACATGCACAGACCTTCGCCTAGTCCACGAACTGGTTCTGCTAGAGGAAACACATTTTCCCTTCTTCAGGGCATCATAGGAAATATTTGTGAGATGAGGCATCTCGGTCGTGTGTATTGGAGGCAGGAATTTGGCACCAAAGCCTCCTACCACCAGCCACTGCCCTCTTGTTCATCAAGGAATGCTTCACCCTCCTCCAGGGGCATCCTGGAATCAAGACTCCTTCTGCTGTGGACCACCTGTGGACCATCAGCTGCCACTGATGTGCCACCTGAACCAAGAAACCCCAACAGCTGACGTGTATTCTCCACAGAGGCTTTCTCACCAGGAGAGGTAGAGTAGCAGCATGCCTGGATGCCTTGTTGGTGCCCGCTGCTCTCTCAGCACGGAACAGCCAAAGTTGTGCCAGCAAGGGGGACAGGTACTTTCAGTGGCCTGTTGAAGGAGGTGCTGAAGAAACTGGTAAGGGATGTTGTCGGGTGGTGCGGGTTTTGGTGGTTGGGGAGGGGTCCTAAGGTGTCAAGCCTCAAGCCTGCGAGGCTTGTGTGCAGTACAGCTGTATGGGTGCTGCTTCAAGACCTGACAACATCCTCTGCAGTCCAGCTCCCTGCCGATGGTGCTGGGAGAGCAACAGAGGATGGCGCAGGGGCTTGTGCCCCTGTGGCCCTGTGCCCCTGTGGGACATGTGGAGGGAGCTCCTGGTTCCCAGGCTTGACCTGGCCCAGCCACATCTAGCTCTGGTGGTGGTCCCTGGGGAAGAGAGGCAGCAGATGCAAGAAAGATTGCTCTCTCTCTCCCTCTCTGTTCCTGTGTGCTCCAAGCAAACAGGACAGATTCAGGCAGGCAGGCAAGAAGGCAGGAAGAGAGAGATTGCTATTGGCCTCCTGGCAGGGAGTGTGCTGTGTGCTGTGTGCTGTGCTGTGACTGAAGACTGCTTTTGTCTGCCAATGCATACCCCAAGAGTGTGCGTAGGGCTTCTGTCCTGAGACTCCTGTGAAACCTCTCCAAAGTGTGTTCTTGAGAGTGAATGTCTCTCAGGGCGGGTTTGTTTCTCTTGTGCAGGAGAGTCTGGAGGAGCGTCCTGCAGTGAGTCCTGCTGTCCATGAGAGGGCGCATAAGCTGCCCTTTCTCCTCCTGGTTGGGCTCATTCCTTTTGAACACTAGACAGCCAAGCCCCAGCCATCCTAGTGTCAGGTGGGGGTCCTGGAGAGTGTTCCTGGATACTTGTCCCTTGAAGATTGGGGTAAGGCTGAAAAGCCTGCAAATGAAGGTCCAGGAGGGGGTTGAGGATGATTGTGGTCTTGCATCATCCCGGACCTCTGTGCTAGGAAGTGGCTGTGTGCCTTCACCATTAAGATACCACATAGGACATGGGGAGAGCGCTGGGAGCTGGACTTCCACATTAGGGCACCCAGAGGCCCTGTGGTAGATGGAGTCCCATGTCAGCGTGCCCACAGTCCCTATGGGAGCTGGAGACTCACATTAGCGTGCTCATGGGCCTCTGAGAACAGGAGACCCATGTCAGTGTGCACATGGGCCCTCTGGGATACTGAGTCCTAGTTCAGCGTGCCCATGTGTCCTGTTGGGAATTGGGGTCTCATGTCACTGTGCCCATGGGTCTTGTAGGAGCTTGATACAAACGTCAGTGTGCCCACAGGCACTCTGGGAGTTGGAGTCCCACGTCAGTGTGCAGAAGGACCCTCTGGTACCTGGAGTTACTCACTGACTGGCTAGCATTGATCTTTCGCAGATGAGCTCACCGGAAACCTTGCCACTACCCCCTTTCATCACAAACACCCTTGGGGACAGGGCCTGGGCTTTCTTTAGCAAGTGCAACTGCTCCCCGATGGGCTGCAGAGAGGCCTTCATGTATTATTGCATGTGTGGGGTGGCAGTTAGGGTGATACAGCACTCGGCCTTCCTCTGCCTAGCTGGGTGGTGTCTGGGCTTGTGGGATTCTAAGGATGGAACAGTGGAAGGACAAGTAAGCACCAAAGGACACCAGTCATCTGGAATAGGAAGTCCCAGGCCTTAGCTTCTGCGAGAGCACCCTGGAACATGCAGTTCCACTTTCCAGCAGGTAGGACGGTGGCCTGGGAGCAACCAAGGCCTGCACAAAATAGGCCCTCCCATGCCATGGGCAGGCATGGGTTCACGAGGACCATTTTGCCTTCTTCGGTGCTGTCTAGGAAACACTTGGGGGAGGGAGTGTCAGGCATCGCCATCGTGTGCATTGGAGGCAGGAATTTGGCCCCACAACCCCCTACCAAATGCCATTGGACTTTCATTCACCAGGAAATGCTTCACCATACTCCAGGGGCATCCTGGATTTAAGACTCTTTCTCTTGCAGGCCACCTGGGGACCATCAGCTGCCACTAATGTGCCACCTGCCACAAGACACCTCAACAGCTGACGTGTACTCTCCACAGAGGTCCATCTCATTAGACAGGTAGAGTAGCAGCATGCCTGGATGCCCTGTTGGTGCCCTCTGCTCTCTCATCGCACAACAGCAAAATTTATGCAAGACTGGAGGACAAGTACATTCACGGGCCTGGTGAAGGAGCTGTGGAAGAATGCTGCTAGGGGTGGAATCGGTGGAGCGGGTTGGGGTGGTGCTGCGTGGTGTCCGAGGGCCTCAAGCCTCAGCCTGCCAGGCAGATGGCCTGTATGGGTGCTGCTTTAAGTCCTGACTGCTTCCCCTGCATTCTAGCTCCCTGCTGATGCTTCTGGGAGAGCAGTGGAGAATGGCGCAGGGGCTTGTGCCCCTGTGTGCCTTGCCCCTGTCTGACATGTGGAGGAAGCTCCTGGTTCCCAGGCTTGTCCTGGCCCAGCCACATCTGGCTCTGGTGGTGGTCCTTGGGAAGTGAGCCAGCAGATGCAAGAAAGATTGCTCTCTCTCCCTCTCTGTTCCTTTGTGCTTCAAACAAAACAGGACAGATTCAGACAGGCATGCAGGAGGGAAGGAAGCGAAAGAAAGCTGCTGTCCTGGGTGGTAGGGAGTGTGCTGTGGCTCTAGACTGCTTTTGTCTGCCAATGCAGACACCAAGGCTGTGAGTAAGGCTTCTGTCCTGGGACTTCTGTGCAACCTCTCCAAAGAATGTCCTTGAGAGTGAATTTCTCTTAGCCTGGGATTGTTTCCCTTGTTTGTGCAGGAGAGCCTGGAGGAGCGTCCTGCAGTGAGTCCTGCTGGCCATGAGAGGGCGCATAAGCTGCCCTTTCTACTCCTGGTTGGCTGAGGCATTTTGAGCGCTAGAAGGTCCAACCCCAGCCATCCTAGTATCAGGTGGGAATCCTGGACAGAATTCCTTTATATGTGTCCCTTGAAGATTGGGCTCCAAGGCCGAACAACCCGCATATGAAGGATCAGGAGGGGGTGGAGGACGCTTGTGGCCTTGCATCAGGCCAGGCCTCTGTGCTAGGAAGTGGCTGTCTGTCTTCACCAGCAAGGTACAACCTAGAACACAAGGAGAACTAGAAGCTGGAATTTCACATCACAGACCCCAGGGGCCCTGAGGGATGTGGAGTCCCAGTCAGTAAGCCCACGAGCCCTATGGGAGCTGGAATCCCATGTGAGTGTGCACACGGACCCTCTGGGAGCTGGAGCCCCACATCAGTGTTCCCATGGGCCCCATGAGACCTCGGGTCCCATGTCTGTGTACCCACGAGCCCTCTTGGACCTCGATCCTAATTCAGCATTCCCCAATCCCAGTGGAATCTGGGGTCCCACGTCAGAGTGCCCATCGACCCTCTGAGACTGGAATTACACACCAGCTGACTAGCACTGATGGTTCTCAGATGAGGTACCCAGAAAACTTTCCGGAATCCGGAAGCAGAGGAACCTCCTCCCTGCTGGGGTTCAACAGCAGAGGATCATTCTCCCTGCTGGGGACCAGCAACAGAGGACCATCCTCCCTGCTTGGGTGCGGCAGCAGAGGACCCTAATCCCTGCAGGGTCCAGCAACAGAGGACCCTCATCCCTGCTGCTGGACACCAGCAGAGAGGAAGCATCAGAGGTCCTTCCTCTCTGCTGTGGTCCAGCACCAAAGGACCATTCTCTCTGCTGGACCGCAGCAGAGAGGAAGCCACAAAGGACCCTCCTCTCTGCTGCTGGGGTCCAGCAGCCACAGAGGACTCTCCTCTGCAGCTGGTGTCCGGAACCACAGGAACTACTCTGCTTCTGGGGTCCGGTAGAAGAAGACCCTCCTTGCTGCTGGGTTCTGGCACCAGAGTACCCTCCTCTGTTGGTGGGGTCCGTCAGCAGAGGATCATCCTATGCTGCTTCGTTACGAAACAGAAGGACCCTCCTCTGCTGTTGGAGTCTGGCAACAATGGAGCCTCCTCAGCTGCTTTGGTCCATCAGCAGAGGACCCTTTTTTCTGCTGGGGTCTAGCACGACAGGGCACTCGTCTCTGGTAGTTTCCAGCAGAGAGGAAGCAATAGAGGACCCTCCCCTCTGCAGGAGTCTGGCAGCAGAGGACCCTCCTCTCCTTCTGGATTTCAGCAGCAGAGGACTTTCGTCTGCTGATGGACCCCAGCAGAGAGGAAGCAGCAGAGGACCCTCCTCTCCTGCTGGACACCAAAGAGAGGAAGCAGAGGAACCTCCTGTTCTGCTGGGGTCTGGCAGCAGAGGACACTCCTCTCTGCTGTGGTCCGGAAGCAGAGGACTCTCCAAGCTGTTGTTGTTTGGCAGAGAGTAACTTCCACAGTGCTGGGGTGGAGCAGAGTGGAAGTAGCATAGATACCTCCTCCATGCTGTGGTCCAGCCGCAGAGGACCCTCCTCTGCAGCTGGACCTCAGCAGAGAGGAAGATGCAGAGTATCCTTGTCTCCTGCTGGACCCCAAAGAGAGGATGAAGCAGAGAACCCTGCTCTCTCCTGTGGTCCGGCAGCAGAGCACACTCTTCCCAGCTGGGATCCGACATCAGAGGACCCTCCTCTCAACTGGGTTCCAGCAGCAGAGGACCCTCCTCCATGCTGGGGTCTGGAAGCAGAGGACACGCCTCTGCTGCTGGAATCTGGCACCAGAGGATCGTCCTCTACTGCTGAGGTCCAGCAGCAGAGGATTCTCCTCCCTGCTGGGGTATAACAGCCGGGGAACCTCCTGCCTTCCGGGTCCAACAGCAGACGACCCTCCTCTTCTGCGCGACCCCTCTAAAGATGTGCTTCCCTGCTACTAGACTACAGCAGAGAAGAAGTTGCAGAGGTCCCTCCCCTCATGCTGCACCCCAGGGAGAGGACGCAGGAGAATACACTCCTCTTCCCCTGGGGTCCGGCACCAGTGGACTCTCTGCTGTACCCCAGCAGAGGGAAAGCTGCAGAGGACCCTCCTCTCCTGCTTGGCATCAAAGACAGGACACTCCTAGTCTGCTGGGTTCCGGCAGCAGAGGACCTTCCTCAGTGTTAGTGCAGGGAGCATATGAGCCTCCTCTCCTACTGGGGTCCAGCACCAGAGGACACTCTTCCATGATGGACTTGGGTCCAGCAGCAGGGTCCCTCCTGTCTGCTTGAGTCCAGCAGCAAATGACCCTCCTATATACTGAGGTACGGTAGCAGAGGACCCTACTCTCTGCTGCTGTTTGGCACCAGAGCACTCTATTCTTTGCTGAGGTCTGGGAGCAAAGCACCCTCCTCTCTGCTGGTGTCTGGCAGCAGAGGACGCTCTTCTCTGCTTGGGTCTGGCATCAGAGTACCCTCGTCTCTGATGCGGTCCTACAGCAGAGAACCCACCTCCCTGCTGGGCTCCAGCAGTAGAGGATCCTCCTCTGCTGCTGGAGTCCGGCGGCAGATAACCCTCATCCCTCCTGTGTAACGGCAGCAGAGGACTCTCATTTCTGCTGGGGTCCTACAGCAGAAAGCTGGAGCATCAGATGAACCTCCTCTCTGCTGGGGTTCAGCACCAGAGGAATCTCCTCTCTGTGGGGGTCAAGCAGCTGAGTACCCTCCTCTCTGCTCTACCCCAGCAGAGAGGCAGCAGTGGTGGACTCTTTTTCCTGCTGGGGCCTGGCACCAGAGGACCCTCCTCTGCTGAGGTCCAGTACCAGAGGACCCTCATCTCTGCTGTGTTCCGGGAGCACTGGACCCTCCTCTCTGCAGGGGTCTAGCACAAGAGGAAGGACCAGATGACCCTCCTCCTCCTGGCGTCAGGCAGCAGAGGCGCCTTCTCTCCTGCTGCAACACAGCAGCAGAGGAGCCTCCTCTCTGATGGATTGGGGACCAGCAGCAGAGGACCCTCCTCTCTGCTTAGGTCCGGAGGCAAAAGACCCTCCTCTCCTGCTGGCATCAGGCAGCAGAGGACCCTACTCTCCTGCTGGAACCCAGTAGCAGAGGACCCTCCTCTCTGATGGACTGGGGACCAGCAGCAGAGGACCCTCCTCTCTGCTGCACATCAGCAGAAAGGAAGCCGCAGAGGACCCTCCTCTCTGCTAATGTCCAGCAGGAGTGGACCCTCTTCTGCTTCTGGGGTCCGGCAGCAGAGGACCCTCCTCTGCTGCTGTGGTCCACGAGCAGAGTTCCATCCTCTGCTGCTGTAGTCCAGAAGAAGTGGGCCCTGCTCTGCTGCTGGGGTCCAGCAGCAGAGGACACTATTCTGCTGCTGGTGACCGGCACCAGAGGACCATTCTCTGTTGCTAGTGTCTGGCCAAAGAAGACTACTCTGTTGCTGGAGTCCAGCATCAGAGGACCATCCTCTGCTGCTGGGGTCCGCGAGCAGAGATCCATCCTCTGCTGCTGGAGTCCAGAAGAAGTGGACCCTCCTCTGCTGGACCCCAGCAGAGAGAAAGCAGCAGAGGACCCTCCTATTTGCTTGGGTTGAGTAATGGAGGACCCTCCTCTCTGCTGGGGTCCAGCACCAGAGGATCCTCCTCTGTGCTCTACCCCAGCTCAGAGGAAGCAGCAGAGGACCCTCCTCTCTGCTGGGGTCCGGCACCAGAAGACCCTCCTCTCTGCTGGGGTCCAGCACCATAATACCCTCCTCTCTGCTGAAGTCCAGCATCAGAGGACACTGCTTTCTGCTGGGATCCTGCAGCAGAGGAACCTAAGTGCTGGAATCCGGCAGCCAAGGACTCTCCTTATTGCTGGAATACGGCACCCGAGGACCGACCTCCGCTGCAGGAGTCCGGCAGCAGAGGACACACCTCTGCTGTAGTCCGGCAGCAGAAGCCCCTGTACTCTGTTGGGTTCCATGAGCAGAGGACCCTCCTGTGCTGCTGGGGTCCAGCAGTAGTGGACCCTACTCTCTGCTGGGGTCCTGCAGCAGACGAACCCCCTGTCTTCTGGATTCCAGCAGAGAGGAAGTAGAAGAGGACTCTCATCTCTGCTGGGTTTAAACAGAAGAGGAGCTTTCTCTCCTGCTGGCGTCAGCTAGCACAGGACCCTTCTCTCCTAATGGAACCCAGTAGCAAGAGGACCCTCCTCTCTAATGGACTGGGGCCCAACAGCAGAGGACCATCCTGTCATCTTGGGTCCAGCAGCAGATTACCCTCCTCTCTGCAGATGTCCGACAGCAGAGCACCCTGTCCTATGGGGTCTGGCAGTAACTGATCCTCCTCTCTGCTGGGGTACATTCGCAGAGGACCCTCCTTTCTGCTGTGGTCCGGCACCAGAGGACCATCCGCTTCTGCTGGGGTCAGGGACCAGAGGACACACCTCTCTGCTAGGGTCTGGAAGCAGAGGACCCTCCACTCTGTTGGACCCCAGCAGAGAGGTAGCAGCAAAGGACCCGCCTCTGCTGGGTTCCGGCAGCAGAGGACCCTCCTCTGTACTGGGGTCCAGCACCAGAGGACCCTCATCTCTGTTGGACCCCTGCAGAGAGGAAGCAGCAGAGGACCCTCCTTTCCTACTGGACTACTGCATCAGGGGAACCAACTCTGCTGCTGGACAACAGCAGAGAGGAAGTTGAAGGGGACTCTAATCCCCAACTGGACCCTGGTGAGGAGGCAGCAGGTGACCCTCTTCTTCTACTGGCCTTCAGCAGCAGAGGACCCTCCTCCCTGCTGGTGTCCAGCAACAGAAAACCCCCCTTTGTTGCTGGGGTACAGCACCGGAGGATTCCCCTATGCTTCTGGGGTCCTGCAGCAGAGGAACCACTTGTGCTGCTGTGGTCCGGTACCCGAGGACTCTCCTCTCCTGCTGGGGTCCACCAGCAGAGGACCCTCCACTCTGCTGGGGTCCAGCACAAGAGTACCGCCTTCTGCTGCTGGACCCCAGCTGTTAGGAACTGCAAAAGATCATACTCTGCTGCTGGACCACAGCAGAGGGGAAGTTACAGAGGACCCTCATTCCCTACTGGACCCCAAAGAGAGGACACAGCAGAGGACCCTACTCTTCTACTGGCGTCCTGCAGCAGAGGACTCTCCTCCCTGCTGTGTTTCGGCAGAAGAGGTCTCTCAACTACTCCTCGGGTCCGGCACCAATGGATCCTCCTTTGCTGTTGGGGTTCAGCAGCAGACAATCCTCTTCCCTGCCAGGATCTGGAAGAAAAGGACCCTCCTCCCTGCTGTGGTCTGGCAGCAGAGGAACCTCCTATGCTCTTGGAGTCCGGTACCAGAGGACCATTCTCTGCTGCTGTTTGCTGGTACCAGAGGATCACCCTCTGCTGCTGGGGTATGGCACTAGAAGACCCCCCTCTGCTGCTGGGGTCTGGCAGCAGAGGACCCTCCTTCTGCTGGGTTCTGGCAGCAGAGGACCCTACTCCATGCTGGGATCCACAGCAGAGGACACTCTTCCCTGCTGCGGTCCGGCATCAGAGGACCTTCCTCTGCTCTTGGTGTCAGGCACTAACTGACCCCACTCTGCTGCTGGGGTCCAGCAAAACAGAACCCTCTATGATCTTGGGTCCAGCACCAGAGGACACCCCCCTCTGCTGGGGTACACCACCAGAGGTGCCTCCTCTCTGCTGGGGTGAATCAGCAGAATACCCTCCTCTCTGTCTGGGCCCGGCAGTAGAGGACCCTACACTGCTGCTGTGTCCAACAGCAGAGGACCCTCTTCTTCTGCTGGACCCCAGCAGAGAGGAAGCAGCAGAGAACCACCCTCACTGCTGGTGTCTAGCATGAGAGGACCCATTTCTCTGCTGGGGTCCAGCAAAAAGGAAGCAGAAGAGAACCCTCCTCTCTGATGGGGTACAGCAGTAGAGTACCCTCCTCTCTGCTGGGGTCCGGCACCATAGTACCCTCCTCTCTGCTGGGGTCTGGCAGCTGAGGACCCTCCTCTCTTCTGAGATCTGTCAGCAGAGGACCATCCTCTCTGCTGTAGTGCAGCACCAGAGGAGCCTCGTCTTCTGCTGTGGTCCAGCAGCAGAGGTACTCCTCGCTGTTGGGGTCAAGAAGCGGAGGACCCTCCTCTCTGCTGAGTTCCAGCACCAGAGGACCTTCTTCTCTGCTAGGATTCCAGCACCAGATGACCATCCTCTGTTAGGGTCCAACATCCAAGGACCCTTCTCTATGCTGGCGTCCGGCAGTAGAGGACCCTCCTCTCTTTTTGGGTCTGCCAGCAGAGGTCACTCCTCCCTGCTGGGGTCCAGCAGCAGAGGACCTTCATCCATGCTGGAGAGCCTTGGATGAGCATCCCGCACTGAGTGCTGATGGCCACGAGAGGGCGCCCAAAGCCGCCATTCTTTCTTTTCTTTTTTTCATTTCTTTTCTTTTCCCTTTTTTTTTTTTTACAAGTTTATTTATTTTATTCCAAAGTCAGATATACAGAGAGGAGGAGAGACAGAGAGGAAGATCTTCCGTCCGATGATTCACTCCCCAAGTGAGACACAATGGCTGGTGCACGCCAATCCGAACCCAGTTCCTGGAGCCTCTTCTGGTTTTCCCATGTGGGTGCAAGTTTCCAAAGCTTTGGGCCGTCTCGATTGCTTTCCCAGGCTGCAGGGATCTGGATGGGAAGTGGAGCAGCCGGGATTAGAACTGGTGCCCCTATGGGATCCCGGCTCGTTCAAGGCGAGGACTTTACCTGCTAGGCTACGGCGCCGGGCACCAATCTATCCTTTCTACCCCTGGTGGGCTCAGGCCTTCTGAGCTCTAGACAGTCCAACCCGAGCCATCCTAGGGTGAGGTGTGGGTCACAGACAGTATTCTGGTACTCGTGTTGTTGAAAGATCAGGGCTCCAAAGCCGAACAGCCCACATACCAAAGCCCGGAAGGGAGGGGCGGAGGACGCTTGGGGCCTAGCATCAGTTCGGGCCTCTGTGATAGGAAGTGTCAGGGTGCCTTTAAGAGCAAGGCACTTGGAAAAAGATGGCCGACTGCAGAGAGCTGGTGTAGGGTGGAGTAGGGAACGAGGGGAGCCGATCCAGCAGAGAAACAGGCCAGGAGGCGCGAAACTGTAGGGAGAAGAGTGAGAAGGTCACTGGAGTTCACTAAAGCAAGAAGATCTACACAGCGTGAAGGAACAGCTGCAAAAAGTAGGAAAGAATATACAGCAAGCCGCGAGAAACCTTGTGAGTCACGATCCCAGGCAGGGGGAAGGCGGCAGAGGCTCAACCGCCCCAGGGAAAACAGAGGCGGCTGGAAGGATAGGCGCCCACACCGACAGGGGCACCAGCCCCCTGGAAGGCAGGAGCCCCCAGAGGAGGCTACTGGACTGATCATTGGGTGCATTATCCCTGCAGAAGTGGAGGAAAAGCAGGGGAGATTTCCCAGAGGCTTGCCTACCCGCTGCTCAGCGGCTCTGGGAGAGTGCAGAGGGAACAGGAGCGGCACTGTGGGACTGGGGCTCAGAGATCCCCATATCGGCTCCGAGCTGTGGACTGGCTGCGGGAGAGTCAGTGGATCCTGTTGCTGGACTCGCCCTGAGCCCCAGAGGCTGGGCAACGCTCGACAGGGCCTCACGTCCTGGGCAGAGGAGCAGACTAGTGGGGGCACGTCTCACCTCAAGGGCTCTGTGCCTCTCAGAGATCCGCTTCCATCCTTGAGAGAGTGCAGCTGAGGAAGTGGCTTCTTCAGGGCGGAGTCCCCAGCTGGGCTCAGCTAGAGAGGCCAGACCAGAGCGGGCTCAGCTGAACTGGCCCGACAGGTTTTCCCAGCAGGAGCCCGCTCGGAAAGACCTGCCTGTGGTGTTGCAGCCCTCGGCGGAGCAGCGCTTCCGAGTTTGGCACTGAGGCCGCGGAGATTTCCAACCCAGCACAGGCCGGGGTTGGGGATTTTAGGCACCGAGCAGCAGGAGCCCTTGCTGTGCTAACCTCAAGCCCTGAAGGAGAGTCTCGGCTCAGCACTGAGGCAGAGACCCCCGCTGTATTAGCCTTGTGACCCAAAACCCAGGCGCGGCTCGGCAGAGTGAATCTGTAGGGCACTGCCTTTGAGAGGGAGCCACAGGGGAAGGGGCCTGGCACTAGGGCTGGCCCACAAAGCCTCCTGACCCAACTCGGGGCTGTGATCTACAGACCCTGAAAGCAGCTGGTGACTCAGGCAGTAAGCCCTGCTGGGCTCAGCCGGAGACCCCAAACCAGAGCCGGCTCAGCTGAATCACCGCTAAAATCTCAAAACAACAAGAAGTAAAAACACAATGAGGAGAAGTATCAGAAAAAGCAATGACCCAGAGGAAAGATCAAGCACTCCCTCCCAATACAACCAAAAACTAATCCCAATATCTGAGATGCAAGATGAAGACATAGAGGAACTATCAGATAAGGACTTTAAGAAGCTAATGACGAAATTCGTCAGAGAGAGTGAAAAGCACTGGGAAGAGTCTAAGGCATTCGAAAACTATATCACTGCAGAAATAAATCAAGTCAAAAAGGGAATCCTCGATATAGAGCACAAAATTGAAAGCCTAACCAACAGAATGAACACAGCAGAGGACAGAATATCAGAATTGGAAGACAATCAGAATGAAAGGCAGCAGTTCATCAAACAGTTGGAGACAAATCTAGAGAAAGCCAATAGGTCCATACAGGAAATGAAAGACAACCTCAAAAAATCAAATATTAGAATAATAGGCCTTCCCGAAGGAGTGGAAAAGGAGACAGGCTTGCAACGAGTGCTCAATGAGATAATACAGGAGAACTTCCAGAATACTGGAAATATAAATCTAGCACAAATCCAGGAAGGACAAAGAACCCCCAGTAGATACGACCCAAACAAATCGTCTCCCAGACATGTGGTCCTCAAGCTACCTTCAAGTGAATACAAGGAAACCATTCTAAGACAAGTAAGAAAAAAGGATAAGATTACTTTCAGGGGAAGGGAAATCAGGATCACAGCCGACCTATCAGAAGAAACGCTCCAAGCAAGGAGAGAATGGGGTAAAACCTATCAAATCCTGAAACAAAACAACTGCCAACCAAGCTCTCATTTATATTTGAGAATGAAATCAAATACTTCAACAGTAAAGAGAAACTCGAAGAATACATCAACACGAAACCAGCTCTGGAAAATCTCCTCAGGAAGGTGCTAAACCCAGAAAGAAAAAATACAAACCAACATCAAAGATGGCAAATGGGAAGACCTCCCCACTAAAATCCATACAAGAAAAGTCAACCAATCAAAAACTCTAATAGTCGCAAATACACACTTGCACACTTACACTCATGGCGGCCCAAAACCAATTGCTCTCAATATTATCTCTAAACACAAATGGCTTAAACTCACCAATCAAAAGGCATAGATTAACGGAATGGATCATCAAACAGCACCCAACTATATGTTGCCTACAAGAGACACATCTAACCAGAAAATCCTGTAAGAAATTTAAAGTGAAGGGATGGAAAAAGACATTTCATGCCAATGGACGAGAAAAAAAGGCTGGCGTAGCTGTTCTAATCTCAGATGACCTAGACTTCAAGCTGACAGACATCAAAAAGGACAGAGAAGGACATTATATATTGGTGAAGGGACTGATCCATCAAGATGTAATTACAATCGTGAACATATATGCACCTAATTCCAATGCGCCTAGCTTCGTGAAGCAACTACTTACAGACTTAAGGGGAGACATAGATACACACACAATAATAGTGGGCGATCTTAACACCCCGCTAACAACTATAGACAGATCAACAAAACAAAAACTCAACAAAGAAACAACAGAGCTCGTACAAACATTAGAACAACTGGACTTGGTTGACATTTATAGAATTTTTTATCCTAAGACCACAGATTATACATTTTTTTCAGCAGTACATGGCACCTTCTCCAGGATCGACCACATGATAGGACACAAAGCAAATTTAAATAACTTCAAAAAGATAGAAATCATACCATGTACCCTCTCAGACCACCACGGAATGAAACTGGAAATCAGCAATTCAAAATGCCCAAGGAAATATAGAAACTCTTGGAGGTTGAACAATATGCTATTGAACGAACAATGGGTCAGGGAAGAAATTAAAGATGAGATCAAAAAATTTATGGAAACCAATGAAAACTCTGATACAACATTCCAAAACTTGTGGGACACTGCCAAAGCAGTGCTACGGGGTAAACTCATCGCAATTGGAGCTCATGTCAAGGCCCAAGAGAGGCGCCAAATACAGGAACTAACCACACACCTCCAGGAATTGGAAAAGCAGCAGCAGATGAGCCCCACACACAACAGGAAACAAGAAATCATCAAAACAAGGGAGGAAATCAACCAGATAGAAATAAAAAAAACCATACACAAAATCAACAAATCAAAAAGCTGGTTTTTTGAGAAGATAAACAAAATAGACACCCCGCTGGCCCGACTGACAAAGAAAAAACAAGAGAAAGCAAGAATTAACAGCATCAAAGATGAAAAAGGCAACATAACAACAGACATTACAACCATTAAGAACATAATCAGAAATTACTACAAAGCACTGTACTCCAACAAATCAGAAGACCACCAAGAAATGGGAAAGTTCTTAGACTCACACAACCTGCCAAAACTTAGCCCAGAGGCAACAATCAACCTGAACAAACCCATAACTGAAGCAGAGATTGAATCAGTGATTAAAGACCTCCCAACAAAGAAAAGCCCAGGCCCAAACGGCTTCACTCCAAAATTCTACAAAACATTCCGAACAGAACTAACCCCAATCCTCTACAAACTCTTCAAAACAATAGAAAAGGAAGCAACCCTTCCAAACTCATTCTATGAAGCCAACATTACCTTAATCTCAAAACTGGGCAGAGATCCTACAGAGAAGGAAAACTACAGACCTATCTCTTTGATGAACATTGATGCTAAGATTCTCAACAAAATCCTAGCCAACAGAATTCAAAAACACATCAGACAGATCATTCATCCAGATCAAGTAGGATTCATCCCTGGAATGCAGGGATGGTTCAACATTCGGAAATCCATAAATGTGATACACCACATCCAAAAACTGAAAAACAAGAACCACATGATAGTATCAATAGATGCAGAAAAAGCTTTCGACAAAATCCAGCACAACTTCCTGCTAAAGACCCTAACCAAGGTAGGCATAGATGGAAAAATCCACAACATAATCAAAGCAATATATGCAAAACCCAATGCTAGCATCATACTGAATGGAGAAAAACTGGAACCCTTCCCACTGAGATCTGGAACAAGACAGGGATGTCCGCTTTCTCCGCTGCTATTCAACATAGTTCTAGAGGTACTCACTGAGGCCATAAGACAAGAAAAAGAAATCAAAGGAATCCAAATGGGAAATGAAGAAGTCAAGCTTTCACTATATGCAGATGACATGATTCTTTATATGGAAGAGCCAAAAGGCTCAACACAGAGACTACTAGAACTTATACGAGAGTTCGGTAGAGTGGCAGGGTACAAAATTAATGAACAAAAATCAACAGCCATAGTGTATGCTAACAGCCCCAAGTTGGAAAAAGATCTGACCAGCAAGATACCATTCAAAGTAACAAAGGAAAGCATGAAGTATCTGGGAATAAATCTAACCAAAAATGTTGGAGACCTATTTGAGGAAAACTACAAACTACTTAAAAAAGAAATTGAACAAGATCTAGAAAGATGGAGTAACATCCCATGCTCCTGGATAGGTAAAATCAATATCATTAAAATGTCTATACTGCCAAAGGCAATATATACATTCAACGCAATCCCAATCAAATTGCCCAAAACATTCTTCACAGATCTGGAAACAATGATTCAAAGGTTCATCTGGAAACACAAAAAACCACGAATAGCTAGAACCATTCTCAAGAACAGGAAGTTAGCAGGGGGAATCACAGTCCCAGACCTCTGGACATACTATAGGGCAGTGGTTATCAAAACAGCCTGGTACTGGCAAAAAAAATAGAGAAGAAGATCAATGGAGCAGAATAGAAACACCAGATGGGAACCCACACAAATACAGCCAAATAACCTTTGACAAAAAGACAAACGACAACCCAGGCAAATGGGAAGGTCTGTTCAATAAATGCTGTTGGGACAACTGGTTGATAGCCTGCAGAAACAAAAAGATAGACCCACATCTCTCACCATATACTAAGATCAAATCCAAATGGATAAAAGATTTAAACCTACATCCAGAAACCTTCAAACTTTTGGAAGAAAATGTTGGAAACACACTGGAACACTTAGGGGTAGGCCCTCACTTCCTAAAAAAGATTCCAAATGCAGTAGAAATTAAGACCAAAATAAACAAGTGGGGCCTCATCAAACTAAGAAGCTTCTGTACAGCTAGAGAAACAATCAACAAAGTAAAAAGGCAACCCACAGAATGGGAGAAGATCTTCGCACACGACATAGGTGATAGAGGGCTGATCTCCAGAATATACAAAGAGCTACAAAACAACCAAAATGTCAAAACAAACAAGCCACTCAAGAAATGGGCACGGGAAATGAGCAAACACTTCACAAAGGAACAAACCCAAATGGCAAATAAACATATGAAAAAATGCTCAAGTTCCCTGGCAATAAGGGAAATCCAAATTAAAACATCAATGAGGTACCACCTAACGCCAGTAAGACTGGCCCACATGAATAAAAGCACCAACAACACTTGTTGGCGAGGTTGCGGGGAAAAGGGAACCCTACTCCACTGCTGGTGGGGCTGCAGGCTGGTACAGCCTCTATGGAAATCAGTATGGAGAACATTCAAACAACTCAAATACAACATACCGTATGACCAAGCAATAGCACTCCTAGGAATATATCCAGAACACTTGTTTTATGAGAAACCAACATGCACTCCTATGTTCATAGCAGCACAATCAGTAATTGCAAAAACATGGAAGCAGCCAAAATGCCCATCAACAGAGGATTGGATAAGAAAGCTATGGTTCATCTACTCCATGGAATACTACTCAGCTATTAAAAAAAACAAAATGCAGTTCTTTGTGGCCAAATGGGCCAAACTGGAAACCATAATGCTAAGGGAAATGAGCCAATCCCAAAAGGTTAAATACCACATGTTTGCCTTAATTTAAGATGATATGATGTTATGTATAACAAGTTATGTTATGAATGTTATATATTGTGTATAAACCAAAATTGAAATGTCAATGAGGTGGTCACAGAAGGTGGATAAGAAATCGCATTTACTTTTACCATATTGGTTACTCATTACTAAGTCAATTAATTCCATAATGAGGTAAATTTTTGCTGATGGTATGTTGGAGCTTTTAATTGATCGGGATGATACTCTGCTGGCTCTGTCTTCAGACCAGAGAGGGTATACCTAAGAAGCCGTTGAACTTGACTAGACAATAAGATGCTGGACTCTATGTTTGGTATATGCTTGCAATGGAGGAATCTCAACTGAACTTGAACTGTGGTTATGCAACAAGGTGGAGGAATCCACCATGGTGGGAGGGTTTGGGGAGGGGTGGGGAGAATCCCAGTACCTATGAAACTGTGTCACATAATACAATGTAATTAATGAATTTAAAATAAAATAAAAAAAAAAAAAGAGCAAGGCACTTAAAGAACCCTGGGAGGTGGTGTCCTATGTCAGCATGCCCACAGGCCCTCTGGGAGCGGAGTCCAACAATAGCATCCTGGAGGCCCTGAGAGCTGGAGTCCCGCACCTGCATCCCACAGGCCCTCTGTGAGCTGGTGTTACACACCAGCCCACTGGGGTTGTACTGTGCCAGATGAGGTCCCGGGAAACCTTACCGCCACCCCCATTCCTTGCACAGCACCCTGAGATTTAGGCTCTGGGCGTTCTTTGGCAAGTGGAGCATCTCCCTGATGAGCTACCAAGAGGGCTTCATGGACTTTTATTTTTTTTTATTCCAAAGTCCGATATGCAGAGAGGAGGAGAGACAGTGAGGAAGATCTTCTGTCCGATGATTCACTCTCCAAGTGAGCCGCAACAGCCTTTCCCCACGGGATCCACTCTGCTGGGGCCTCAGTGAGAGGGTCCCCCTCAGAACCGCATCCTTCGCTGCTGGGGCCTCAACGAGAGGGTCACCCTTGAGACCCCCCTCTGCTGGGGCCTCAGCGAAGAGGAACAGCCACAGCCCCACTCCCTCGATGCTGGGAACTTAGAGTGAGGGACCCCGAGCCCCCATCTCTCTCTGCTACGGTCTCAGTAAGAGGGACCCTCGGCCCCCTTTTCTCTCTCTCTCTTTCTCTGCTTGGGCCTCAGCAAGAGGTTCCCCTCAGGACCCCCTCTTTGGGGACTTCAGGGAGAGGGACCGTCTGCTGCCCTCTCTCTCTGTTCTTCTCTGGTGGGAACTCAGCGAGAGGGTGCCACTTGTACCCCACTTCTCTCTGCTGGGGCCTCAGTGAGAGGGACTCACAACCACACCCTTTCTCTGTCTCCCTCTGATGGGGCCTCAGCGAGAGGGTCCCCTCGGGATTCCATCTGCTCGGGCCTCATCGAGAAGGACTCCCTTGAGACCCCCTCCGCTGGGGTTTCAGCGAGAGGGTCCCCCAGTGCCCCCTCCCTCACTGCTGGGGCCAAAGCAAGAGGAACCCTCCGAGCCAGAGCCTCTATCTCTGCTGGGGCATCTGAGATAGGGTCCACCTCGGGACCCCGTGTGCTGGGGCCTAAGCAAAAAGGACCCCCAGAGCCACCCTCCCTCACTGCTAGAGCCTCAGCAATACGGAAACCAGAGCACCCTTCCTTCTCTGCTGTGGCCTCAGGAACAGGGTCCCCCTCGGATAACCCCTCCATCTCTGCTGCAGCCTCATTGAGAGGGACCCCCGGCGACTCCCTCCCTCGCTGCTGCTGCCTCAGCTAGAGGGTCCCCTCGGAACCCCTTCTGCCAGGGCCAGAGCAAGTGGATTTCCCTCGGGACCCCCTCTGCTGGGGTCTCAGCGAGAGCATCCCGCTCGGGCCACCCCTTCTCTCTCTGCTGAGGCCTCAGCAAGAGGGTTCCCCTGGGACCCCCTCTGCTGGGGCCTCAGCTAGATCGTCCACCTTGGGACCTCCTCTGCTGGGGCCTCAGTGAGATTGTCCCCCTCGGATCCCTCCCTCTCTCTCTGCTGGAGCCTCAGCGAGAGGGTCCCCTTAAGGACCCCATCTGCTGGGGCTTCAGCTAGAAGGACCCCCGGCGACCCCTCCCACGCTGCCAGGGCCTCAGCGAGAGGGTCTCCCATGGGACCCCCTCTGCTGGGGCACAGCGAGAGGAACCCCCGGCCAACCCCTCCCTCGCTGCTGGGGCCTCAGCAAGAGGTACCCCTCGGGACACCCTCTGCTGGGGCCTCAGCTAGAGGGACACCCGGAGCCATCTAACCTTTCTGCTGGGGCCTAGGTGAGAAGGTACCACTCGGGACCCACTCTGCTGCTGGGGCCTCAGCGAGAGTGCTCCCTGAGCCCCCTTCCCTCTCTGTGGATGCCTCAGTGTGAGGGTGCCCCTCAGGACCCCCTCTGCTGGAGCCTCAGCGAGAGAGTCCCTTTCGGACACCTCCTCTCTCTCTACTGTGGCCTCAGTGAGAGGATCCTACTCGGTACCTGCTCTACTGGGGCCTCATCGAGAGGGTCACCCTCGGAACCCCTCTGCTGGGGCCTCATCGAGAGAGATCCTCATAGCCTGACCCTCTCTCTCTGTTGGGGCCTCAGCGAGAGGGTCCACCTCAGGAACCCCGTCTTCTGGGGCCTCAGTGTGGTGTCCAAGGGTGTCAAGCCTCAGCCTGCCAGGCAGATGGCCTGTATAGGTGCTGCCTCAAGTCCTGGTTGTTTCCCCTGCAATCAGGCTCCCTGCTGATGATCCTGGGACAGCAGTGGAGGATGGTGCAGGGGTTGTGCCCCTGTTCCCCGTGAACCTTTATGACATGTGAAAGAAGCTCCTGGTTCCCGGGCTTGTCCTGGCCCTGCCACAGCTGACTCTGGTGATGGTTCTGGTGGAAGTGAGCCAGCAGATGCAAGAAAGTTTGCTCTGCCTCACTCTCTGTTCCTCTGTGCTTCAAAGCAAACAGGACAGAGGGATACAGGCAGGCAGGAAGGAAGAGAAAGAAAGCTGCTGGCTTCCTGGGAGGGAGTGTGCTGTGTGCTGTGTACTGTGCTGTGGCTCTAGACTGCTTTTGTCTGCCAACGCGGACCCCAAGGACATGTGTAGTGTTTCAGTCCTGGGACTCCTGTGCAACCTCTCCGAAGAATGTCCTTGAGAGTGAATGTCTCTCAAGCCAGGTTTGTTTCCCTTGTTTGTGCAGTAGAGCCTGGAGGAGCGTCATGCAATGAGTTCTGCTGACCACGAGAGGGTGCGCAAAGCTGCCCTTTCTACCCCTGGTTGTCCTCAGGCCTTTTGAGCACAGGAAGGCCCAGCCAGAGCCATCCTAGTGTTAGGTGGGGGTCCATTACAGTGTTCCTGGATATGTGTCGCTGGAAGATTGGGGTCCAAGGCAGAACAGCCCTCATACCAAGGTCCAGGAGGGTTTGGAGGACACTTGTAGCTTTGCATCAGGCTGAGGCTCTGTGCTAGGAAGTGGCTGTGTGCCTTCACCAGCAAGGTACAACCTAGGGCACGGGGAGAAACCTGGGAGCTGGAGTCCCACATCAGCGTGCCCACAGGCCCTCTGAGAGCTGGAGTCCCACATCAGCGTGCCAACAGACCCTCTGGGACCTGGAGTTGCACACAGGCTGACAAGCCCTGATTTTTCACAGATGTGGTCCTCAGAAACATTTACACCACCTCCTTTCCTGGCTGAGCAACCCTAGGCAGGCCCTTGGCTTTCTTTACCAAGTGGAGCAGCTCCCTGATGGGCTGCGGAGAGGCCTTCATGTGGTTTTGCATGTGTGGAGTGGCAGTTATGGTGATACAACACGTGGTATTCCTCTGCCTAGCTCGGTGGGTGTGTGCTGTGTGCTGTGTCCTGTGGTTCTAGACTGCTTTTGTCTGCCAATGCAGACCCCAAGGGCATACGTAGGTCTTCCGTCCTGGCACTCCTGTGAAACCTCTTCAAAAAGTGTCCTTGATAGTGAATTTCTCTCAGGCCAGGTTTGATTCCCATGTCTGGGCAGGAGAGACTGGAGGAGCGTCCTGCCGTGAGTTCAACTGTACACGAGAGAGCATGCAAAGCTGCCTTTCTACCCCTTGTGGGCTCAGGCCTTTTGAGCACAAGACGGCCTGGCCCAAGGCATCCTAGCATCAGCTGGTGCTCCCGGACAGTGTTCCTGGACACAGGATGCTGGAATATTGGGGTCCAAGGCAGAACAGCCCGCATACCAAGGTCCAGGTGTGTGTATAGGATGCCTGTGTCCTTGCATCAGCCCAGGCCTCTGTTCTAGGAGGTGGCTGTGTGCCTTCACCAGCAAGGAACATCAGAGGGCACTGGGGAAACCTGTGAGCTGGAGTTCCACGTCAGGGCACACAGAGGCTCTGTGGGAGCTGGAGTCCCACATCAGTCTCTCCAAGGGGCCTCTGAAACATGGAGACTCACATCAGTTTGTCCATGGTCCCTCTGAGAGTTGAAATCCTAGGTCATTGTGCCCACGCACCCTCTGTGTGTTAGTGTCCCACGTCAGTGTGCCCATGGACCCTCTGGGACCTGGAGTTACTCAACAGCTGACTAGCACTGGTCTTTCACAGATGAGATCCTTGGAAACATTTACACCACTCTCTTTCCTCACAGAGCACCATTAGGGGCAGGAACTAGGTGTTCTTAAGCAAGTGGTGAAGCTCCCTGATGGGTTGCATAGAGGCCTTTGTGCATTTTTGCATTTGTTGAGTGGCAGTTAGTGTGATACACCACTCGGACTTCTTCTGCTTAGCTGGGTGGAATCTGAGCATGTGGGCTCCTAAGCCAGGAGCAGGTGGATGGGTAAGTAAACACCAGAGGTCACCAGTCATCTGGAATAGGAAGTCCCAGGCCTTAGCTGCTGCAAGAGCACCCTGGACATGCATTCTCACTGTCTAGCAGGGATGGTGGATGGGGAGCCATCAAACCTGCAAAAGGGAGGGCCTCCCATGCCATCTTCAAGAATGGGATCACAGGGACCATATTCCATTCTAGAAGGCATCATATTAAACATGTGTCGTGTGCATTGGAGGCATGAATTTGGTTCCAGAGTGCCCTGTCAAATGCAATTGCCCTCTTGTTCACCAGGGAATGCTTCACCCTATTCCAGGGGCATCCTGGATTCAAGACCCTTTCTCCTGCAGGCCACCTGTGAACCATCAGCTGCCACTGATGTGCCACCTGAACCAAGAAACCCCAACAGCTGACGTGTATTCTCCACAGAGGCTTTCTCACCAGGAGAGGTAGAGTAGCAGCATGCCTGGATGCCTTGTTGGTGCCCGCTGCTCTCTTAGCACGGAACAGCCAAAGTTGTGCCAGCAAGGGGGACAGGTGCTTTCACCGGCCTGTTGAAGGAGGTGCTGAAGAAACTGGTAAGGGATGGAGTCGGGTGGTGCGGGTTTTGGTGGTTGGGGAGGGGTCCTAAAATGTCAAGCCTCAAGCCTCAGCCTGCGAGGCTTGTGTGCAGTACAGCTGTATGGTTGCTGCTTCAAGACCTGACAGCATCCTCTGCAGTCCAGCTCCCTGCCGATGGTGCTGGGAGAGCAACAGAGGATGGCGCAGGGGCTTGTGCCCCTGTGGCCCTGTGCCCCTGTGGGACATGTGGAGGAAGCTCCTGGTTCCCGGGCTTGTCCTGGCCCAGCCACATCTAGCTCTGGTGGTGGTCCCTGGGGAAGAGAGGCAGCAGATGTAAGAAAGATTGCTCTCTCTCTCCCTCTCTGTTCCTGTGTGCTTCAAGCAAACAGGACAGATTCAGGCAGGCAGGCAAGAAGGCAGGAAGAGAGAGATTGCTATTGGCCTCCTGGCAGGGAGTGTGCTGTGTGCTGTGTGCTGTGTGCTGTGCTGTGACTGAAGACTGCTTTTGTCTGCCAATGCATACCCCAAGAGTGTGCGTAGGGCTTCTGTCCTGAGACTCCTGTGAAACCTCTCCAAAGTGTGTTCTTGAGAGTGAATGTCTCTCAGGGCGGGTTTGTTTCTCTTGTGCAGGAGAGTCTGGAGGAGCGTCCTGCAGTGAGTCCTGCTGTCCATGAGAGGGCGCATAAGCTGCCCTTTCTCCTCCTGGTTGGGCTCATTCCTTTTGAACACTAGACAGCCAAGCCCCAGCCATCCTAGTGTCAGGTGGGGGTCCTGGAGAGTGTTCCTGGATACTTGTCCCTTGAAGATTGGGGTAAGGCTGAAAAGCCTGCAAATGAAGGTCCAGGAGGGGGTTGAGGATGATTGTGGTCTTGCATCATCCCGGACCTCTGTGCTAGGAAGTGGCTGTGTGCCTTCACCATTAAGATACCACATAGGACATGGGGAGAGCGCTGGGAGCTGGACTTCCACATTAGGGCACCCAGAGGCCCTGTGGTAGATGGAGTCCCATGTCAGCGTGCCCACAGTCCCTATGGGAGCTGGAGACTCACATTAGCGTGCTCATGGGCCTCTGAGAACAGGAGACCCATGTCAGTGTGCACATGGGCCCTCTGGGATACTGAGTCCTAGTTCAGCGTGCCCATGTGTCCTGTTGGGAATTGGGGTCTCATGTCACTGTGCTCATGGGTCTTGTAGGAGCTTGATACAAACGTCAGTGTGCCCACAGGCACTCTGGGAGTTGGAGTCCCACGTCAGTGTGCAGAAGGACCCTCTGGTACCTGGAGTTACTCACTGACTGGCTAGCATTGATCTTTCGCAGATGAGCTCACCGGAAACCTTGCCACTACCCCCTTTCATCACAAACACCCTTGGGGACAGGGCCTGGGCTTTCTTTAGCAAGTGCAACTGCTCCCCGATGGGCTGCAGAGAGGCCTTCATGTATTATTGCATGTGTGGGGTGGCAGTTAGGGTGATACAGCACTCGGCCTTCCTCTGCCTAGCTGGGTGGTGTCTGGGCTTGTGGGATTCTAAGGATGGAACAGTGGAAGGACGAGTAAGCACCAAAGGACACCAGTCATCTGGAATAGGAAGTCCCAGGCCTTAGCTTCTGCGAGAGCACCCTGGAACATGCAGTCCCACTTTCCAGCAGGTAGGACGGTGGCCTGGGAGCAACCAAGGCCTGCACAAAATAGGCCCTCCCATGCCATGGGCAGGCATGGGTTCACGAGGACCATTTTGCCTTCTTCGGTGCTGTCTAGGAAACACTTGGGGGAGGGAGTGTCAGGCATCGCCATCGTGTGCATTGGAGGCAGGAATTTGGCCCCACAACCCCCTACCAAATGCCATTGGACTTTCGTTCACCAGGGAATGCTTCACCATCCTCCAGGGGCATCCTGGATTTAAGACTCTTTCTCTTGCAGGCCACCTGGGGACCATCAGCTGCCACTAATGTGCCACCTGCCACAAGACACCTCAACAGCTGACGTGTACTCTCCACAGAGGTCCATCTCATTAGACAGGTAGAGTAGCAGCATGCCTGGATGCCCTGTTGGTGCTCTCTGCTCTCTCAGCACACACAGCAAAAGTTATGCAAGACTGGAGGACAAGTACATTCACGGGCCTGGTGAAGGAGCTGCTGAAGAATGCTGCTAGGGGTGGAATCGGTGGAGCGGGTTGGGGTGGTGCTACGTGGTGTCCGAGGGCCTCAAGCTTCAGCCTGCCAGGCAGATGGCCTGTATGGGTGCTGCTTTAAGACCTGACTGCTTCCCCTGCAGTCCAGCTCCCTGCCGATGCCCCTGGGAGAGTAGTGGAGAATGGCGCAGGGGCTTGTGCCCCTGTGCCCCTGTGCCCCTGTTTGACGTGTGGAGGAAGCTCCTGGTTCCCAGGCTTGTCCTGGCCCAGCCATATCTGGCTCTGGTGGTGGTCCTTGGGAAGTGAGCCAGCAGATGCAAGAAAGATTGCTCTCTCTCCTTCTCTGTTCCTTTGTGCTTCAAACAAAACAGACAGATTCAGACAGGCATGCAGGAGGGAAGGAAGTGAAAGAAAGCTGCTGTCCTGGGTGGTAGGGAGTGTTCTGTGACTGAAGACTGCTTTTGTCTGCCAATGCAGACACCAAGGGTGTGCGTAGGGCTTCTGTCCTGGGACTTCTGTGCAACTGCTCCAAAGAGTGTCCTTGAGAGTGAATTTCTCTTAGCCTGGGATTGTTTCCCTTGTTTGTGTAGCAGAGCCTGGAGGAGCGTCCTGCAGTGAGTCCTGCTGGCCATGAGAGGGCGCATAAGCTGCCCTTTCTACCCCTGGTTGGCTGAGGCATTTTGAGCACTGAAGGTCCAGCCCCAGCCATCCTAGTATCAGGTGGGAATCCTGGACAGAATTCCTTTATATGTGTCCCTTGAAGATTGGGCCGAACAGCCCGCATATGAAGGATCAGGAGGGGGTGGAGGACGCTTGTGGCCTTGCATCAGGCCAGGCCTCTGTGCTAGGAAGTGGCTGTCTGTCTTCACCAGCAAGGTACAACCTAGAACACAAGGAGAACTAGAAGCTGGAATTTCACATCACAGACCCCAGGGGCCCTGAGGGATGTGGAGTCCCAGTCAGAAAGCCCACGAAACCTATGGGAGCTGGAATCCCATGTGAGTGTGCACACGGACCCTCTGGGAGCTGGAATCCCACATCAGTGTGCCCATGGGCCCTGTGAGACCTCGGGTCCCATGTCTGTGTACCCACGAGCCCTCTTGGACCTCGATCCTAATTCAGCATTCCCCAATCCCAGTGGAATCTGGGATCACATGTCAGCGTGCCCATGGACCCTCTGAGACTGGAATTACACACCAGCTGACTAGCACTGATGGTTCTCAGATGAGGTACCCAGAAAACTTTCTGGAATCCAGAAGCAGAGGAACCTCCTCCCTGCTGGGGTTCAACAGCAGAGGACCATCCTCCCTGCTGGGGATCGGCAGCAGAGGACCCTCCACCCTGCATGGGTGCGGCAGCAGAGGACCCTAATCCCTGCAGGGTCCAGCAACAGAGGACCCTCATCCCTGCTGCTGGACACCAGCAGAGAGGAAGCATCAGAGGTCCTTCCTCTCTGCTGCGGTCCAGCACCAAAGGACCATCCTCTCTGCTGGACCGCAGCAGAGAGGAAGCCACAGAGGACCCTCCTCTCTGCTGCTGGGGTCCAGCAGCCACAGAGGACCCTCCTCTGCAGCTGGTGTCCGGAACCACAGGACCTACTCTACTTCTGGGGTCCGGTAGAAGAAGACCCTCCTTGCTGCTGGGTTCTGGCACCAGAGGACCCTCCTCTGCTGGTGGGGTCCTTCAGCAGAGGACCATCCTATGCTGCTTCGGTGCGGAACAGAAGGACCCTCCTCTGCTGTTGGAGTCTGGCAACAATGGAGCCTCCTCAGCTGCTTTGGTCCATCAGCAGAGGACCCTTTTTCTGCTGGGGTCTAGCACGACAGGACACTCGTCTCTGGTAGTTTCCAGCAGAGAGGAAGCAATAGTGGACCCACCCCTCTGCAGGAGTCTGGCAGCAGAGGACCCTCCTCTCCTTCTGGATTTCAGCAGCAGAGGACTTTCGTCTGCTGATGGACCCCAGCAGAGAGGAAGCAGAGGACCCTCTTCTCTTGCTGGACAGCAAAGAGAGAAAGCAGCAGAGGAACCTCCTGTTCTGCTGGGGTCTGGCAGCAGAGGACCCTCCTCTCTGCTGGGGTCCGGAAGCAGAGGACTCTCCAAGCTGTTGTTGTTTGGCAGCAGAGGAACTTCCACAATGCTGGAGTGGAGCAGAGTGGAAGTAGCATAGATACCTCCTCCATGCTGTGGTCCAGCCACAGAGGACCCTCCTCTGCGGCTGGACCTCAGCAGAGAGGAAGATGCAAAGTATCCTTGTCTCCTGCTGAACCCCAAAGAGAGGATGAAGCAGAGAACCCTGCTCTGCTGGGGTCCGGCAGCAGAGCAATCCTCCCTGCTGGGGTCAGGCAGCAGAGGACCCTCTTCCCTGCTGGGATCCGACAGCAGAGGACCCTCCTCTCAACTGGGTTCCGGCAACAGAGGATCATCCTCCATGCTGGGGTCTGGAAGCAGAGGACACTCCTCTGCTCTTGGGATCTGGCACCAGAGGATCCTCCTCTGCTGCTGAGGGGGGCAGCAGAGGATTTTCCTCCCTGCTGGGGTATAACAGCAGGGGAACCTCCTGCCTTCCGGGGTCCAACAGCACACCATCCTCCTCTTCTGCGGGACCCCTGCAATGAGGTGCTTCCCTTCTACTGGACCACAGCAGAGAAGAAGTTGCAGAGGACCCTCCCCTCATGCTGCACCCCAGGGAGAGGACGCAGGAGAATACACTCCTCTTCTGCTGGGGTCCGGCACCAGTGGACTCTCCTCTCTGCTGTACCCCAGCAGAGAGGAAGCTGCAGAGGACACTCCTCTCCGGGTGGGCATCAAACCGAGGAAGCAGTAGAGGACACTCCTGTTCTGCTGGGGTCTGGCAGCAGAGGTCCCTCCTCAGTGTTAGTGCCAGGGAGCATAGGAGCCTCATCTCCTAATGGGGTCCAGCACCAGAGGACACTCTTCCCTGATGGACTTGGGTCTAGCAGCAGGGTCCCTCCTGTCTGCGGGAGTCTGGCAGCAAATGACCCTATTCTTTGCTGGGATACAGCAGCAGAGGACCCTACTCTCTGCTGATGTTTGGCACCAGAGCACCCTCTTCTTTGCTGAGGTCTGGGAGCAAAGGACCCTCCTTTCTGCTGGGGTCTGGTAGTGGTGGACCCTCCTCTCTTCTGTGGTCCTGCACCAGAGGATCCTCTTCCGCTCCTGGGGTTCCACATCAGAGGACCCACCTCCCTGCTGCTGGGGTCCAGGCCCAGAGGACACTCCTCTGCTGCTGGGGTCTGGCACCAGAGGACCTTCCTCTCTGCTGGGATCCAGTACCTGAGGACCCCCCTCATCTGCTGGCATCCGGTACTGTAGGAACCCCCTCTGCTACTGGGGTCCGGCAGCGTAGGACTTCCCCCTGCTGCTGGTATCCGTCAGCAGAAGACTAGCTTCTGCTGCTGTGGTCTGGCAGCAGAGGACCTTTCTCCATTCTGAGGTCCTGCACCCAAAGACCCTACTAGGTTGCTCGGGTTGGGCACCAGTTGACCCAACTCTGCTGCTGGGGTCCGGCCACAAAGTTCCTTCCTGCTTGCTATGGTACTGCAGCAGAGGACCCTCCTCCCTGCTCGGGTACCGCAGAACAGGACCATCCTCTGCTGCTGGGGTCCGACACCAGAGGACACCTCTCTCTGTTGAGGTCCGAAACCAGAGTACCCTAGTCTCTGCTGGGGTCGAGCAGCAGGGACCCTCCTTACTCCTGGGGTCCAGCAGCAGAGGACGCTGCTCTGCTGCTGGGTTCATACAGCAGAGGACCCTCCTGCCATCTGGGGTCCAACAGCCGATGACCCTCGTTTGCTTCTATTCCGGCATCAGAGGAACCTCCTCTGCTGCTCGGGTCCGGCATCAGAAGACTCCTCTCTGCTGGGGTCCGGCAGCAGAGGCCCCTCCTCCCGGCTGGGTTCAGGCAGCAGAGGACCATCCTCTCTGCTGCAGACTAGTACGAAAGTCCCTCCTCCCAGCTGTGGTCCTGCAGCAGAGGACCCTCCACTGCTGTTGTGTCCGGTAGCACAACACCCTCCTCTGCTTAGGAACCCCAGCAGAAAGGAAGCAGCCAAGGACCCTACTCTTTGCTTTGGTCCAGCAGCAAAGGACCCTCCTCTCTGCTGTGGCACAGCAGAGAGAAAGCAGAAGTGGAACCTTTACTCAGCTGGGGTCCCGCAGCAGAGGACCTTCCTCTTTTGCTGTGTTCCAGCAGCAGAGGATCCTCCTCTACTGCTGGACCCCAGCTTCCGAGGATCATCCTCTGCTGCTGGACCACAGCAGAGAGTAAGTTACAGAGGACACTCGTCTCCTGCTGGACCCCTAAGAGAGGACAAAGAGGAGGACCCTTCTCTCTGCTGGGTTCCGGCAGTAGAGGAAACTCCTCTGCTGTGGTCTGGCAGCATAGGACCTTCCTCTGCTAAGGGGTGTGGCAGCAGAGAACACCCCAATTCTGCTGGGGTCCGGCACCAGAAGACCCTCCTAAGCAGCTGGGGTCCGGTAGCAGAGGTCCTCCTCTGTTGAATCCCAGCAGGGAGGAAGCAGTAGAGGACACTCCTCTCTGTTGGGTCCGTCAGCAGAGGACCCCCCTCTGCTACTGGGGTTTGGCAGCAGAGGACCCTGCACCCCTGCAGCAGAGGACCCTCCTCCCTGCTGGACCCCAAAGAGAGGACGCAGCAGAGGACATTCCTCTTCTACTGGTGTCCAGAAGCTGAGTACTCACCTCTCTCTGCCGGCTCCAGCAGCAGAGGATCCTCTCTGCAGTGGTCCAGTACCAGAGGAATATCCTCTGTGCTGTTGTTTGGCAGCAGAGAACCTCCCCTCTCTTGTGGTCAGGCAGCAGACGACCCTCCTCTCTCCTGGGGTCCAGTACATGAGGACCCGCCTATTCATTGGATCCCAGCAGAGAGGAAGCAGCAGAGGACCCTCCTCTTCTACTTGCGTCCGGCAGCAGAGGACCACCTTCTTCTGCAAAGTTCTGGCATCAGAGGACGATCCTGTTTGCTGGGGTCCGGAAGCCTAGGACCCTCCTTTCTGCTGTGGTCCGGCAGCAGAGGAACGTCCCCTGCTCGTGGGGTCCAGTACCAGAGGACTGCCGTCTGCTTCTGGGGTCCAGCAGCAGAGGACCCTCCTCTGCTGGACTCTGTCCTCTACTGCTGGACGACAGCAGAGGGGAAGTTGCAGAGGACCCTCGTTGCCTACTGGACCCCAAAGAGAGGACACTGCAGAGGACCCTACTCTTCTACTGGGGTCCAGCACCAGAGGACCCTCCTCTGCTGCTGGACCACAGCACAGAGGAAGTTGAAGAGGACCCTCATCCCCGACTGGGCCCCAAAGAGAGGAAACAGCAGGTGACCCTGTTCTAATGGTGTTCGGCAGAGGAAGACCCTCCTCTGCTGCTAGCGTCCGGCAACATAAGACCCCCCTCTATTGCTGGGGTCCAGCACCAGAGAACTCCCCTATGCTCCTGGTGTCCTACAGCAGAGAACCCTCCTTCTGCTGGATTCCTGCAGCAGAGGACCCCCCTCTGCTGCTGGAGTCCGGAAGCAGAGGTCCTCCCTCTGCTGCTGTTTCTGGCACTAGAGGACCCCTCACTGCTTCTGGGTTCTGGCACCAGAGGACACCCCCCTGCTGGGGACCGGCACCAGAGGAATCACTTGTGCTGCTGTGGTCGGGTACCCGAGGACTCTCTTCTCCTGCTGGGGTCGAGCAGCAGAGGATCCTCCACTCTGCTGGGGTCCAGCACCAGAGGACGGCCTTCTGCTGCTGGGGTGCGACAGCAGAGAACCCCCTCTGCTCTTGGGGTCGAACACCAAAGGACCCTCCTTCTGCTGTGTCTGGCAGCAGAGGACTCCCGTCTTCTGCTGGTGTCCGGGAGTGAAGGTCCTCCCTCTGTTGCTGTGGTCGGGCACCAGAGGACCCCCCTCAGCTGTTGGGTTCTGCCACCAGAGGACTCCCCTCTGTTTTTCGGGTCTGGCAGCAGAGGACCTTCCTTCTGCTGTGTTCTGGTAGCAGAGGACCCTCCTCCCTGCAGGGATATGGCAGCAGAGGACCCTCATCTGCTGCTCCGTGTGGTACCAGATGACCCCCCACTGCTGCTGGGGTCCAGCAGCAGAGGACCATTGTCCCTGCTGAAGTCCGGAATGAGAGAACCCTCCTCCCTGCTGTGGTCCGGCTGCAGAAGACCCTCCTCTGTTGGTGGGGTCCGGCACCAGAGGACCCCCTCTCTTGCTGGTGTCCGGCACCATATGACCCTGCTCTGCTGCTGCGGTCTGGCAGCAGAGGACCCTACTTCTGCTGGGTTCCGGCAGCAGAGGACCCTCCACTCTGCTGAGGTCCAGAACCAGAGGACCGCCTTCTGCTGCTGGGGTCCGGCAGCAGAGAACCCCCTCTGCTCTTGGGGTCCAACACCAAAGGACGTTTCTATGCAACTGGGTCTGGCAGCAAAGGACCCTCCTTCTGTTGGGTCGGGCAGCAGAGGACCCCGCTCTTCTGCTGGTTTCCGGGAGTGGAGGTCCTCCCTCCTCACTGCTGTGGTCCGGCACCAGAGGACCCCCTCAGCTGTTGGGGTCAGGCACCAGAGGACCCCCCTCTCTGCTGAGGTCCAGCCAAAGAAAACCCCCTCTGCTGCTTGGATTGGGCACCAGAGGACCCTCCTCTCTGCTGGGGTGGAGCAGCAGAATACCCTCCTCTCTGCTGGGGCCTGGCATTAGAAGACCCTCCACTGCTGCTGCGTCCGACAGCAGAGGACCCTACTCTTCTGCTGGAACCCAGCTTAGAGGAAGCAGCAGAGGACCATCCTCTCTGCTGGTGTCTAGCATGAGAGGACCCTTCTCTCTGAAGGGGTGCAGCAGAAAGGAAGCAGCAGAGGACGTTCCTCTCAGCTGGAGTCCTGAAGCAGAGGACCCTCCTCTTCTTTCCTGTTCCAGCAGCAGAGGACCCTCCTCTCCTGCTGTCAGATCTCAGCAGTAGAGCAGTGTCATCTCCTGTCTGACACAGCAGAGAGGAGGGTTCTCAGCTGCTGAACCCCAGGCTAGAGGAGTCTCCTCTGCTATGGGACCCCAGCAGAGAGGAAGTTGCAGAGGACACTCATCTCCTGCTGGATCCCAAAGAGAGGACAAAGCACAGGACCCTAATCTTCGGCTGGGATCCGACAGATGAGGACCCTGTTTCTGCTGGGTTCCTGCAGCAGAGGACCCTCCTCCCTGCTGGGGTCCATCAGCAGAGGACCCACTTCTGCTGCTCAGGTCCGGCACCAGAAGACCCTCCTCCCTGCTGGGTTCCGGAAGCAGAGGGCCCTCCTCCCAGGTGGGGTCTGGTGGCAGAGAACCACCCTCTCTGCATTGTACAGCAGCAGAGCATCCACCACTGCTGCTGTTGTCTGAAACCAGAGGACACCTTCTCTGCTGGGGTCTAGCACCAGAGGACCCTCCTCTGCTGCTGGCATCCAGCACCAGAAGATCCCCCTCTGCTGATGGGGTCCAGCACCAGAGGACCTCCGTATGCTCCTGGGGTCTGGCAGCAGAGAACACTCCTTCTGCTGGGTTCCTGCAGCAGAGAACTCCCCTCTGCTGCTAGGGTCCGGCACCAGAGGAACACCTTGTTCTGCTGTGGTGCAGTACCCAAGTACTCTCCTCTCCTACTGGGGTCCAGCGGCAGAGGACCCTCCACTCTGCTGGGGTCCAGCACCAGATAACCGCCTTCTGCTGCTGGGGTGCGGCAGCAGAGGACCCACCTCTGCTGCTGGACCCCAGTAGAGAGGTAGCAGCAAAGGACCCTCCTCTCCTGCTGGACCCCTGCAGCAGAGGTCCCGCCTCTGCTGCTGGACTACAGCAGAGGGGAAGTTGCAGAGGAACCTTGTTTCCTACTGGACCCCAAAGAGAGGACACGCAGAGGATCCTACTCTTCTACTGGTGTCCTGCAGCAGAGGACGCTCCTCTTCTGCTGGGTTCCAGCAACAGAGGATCCTCCTCTCTGCTGTGGCCCGGCAGCAGAAGACCCTACTCTCTCCTGATGTCCGGCAGCAGAGGAAGTCCTCTCTGCTGGATTCCGGCAGCAGAGAGCCCCTTATGCTGTTTGGGTCTGGCAGCAAAGAACCCCCCTCTGCTGCTGGGTTTCAGTACCTGAGGACCACCTTGTCCTGCTGGGGTTTGGTAGCAAATGACACTCCTTATGCTGGGTTCTGGCAACAGACAACACCCATGTTCTGCTGGGGTCGAGCAGCAGAGTTCCTCCCTCTGCTGTTGGTGTCTGGAAGCACAGGACTCCCCTCTGATGCTAGGGTCCGGCACCAGAGGACTCCCTCTGCTGCTGGGTCTGGCACCAGAGGACCCTCCTTCTGCTGGGTTCCTGCAGCTGAGGACCCTCCTCCCTGCCTTGGTACGGCAGCAGAGTCCCTCCTCTCTGCTGGGGTCAGGCACAACAACACCCTACACTCTGCTGGGGTCCAGCAACAGAGAACCCTCCTCTGTTGCTGGGGTCCATCAACAGAGGACACCATTCTCTGCTGGGGTCCAGCACCACAGGACCCTCCTCTCAGCTTGCTCAAGCAGCAGAGGACCATCATCTCTGCTAGGGCCTGGCACCAGAGGACAATCCTCTACTGCTCAGGTCAGACAGCAGAGGACACTCCTCCCTGCTGTGGTCTGGCAACAGAGGACCCTCCTCTGCTTTTAGGGTCTGGCACCAGAGGACCTCCCTCTCTGCTGGGGTCCAGCAACAGAGGATCTTTCTCTATGCTGGGGTGTTTCACCAGATGACACCCCTCTCTGCTGGGGTCCAGCACAGGACGACCCTCCTATGTGCTGGAGTCCCCCAGCAGAGCACCCTCCTCTCCTGGGGTCTAGCACGAGAGGACCCTCCTTCTCTTCTGGGGTCCTGCAGCGCAGGACTCTGCTCTCTGCTGGGGTCCGGCAGCAGAGTACCCTACTCTCTGCCGTGGTCCCACACCAGAGACCCCCCCCTCTGCTGCTGGGACTGGCAGCAGAGAACCATTCTCCCTGCTGGTTTACGGCAGAAGAGGGTGCTCTACTGCTGCTGGGGTCTGGTAGCAGAGGACCCTTCACTCTGTAGGACCCCAGCAGAGAGGCGAGTCCTCTGCTGCTTCCTCTCTGCTGGGGTCCGACAGCACCAGAGGACCCTCCACTGCTGCTGGGTTCTAGCATCAGAGTACTCCCCTCTGTAGCTTGGTTCCGGCACCAGAGTACCCACCTCTGCTGATGGTGCTGGCAGCAGAGGACCCTACTGCCTGCTGTTTTCCAGCACCAGAGCACCCTGCTCTGCTGCTGGGGTCTGGAAACAGAAGACCCTCCACTCTGTTGGACCCCAGCAGAGAGGTAGCAGCAAAGGAGCCACCACTTTGATGGTTTCTGGCAGCCGATGACCCTCCTCTCCACTGGGGTCCGGCAGCAGAGGACCATCGTCCCTGCTGAGGTCCAGAAGAATGAACCCTCCTCCCTGCTGAACCCTTGCAGAAGATAACCCTCCTATGCTGCACGACCTAAGCAGAGAAGAAGTTCTAAAGACCATCGTTTCCTCATGGACTTCAAAGAGAGGCCGCAGCAGAGGAACCTCCTCTTCTGTTGTGGTCGGGGTGCAGAGGACACTCTTCTTCTGCTGGGGTCCGGCAACAGAGGACCCTTCACTCTGCTGGGGTGCAGGAGCAGAGGAACCACTCACTGCTGGGGTCCGGAAGTAGTGGACCTCCTCTGCTGGACCCCAGCAGGGAGGAAGCAGCAGAGGACCCACCTCTCTGCCTGGGTTTGGCATCCTATGACGTTCCTCTCTGCTGGGTCTAGCACGTGAGGACCCTCTTCTGTGCTAGGGTCCAGCGAGTAAAATGCTGCAGAGGACCCTTCTCTCTGCTGGAGTCCAGCAGCCAAGGACCCTCCTATCCTGCTGAACACCAAAGAGAGGAAGCAGGAGAGGACCTCTCTGCTGGGGTCAGGCTCCAGAAGACACTCCTTCCTGCTGCGGACAGGCAGCTGAGGACCCTGGTCTCTGCTGGGGTACAGCAGAAGAAGACCCCCCTCTGCTTCAGGTGTTCAGCATCAGAGTACCCTCCCCTCTGCTGGGGTGCGGCTGCAGAGGACCCTGTTCTCTGCTGTGTTCCTGCAGCAAAGGACCCTCCTCTGCTGCTGGGGTCCAACAGTAGTGGAATCTCTCTCTGCTGGGTTCCGGCACCAGAGGATCCTCCTCTGCTGCTGGGGTCCGGTACAACAGGACCATCCTCCCTGCTGTCGTCCGGCACCAGAGGACCATCCTCTGCTGCTAGGTTCCTGCATCAGAGTAACCTCCTCTGCTGCTTGGGTCCGGCATCAAAAAACTCCCTTCTCTGCATGGGTCCTGCAGCACAGAACCCTCAACTGCTGCTGGGGCCCGAACCAGAGGACCCCCCTCTCTAATTGGACCAGCACAGGACCCTCCTCATTGCTGGGGTCCAGCAGCACAGGACCTTCCCTCTGCTGGTGTCCGGCACCACAGGAACCACCTCCCTGCTGGCGTCTGGTACCAGATTACCCTCCTCTGCTGCTGGGTTCCGGCACCAGAAGACTCCCACTCTCTGCATGGGTCCTGCAGCACAGGACCCTCAACTGCTGCTGGGGCCCGGCACCAGAGAAGCCCCCTCTCTGATTGGGTCCAGCAGCAGAGGACACCCCTCTCTAATTGGGTCCAGCAGCAGAGGACCTTCCTCTCTGCTGGGGTCTGGCAACAGAGGACCCTCCTGTCTGCTGTAGTGCAACACCAGAGGAGCCTCGTCTTCTGCTGTGGCCCAGCAGCAGAGGAAACTCCTCTCTGCTGGGGTCCAGAAGCGGAGCACCCTCCTTTCTGCTGAGTTCCAGCACCAGAGGACCTTCTTCTCTGCTAGGATCCAGCACCAGAAGACCCTCCTCTCTGTTGGTTCCGACATCTGAGAATCCTCCTCTATGCTGGTGTCCGGCAGTAGAGGACCCTCTTTTCTGCTGGGGTCCTGCAACACAGGACCCTCCTCTCTTTTTGGGTCTGCCAGCAGAGGACGCTCCTTCCTGCTGGGGTCCGGCAGCAGAGGACCTTCATCCATGCTGAAGAGCCTTGGATGAGTGTCCTGCACTGAGTGCTGGTGGCCACGAGAGGTCGCCCAAAGCCGCCGTTCGTTCTTTCTTTCCTTTTTTTTTTCTTTTTTACACATTTATTTATTTTATTCCAAGGTCAGATATACAGAGAGGAAGAGAGACAGAGAGGAAGATCTTCCACCCGATGAGTCACTCCCCAAGTGAGACACAATGGCTGGTGCATGCCGATCCAAAGCTGGGAACCTGGAGCCTCTTCTAGATCTCCCATGTGGGTGCAAGTTTCCAAACCTTTGGGCCGTCTCTACTGCTTTCCCAGGCCACAATCAGGGATCTGGATGGGAAGTGGAGCAGCCTGGATTAGAACTGGTGCCCATATGGGATCCCAGCACGTTCAAGGCGAGGACTTTAGTTGCTAGGCTATGGCGCCGGTCCCCAAGCTGACCTTTCTACCGCTGGTGGGCTCAGGCCTTCTGACCTCTAGACAGTCCAACCCGAGCAATCCTAGCATCAGGTGGGGGTCCCGGACAATATTCTGGTACACGTGCTGTTGAAAGATCAGGGCTCCAAGGCCGAACAGCCCACATACCAAAGCCCGGAAGGGAGGATGACGTTTGGGGCCTAGCATCATCCCAGGCCTCTGTGATATGAAGTGTCAGGGTGCCTTTAACAGCAGGGCACTTAAAGAACCCTGGGAGATGGACTCCCACATCAGCATGCCCACAGGCCCTCAGGGAGCTGGAGTCTCATGCCTGCGTCCTCAGAGCCCTCTGAGAGCTGGTGTTAAACACCAGACCACTGGGGTTGTACTTGGCCAGATGAGGTCCCGGGAAACCTTACTGCTACCCACATTCCTCGCAGAGCACCCTGAGATGCAGGCTCCGGGAATTCTTTGGCAAGTGGAGCAGCTCCTTGATGGGCTGCCAAGAGGGCTTCATGGACCTTTTTTTTTTTATTATAAAGTCCGAGATACAGAGAGGAGGAGAGACAGAGAGGAAGATCTTCCGTCCAATGATTCACTCTCCAAGTGAGCCGCAATGGCTGGTGCACGCCAATCCGAAGCTGGGAACTTGGAACCTCTTCCGGCTCTTCCATGTGGGTGCAGGGTCCCAAAGATTTGGGCCATCCTCGACTGCTTTGCCATGCCACAAGCATGGAGCTGGATGGGAAGTGGTGCAGCCGGGATTAGAACTGGTGCCCATATGGGATCCCGGCGCGTTCAAGGCAAGGACTTTGGCCACTAGGCCACGCTGATGGGCCCCGGCTTCATGTATTTTTGCATGTGTTGGGTGGTGGTTAGGGTGATACACTACTCGGCCTGCCTTGGCCTAGCTGAGTGGTGTCTGGGCATGTGGGCTCCTAAGCCAGGAGTCAGGTGGATGGGCAAGTAGGCACCAGAGGTCACCAGCCATCTGCAATAGGAAGTCCCAGGCCATAGCTGCTAAAGAAAGCACCCTACAACATGCAACCCTGCTGTCCAGCACATATGATGATGGCCAGGGAGCCACCAAGGCCCGCACAAGGTAGGGCTTTCAGGGCCTGTGCTTCCTGCACACAACAGGGTGCACAAAGCTGCCTTTCCTATCTCTAGCTAGCACTTGAGGGGTCAGCCATCCCTGTCATGTGCTTTGGAGGCAGGAATTTGGCCTCACAGCCTCCAGCCAGATGCTGCTGCCCTCTTGTTCACCAGGGAGTGCTTCACCCTCCTCCATGGATCCTTCTGGATTCAAGACTCTGCTTCCTACTGGTCAGCTGTGGACCGTCGGCCGCCGCTGATGTGCCATCTTCCACAAGACATCCCAACAGCTGACATCTGTTCTTCACAGAGGTCCTTCTCCCCAGGACAGGTAGAGTAGCAACATGCCTGGATCCCTTGTCTGTACTGGCTGCTCTCACAGCACGGAACAGCATAAGTTGTGCAAGCCAGGGGGACAGGCACCTTCAGCAGCCTGGTGAAGGAGCTGCTGAAGGGTCCAGCAAGGATTGGTGTGGTGTGATGTGTGTTGTGTGTGGTGTGGTGTGGTGTGGTGTGGTGTGGTGCAGGGTATTGTCCCAGTGGGTCAAGTCTCAGCCTGCCAGGTGGATGGCCTGTACGGGTGCTGCTTCAAATCCTGGCTGCTTCCCCTGCAGTCCAGCTCCCTGCCGATCCTCCTGGGAGAGCAGCGGAGGATGCTGCAGGGGCTTGTGCCCCTGTGCCCGTGTGCCCCTGTGCCCCTTTGGGAGATCTGGAGGGAGCTCCTGGTTCCTGGGCTTGTCCTGACCCAGCCACAGCTGGCTCTGGTGGTGGTCGTTGGGGATGTGAGCCAGCAGATGCAAGAAAGATTCTGTCTCTCCCTCTCTTTTCCTCTGTGCTTCCAAGAAAAGAGGACAGAGGGAGGCAGGAGGGAGGAAGGAAAACACAGAAAGCTGCCGGCCTCCTGCGAGGGAGCATGCTGTGTGCTGTGCTGTGACTCTAGACTGCTTTTAGCTGTCAATGCAGACCCCCCAGGGCGTGCATATGGCTTCCGTCATGGGACTTGTGTGCAAGCTCTAAAAAGAGTGTCCTTGAGAGCAAATGCCTCTCTGAGCTGGGGTGCTTCCATTGATTTGTCAGGAGAGCCTTGGATGAGCATCCTGCAGTGAGTCCGGGTGGCCACGAGGGTGCCCGATGCTGCCCTACCTTTTTTTTTTTTAAACAGATTTAAGTATTTTATTCCAAAGTCAGATATACAGAGAGGAGAAGAGACAGAGAGAAAGATCTTCCGTCCGATGATTCACTCTCCAAATGAGCCACAAGAGCTGGTCCCCTGGGGACCCACTCTGCTGGGGACTCAGTGAGAGGGACCCTTGGCCCCCCCCATCCCCTCCCTATCTGCTGGGGCATCTGCAAGATAGTCCATCTCGTGAGCCCCTCTGCCTGGGTCTCAGCGAGATGGTTCTTTTCGGACCCGCCTCTCTCTCTACCTGGGCTTCAGCTAGTGGGACCCCCTGTGACCCCTTCCTTGCTGCTGGGGCCCCAGTGAGAGGGTCCCCTCTGGAATCCCTCTGCTGGAGCCTCAGAGAGAGGGACCCCCGGTGCCTCCTACACTCTCTGCTGGGGCCTCAGCGAGAGAGAGCCTCAGAGTCGACCCTCTCTCTGTTTTGGGGACTCAGCCAGAGGGTCCCCCTCAAGACCCCGTCTTCTGGGGCCTCAGTGAGAGGAACCCCTGAGTCCCAAACTCTCTCTGCAGGGTCCTCTGCGAGAGGGTCCCCTTGGGAACCACCTCTCCTGGGTCCTCAGCAATAGGGACCCCCTCGGGACCCAATCTGATGGGGATTCAGTGAGAGGGACCCCTGAGTCCCACACTCTCTCTCCTGGGTCCTCAGCAATAGGGACCCCCTGGTGACCCCATCTGATGGGGACTCAGTGAGGGGGAACCCTGGTGACCCCTCCCTCTCTGCTGGGGCCTCAGCGAGAGGGTCCCACTTGGGACCCCCTCTGCTGGGGCCTCAGCGAGGGGGAACCCTGGTGAACCCCTTTGTTTCGGCCTCAGCAAGAGGGGCACCCAGAGCCACCTAACCTGTCTGCTGGGGCCTAGGCGAGAAGGTACCACTCGGGACCCCCTTTGCTGGGACCTCAGCGAGATGGACCCCCGGAGCCCCCTTCCCTCTTTGTTGATGCCTCAGCAGGAGGTTCCCCTCGGGAACCCCTCTGCTGGAGCCTCAGTGAGAGTGTCCCCCTTGGACCCTTCCTCTCTCAATGCTGTGGCCTCAATGAGATGATTCCACTCGGGACCCTCTCTGCTGGGGCCTCAGCGAGATGGTCCCCCCAGACCCCCTCTCTCTCTGCCTGGGCCTCAACAAGAGAGATCATCAGAGCCTGACCCTCTCTTTGTTGGGGAATCAGCCAGAGGGTCTCCCTCAGGACCCCGTCTTCTGGGGCCTCAGCGAGAGCGTCCCACTCTGAACCCATTCTGCTGGGGCCTCAGCAAGAGGGACCACCACAGCCCCTCTACCTAGCTGTTGAGCCTCAGTGAGAGGGTCACCCTGGGGAGCCCCTCTGCTGGGGCCTCTGTGAGAGCGTGTTCCTCAGACCCTCCCTCTCTCTGCTGGGGCGTCTGTGAGAGGGTCCCACTCGGGACAACCTCTGCTGGGGCCTCAGCGCCAGGAACCCTCCCAGCCAGAGCCTCTATTTCTACTGGGGCCTCTGAGAGAGGGTCCCCCTGGGGACCCCGTCTGCTGCGGCCTAAGCTAGTGGGACTCCCAGAGCCCCCCTCCCTGGCTGCTGGGACCTCAGCGAGACGAACCCCCGAGCACCCCTCCATCTCTGCTGGGACCTCAGTGAGAGCGTCCCCCTCGGACACGCCCTCCCTCTCTGCTGGAGCCTCAGCAGGAAGGTAACCCTCGGGACCCCATGTTCTCGGGCCTCAGGAAGAGGGTACCCCTCTCATATAACCCCTCTGTCTCTGCTGGAGCCTCAACAAGAGGGTCACACTCTGGAGCCCCTCTGCTGGGGTCTCAGTGAAAGGGACCTCGGCGCTCCCCTCCCTCGCAGCTGGGGCCGCAGAGAGAGGGTCCCCCTCGCAACCCCCTCTGCTGGGGCCTCAGTGAGAGATCCTCAGAGCCCAGGTCTCTCTGTGTTGGGGACTCAGCCAGAGCGTCGCCCTGGGGAACACCTCTCCTGGGGCCTCAGTGAGAGAGACCCCCTCGGGACCCCCTCTGATGGGGACTCAGTGAGGGGGAACCCACGCGACCCCTCCCTCTCTGCTGGGGCCTCAGCGAGAGGGTTCCACTTGGGACCCCCTCTGCTGGGGCCTCAGCGAGGGGGAACCATGGTGACCCCCTTTGCTTGGGCCTCAGGTAGAGGGGCACCCAGAGCCACCTAACCTGTCTGCTGGGGCCTAGGCGAGAAGGTACCACTCGGGACCCCCTTTGCTGGGACCTCAGCGAGATGGTCCCCCGGAGCCCCCTTCCCTCTCTGTTGATGCCTCAGCAGGAGGGTTCCCCTCGGGAACCCCTCTGCTGGAGCCTCAGTGAGAGTGTCCCCCTTGGACCCTTCCTCTCTCAATGCTGTGGCCTCAGTGAGAGGATTCCACTCGGGACCCTCTCTGCTGGGGCCTCCGCGAGATGGTCCCCCCAGACCCCTCTCTCTCTCTGCCTGGGATTCATCGAGAGAGATCATTAGAGCCCGACCCTCTCTCTGTTGGGGACTCAGCCAGAGGGTCTCCCTCAGGAACCCGTCTTCTGGGGCCTCAGTGAGAGGGACCCCTGAGTCCCACTACCTCTCTGCTGGGTCCTCTGCGAGAGGAACCCCAGAGCCCCACTCACTCGATGCTGGGGCCTCAGTGAGAGGGACTTACAACCACCCCCTTTCTCTCTCTCTGTCTCTGATGGGTCCTCAGCGAGAGGGACTCACAACCACCCCCTTTCTCTCTCTCTCTCTGATGGGGCCTCAGCGAGAGGGTCCCCTCTGGATCCCATCTGTTGGGACCTCATCGAGAGGGACTCCCTTGAGACCCCCTCTGCTGGGGTTTCAGCGAGAGGGTCCCCCGGCACCCCCCTCTGCTGCTGCGACCTAAGTGAGAAGGACTCCCAAGCACCCCTCCATCTCTACTGGGGCCACAGCGAGAGGGTCCCCAGCGGGACACCCCCTCCCTCTCCGCTGGAACCTCAGCGAGAAGGTAGCCCTCGGAACCCCCTCTGCTGGGGTCAGCGAGAGGTTCCTTCTCAGACCCCCCTTTCTCTCTGCTGGGGCCTCAGTGAGAGGGTCACCCTGGGGACCCCCTCTGCTGGGGCCTCAGCGAGAGGGTCACTCTCAGACCCTCCCTCTCTAACTGCTGGGACCTCAGCGAGAAGGTCCCCTTCGGGACAACCTCTACTCGGGCCTCAGCGAGAAGGACCCTGTCTCTGTGCTGGAACCTCAGTGAGAGGGACCCTCCCAGCCAGAGCCTCTATCTCTGCTTGGGCATCTGAGAGAGGGTCTGCCTCTGGACCCCGTCTGCTGTGGCCTAAGCGAGAGAGACCCCCAGAACCCCCCTCCCTAGCTGCTGGGGCCTCAGTGAGATGGACCCCCGAGCACCCCTCCATCTCTGCTGGAGCCTCAGCAGGAAGGTACCCCTCGGGATACCCCCGCGGATACCCCCTCCGTCTCTGCTGGGGCCTCATCGAGAGGAACTCCCTTGAGACACCCTCTACTGGGGCCTCAGCGAGTGGGTCTCCATAGGGACCCCCTCTGCTGGGGCCTCAGAGAGAGGGACACTTGGCACCCCTCTCTCTCTCTCTCTTTGCTTGGGCCCTGAGAGAAGTTAGCACTTGGACCTCCCCTTCTCTCTGCTGGTGCCTCAGATAATGGGACCCTCGCCCCCCTCTCTCTGCTGGGGCCTCAGAGAGAGGGACCCCTGGCGACTCCTCCCTCACTGCTGGGGCCTCAGCGAAAGAGACCACTCGGGACCCCCTGTACTGGGGCCTCAGCGAGATTGTCCACCTTGGTACCTCCTCTGCTGGGGCCTCAGAGAGAGGGTCCCCCTCGGACCGCACATCTCTGTCTGCTGGGACCTCAGCGAGGGTGTCCCCCTTGGGACCCCCACAGCTGGGGCATCAGCAAGAGGGACCCTCACGCTGCTGGTGACTCAGCGAGAGGGTCCCACTCTGAACCCATTCTGCTGGGGCCTCAGCAAGAGGGACCCTCGTCTTCCTCTCTCTCTCTGTTTCTGCTGGGGCCTCAACGAGAGGGTCCCCCTCGGGACTCCACTGCTGGGGACTCAGCAAGACGGACCACCACAGCCCCCCTACCTAGCTGCTGAGCCTCAGTGAGAGGGTCACCCTGGGGAGCCCCTCTGCTGGGGCCTCTGTGAGAGCGTGTTCCTCGCACCCTCCCTCTCTCTGCTGGGGCGTCTGTGAGAGGGTCCCACTCGGGACAACCTCTGCTGGGGCCTCAGCGCCAGGAACCCTCCCAGCCAGAGCCTCTATCTCTTCTGGGGTCTCTGAGAGAGGGTCCCCCTGGGGACCCCGTCTGCTGCGGCCTAAGCTAGTGGGACTCCCAGAGCCCCCCTCCCTAGATGCTGTGGCCTCAGCGAGACGAACCCCCGAGCACCCCTCCATCTCTGCTGGGACCTCAGTGAGAGCGTCCCCCTCGGACACGCCCTCCCTCTCTGCTGGAGCCTCAGCAGGAAGGTAACCCTCGGGACCCCATGTTCTCGGGCCTCAGGAAGAGGGTACCCCTCTCATATAACCCCTCTGTTTCTGCTGGAGCCTCAACAAGAGGGTCACACTCTGGAGCCCCTCTGCTGGGGCCTCAGAGAAATGGGACCCCGGCGCTCCCCTCCCTTGCAGTTGGGGCCACAGAGAGATGGTCCCCCTCGCAACCCCCTCTGCTGGGGCCTCAGCGAGAGATCCTCAGAGCCCAAGCCTCTCTGTGTTGGGGACTCAGCCAGAGGGTCCCCCTCAAGACCCCGTTTTCTGGGGCCTCAGTGAGAGGGACCCCTGAGTCCCACACTCTCTCTACTGGGTCCTCCGCGAGAGGGTCCCCCTGGGGAACACCTCTCCTGGGGCCTCAGTGAGAGAGACCCGCTTGGGACCCCCTCTGCTGGGGCCTCAGCGAGGGGGAACCCCGGCAACCCCCTTTGCTTGGGCCCCAGCTAGAGGGACACCCAGAGCCACCTAACCTCTCTGCTGGGGCCTAGGCGAGAAGGTACCCTTCAGGACCCCCTTTGCTGGGGCCTCAGCGAGATGGACTCCCGGAGCCCCCTTCCCTCTTTGTTGATGCCTCAGCAGGAGGGTCCCCCTCGGGACCCCCTCTGCTGGAACCTCAGCGATAGTGTCCCCCTCGGACCCTTCCTCTCTCAATGCTGTGGCTTCAGTGAGAGGATTCCACTCAGGACCTGCTCTGCTGCGGCTTCAGTGAGAGGGTTCCCCCAGAAACCCCTCTCTCTCTCTGCCTGGGCCTCAACAAGAGAGATCATCAGAGCCCGATCCTCTCTCTGTTGGGTACTCAGCCAGAGGGTCTCCCTCAGGACCCCGTCTTCTGGGGCCTCAGTGAGAGGAACCCATGAGTCCCACTACCTCTCTGAGAGAGGGTCCCCCTGGGCACCACCTCTCTTGGGGCCTCAGCGAGAGAGGGACCACCTTGCGATCCCCTCTGCTGGGGCATCAGCAAGAGGTTTCCCCTTGGACCACCCTCCCTCTCTGCTGGGGCCTCAGCGAGAGGGTCCCTCTTGGGACCCCCTCAGCTCTTGCCTCAGTGAGAGTCCCCCTCGGACCACCACTATCTCTGTGCTGTGTCCTCAGTGAGAGGGTCCCACTCAGGAACCCGTCTGCTGGGTCCTCAGTCCGAGGGTCCCCCTCCGAATCCCTCTCCATCTCTGCTGGGGCCTCCGTGAGAGGTTCCCCCTCAGGCAGGTATATCAGGCCTTTATATATTATGTAAGTATGTTAGTATTTGTGAAGCACCCCTCTCTTTATCTTGTCTTTCTGCTATGAGCACCAGGTTCCGACATTTCCTGCCAGTTTCTATTTTAACCAGACTATCAGACTGTATGGTGTGTGATCCCAGTTGTTGGGGGTCTGGCCCTCCCTTTATAAATAGCATAATCCATGCCCATGCTTTTGCTTATCATTCCCCTGTTATTACCACAGGGAAAATACCCACCTTCTCTACGTGGCAGCTTTGTGGGGTTTGGACATGACTGACAAGCACCCCGTTTTCCCTTCTTTAGGAATGCAATGATTCCTGTGGAATCTATTAGTTCCATCATTCCTCTGAACTTGAGGAATCGCTCACGTGGGTGAACCTCAGCTCCTTGAATTTGAAGCTTGTGTCTGCCTGTGTTATCCCCATGTTTCTCTCTCACATACAGAAAACACCTCTGAAGTATATGACACCACGTTCCAGGGCACCCTGACAGCGTGCTGGAATGGCAATGGCAATTCTGCTATTCTTCAGCCCCTGCTCTGAATCCTGCCTGTGTCTGTTGGGACTGACGGAGAGGCCTCGTTGGCCTGATAAAGAATAAAAGACACTGGCATAATGGCGACCACCATAGCCAGTACATCAACAGCCGCCACCACCAGTTACCTTGGTGAAAATGAACAAGGTTGCGGTACAGACTGCCAGAGTTATGGAACAATAGGACTTTACTGATGCACATGAGCGGGTGGGCACCCTTGTGTTGTAACTGCGGGTTGATCTGTTGGCAGAGGAACAGCAGAGGCTGTGAGATTGGGTCTAGGCCTCTTGTACCCCATCATATGCCTTTTTGTGTGCAACACCTTTGCAAGTGCGAAATGCTTCCCAATCTCGGGAACTGCTGTCTGCTCGTTGCTACCAAGCTAAAGATACTCCTATGGTCAGTGCCTCTTGTTCCCCATCATATGCTTTATGTATGTTTCACCTGTGTGGTGCTATGTTTTCCCAAGCCCGGGAACTGCTGTCTGCTCGTTGCTACCGAGCTAAAGATACTCCTATGGTCAGGGCCTCTTGTTCCCCATCATATGCTTTATGTATGTTTCACCTGTGTAGTGCTATGTTTTGCCAAGCCCAGGAACTATTGTCTGTTATTTTACAATGCTGTCATTTTTATTTAAAGTAACAAAATAGTTTTCCAGTGATTGGTTTCATGAAAATCAGATGCTTTTGAAGAAATAACTGGCATTAAAAAAACGTGTAGACTGTTACTCTGGAGAATCCTCAGACTACCTCTGCTCATTGTCTTTCTTTCTGGAAATCCTAAAACTCGGATTAAACAGGTTGGGATTCATTTTCAACCATCATGTCAGGAGTTCTGTTTGTCTCTTGACATGTTTTGCACCTCCATGCTCTACAACGTCTTTGATCTCAGTTTACTAATGGTGGGAAATGCAGCCTCCTGGTGGTGTTGTAGGGCTCAGGAGCCCTGGAGGTAGTTGGAGAGTAGCAGCTCCTGCCCCCACACCCGTCCGCCCCAGCTAGACTTCAACTCCAGGCTTTTGTCATTCTACAAGTAAGAACACAAAGGAGAGACAGATGAACAGTAGGACGAAAGGACAGTCCTCACTCAGATATGTGTGCAGGCAATCTCAAAATGAACAATTTCCCCAACCTGGCTGGGGTTACATTTTCCTTCTAGCATAAGGAGTGTAGCTATAGTATGTGTTGTGAGCTCCTTATGGTGGTTAAGGACACCTGGTACCTGATGCAAAGTGAGGCTTAGCTGCAGGATGCAGAGCAGGGGTGCTGAGGCTTTGGCCATGTGGAAACAGCCTGGAGGAGATGGCAGTGCGGATGGCTAGGGTGTTGGCAGTATTCAGCTTCCTGTCCCTCACTGCCTGCCTCCTTTGCCCATGTCAAGTATGTCTAATTGACTAAATCTATTGACTTGGTATTGCTTTGTGTATAAAATTTCATTTCCAGAAGTTCTAGTAGATCATTTTCAAGTCCATGTCTTTTGCTTCTGCTTCTAAATATGCTTGTATTTTATTGCTTTAAAGACAATGTTGATCACATTTCCCATGGTTACTGTTTCTCAATGTGCAATTTGTGGATCTACTTCTGCTTTTTCTCACTCTTGATATCCTATTTCCTGGTGTACCTAATCTTTCATACAGATTATTTTGCAAGTTTGTATATAGCAATAAATGTGGAGGTCTCAGAAAACTAACCTCTCTGGAGAGGATTTACCTCTTCCCTACCCACCTGCAACCTTCTCATTGATGCTCAGGACCTGAAATTAATTCCCTTAAACTATGATCCCAAGGACCCAGCACAGTGGCCTAGTGGCTAAATCCTTGCCTGGAAGTCACCAGGATCCCATATGGGTGCCACTGCGTGTCTGCTGCTCCACTGTCCATCCAGCTCCCTGTTTGCAGCCTGGGAAAGCACTATAGGATGGCCCAGATCCTGGGGACACCGAAAAAGCTCCTAACTCCTGGCTTCGGATCAACTTCGCTCAGGCCATTGTCACTTTATCAGCAGATGGAGGATCTTCCTGTTTTTCCTTCTCTGTATAGATCTGCCTTTACAAAGAAAAATCTTTAAAAATACATCTATATAATCTCAGGCTGGAAGGGTATATGAGGACTCTACTGTGTCTCATTTATTCTAACTGATGTCCAGTGGAAACTTTTGGGAGTGTGTCTGCTAGTAGCTTCTCAGCTTCCAGCAGACACAGGGCTCTGATGTCTGACCCTCTCCTAAACGTCACTTCCAAATGTGTTCAGGTCACAGAGCCCACAAAAGCAGCTCTCAGGTTTTATCGCATGAGGTTCTTTTTTGTCCTGTTAGTTTTTGCCAGATACTGTTTTGCCAGCTTTTCAGTTGCTAAGAAAGATGCTTTAAATTTAGCTTTACTGCTTATCAGTGAGAGTAGATCCAAATAATTAAGCCTGACTTGACTAGAAATGAGATGTCACATCTCAATATCTTAAAGCAATAGAAAAAGTAATGGTGATTTTTGAGTATCATAGTAATGTTGCTATGAAGTTAGAAAATCAGGTGGAAGTAAGTACTGTGTACCCTTGGATTTTCTTCCACTGAGATTCAGTTGAAGAAAAATCCATGGAGATGGTTTGCTTTGATGGATTTGAGATCATCTGCAAGAGTGGGTAAAAAGTTCTGGCAAAGTGCAATTGAAATAGAAGTTTGGTGCAAAAGAAAAAGCCCTAAAATCCATGAACCCAGTGGTCTTCAAGTTTTTGAAAAAAATTACAAAAAACTGCAGAGATTTCCAGCGTTTTTTTTGCACTTGCCCTTAGTTTCCATTTTTTCCCATTGGTGTCTTGAAGTGCACTCACACAAACATTGTTGTAGACTCTTCCCCTGCCAACCTATCAAAACTGTTGGGAAAAAAATAAGGTTTTTGGTTTAAAAGTACATTTACTTAGAGTGTTCCTTTTTATCTTTAATTTTTTTAAAAAATTTATTCATTTTATTACAGCCCAAGGTCCTGAATTCGTTCCAAAGGGCAGACTGCAAGCATGCGCCTCCCTTTTGCATGACTGGTAAGTCTAGAGGTGCTTCTTGGCTCCTGTTTTATTTTATTATTATTTTTAAAGATTCATTTATTTTTATTGCAAAATCGGATATACAGAGAGGAGGAGAGACAAGGAGGAAGATCTTCCATCCAATGATTCACTCCCCAAGTGAGCCGCAATGGCTGGTGCGCGCCAATCTGAACCCGGGAACCAGGAACCTCATCCAGGTCTCCCATGCGGGTGCAGGGTCCCAAAGCATTGGGCCATCCTCAACTGATTTCCCGGGCCACAAGCAGGGAGCTGGATGGGAAGTGGAGCTGCTGGAATTAGAACCGGCGCCCATATGGGATCCCGGGGCATTCAAGGTGAGGACTTTAGCCACTAGGCCATACCAACAGGCACTTTACCCTTAATTTGTGTTTGTTATTGCCATGAGAAAAGTTTTGGCCGAGTCATAAACAGTACCTACTCGTGCAAGAAAGGAACTGATCAAACTTGCAGCGATAGTTTGTACATAAAGAGACTGCTGATCTTTGGCTTCATGGTAATAGAGCTATGGTGAGTCACTGGCTTAGAGAAGCCTTCGGACAAGGCCAGCAGTCATGCATCACAGCATGTGGCCGGATATGGGGGAGAGAGTTGGAGAAGGATTTATTAAGTAATTGTCCACTATTTGAGCAGTTTAGGTCCATAAAGTGTGACTCGTCCAGTCTGGGATGCCTACATTTAAATTAGAGAAAAATAAAGAGGAGCATGTTGAGAAATGCCGGCTCTGTTACCCTCTTGTTGTGTCACTTTGCTGGCAAGGACAAAAGGAACTATTCAGCTATTTTAACATAACAAAGTTAACATTGTATAAAGAATATATGTGGAAAAGAAATATTTGTGAACCTGTACTTTTCATACTGTCTATGAACTAAGGGACCTACAGATAAGCCATCCTATTCTTAGGTTTCAAATTTGAGAAATATTCACTTAATATGTAGGGAATCCAATTTCTGATTAATACTTTGCAAGTGGATCCACAGTTGGCAACAACAATGCTGCGTTCTGCATGCCAAGTGTTACACCAAGCACACTATCACTGACTTTCAGAAGGTAGGAATCAGTGATCCTATTCAACAGATGAGAAACAAAGGCACAGAGAAGTTTCTTGACAAATACATGAAGTGCTCATAACTCATTTTGGCTCATGGAAAAGCTGTAACTCGAATCCTACTTCACATAGCAGAAACACCAAAACTAGGGAACCTAAGGTAAAGCGCCAGGGCAGGGGAGGTCGTGGGGAGGGATGTTGGGTGGCAAAGTCCAGGCTTCACATTTTGTTTTCCTACTTGCTAAAGGCATGTGATTAAGTTAGTTCCTGCTACTATTATGGTTAAACTGTTTAAAATATCATCCCTAGGCAAATGTTGGCAGAGATTAAGATGATGCTGGAGGACTCCTGTAGCCCATTTCATGGGGTCTGGATTCCAATGCCGCTTCAACTGTGGGCTCTAAACTTCATCTTTTTTTTGGCTTTTGTTTTGTTTTTTTTTTATTAAATTTATTCATTAATTACATTGTGTTCTAATCTCATAGGAACTGTGATTCTCCCCACACTTCCCCACACCCTCCTCCCATGGTGGGTCCTCCAACTTGTTGCGTAACCATAGTTCAAGTTCAGTTGAGATTCCCTCTTAGCAAGCATATGCCAAGTATACTAACTTCATCTTAATGAACCCTGGAAGTAACCAAGTGATAATCTGAACAGCTAGGTTCCTGCCATCCGCATACACCTGGGGATGGATATCTGACAGCTGCCTTTGGTCTGACCTAGCCCATGCTGTGGCAGGCATTTTGAGATTAAATCGGTTAATAGAAAATCTTTCTCTATTCTCTTACTCTCCTCTCTTTTTTGTAAAGTTTTATTTAACTGGAATACATTCCTTGTATTTTACTTAAAGTTAAGAGCATAATGAGATTTCCCAACCTGTCTAGCCTTCTGCCACACTCTCGCCCTTTCTCCTCCTTCCTTTATAATTTTTGTTGAACTTTTCACTGCAGCATACTTTGAGTTTATAACCACAAGTTTAATCCTCCATTAAAGAATTCCACAGGTAGTAAGTAGAAAAACACTATTTCTCAAGAGTACAGATGAGGGTTATAAACATTAATCATCTCAAGGTGTCAGTTTCAGTCATATTCGACTTCTGTACTCTGTATTAGCTAACAAACAGGAAGGAAACCATTTGTCTTTGGGGGACTGGTTTATTTCAGTAAGTATAAGAGGCAAGTGTCTACTTGCCTCCATTCTCTCAAATAAATAATAAAATTTAAAACAGCCATCCTTCTTGATCAGTCATCCCTTCCCATGGGAGAAATATACTATGACTTCTTGTGTGTGTGTGAGAAAGAGAGAGAGAGAGCAAGAGCGAGAGAGCGAGAGAGCGAGAGCGAGAGAGAGAGAGAGAGAGAGAAGACCCTCTTAAAATATCTATTTCCATCTCATCAGAAACCAGGGAGTTGGAGCAAATGAGGCACTTGGAATGCTGACGGGAAGGTACTGAGGGGAGCTAAGTAACTTGGGAGTGATGTATAGGAGGAAAGCACTTGCCAGCATCTTCTCCGACGTCTTACAGGACTGAAAATTATTCAATAGCGTCAAACTATCAATAAGTGCTGACTATAAATTTTGGTTTGTGGAAAGAGCCAGAGACTGAAATCACATTGTCTAACCTCAAAGAACTCCAAAAACATGACTGTAATTCTCAGTTGCAGTCTACTGAGAGTTGGGTAGGAGAAGCGAGGCCAGTTCCCTGAAGCCTTGGAAAGATTGACTGTGTGATGCCATGTTTTCTATTGCAGAAAACAATGCACAAGTCCCCTACCAATGCCAAACGGACATCAACAAATCAAATATTCTGAATGTATGTTTTTGGTTAGATCCCTGGTAATCTTACCTTAAGAACAAGGTCTACTGCAGTCACTGGGCAGCTTTTTCTTTTTTTCAGTCAAGCAAAATGAAGGAATTGTTGGAATATCATGCTTTGCTGCCAGAAACTCTCAATAAGATGAACAGTTCCAGTGAAATACATTGCCAGAGGGATTGTGTCTGCTATCGTTTGAACAACTGTTGAACTACTTACCTGCAGATGTGCAGGAAATCATGTGCAAAACGATGCTGTACTCACTTGCTACTACTTTACATGTAAATGCATTCTATGGCTTATCAGGATCTTTAACCGTAAACATTTGAGTGACAAATCTCCAACTGGACCCGGAGCAGTAGCCTACTGACTAAAGTCGACACCTTTGCAAGTGCCAGGATCCCACAGGGCTGCTCGCTCACTTGTATCCCGGCTGCTCCTCTTCCCATCCAGCTTCTTGCTTGTGACCTGGGGAAGCAGTCAACTCCAGCTCAAAGCCTTGCAGCCCTGTACTGGCATGGGAGACCTAGAAGCTCCTGGCTCAGCTCCAACTGTTGCAATCACTTGGAGAGGCTCAGCAAATGAAAGATTTTTCTGTCTCCTCATCCTCTCTGTAAATCTGACTTTACAGTAAGAATATTTTTTAAAGATTTATTTATTTTTGTGGGGAAGCCAGACATGTAGAAAGGAGAGAGGACAATCTTCTGTCCAATGATTCCCTCCGCCAAGTGGCCGCAACAGCTGGAGCTGAGCCGATCTGAAGCCAGGAGCCCAAGTCCTCCTCCAGGTCTCCCACGTGGGTGCAGGGTCCCAAGGCTTTGGGTCATCTTCAACTGCTTTCCCAGGCCACAAGCAGCGAGCCGGATGGGAAGCGGGACCGCCAGGACTAGACTCAGTGCCCATATGGGATTCCTGCACATTCAAGGCGAGGACTTTAACTGCTAGGCCACCTCACCAGGTCCAAAATCTTAACTCTCCAACTAAAATACTGAAGGCCAGTACATTGTGAGCTGAACATATCCCATGTTGGTAGCCCATTCCTAAACCAATGCTGACCTTTTTTTCAAGGATAACTAGGCTGTCAGAATTACTCCATATACACGGGGCTGAAACATCCTAAACACACACACAAGCAAGAATTGTAAAGAAAGATGGCTTGTGTGAGCATGAACTTCACCCCATTAAGGTTCTTTTTTTTTTCTGCATATGCAATTTTTTTTATTGTTAATTATTTTGCATTATGTGACAGTTTCATAGGCTCTGGGTATCCCCCCCTCCCTCCCACTCTCCTCCCCCCGGTGGATTCCTCCACCTTGATGCAGTATTACAGTTCAAATTCAATCAAGATTCTTTCATTGCAAACATATACCAAGCATAGAGTCCAGCTACTTATTGTCCAGATTGGTTGAACAGTTTCTTGGAGAGACCTTTTCTGGTCTGAAGTTTGAGCTGGCAGCTCATTTCCTACTAAAAATTCAAATGTCTCAATTTTCCATTAGGCTGTTACAGCTTCATCTGTTAAGCATAGCCCCGCGTTCCCTAGCATCACCTAGTAGATCATTCTTGATCTCGGAGCTTCTGACGAGCTGTGTGGATTCCAAGTGAGATTTGCCTTACTGGAATTATGCATACATGTCAGTAAGGATTGTTTTCCATCATTTAGGGACCAAGTGATTTCTAGAAAAGCCATAATGTTGAGAGTACTTCCGAAGTTATTTACTGTTACGGCATGGTAGAGAAACTGACACGTGCGTTGGACTAGACGTTAATTTGTCAGCATTGGCCAGCAACATTCCTCGTGTAGGCAAACGTGGGAGTAATGCTCAAACGCTCAATACCGAGATAGGAGAAGATCAGACAAGGATGAAAGTCTGGCGCTTCTCTGCCTCGTGGAGGTGTTTGAGGAAGTAGGAAGTGAGATGTTCACAAAGTCTGTAAAAACGGAGTCAAAAGAGAAGTTTCCATGCAGACTTGAAATCCATATGTTGGCTTTCATGATCATTCTCCACAAACATTTTAAAGACTGGTTGAAAGAGACAGTGTATGTGAGTTCTATAGCTCACCAATGTTAGGAAAAGTACACCTGTTCCTGGTTAAGTACCCAACTTGTGAGAATTCCATAATTTTTAGCTTGTATTTTCTGCCTTCTGGCTAGATGTGTTTTGGATTTTTATTCTTTGGACAGCTGTGGGTAAAAAGTGGGAAATTAATGATGATCAAATTAGACAATGGACCTACTTATTAGCTCTAGAGGAAGTCTAACTACAATGAAAATTAGACTTGTGGATTATTTGAGTTACAATTCCCTCACTTTTTTTTATGAAGTATGTTGCAATATGTGACAGTTTCATAGGCTCTGGGATTCCCCCAACCCCTCCCCATGCCATCCCCCCATGGTGGATTGTTCCACCTTGTTGCAGTATTACAGTTCAAATTAAGTCAAGATTCTTTCATAGCAACCATGTAGTTTGCATAGTGTCCAGCATCTTATTGTCCAGTTAAACTCCAGGTTTCTTGGGGAGACCATCTCTGGTCTGAAAATAGAGCTGGCAGAATATCATCCCAATCAATTAAAAGCCACAACAAAACATCAGCAACAATTTACAACATGATGGAGTTAATTGACATGGTATTGAGTAATCAGTACGTTAAAATGCAAGTTCTTAACCACATCCTGTGAGTACTTCATTGGCATTTCAATTTTAGTTTATACACGGAACCGGCTTCTATACACCTTAAAATGGCTATAGGGTACTATTCAGCTGTCTCGTGTCTATTTTCATTGGAGTATTTAGCAGTTTATAGGGTTAAAACATAATGTTGCTGAACTTGGCAGATTTTAGGATAGTCTAAACTGGCTTATAACTCTGACAAGGCATTTGTCAACAGTTGAGGTGCAGACCAGTTTTAGGAGGGGTGTGCAGAGAAATCTTCAATGCCTTAGTGAGGAGTAACCAATCTTTGTGTCCTCCCTAGTAAGGTATGTGTGAGTCCACGCCGACCATTTCCTCCTGGTTCTAAGCTTTCCTTGTTGTTCTCTATCCTAATGTTTTTTTTTTTTTGGGGGGGGGGGTGTCTCTGCAGCGACCCTGATGGTCCTTGCAGGAGAGGGTGGGGATCCAAAGTTGGAACTAAGTAAGGATCAGAGAAAGCTCCTCTCCCTAGTCCCAAAGGAAGTTTACTGCTCTTCTGTTTCTGCAGACTGCTCAGGGCTCCTGGCTGTTGTTCCGATGACCTTGGATCCTGTCAGGAAGGATTTGGGCTTCTTCCATCGCATGTGGGAGATCCAGATGGTGGTGGATGACCTCAGAATTCTCAGGCTCCGAAGGCACTCCAATTCCCTATGTTCTTCTTGGCGGTTGGGATGTAGTCCTTGGTGAGGATCCGGGAGTCTACAGGGTTGGGATACAAGCCTCCTCCTGTCCACCTGCTCCACTCTGGGGTGCCCCCCTGCTCTGTGTGTACGACCTGTTAAGAGATTGTCAGGATCGCTCTTGATTCCCCCATATGTCTTTGTAGTTTGAGTTACTTGTTCCATTCCTGACAGGTTATACTTCACGTCTTCCTCACATTCTAAGCAGATGGAAGATTTCTCTGCTCTTGGTTCATTGGTTACATCACAATATCTTATTGCATGAGCTACAGACTGTTTGGGCTTGGAATAATACTACAATTTATAGGTACTGTTTTTCGAACTGGCATCATTTCATCTTAAATTAAGGCAAATATGTGGTATCTAACCTTCTGGGATTGGCTCATTTCCCTTAGCATTATGGTTTCCAGTTGGGCCCATTTGGCCACAAGACTGCCTTCCATTTTGTTTAAAGCTGAGTAGTATTCCATGGAGTAAATGAACCATAGCTTTCTTATCCAGTCTTCTGCTTATAAGCATTTCGGTTACTTCCATGGTTTTACAATTTTTTGTGCTGCTATGAACATAGGAGTGCATATTGGTTTCTCATGTAACAGTTGTTTTGGATATATTCCTAGGAGTGCTATTGCTGGATCATATGGTATGCAGACTTTCCGTTGTTCGAGTGTTCTCCATACTGATTCCCATAGAGGCTGTAGAAGTCTGCAGTCCCACCAGTAGTGGAGTAGGGTTCCCTTTTCCCTACATCCTCGCCAGCAAGTGTTGTTGGTGGTTTTTTGTATGTGAGCCATCCTCACTGGCGTTAGGTGGTATCTCATTGTTGTCTTAATTTGTACTTCCCTTACTGCCAGGGAAAGTTGAGCCTTTTTTCATGTTTGTTTGCCATTTGGGTTTGTTCCTTTGTGAAATGTCTGCCCATTTCTTGAGTGGTTTGTTTTGGTTGTTCTGGAGATCTTTGTATATTCTGGAGATTAGCCCCATATCACCTATGTAGAGTGCAAAGATCTTCTCCCATTCTGTGGGCTGCTTTTTTACTTTGTTGATTGTTTCCCTTGCTGTGCAGAAGCTTCTTAGTTTGATGTAGATACATTCATTTGTTCTGGTCTTGATTGCTGTTTTTGGTGTCCTTTTCCGGAAGTTGGGACCTACCCCTAGATCTTGCAGAGTATTTCCAACATTTTCTTCCAAATGTTTGAAGGTTTCTGGATATAGGTTTCGGTCTTTTATCCATGTAGATTTGATGTTAGTGTATGGTGAGAGATGTGGGTCTGTCTATTTGTTTCTGCAGGCTATCAACCAGTTGTCCCAACAGCATTTATTGAACAGACCTTTCCATTTGCCTGGATTGTCGTTTGACTTTTTGTCAAAGATTATTTGGCTGTATCTGTGTGGGTTCCCTTCTGGTGTTTCTATTCTGCTCCATTGATCTTCCTCTCTATCTTTGTGCCAGTACCAGGCTGTTTTGATAACCACTGCCCCATAGTATGTCCAGGGGTTCGGAACTGTAATTGGCCCTTCTAACTTCCTGTGCTTCAGGATGGTTCTAGCTATTCTTGGGTTTTTGTGTTTCCAAATGAACCTTTGAATCATTGTTTCCAGTTCCATGAAGAATGTTTTGGGTAATGTGATTGGAAATGCATTGAATGTATATATTGCTTTTGGTAGTATAGACATTTTAATGATACTGATTTTACCTATCCAGGAGCATGGGATGTTACTCCATCTTCTGAGGTCTTGTTCAATTTCTTTTTTAAGTAGTTTGTAGTTTTCTTCAAATGGATCTCCTACATTTTTGGTTAGGTTTATTCCCAGATACTTCATAGTTTTCTGTTATTTTGAATGATATCTTGCTGATTAGATCCCTTTCCATCTTGGGGCTGTTTGCATACACTATAGCTGTTTTTCGTTATGTCATTTTGTACCCTGCCACTCTACCAAACTCTCATATAAGTTCTAGCTGTCTCTGTATTGAGTCTCTTGGCTCTTCTAAAGAAACATAACACATCGCTATGGAGGAAAAATACACGAGGTGTAGTTAAGCGAGGGAGTGAAAGTGAGGGTTTGTTCTTTGTGCCAGACTGTAAGAACAAAAGGTGAATTTTTGAATATTTTTCACCATTGCAAAGAATCTTGCTGGTAAAATAATGCACCAGTCACAGAAGGTGGCTGGGAACTCGTATTTACTTTCAACATGTTGGTTACTCATTACTATGTCAATTAATTCCATAATGATGTAAATTTTTGCTGATGATATGATGGAGCTTTCAATTGACTGGGATAATAAACTGCTAGCTCTGTCTTCAGACCAGAGAGGGTATACCTAAGAAGACGTTGAACTTGACTGGACAATAAGATGCTGGACTCTATGTTTGGTGTATGCTTGCAATGGGGGAATCTCAACTGAACTTGAGCTGTGGTTATGCAACAAGGTGGAGGAATCCACCATGGTGGGAGGGTTTGGGGAGGGGTGGGAGAACCCAAGTATCTATGTAACTGTGTCACATAATACAATGTAATTAATGAAGTTAAATAATAATAAAAAAAATGCACCAGTCAAAACCTGATAGTTCCAATTGTTTGCATGTAATAGTTAGCAGACGCATGTCTCCATAATTTTCTCATTAAATCAGTCCGAATGTTCCACAACAATTAAAATCCTCATGTTTTAAGTTTCTTGTTACTTGAATATATAAGGTGGTCATAATTTTAAGTGCAACTTTTTACATTTTTAAGATCAATTGACACAAATATGCATCCACGGGGACTCTGTAAGGTTTTGCTGCATGTAAAGCAAACATTGGGTACTGATGAAATGGGGGTGAATAGATCTAGTTATGTAGTTCCTTGGATAATTTCTATGTGCTGAAACACTCAAATTCCTTCCATCTAGCTTTATATGTATTAACTGTATGTTATATATAATGTGTAGACGCGTCCACATATGTATGTACACACAGCATGTTATTGGTAACTGTCATCACCTTGTCATACTATAGAACACCAGAACTTAGTTCTTCTACCCAGCCATTACTTTCTCTTTTTTTTTATTTTATTTTTTTTTAATTTTTTATTATTTAACTTCAGTAATTACATTGTATTATGTGACACAGTTACATAGATACTTGGGTTCTCCCCACCCCTCCCCAAACCCTCCCACCATGGTGGATTCCTCCACCTTGTTGCATAACCACAGCTCAAGTTCAGTTGAGATTTCCCCATTGCAAGCGTATACCAAACATAGAGTCCAGCATCTTATTGTCCCGTCAAGTTCAACGGCTTCTTAGGTATACCCTCTCTGGTCTAATGACAGAGCCAGCAGAGTATCATCCCAGTCAATTGAAAGCTCCAACATACCATCAGCAAAAATTTACATCATTATGGAATTAATTGACATAGTAATGAGTAACCAATATGTTAAAAGTAAATGCGGGTTCCCAGCCACCTTCTGTGACCACCTCACCTATACTTCAATTTTAGTTTACACACAACATATAACATTCAAAACATAACATGTTATACATAACATCATATCATCTTAAATTAAGGCAGAATGGGAGAAGATCTTCGCACACGACATAGGTGATAGAGGGCTAATATCCAGAATATACAAAGAGCTACAAAACAACCAAAATGTCAAAACAAGCAACCCACTCAAGAAATGGGCACGGGAAATGGGCAGACACTTCACAAAGGAACAAACCCAAATGGCAAATAAACATATGAAAAAATGCTCAAATTCCCAGCCATTACTTTCAACTTGTCCGTCAGACTTCTCCCATTTTTCTATCCCTCTCCCTTCTTCCCCCCAATCTGTGATATTATTCTAAATTCACATGAGACCAACTTTAAATTCCAAACAATGTTTCAAAAAGTTTGTAGAAGACAGAATTAAAGATCTGTTTATCTTGATGAAAAAGGTCTTAAAATTTGCATTTTTCATAAAACGAACACCATGAATGCATATACAGGTCTCCACAATAGTCCCTAGTGACCTTTCACCTTTCTCTAGTGTTGGTTAGATTTCATTTCTCAGCTCTCCTCTCATTTCTTTTCACTGTTTTTAACATTTATTTTATTTTCATTACAAAGTCAGATATACAGAGAGGAGGAGAGACAGAGGAAGATGTCCCATCCGATGATTCATTCCCCAAGTGAGTGCAATGGCCCGTGCTGCACCGATCCGAAGCCAGGTGCCTGGAGCTGCTTCCAGGTGTCCCATGTAGGTGCAGGGTCCCAAGGCTTTGGGCTGTCTTTGACTGCTTTCCCAAGCCACAAGCGGGGAGCTGGATGGAAAGTGGAGCTGCTGGGATTAGAACCAGCACCCATACAGGATCCTGGAGCTTTCAAGCAAAGACCTTAGCTGCTAGGCCACGCCACCGGGCCCAGCTCTCTCATTTCAATGTTTTGTTTCTAGGTTAGTCTATAAGTTTGCTGGTTTTATTTCTTTTTGAAATAACCTTTGTTTCACTGACCTTTCATGTTTTTCTCTTCATTTACTGGTTTGATCTTTATTTCTTTACTAACTTTGGGATTTAGTTTATTCTGCCTTCTCTAGATACCCAAAATGCACTTAACCTGTTTGAAACCTTTCCATTTTTTTATGTAGGCATTTAATGCTTCAACCTTTACTTAGTATTTCTTTAGATGTCTTATGTAAGTTTTGAAATGCTGTATTTTCATTTCATTCAATTTTTAAGTTTTCTTTTGGATTTCTTCCACATTTCTTCTTTGGATTTCAGGATCATAATATGTAATCTGCAGATGGTTTTGTTTTCAAGATTTATTTGAAAGTCAGATGTTACAAAGAGAAGATTTTCTGTCCACTGGTTCACTCTCCAAATGGCTGCAATGGCCGGAGCTGAACCAATCCCAAGCCAAGAGCCAGGAGCTTCTTTGAGGTCTTCCACACAGGTGCAGGGTCCAAGCACGAGAACTATCCTCCACTGCTTTTGCAGGCCATAAGCTGAGGGCTAGATGGGAAGTGAGGCCCCCGGAACATGAACCAGTGCCCACATGGATGCCGGTGTGCAAGGTGGAAGATTAGCCTCTTGAGCCACAGGGCCGGCCCCTCATTCTATGGCTGTATATTACCAAATTTGTCTGGATTTAGATTTTTGTGATTAGAAAAGATATGATGTACTTTTTGTTGTGGTTTAATATGTGGTCTTAGAGGAAGTTTAGTGTATTCAAGTACATATTCTAAAGCTATTGCAATGAATGCTGTGTCAGTGTCTGTATACTCTAGAACTGTGGTTTTTCTTTTTGTTTTTTGTTTTTGTTTGTTTTTGGCTTGACTGACATGTTAGTTGATTCCTTAACTCCACTTTTCTTGATCTGGAGCTTGACTCTCTCTTTAGATATGTATGTGTTTTTTTAAAAGATTCATTTTGTTACAAAATCAGATATACAGAGAGGAGGAGAGATGGAGGAAGATCTTGCGTCTGATGTTTACTCCCCAAGTGAGCACAACGGCCGGTGCTGCGCCAATCCAACCAGGAACCTCCTCCAGGTCCCCCACGCAGGTGCAGGGTCCCAAGGCATTGGGCTGTCCTCGACTGTTTTCCCAGAGCACACACAGGGAGCTGGATGGAAAGTGGAGCTGCTGGGATTAGAGCTGGCATCCATATGGGATCCCGGGGCATTCAAGGCGAGGACTTTAGCACTAGGCCACACTGCCGGGCCCTCTCTTTAGATATAATAAGGCTTTTTAAGAAAATGACATGCTGTGGCATTGGATATATAGTACCCAATCTGTCTTATCTTATTGTTGAATTAATTCCTTGCTCACTATCTGATGATCTTTGTATCTTTTTATAGCTTTTGGCTGAAGTGTATTTTGTCTAATGCACTACTCCTGCTTGCTTTAGGTTTCCACTTAGGTAGAACATTTTTTTCCATCTTTTCACCAGTGTGTGTCTTTACTAATGAGTTTCTTAAGGTACATATCCTTGGTTATTTTTTAATCCATTTAGCCAAACTATATCTTACCTGGGAGTGTGGTCCATTGACTTTCAAAGCTGTTGTTAATAAGTAGTAACAGTAAGTAGTAAGTAGTAACAGCTGTTATTAGTAAGTAATCTATCCACTTAAAAATTAGTTGGTTTCTTCTGAGTATTCTTCATCCAGTTATGGATGAGCTTCAAAGTTTTCCATTTTGGGCCCAGCACGATAGCGTAGTGGTTAAAGTCCTCACCTTTCACATGCCAGGATCCCATATGGGCACGGTTTCTAATCCCGGCGGCTCTGCTTCAAATCCAGCTCCCTGCTTGTGGCCTGGGAAAGCAGTCAAGGATGACCCACAGCCTTGGGACCCTGCACCCACATGTTGGGCCCTCGCTCCTGCCTTCAGACTGACTGAGCTCCAGCCATTGCGGCCACTTGGAGTGAGCTGTCGGATGGAAGATCTTCCTCTCTGTCTCTCCTCTCTGTATATCTGACTTTGTAATGAGAATAAATAGAAGTTTTGCATGTTCTCATGATGCTAGCCTGCTACCTTTTATTTGCTTCTGTCTGTACATTTCCCTCAAACAAGTTTTAGGAGGCCAGTTGATTCTGATGACTTTCCTGACTTTCACTCATTTTGGAGAATATTTAAGTTATAAAGGATAGTTCTACTCAGCCAAGTATTTTTGGCTGATAGGCTTACTTTTTCTTCACAACTTGAGCTAAACCATTCAATTCCCTCTTGGCCTATAGAATTTCTGTTTGACAATGTTGTTCGTTTAGTGGAGGTCACCTTGAAAACGACAGTGCTTTCCTTTTGAGAATGAACAATTGTTTGTACTTAAAAGAGCTGGACCACAATAGGTCAAGGGAACGTGGATCTTTTCTGATCCTGTCAATTGACATCCTATGGGCCTTCTGTACTTGGAGGTGTACTTATTAAGATCAGGGAAGTTATGAGCTGTTTCATTGAATATGCAGCATACTCTCTTCCTCTCAGGAATTCCAAGAAAGTGTTCATTTCAGTAAGGTCTCAAAGCTCTCGGGCTGCTTTCATTCCCTTTCTCACATTTTTTTAAAAGCTGGCTAGAAAATATTGAACCTGTCTTCAAGTTCAAATATTTTCTAATTCTGTTGATCCTCATTTATCTTGACTTTCAACTATTTTCATTTTTAATTTTTCTTTAAGAAATACTTGATTTGCAAGGTAGATAAAGAGGGGGAGACAGATCCTCCATCTCAATGGCTGACATCAAGGCCTGGGCCACTGGATAGCCAGGAGCCTGGAGCTCTGTCCCTCTTGTAGATGACAGGGACCCAAGTACCTCTGCCCTCTTCTGCTGCCTCTGCAGACATATTAGCAGACATCTGGATCCAAGGTAGAATGGCCAAGACTTGAATCGGAGCTCATAGGAGATCAGTACACAGGCAGTAGCTCAGCCTGCTGCTCACAAGAGCCAGTCCACAGTAGATTTTGTAATATCTGTTCAATTCCTCAAGGTCAGTCCTTGCCAAATTTCTCATATCATGCATTGATTTTCTAATTTCATTTTCTGTTGAAGTGTCTTATGTCTTTTTGAGTGTTCCACATCATTCTTTTTGGATTCTTTATTTTATTGGAAATGCAGGTTTACAGAGAGAAGCAGAGACACAGAAATATCTTCCATCCACTGGTTTATTCACCCAGTGTCCAGAATGGCCTGAGCTGAGCCAATCCAAAGCCAGGGGCTTCTTCCAGATCTCCCTCATGGGTGCACAGTCCCAAGGCTTTAGGCTGTCCTCTACTGATTTCCCAGGCCACAAGCAGGGAGCTGGACGGGAAGCAAAGCATCCGGTATTAGAACCAGTGTCCAAATGGGATCCCAGCATGGTCGAAGTGAGGACTTTAGCTACTAGGCTACTGCACCAGACCCCTTAACTGCCAAGCTATTGCGCCAGACCTCTCCCGTGTAAATTCTCAAATTTACTAGCATTCCTATGTATGCACCCTTAATTCTAATGTCGGTGTACACTAGGTATTAATGTTAAACACTTCAACAATGTGGTAGTAGTATCTTATAGTATAGACAATTCTATATGTAAAACTTGCAAGGTTCATTTCTCAACATGCTTAAGCCTTTAGTATTTTCTCCCAGCTTTTCCATTCTACGATAGCCATACTTCTGTAGGACAATATTCTACAAGCAATTCTCTTCCTTAATAACCTGCTTATTTGCTCGATTTACATTTTGAAACAATCATGTAAGACTCCAAATTAAGACATTCTATAAATAAAAGCATACCACATTTTAAATACTATTGCTTTAAGCAAGTCTTACCCATTTCTCCCAAACTGTAGAAACACGTTTTAACACAAACCTGCCTCAAAACCGGGAATCAGAAGTTTTTCCAATAACCTTCTTGCTGATGAGGGAATTTTCCCTTCTCAAATGGCAGGTGAGAATCACAATGAGGACCTGAAGAAGCCCAAGGTCCTGAATTCGTTCCAAAGGGCAGACTGCAACCATGCGCCTCCCTTTTGCATGGCTGGTAAGTCTGGAGCTGCTTCTTGGCTTCTGTTTTATTTTATTACTTTTTTAAAGATTTATTTATTTTTATTGCAAAGTCAGATATACAGAGAGGAGGAGAGACAGAGAAGGTGATCTTCCATCCAATGATTCACTCCCCATCTGAGCCGCAACGGCTGGTGTGCGCCAATCTGAAGCTGGGAACCAGGAACCTCCTCTGGGTCTCCCATGCGGGTGCAGGGTCCCAAAGCTTTGGGCCATCCTCAACTGCTTTCCCGGGCCACAAGCAGGGAGCTGGATGGAAAGTGGAGCTGCCGGGATTAGAACCGGCGTCCATATGGGATCCTGGCGCGTTCAAGGTGAGGACTTTAGCTGCTAGGCCACGCCGCCGGGTCCGCTTCTGTTTTATTGAATTCAAGGGAACCAAAAAATTTCAATTTTGCTTTTGTCTTAACTAATACATTCCTAGGTAGTCTCTTATCAATAAGATGAAAATCACTTAAAAGGAGATGTTAAAACACTGTTGTTCTTCACAAGGAATCAGACTTCAATTCCATTGTCTTACAGGAAAATTCAGAAATTATGCACATCATAACCAATTTCACTATCTAATTTCAAACTGTTTTTCCTGTAAGGCAAAATCTCACTTCTTTCTAAATAAGAACAAATAATTTAAAATCTGGACCAAATTCATGATTAGGAAACATTTTGACCAATGGACATAAATACTCATTTACTTTATGCTAAATTTGATGCCTCATATGCTATTTTATAATATTGTGAGATTACAATCAAATTATTTTAAATGACAATTATATTATCCAAGTTCTGTCTCAATCTTTGAAGGTTCTAGGGATCCTACTAGAACTTTCAAAGTCAGGAGACTTGGTTTCAAACTCTGAAGAATTGAGGTGTAAATTAAAGTACACTTAACATGTAACTGAATATGTGAATGGATACTGGATTTTAGACCTGATCAGTGCCAGAACAACACTGTAAGCTGAAGACTAAGCAGCAAGAAAACGGTGTAGGAGCCTTAGCCCCGCAGAGGTGGGGAGTCGGGTCTGACCAAGTCCTGTTAGATGAGTTAGACCTCTCTCAAATTACGTACCAGGAGAAAGGGGGTCAGTCGTGGTCCGTCCCATCTTGTCTGTCAGTCATACACAGACCCAATTCTGAACAAGAACAACTAAATTCACGACACAGATAGAAGTCTTGTCTGGACAGAAGTAATAGGACTCTAACTGACTAAACAAACATGCACAATCACTACACACGTCAGAACAGACATAAAATTCAACCTTTTGTGACTTCCAACCTCTTCTTTCACATACTTGAACCTGGAAATGTTTCGTAAAGCAAGCACATAGGTTCATCTCGTGCTTAGCATTAATTTAACAGTGGATTTGGTCCACTGGTTACTTTTATGTATAACTGCTAGATGAAGTTACAGAACAAGTTTCCATTTTTTTCTTATGAATGTTACATCGCTTATGTCTTACCCTGTCCCTCCCAGCTAGGGGTTAGGGCTATGAGGTAGAGCTAGAGAAATTCAGGCCCTGAGGGTGGCCTGGGTGAGGTCTAGAGAAAGTGGAAAAGCTGGTAAGGGCAAAGGTGAAAGTGGCTACAATGGAGAGGAAATCTGTGTGTTACGCAGTGAGGAGAGCAAATGGAGACCTTCAAACGGCGGGATGGGCCCGTTCTCGCAGCAAGGCCAGGATCATGGGGTGATGGGATTATCATCCAGCCTTACATATGCCTGAGCCAATTCTAGGAGCAAATGTACACCATAAAGGCTGTTGGAGATCTCGCAAAAGAATCCTTTCATCTAAAGTTTCGCTAAAACTACAGCAAATAGTTCCTTCTACTGTGCTGATCATTGACATGGTTCAGAATAGGTTACATAGACAAGATTTGACAGAAAAACGTCTGCTGCAGCCCCTCTTCCTTCCTCATGGTTTGTTGGTAAAAGGGCAGGATTTTCCCAATCCAAGCGATTCAAAGAGGTGACCCACTTCTATGGCCCATAATGGATTGCGCTCCAAGGCCAAACAGCCCGCATACGAAGGATCAGGAGGGGGTGGAAGATGCTTGTGGTCTTGCATCAGGCCGGGTCAGGCCTCTGTGCTAGGAAGCGGCTGTCTGTCTTCACCAGCAAGGTAGAACCTAGGGCACAGGGAGAAAACTAAAAGCTGGAGTTCCACGTCATGGTCCCCAGATTCCCTGTGGGAAGTGGAGTCCCAAGGTCAGCAAGCACACGAGCCCTATGGGAGCTGGAGTCCCATGTGAGCCTGCCCACAGACCTTCTGGGAGCTGGAGTCCCACGTCAGTGTGCCCTATGGCCCTGTGGGACCTGCAGTCCCATGTCTGCATGCCCACGGGATCTCTTTGACCTCAATCCTAATTCAACATCCCCCAACCCTGGGGAATCTGGAGTCCCACCTCAGCGTGGCCATGGACCCTCTGAGACCTGGAGTTACACACCAGCTGACTACCAGGGATCTTTTGCAGATGAGGTCCCTGGAAACCTTTCCGGGATCCAGCAGCAGAGGATCCTCCACCCTGCTAGGGTCCAGCAGCAGAGGGCCTTCCTCTGCTGCTGGTGTCCGCCAGCAGAGGACACTCCTCCCAGCTGGGGTCTGGCAGCAGATAACCCTTCTCCCTGCTGAGGTTCAGCAGCAGAGGACACTCTTCCATGCTGGGGTCTGGCAGCAGAGGACCCTACTCTCTGCTGGGGTCCTGCCTCAGAGGACCCTCCACCCGGCTCTTGTCCGGCAGCAGAGGACCCTACTCAGTGCTAGGGTCCGACAAGAGTGGAGCCCCTTCCGGTGCAGGTGTCCGGCACCAGAGGACACCCCTCTGCAGGGGTTTGGCAGCAGAGGACCATCCTCTTCTGCTGGGGTCCAGCAGTAGAGCACCCACCACTACTGTTGGACCCCAGCAGAGAGGAAGCATCAGAGGACCCTCCTCTCTGCTGGGGTCTGGCAGCAGCAGATCCTTCTCCCTGCTGGGGTCCAACATAAGAGGACCCTCCTCTCCTTCTGTTGTCTGACACCAGAGGACCCTTCTCTTCTGCGGGGTTCCGGAACAAGAGGAGCCTCCACCCTGCTGGGGTCCTGCAGCAGAGTACCCAAGTCTGATGCTGGGAATCGGCAGCAGAGGACGCTCCTCTGCTGCCTTTCCCCAGCCGAGAGGAAGAAGCAGATGACCCTCCTCTCTGCTGGGCCCCAGCACCTGAGGAACCTCCTCCCTGTTTGAGTCCGGCAGCAGAAGACCCTAATCTCTGCCGATGTTTGGCACCAGAGCACCCTCTTCTTTGCTAAGGTCTGGGAGCAAAGGCCCCTAATCTCTGCTGGGGTCTGGCAGTGGAGGACCCTCCTCTCTTCTGTGGTCCTGCACCAGAGGATCCTCTTCCGCTCCTGGGGTTCCACACCAGAGGACCCACCTCCCTGTTGCTGGGGTCCAGGCCCAGAGGACACACCTCTACTGCTGGGGTCTGGCACCAGAGGACCTTCCTCTGTTGCTGGGGTCTGGCAGCAGCGGATCCTTCTCCCAGCAGGGGTCCCGCAGCGAAGGATCTCTACTTTCTGCTGGGGTCAAGCACAGGAGGACCCTCCTCTCTGCTGGGTTCTGGCAGCAGAGGACCCTCTTTTCTGCTGGGGTCTGGCAGCAGTGGAGCCTCGTCTCTGATGCGGTCCGGCAGCAGAGAACCCACCTCCCTGCTGGGGTTCAGCAGTGGAGGACCCTCCTCTGCTGCTGGGGTCCGGCGGCAAATAACCCTCATCCCTCCTGTGTTACGGCAGCAGAGGACCCTACTCTTCTACTGGAACCCAGTAGCAGAGGACCCTCCTCTCTGATGGGGTCCGGCACCAGAAGACCCTCCTCTCTGCTGGGGTCCAGCACCATAATACCCTCCTCTCTGCTGAAGTCCGGCATCAGAGGACACTGCTTCCTGCTGGGATCCTGCAACAGAGGAACCTAAGTGCTGGAATCCGGCAGCCAAGTACCCTCCTCATTGCTGGAATCCGGCACCTGAGGACCGACCTCCGCTGCAGGAGTCCAGCAGCAGAGGACACCCCTCTGCTGTAGTCCGGCAGCAGAAGCCCCTGTACTCTGTTGGGTTCCGTGAGCAGAGGACCCTCCTCTGCTGCTGGGGTCCAGCAGTAGTGGACCCTACTCTCTGTGGGGTCCTGCAGCAGAGGAACCCCCTTTCTTCTAGATTCCAGCAGAGAGGAAGTAGAAGAGGACTCTCCTCTCAGCAGGTGTCCAGCAGCAGAAGACCGTCCTCTCCTGCTGGCGTCAAACAGCACAGGACCCTTCTCTCCTAATGGAACCCAGTAGCAAGAGGACCCTCCTCTCTAATGGACTGGGGTCCAACAGCAGAGGACCATCCTGTCTGTTGGGGTCGAGCAGCAGAGTACCCTCTTATCTGCTTGGGTCCGGCAGCAGATTACCCTCCTCTCTGCAGATGTCCGACAGCAGAACACCCTGTCTGATGGGGTCTGGCAGTAACTGATCCTCCTCTCTGCTGGGGTACAATAGCAGAGGACCCTCCTTTCTGCTGTGGTCCAGCACCAGAGGACCCTCCTCTTCTGCTGGGGTCAGGGACCAGAGGACCATACTCACTGCTGGCATCCGGCACCAGTGGACCATCCTCTGCTGCTGGGGTCCAAAACCAGAGGACCCTCCTATCCTCTCTTCCGCTGCAGAGAGGAAGCTGCAAAGGACTCCCCTCTCTGCTGGGGTCCAGTACCAGAGGACCCTGTTCTCTGCTGTGGTGCAGTACCATAGGACCTTCCTCTCTGTTGGGGTCTAGCAGGAGAGGGCGCTTGTCTCTGCTAGGGTCCAGCAGAGAGGGAGCAGTACAGGACCTTCCTCTCTGCTGGGGTCCAGCAGGAGAGGACCCTCCTCTTCTGCTGGATCCCTGCAGAAGAGGAAACTCTTCTGCTACTGGACCCCAGCAGAGAGGAAGCTGCAGAGGAGCCTCCTCTCCTGTCTAACACCAAAGAGAGGAAGTAGCAGAGGACCATCCTGTTCTGCTGGTGTCCGGAAGCAGAGGACCATACTCTCTGCTGTGGTCTGGCAGCAGAGGACACTCCTCCCTGCTGGGGTCCAGCAGCATTGGACCCTCGACTTCACTGGGGTCCGTCAGCAGATGACCCCCTTCCGCTGCAGGTATCTTGCACCAGAGAACACCCCTGTGCTATTGGGGTCCAGCAACAGAGGACCCCCCTCTGCTACTGGTGTCTGGCAGAAAAGGAAGATCTGTTGCTGGGGTCCGGCACCAGAGGACCCCCCTTTGCTATTGGGGTCCAGCAACAGAGGACCCTCTTCTGCTGCTGGGCTCTGACACCAGAGGACACTCCCAGCTGGCGTCTGGCAACAAAGGACCCTCCTCCGTGCTGGGGTCTGGCACCAGAAGAGTCCTCTCTCTACTGGGGTCCAGCAGCAGAGGACCCTTCTCTTCTGCTGGGGTCCGGCAGCAGAGTACCCTCCTCTCTGCTAGAACTCCCCTACTCTTTGCTGGGGTGTGGCAGCAGAATTCCCTCCTATTTGCGGTAGTCCAGCAGTAGAAGACCTTACTCTCTGCTGGGGTCTGGCAGCAGAGGACACCCCTCTGCTGCTGGGGTCTGATATCAGAGGACTTCCCTGCGCTGCTGGGGTCTGGAAGCAGAGGACGCCTCTCCCTTCTGGTGTCCAGCAGCAGAGGACCCTCCTGCCTACTGGGTTTCAGCAGCAGAGGACCCTATTCTCACGCTGCACCACTGCAGCAGAGGACCCTTCTATGCTGTTGGACCACAGAAGAGAGCAAGATGCAGAGGACCTTTGTCTTCTGCTGGCCCCCAAAGAGAGGACGAAGCAGAGGACCCTCATCTTCTGCTGTGGTCCTACACCAGAGGACCCGCCTCTGATGCTGGAGTCCAGCACCAGAGGACCATCCTCTCCTGCTGCTGTCTGGCAGCAGAGGATTCTCCCCCCTGCTGGGGTCTGGCAACAGAGCACCCTTCTCTGTTCCTCGGGTCAGGCACCAGAGGTCCCTCCTCTGTTGCTATCATCCGACAGTAATGGACCTTCCTCCCTGCTGGGGTCCAGCAGTAGAGGACCCTCCTCCCTGCTGGGGTCCGCCAGCAGAAGAGCCTGCTCCCTGCTGGGGTCTGACCGCACCACAGGACTCCCCTCTCTACTGTGTTCAGTAACAGAGGAGCCTCTTCTACTGCTGGGGTCCGCCAGCAGAGGACCCCCTTCTGCTGCTGGAGTCTGGCACCAGAGGCACACCTCTCTGCTGAGGTCCAGCACAAGAGGACCCTCCTCAATGCTGGAGTCCAGCAGCAGACGACCCTCCTCTCTTCCACGGTTCTGCAGCAGAAAACCCTCCTTTTATGCTTGTTTCCAACAGCAGAGGACCCTCCTCTCCTTCTGGACCCCAGCAGCAGAGGACACTCCTCTGCATCTGAACCACAAGAGAGGAAGTTGCAGAGGAACATCGTCCACTACTGGACCCCAAAGAGAGGATGCAGCAGAGGACCATCCTCTTCTGCTGGGGCCCAGGAGCAGAGGACACTGCTTTGCTGCTGGGGTCCTACAGCAGAGGACAATCCTCTGCTGCTTGGGTACAGCAGCAGAGGACCCTCCACTGCTGCTGGGGTCCAGTACCAGAGGACTCCCCTTTGTGCTGAGGTCCTACAACAGAGGACCCCCCTCTGCTTCTGGGGTCCGGCACCAGAGGAACCACTTGTGCTGCTAGGGTCTGGTACCTGAGGACTCTCCTCTCCTGCTGGGGTTGAGCAGCAGAGGACCCTCTACTCTGCTGGGGTCCAGCACCAGATTACCGCCTTCTGCTGCTTGGGTCCGGCAGCAGAGGACCTGCCTCTGCTGCTGGACCCCAGCTGTTAGGAAGCTGCAAAGGACCCTCCCCTCCTGCTGGACCCCTGCAGCAGAGGACCATCATCTGCTGCTGGACCACAGCATAGGGGAAGTTGCAGAGGACCCTCATTCCCTACTGGACCCCAAAGAGAGGACCCAGCAGAGGACCCTACTCTTCTACTGGCGTCCTGCAGCAGAGGACCCTCCCCCCTGCTGTGTTCCGGCAGAAGAGGACTCTCAACTACTGCTCTGGTCCGGCACCAGAGGATCCTCCTCTGCTGTTGGGGTTTGGCAGTAGACAATCCTCTTCCCTGCCTGTATCCAGAAGAAAAGGACCCTCATCCCTGCTGTGGTCCGGCAGCAGGGGAACCTCCTATGCTCTTGGAGTCCGGTACCAGAGGACCCTCCTCTTCTGCTGTTTTCTGGTACCAGAGGACCCCCCTCTGCTGCTGGGGTATGGCACTAGAAGACCCCCCTCTGCTGCTGGGGTCTGGCAGCAGAGGACCCTCCTTCTGCTGGGTTCTGGCAGCAGAGGACCCTACTCCCTGCTGGGTTCCGGCAGCAGAGGACACTCTTCCCTGCTGCAGTCCGGCAGCAGAGGACCTTCCTCTGCTCTTGGTGTCAGACACGAAAGGACGCCCCTCTGCTGCTTGGGTCCAACAAAACAGAACCCTCTATGATCTTAGGCCCGGCACCAGAGGACACCCCTACCTGTTGGAGTACACCACCAGAGGTGCCTCGTCTCTGCTGGGGTGGATCAGCAGAAAATCCTCCTCTCTGTCTGGGTCTGGCAGTAGAGGACCCTACACTGCTGCTGCGTCTTACAGCAGAGGACCCTCTTCTTCTGCTGGACCCCAGCAGAGAGGAAGCAGCAGAGAACCATCCTCTCTGCTGGTGTCTAGCATGAGAGGACCCATCTCTATGCTGGGGTCCAGCAGAAAGGAAGCAGAAGAGGACCCTCCTCTCGGCTGGAGTCCCGTAGCAGAGGACCTTCCTCTTCTTTTGGGTTCAGCAGCAGAGGACCCTCCTCTCTGCTGTAGTGCAGCACCAGAGGAGCCTTGTCTTCTGCTGTGGTCCAGCAGCAGAGGAAACTCCTCTCTGCTGGGGTCCAGAAGTGGAGCACCCTCCTCTCTGCTGAGTTCTAGCACCAGAGGACCTTCTTCTCTGCTAGGATTCAGCACCAGATGACCTCCTCTCTGTTGGGGTCCAAAATCCGAGGACCCTTCTCTATGCTGGCGTGGGGTAGTAGAGGACCCTCCTCTCTTTTTGGGTCTGCCAGCAGAGGACGCTCCTTCCTGCTGGTGTCCTGCAGCAGAGGACCTTCATCCATGCTGGAGAGCCTTGGAAGAGCGTCCCGCACAGAGTGCTGATGGCCACGAGAGGGCGCCCAAAGCCGCCATTCTTTCTTTTCTTTTCTTCTTTTCTTTTCTTTTCCTTTTTTTTTTTTTTTACAGGTTTATTTATTTTAATCCAAAGTCAGATATACAGAGAGGAGGAGAGACAGAGAAGAAGATCTTCCGTCCGATGAGTCACTCTCCAAGTGAGCCACAATGGCTGGTGCACGCCAATCCAAAGCCGGGAACCTGGAGCCTCTTCTGGTTTTCCCTTGTGGGTGCAAGTTTCCAAAGCTTTGGGCCGTCCTCGACTGCTTTCCCAGGCCACAAGCAGGGATCTGGATGGGAAATGGAGCAGCCAGGATTAGAACCGGTGCCCATATGGGATCCCGGCTAGTTCAAGGCGAGGACTTTAGTTGCTAGGCTACGGCACCGGGCCCCAAGCTGCCCTTTCTACCCCTGGTGGGCTCAGGCCTTCTGAGCTCTAGACAGTCCAACCCGAGCCATCCTAGGGTGAGGTGGGGGTCACAGACAGTATTCTGGTACTCGTGTTGTTGAAAGATCAGGACTCCAAAGCCGAACAGCCCACATACCAAAGCCCGGGAGGGGTGGAGGACGCTTGGGACCTAGCATCAGTTCTAGCCTCTGTGATACGAAGTGTCAGGGTGCCTTTAAGAGCAAGGAAATTAAAGAACCCTGGGAGGTGGTGTCCTATGTCAGCATGCCCACAGGCCCTCAGGGAGCTGGAGTCCAACACCAGCATCCTGGAGGCCCTGAGAGCTGGAGTCCCGCACCTGCGTACCACAGGCCCTCTGTGAGCTGGGTGTTACACACCAGCCCACTGGGGTTGTACTGTGCCAGATGAGGTCCCGGGAAACCTTACCGCCACCCCCATTCCTTGCAGAGCACCCTGAGATGCAGGCTCTGGGCGTTCTTTGGCAAGTGGAGCATCTCCCTGATGAGCTACCAAGAGGGCTTCATGGACTTTTATTTTTTTTTTTCATACCAAAGTCCGAGATACAGAGAGGAGGAGAGACAGAGAGGAAGATGTTCCGTCCGATGATTCACTCTCCTAGTGAGCTGCAACAGCCAGTCCCCTCGGGACCCACTCTGCTGGGGCCTCAGCGAGAGGGTCACCCTCGGGACCCCCTCTGCTGGGGCCTCAGCGAGAGGGACAGCCAGAGCCCCAATCCCTCGATGCTAGGATCTTAGAGTGAGGGAACCCCGAACCCCCCTCTCTCTCTGCTGCGGTCTCAGTGAGAGGGACCCTCGGCCCTCCTTTCTCTCTCTCTTTTTCTCTCTCTGCTGGGGCCTCAGCAAGAGGTTCCCCTCGGGACCCCCTCTGTGGGGGCTTCAGGGAGAGGGACCGTCTGCTGCCCTATCTGTTCTTCTCTGGTGGGAACTCAGCGTGAGGGTGCCACTTGTACCCCACCTCTCTCTCTGCTGGGGCCTCAACGAGAGGGACTCACAACCACCCCCTTTCTCTCTCTCTCTGATGGGGCCTCAGCGAGAGGGACCCTCTAAGCCAGAGCCTCTATCTCTGCTTGGGCATCTGAGAGAGGGTCCCCCTCGGGACCCCGTGTGCTGCGGCCTAAGTGAGAGGGACCACCGGAACCCCCCTCCCTAGCTGCTGGGGCCTCAGTGACACGGACCACCAAGCACCCCTCCATCTCTGCTGGGCCCTCAGTGAGAGGGTCCCCATTGGACACCCCCTCTCTCTCTGCTGGAGCCTCAGCGAGAAGGTACCCCTTGGGACACCCTCTCCTCGGGCCTCAGGAAGAGGCTCCCCCTTGGGACCCCCTCCGTCTCTGCTGGAGCCTCAGCGAGAGGGTCATCCTCTGGACCCCCTCTGCTGGGGCCTCATCGAGAGGAACACCCTCAAGACACCCTCTGCTGCTGGGGCCTCAGCGAGAGGGTCCCCCTCGGGACCCCCTCTGCTGGGGCCTCAGCTAGAGGGACCCTTGGCACCCTCTTCTCTCTTCTGTTGGGCCTCTGAAGGAAGTTAGCACTTGGACCCCCCCTTCTCTCTGCTGGGGCCTCAGAGAGTGGGACACTCGGCCCCCTCTCTCTGCTGGGGCCTCAGCGAGTTATCCCCTAGGGACCCCCTGTGCTGGGGCCAAAGCGAGAGGGACCCCTGGTGACTCCTCCCTCGCTGCTGGGCCTTAGCAAAAGAGACCACTCCGGACCTCCTCTACTAGGGCCTCAGCGAGATTGTCCACCTTGGGACCTCCCCTGCTGGGGCCTCAGTGGGAGGGTCCCCCTTGGACCACCCATCTCTGTCTGCTGGGACCTCAGCGAGAGGGTCCCCATTGGGACCCCCTCAGCTGAAGCCTCAGCAAGAGGGACCCTCAAGCTGCTGGTGCCTCAGCGAGAGAGTCCCACTCCGAACCCATTCTGCTGGGGCCTTAGCAAGAGGGAACCTCATCCCCCTCTATCTCTCTGTTTCTGCTAGGGCCTCAGCGAGAGGTTCCTCCTCGGGACCCCCACTCTCTCTTGGGGCTTCAGTGAGAGGGACCATTGGCACCCCTCTCTCTCTCTCTCTCTTCTCTGCTGGGGCCTCAGAGAGAGGGACCCTCGGCCGCCCTCTCTCTGTCTCTCCCTGCTGGGGCCTCAGTGAAAGTGTCCCCCTCGGGAGCCCCTCAGCTTGGGCCTAAGTGAGAAGGACCCCTGGAGCTTGCTTCCCTCTCTGCTGAGGCCTCGGCAATGAGGTCCCCCTCGGGAGCTCCTCTGCTGGGCCCTCTGCGAGAGGGTGTTCCTCGGAGCCTCCTCTCTCTGCTATGGCCTCAGTGAGAGGGTCCCACTCGGGACAAACTCTGCTGGGGCCTCAGCGAGATCGTCCACCTTGGGACCTCCTCTGCTGGGGTCTCAGCAAGACAGTCCCCGTCAGACCCCCTCTCTCTCTGCTGAGGCCTCAGCAAGAGGGTCGCCCTGGGACCCACTCTGCTGGGGCCTCAGTGAGATTGTCCCCCTCGGATCCCTCCCTCTCTCTCTGCTGGGGCCTCAGCGAGAGGGTCCCCCTCGGGTCCTCCTCTGCTGGGGCCTCAGCCAGAGGGACACCAGAATCCCTCTCCCTATCTGCTGTGACCTTAGCAAGTGGGTCCCCCTCGGAACCCCCCCTCTGCCTTGGCCATAGCGAGAGAGTCCCACTAGGGACCCACTCTGCTAGGGCCTCAACGAGAGGGACCCCTGGCGCCCCCCACCCTCTCTGCAGGGGCCTCAGCAAGAGGGTCCCCCTCAGACTCCCCCTCTGTCTCTGCTGTGGCCTCAGTGAGAGGGTCCACTCGGGACCCACTCTGCTGGGGCCTCAGCGAGAGGGTCCCCCTCGGACCCGCTCTCTCTGCTTGGGCCTCAGAGAGAGAGTCCCACTAGGGACCCACTCTGCTTGGGCCTCAGCGAGAGAGTCCCACTAGGGACCCACTCTGCTAGGGCCTCAGCGAGAGTCCTACTAGGGACCCACTCTGCTAGGGCCTCAGCGAGAGTCCCACTAGGGACTCACTCTGCTAGGGCCTCAGCGAGAGGGTCCCCCTCGGGACCCACAGTCTCTTTCCTCTGGGGCCTCAGCGAGAGGGTCCCCTTCAGACTCCCCTCTCTCTCTGCTGGGGCCTCAGCGAGAGGGTTCCCCTTGGGACCCACTCTGCTGAGGCCTCAGGGAGAGGGTCACCCCCGGACCCTCCCTCCCTCACTGCTGGGGCCTCAACAAGAGGGTCCCACTTGGGACAACCTCTACTGGGGCCTTAGCGAGATTGACCCTTTCTTTGCTGGGGCCTCAGTGAGAGGGACCCTCCCAGCCAGAGCCTCTTATCTCTGCTGGGGCCTCTGAGAGAGGGTCCCCCTTAAACCCAACCTGCTGGGTCCTAAGTGACGGGGACCCCCAGAACCCCCCTCTCTTCATGCTGGGGCCTCAGCTAGACGGACCCCCAGAGCCCCTCTCCATCTCTGCTGGGACCTCAGTGAGAGGGTCCCCCTCGGACACGCCCTCCCTCTCTGCTGGAGCCTCAGCGAGAGGATACCCCTCGGGACCCCTTCTCCTCGGGCGTCAGGAAGATGGTACCACTCGGGTACCCCCTCCATCTCTGCTGGAGCTTCAACGAGAGGGTCACCCTCTGGAGCCACTCTACTGCGGCCTCAGTGAGAGGGACTCCCTCGAGACCCCCTCTGCTGGGGCCTCAACGAGAGGATCCCCCTCGGAACCCCCTCTGCTGGGGCCAGAGCGAGAGGTTTTCCCGCAGGACCCCCTCTGCTGGGGTCTCAGGGAGATCATCCTCCTTGGGAACTCCTCTGCTGGGGCCTCAGCGAGAGGAACCCCCGGCGAACCCCTCCCTCGCTGCTGGGGTCTCAGTGAGAGGGTCCCCCTCGGGCCACCCTCTGCTGGGGCCTCAGTGAGGTGGAACCCTGGCGAACCCTACCTGGCTGCTGGGGCCTCATCAAGAGGTACCCCTCGGGACCCCTTCTGCTGGGGCATCAGCTTGAGGGACACCCGGAGCCATCTAACCTTTCTGCTGGGGCCTAGGCGAGAAGGTACCACGCGGGACCCCCTCTGCTGCGGCCTCAGTGAGAGTGCCCCCGCGGGCCCTTCTCTCTCTGTGCGTACCTCAGTGGGAGGGTTCCTCTCGGAACCCCCTCTGCTGGAGCCTCAGCGAGAGTGTCCCTCTCGCACCCCTCCTCTCTCTCTACTGTGGCCTCCTCTCTCTCTACTGCGGCCTCAACTCCAAGGCCAAACAGCCCGCATATGAAGGATCAGGAGGGGGTGGAAGACACTTGTGGCCTTGCATCAGGCCAGGCCTCTGTGCTAGGAAGTGGCTGTCTGTCTTCACCAGCAAGGTACAACCTAGGGCACAAGGAGAACTAGAAGCTGGAGTTCCACGTCACGGTCCCCAGAGGCCCTGAGGGATGTGGACTCCCAGTAAGTAAGCCCACGAGCCCTATGGGAGCTGGAATCCCATGTGAGTGTGCACACGGACCCTCTGGGAGCTGGAATCCCACATCAGTGTGCCCATGGGCCCCGTGAGACCTGGAGTCCCATGTCTGTGTACCCACGAGCCCTCTTGTACCTCTATCCTAATTCAGCATTCCCCAATCCCTGTGGAATCTGGGGTCCCACGTCAGCGTGTCCATGGACCCTCTGAGACTGGAATTACACACCAGGTGACTAGCACTGATGGTTCTCAGATGAGGTACCCAGAAAACTTTCCAGAGTCCGGAAGCAGAGGAACCTCCTCCCTGCTGGGGTTCAGCAGCAGAGGACCATCCTCCCTGCTGGGGACCGGCAGCAGAGGACCCTCCACCCTGCATGGGTGCGGCAGCAGAGGACACTAATCCCTGCAGGGTCCAGCAACAGAGGACCCTCATCCCTGCTGCTGGACACCAGCAGAGAGGAAGCATCAGAGGTCCTTCCTCTCTGCTATGGTCCAGCACCAAAGGACCATCCTCTGCAGCTGGACCGCAGCAGAGAGGAAGCCTCAGAGGACTGCCTTCTGCTGCTGGGGTCCAGCAGCCGCAGAGGACCCTCCTCTACAGCTGGTGTCCGGAACCACAGGAACTACTCTGCTTCTGGGGTCCGGTAGAAGAAGACCCTCCTTGCTGCTGGGTTCTGGCACCAGAGGACCCTCCTCTGCTGGTGGGGTCCGTCAGCAGAGGACCATCCTATGCTGCTTCGGTGTGGAACAGAAGGACCCTCCTCTGCTGTTGTATTCTGGCAACAATGGAGCCTCCTCAGCTGCTTTGGTCCATCAGCAGAGGACCCTTTTTTCTGCTGGGGTCTAGCACGACAGGACACTTGTCTCTGCTAGTTTCCAGCAGAGAGGAAGCAATAGAGGAACCTCCCCTCTGCAGGAGTCTGGCAGCAGAGGACCCTCCTCTCCTTCTGGATTTCAGCAGCAGAGGACTTTCGTCTGCTGATGGACCCCAGCAGAGAGGAAGCAGCAGAGGACCCTCCTCTCCTGCTGGACAATAATGAGAGGAAGCAGCAGAGGACCCTCCTATTCTGCTGGGGTCTGGCAGCAGAGGACCCTCCTCTCTGCTGGGGTCTGGAAGCAGAGGACCCTCCAACCTGTTGTTGTTTGGCAGCAGAGGAACTTCCACAGTGCTGGGGTGGAGCAGAGAGAAAGTAGCATAGATACCTCCTCCATGCTGTGGTCCAGCCGCAGAGGACCCTCCTCTGCAGCTGGACCTCATCAGAGAGAAAGATGCAGAGGATCCTCGTCTCCTGCTGGACCCCAAAGAGAGGATGAAGCAGAGAACCCTGCTCTCCGCTGGGGTACAGCAGCAGAGGACTCCTCCCTGCTGGGGTCAGGCAGCAGAGGACCCTCTTCCCTGCTGGGATCCGACAGCAGAGGACCCTCCTCTCAACTGGGTTCCGGCAACAGAGGACCCCCCTCCATGCTGGGGTCTGGAAGCAGAGGACACTCCTCTGCTGATGGGGTCCAGCACAAGTGGACCCCCCTCAGATGCTGGGTTCTGGTAGCAAAGAATCCTCCTTTCTGCTGGGTTCCAGCAGCAGAGGACCCTCCTCCATGCTGGGGTCCGGAAGCAGAGGACACTCCTCTGCTCCTGGGATCTGGCACCAGAGGATCCTCCTCTGCTGCTGAAGTCCGGCAGCAGAGGATTTTCCTCCCTGCTGGGGTACGGCAGCCGGGGAACCTCCTGCCTTCCAGGGTCCAACAGCAGACGACCATCCTCTTCTGTGGGACCCCTGCAAAGTGGTTCTCCCCTGCTACTAGACCATAGCAGAGAAGAAATTGCAGAGGACACTCCCCTCATGCTGCACCCCAGGGAGAGGACGCAGGAGAATACACTCCTCTTTTGCTGGGGTCCGGCACCAGTGGACTCTCCTCTCTGCTGTACCCCAGCAGAGAGGAAGCTGCAGAGGACCCTCCTCTCCTGCTGGGCATCAAAGAGAGGAAGCAGTAGAGGACACTCCTGTTCTGCTGGGGTCTGGCAGCAGAGGTCCCTCCTTATTGTTAGCGTCAATGTGCATAGGAGCCTCCTCTCCTAATGGGGTCCAGCACCAGAGGACACTCTTCCCTGATGGACTTGGGTCCAGCAGCAGGGTCCCTCCTCTCTGCTGGAGTCCGGCAGCAAATGACCCTCCTCTTTGCTGGGGTACAGCAGCAGAGGACCCTACTCTCTGCTGATGTTCGGCACCAGAGCACCCACTTCTTTGCTGAGGTCTGGGAGCAAAGGATCCTCCTCTCTGCTGGGGTCCGGCAGTGGAGGACCCTCCTGTCTTCTGTGGTCCTGCACCAAAGGATCCTTTTCCGCTCCTGAAGTTCCACACCAGAGGACCCACCTCCCTGTTGCTGGGGTCCAGGCCCAGAGGACACTCTTCTACTGCTGGGGTCTGGTACCAGAGGACCTTCCTCTCTGCTGGGATCCAGTACCAGAGGACCCCCCTCATCTGCTGGCATCCGGTACTGTAGGAACCCCCTCTGCTGCTGGGGTCCCGCAGCATAGGACCTCCCTCTGCTGCTGGCGTCCGTCAGCAGAAGACTAGCTTCTGCTGCTGGTATCCGACAGCAGCGAATCCCCTTCCGCTGCTGTGGTCTGGCAGCAGAGGATGCTGCTCTGCTGCTGGCGTCCCACAGCAGCTGCTCTGCTGCTGCACCCTTGCAGCAGAGGCCTTCCTTTGCTGCTGGACCACAGCAGAGAGGAAGTTGCAGAGAGCCCTCGTCCCATACTGGACCCCAAAGAAAGGATGCAGCAGAGGACCTAATCTTGTGATGGCGTGTGGCAGCAGAGGACCCTTCTCTCTGCTGGGGTCTGGTACCAGAGGACACTCCTCAGCTGTTGGGGTCCAGCAGGAGAGGACTCCCCTTCTTTGCTGGGTTCTGGAACCATAGGATCCCCCTATGCTTCTGTTGTCTGGCAGCAGAGTACCCCCCTCTATTGCTGGGTTCCAGCACCAGAGGACCACCCTCTGCTGCTGTGGTCTGGCAGCAGAGGACCTTTCTCCCTTCTAAAGGTCCTGCACCAGAAGACCCTACTAGGTTGCTCGTGTCGGGCACCAAAGGACCCAACTCTGCTGCTGGGGTCCGGCCACAAAGGTCCTTCCTCCTTGCTATGGTACAGCAGCAGAGGATCCTCCTCTGCTACTGGGGTTTGGCAGCAGAGGACCCTGCACCCCTGCCACCGAGGACCCTCCTCCCTCCTGGACCCCAAAGGGAGGACGCAGCAGAGGACATTCCTCCTCTACTGGTGTCCAGAAGCAGAGTACCCACCTCTTTCTGCTGGCTCCAGCCGCAGAGGACCCTCCTCTCTGCAGTGGTCCGGCACCAGAAGACTATCCTCTGTGCTGTTGTTTGGCAGCAGAGAACCTCCTCCCTGCTGCGGTCAGACAGCAGAGGACCCTCCTCTCTCCTGGGGTCCAGTACCTGAGGACCCACCTATTTTTGGATCCCAGCAGAGAGGAAGTAGCAGAGGACCCTCCTCTTCTACTGGCATCCGGCAGCAGAGGAAAACCTTCTTCTGCAAAGTTCCGGCAGCAGAGGACGATCCTCTTTGCTGGGGTCCGGAAGCCTAGGACCCTCCTTTCTGCTGTGGTCCGGCAGCAGAGGAACGTCCCTGCTGGTGGGGTCCAGTACCAGAGGACTGCCTTCTGCTTCTGGGGTCCAGCAGCAGAGGACCCTCCTCTGCTGCTGGACCCCAGCGGAGAGGTAGCAGCAAAGGACCCTCCTCTGCTGGACTCTTGCAGCAGAGGACCGTCCTCTGCTGCTGGACCCCAGCAGAGGGAAAGTTTCAGAGGACCGTCGTTGCCTACTGGACCCCAAAGAGAGGACACTGCAGAGGACCCTACTCTTCTACTGTGGTCCAGCACCAGAGGACCCTCCTCTGCTGCTGGACCACAGCACAGAGGAAGTTGAAGAGGACCCTCATCCCCAACTGGGCCCCAAAGAGAGGAAACAGCAGGTGACCCTCTTCTAATGGCGTTCGGCAGCAGAAGACTCTGCTCTGCTGCTAGCGTCCGGCAACAGAAGATCCCCCCTCTGTTGCTGGGGTCCAGCACCAGAGGACACCCCTATGCTCCTGGTGTCCTACAGCAGAGAACCCGCCTTCAGCTGGGTTCCTGCAGCAGAGGTCCTCCCTCTGCTGCTGTTTCTGGCACCAGAGGATCCCTCACTGCTTCTGGGTTCCGGCACCAGAGGACCCCCCTTGCTGGGGACCGGCACCAGAGGAACCACTTGTGCTGCTGTGGTGCGGTACCCGAGGACTCTCCTCTCCTGCTGGGGTCGAGCAGCAGAGGACCCTCCACTCTGCTGGGGTCCAGCACCAGAGAACCGCCTTCTGCTGCTGGGGTGCGGCAGCAGAGAACCCCCTCTGCTCTTGGGGTCTGACACCAAAGGACCCGCCTCTGCTACTGGGTCTGGCAGCAGAGGATACCCCTCTTCTGCTGGTGTCCGGGAGTGAAGGTCCTCCCTCTGCTGCTGTGGTCGGGCACCAGAGGACACCCCTCAGCTGTTGGGGTCTGGCACCAGAGGACACCCCTCTGTTGCTGGGGTCTGGCAGCAGAGGACCTTCCTTCTGCTGTGTTCTGGTAGCAGAGGACCCTCCTCCCTGCAGGGATATGGCAGCATCCTCTCTGCTGGTGTCTAGCATGAGAGGACACTTCTCTCTGCTGGGGTGCAGCAGAAAGGAAGCAGCAGAGGACGTTCCTCTCAACTGGAGTCCTGCAGCACAGGACCCTCCTCTTCTTTCCTGTTCCAGCAGCAGAGGACCCTCCTCTCCTGCTGTCAGATCCCAGCAGCAGAGCAGCGTCATCTCCTGCCTGACACAGCAGAGAGGAGGGTTCTCAGCTGCTGAACCCCAGCCTAGAGGATTCTCCTGTGCTACAGCACCACAGCAGAGAGGAAGTTGCAGAGGACACTCATCTCCTGCTGGACCCCACCGAGAGGACAAAGCACAGGACCCTAATCTTCGGCTGGGATCCGACAGATGAGGACCCTGTTTCTGCTGGGTTCCTGCAGCAGAGGACCCTCCTCCCTGCTGGGGTCCGTCAGCAGAGGACCCTCTTCTGCTGCTCGGGTCCGACACCATCAGACCTCCTCTGCTGCTGGGGTCCGGCACCAGAAGACCCTCCTCCCTGCTGGGTTGTGGAGGCAAGAGGGCCCTCCTCCCAGGTGGGGTCTGGTGGCAGAAGACCACCCTCTCTGCTGGGTACAGCAGCAGAGCATCCACCACTGCTGCTGTTGTCTGAAACAAGATGACAACCCTCTCTGCTGGGGTCTAGCACCAGAGGATCCTCCTCTGCTGATGGGGTCCAGCACCAGAGGACCTCCGTATGCTCCTGGGGTCTGGCAGCAGAGAACACTCCTTCTGCTGGGTTCCTGCAGCAGAGAACTCCCCTCTGCTGCTAGTGTCCGGCACCAGAGGAACACCTTGTTCTGCTGTGGTGCAGTACCCAAGTACTCTCCTCTCCTACTGGGGTCCAGCGGCAGAGGACCCTCCACTCTGCTGGGGTCCAGCACCAGATAACCGCCTTCTGGTACTGGGGTGCGGCAGCAGAGGACCCACCTCTGCTACTGGACCCCAGTGGAGAGGTAGCAGCAATGGACCCTGCTGTCCTGCTGGACCCCTGCAGCAGAGGGCCCGCCTCTGCTGCTGGACCACAGCATAGGGGAAGTTGCAGAGGAACCTTGTTCCCTACTGGACCCCAAAGAGAGGACACGCAGAGGATCCTACTCTTCTACTGGCGTCCTGCAGCAGAGGACCCTCCTCTCTCCTGATATACGGCAGCAGAGGAAGTCCTCTCTGCTGGAGTCCGGCAGCAGAGGACCCTCCTCTCTCCTGCTGGGTTTCGGTACCAGAGGACCCCCTTGTCCTGCTGGGGTTTGGTAGCAAATGACACTCCTTATGCTGGGTTCGGGCAGCAGACAACACCCATGTTCTGCTGGGGTCCAGCAGCAGAGTTCCTCCCTCTGCTGTTGGTGTCTGGAAACACAGGACCCCCCTCTGCTGCTAGGGTCCGGCACCAGAGGACCCTCCTTCTGCTGGGTTCCTGCAGCTGAGGACCCTCCTCCCTGCCTTGGTACGGCAGCAGAGTCCCTCCTCTCTGCTGGGGTCCGGCACAACAACACCCTACACTCTGCTGGGGTCCAGCAACAGAGAACCCTCCTCTGTTGCTGGGGTCCAGCAACAGAGGACACCATTCTCTGCTGGGGTCCAGCACCAGAGGACCCTCCTCTCAGCTTGCTCGAGCAGCAGAGGACCTTCATCTCTGCTGGGGCCCAGCACCAGAGGACAATCCTCTACTGCTCAGGTCAGACAGCAGAGGACACTCCTCCCTTCTGTGGTCTGGCAGCAGAAGAGCCTTCTCTGCTTTTAGGGTCCGGCACCAGAGGACCTCCCTCTCTGCTGGCTTCCAGCAACAGAGGATCTTTCTCTGTGCTGGGGTGTTTCACCAGATGACACCCCTCTCTGCTGGGGTCCAGCACAGGACGACCCTCCTATGTGCTGGAGTCCCCCAGCAGAGCACCCTCCTCTCCTGGGGTCTAGCACGAGAGGACCCTCCTTCTCTTCTGGGGTCCTGCAGCGCAGGACCCTGCTCTCTGCTGGGGTCTGGCAGCAGAGTACCCTACTCTCTGCCATGGTCCCACACCAGAGACCCCCCCCTCTGCTGCTGGGACTGGCAGCAGAGAACCATTCTCCCTGCTGGTTTACGGCAGAAGAGGGTGCTCTACTGCTGCTGGGGTCTGGTAGCAGAGGACCCTTCACTCTGTAGGACCCCAGCAGAGAGGCGAGTCCTCTGCTGCTTCCTCTCTGCTGGGGTCCGACAGCACCAGAGGACCCTCCACTGCTGCTGGGTTCTAGCATCAGAGTACTCCCCTCTGTAGCTTGGTTCCGGCACCAGAGTACCCACCTCTGCTGATGGTGCTGGCAGCAGAGGACCCTACTGCCTGCTGTTTTCCAGCACCAGAGCACCCTGCTCTGCTGCTGGGGTCTCGAAACAGAAGACCCTCCACTCTGTTGGACCCCAACAGAGAGATAGCAGCAAAGGAGCCGCCTCTCTAATGGTTTCCGGCAGCAGAGGACCCTCCTCTGTACTGGGGTCCGGCAGCAGAGGACCATCGTCCCTGCTGAGGTCCAGAAGAATGAACCCTCCTCCCTGCTGTGGTCTGGCAGCAGAGGACCACCCTCTGCTGTTCTGGTCCGGCAGCAGAGGACCCCCTCTCTGCAGGGGTCTAGCACAAGAGGACCCTCTTCTCTGCTGGGGTCCAGCACCAGAGTAAGCAGCACAGGAACCTCCACTCTGCTGGGGTCCTGCAGCAGATGACACACCACTTCTGCTGGGTTTAAGCAGCAGAGTTCCTACTCTCCTGCGGGACACCTGCAGCATAGGACCGTTCTCTGCTGCTGGAGCCCAGCAGAGAGGAAGTACAGAGGACACTCAACTCCTGTTCGACCCCAAAGAGAGGATGCGGCAGAGGAACCTCCTCTTCTGCTGGGGTCCGGCAGCAGAGGACCATGCTCTCTGCTGGGGCCTCGCAGCAGAGAACACTCCTCTCTGCTGCGGTCTGGCAACAGAAGATCCTACTCCCTGCTGGGGCCTGGCAGCCGAGGACCCACATCCCTGCTGGGGTTCAGCAGTGGAGGACCCTCCTCTGCTGCTGGGGTCCGGCAACAGAGGAACCTCGTTCCTGCTGTGTTCCGGCAGCAGAGGATTCTCCTTCCTGCTGGATTCGGACAGCAGAGGAACCTCCTCTGCTGAAGGAACATAGCAGAGATAAAGCATCAGATGACCCTCTTCTCTTCTGGGGTACAGCATCAGAGATCCTCCTTTCTGCTGGACCCCAGCACAGAGGAAGTCGCAGAGGACAATCCTCTCTGCTGAGGTACAACAATAGAGTACCCTCCTCTCTGCTGGGGTCCGGCAACAGAAGACCCTCATCTGCTGCTGATATCCAGCAGCAGATGCCCATCCTCTGCTTTTGGTGTCCAGCAGCATAAGACACTCCTCTCCCTTGGACCCCATCAGAGAGGAATCAGCAGAGGACCATCCTCTCTACTGGGTACAGCAGTAGAGGACCCTCCTCTCTGTTGAGGTCCATCACCAGAGGACCCGCCTCTCTGCTGGGATCCAGCAGAGAAGAAGCAGCAGAGGACCCTCCTCTATGCTGGAGTCCAGAGGAGGACCCTCATCTCTGCTGGCGTCTGGCAGCAGAGGACCATCCTCTTCTGCTGGGGTCCGGCAGCACAAGATCCTCATCTCTGCTGCTGCCTGGCACCATAGGTTCCCCCTCACTGCTGTTTTCCTGCAGAGAGAAAGGAGCAGAGGACAATCCTATTCTGTTGGACAATAAAGAAGGAAGCAGCAGGGGACCCTCAACTGCTGCTGGGTCTGGCAAACAGGGGACTCTCCTTTCTTCTGTGGTCCGGCAGCAGATGACACTCGTCCCTGCGGGGTTCGGCAGCAGAGGACCTTCCTCACTGCTGGGGTCCAGCAGCAGAGGATCCTATTCACTGCTGGGGTCCGGCAGCAGAGGACCTTCCTCTCTGCTGGTGTCTGGCAGCAGAGGACCCTCCTGTCTGCTGGAGTGCAACACCAGAGAAGCCTCGTCTTCTGCTGGGGTCCAGCAGCAGAGGAAACTCCTCTCTGCTGGGGTCCAGAAGCGGAGCACCCTCCTCTCTGCTGAGTTCTAGCACCAGAGGACCTTCTTCTCTGCTAGGATCCAGCACCAGAAGACCCTCCTCTCTGTTGGGTCCGACATCCACGAATCCTCCTCTTTGCTGGCGTTCCGCAGTAGAAGACCCTCTTTTCTGCTGGGGTCCTGCAGCAGAGGACCCTTCTCTCTTTTTGGGTCTGCCAGCAGAGGACGCTCCTTGCTGCTGGGGTCCAGCAGCAGAGAACCATCATCCATGCTGGAGAGCCTTGGATGAGCGTCCTGCACTGAGTGCTACTGGCCAGAAGAGGTCGCCCAAAGCCGCCGTTCGTTCTTTCTTTCCTTTTTTTCTTTTCTTGTTTACACATTTATTTATTTTATTCCAAGGTCAGATATACAGAGAGGAGGAGAGACAGAGAGGAAGATCTTCCGTCCGATGAGTCACTCCCCAAGTGAGCCACAATGGCTGGTGCACGCCAATCCAAAGCCGGGAACCTGGAGCCTCTTCTAGATCTCCCATGTGGGTGCAAGTTTCCAAACCTTTGGGCCGTCTCTACTGCTTTCCCAGGCCACAATCAGGGATCTGGATGGGAAGTGGAGCAGCCTGGATTAGAACCGGTGGCCATATGGAATCCCAGCGCATTCAAGGCAAAGACTTTAGTTGCTAGGCTACGGCGCAGGGGCCCAAGCTGACCTTTCTACCCCTGGTGGGCTCAGGCCTTCTGAGCTCTAGACAGTCCAGCCTGAGCCATCCTAGCATCAGGTGGGGGTCCTGGACAGTATTCTGGTACATGTGCTGTTGAAAGATCAGGGCTCCAAGGTCGAACAGCCCACATACCAAAGCCCGGGAGGGAGGAGGACGTTTGGGGCCTAGCATCAGTTCGGGCCTCTGTGATAGGAAGTGTCAGGGTGCCTTTAACAGCAGGGCACTTAAAGAACCCTGGGAGATGGACTCCCACATCAGCATGCACACAGGCCCTCAGGGAGCTGGAGTCCCATGCCTGCATCCTCAGAGCCCTCTGAGAGCTGGTGTTAAACACCAGCCCACTGGGGTTGTACTTGGCCAGATGAGGTCCCGGGAAACCTTACCGCCACTCACATTCCTCGCAGAGCACCCTGAGATGCAGGCTCCGGAAATCTTTGGCAAGTGGAGCAGCTCCTTGATGGGCTGTCAAGAGGGCTTCATGGACCGTTTTTTTTTTTTTTTATTACAAAGTCTGATTTACAGAGAGGAGGAGAGACAGGAAGATCTTCCGTCCAATGATTCACTCTCCAAGTGAGCCGCAATGGCTGGTGCACGCCAATCCGAAGCTGGGAACTTGGAACCTCTTCCATGTGGGTGCAGGCTCCCAAAGCTTTGGGCCATCCTCGACTGCTTTGCCATGCCACAAGCAGGGAGCTGGATGGGAAGTGGAGCAGCCGGGATTAGAACCGGTGCCCATATGGGATCCCGGCTCGTTCAAGGCAAGGACTTTGGCCACTAGGCCACGCTGATGGGCCCCGGCTTCATGTATTTTTGCATGTGTTGGGTGGTGGTTAGGGTGATACACTACTCGGCCTGCCTTGGCCTAGCTGAGTGGTGTCTGGGCATGTGGGCTCCTAAGCCAGGAGCCAGGTGGATGGGCAAGTAGGCACCAGAGGTCACCAGCCATCTGCAATAGGAAGTCCCAGGCCCTAGCTGCTAAAGAAAGCACCCTGCAACATGCAGCCCTGCTGCCCAGCACATATGATGATGGCCAGGGAGCCACCAAGGCCCGCACAAGGTAGGGCTTTCAGGGCCTGTGCTTCCTGCACACAACAGGGTGCACAAAGCTGCCTTTCCTATCTCTAGCTAGCACTTGAGGGGTCAGCCATCACTGTCATGTGCTTTGGAGGCAGGAATTTGGCCTCACAGCCTCCAGCCAGATGCTGCTGCCCTCTTGTTCACCAGGGAGTGCTTCACCCTCCTCCATGGATCCTTCTGGATTCAAGACTCTTCCTCCTGCTGGTCAGCTGTGGACCATCGGCCGCTGCTGATGTGCCATCTTCCACAAGACATCCCAACAGCTGACATCTGTTCTTCACAGAGGTCCTTCTCCCCAGGACAGGTAGAGTAGCAACATGCCTGGATCCCTCGTCTGTACTGGCTGCTCTCACAGCACGGAACTGCATAAGTCGTGCAAGCCAGGGGGACAGGCACCTTCAGCAGCCTGGTGAAGGAGCTGCTGAAGGGTCGAACAAGGATTGGTGTGGTGTGGTGTGGTGCAGGGTATTGTCCCAGTGGGTCAAGCCTCAGCCTGCCAGGTGGATGGCCTGTACGGGTGCTGCTTCAAATCCTGGCTGCTTCCCCTGCAGTCCAGCTCCCTGCCGATCCTCCTGGGAGAGCAGCGGAGGATGCTGCAGGGCTTGTGCCCCTGTGCCCCTTTGGGAGATCTGGAGGGAGCTCCTGGTTCCTGGGCTTGTCCTGACCCAGCCACAGCTGGCTCTGGTGGTGGTCCTTGGGGATGTGAGCCAGCAGATGCAAGAAAGATTCTGTCTCTCCCTCTCTGTTCCTCTGTGCTTCCAAGAAAAGAGGACAGAGGGAGGCAGGAGGGAGGAAGGAAAACACAGAAAGCTGCCGGCCTCCTGCGAGGGAGCATGCTGTGTGCTGTGCTGTGACTCTAGACTGCTTTTAGCTGTCAATGCAGACCCCCCAGGGCGTGCATATGGCTTCCGTCATGGGACTTGTGTGCAAGCTCTAAAAAGAGTGTCCTTGAGAGCAAATGCCTCTCTGAGCTGGGGTGCTTCCATTGATTTGTCAGGAGAGCCTTGGATGAGCATCCTGCAGTGAGTCCTGGTGGCCATGAGGGTGCTCGATGCTGCCCTACCTTTTTTTTTTTTAAACAGATTTATGTATTTTATTCCAAAGTCAGATATACAAAGAGGAGAAGAGACAGAGAGAAAGATCTTCCGTCCGATGATTCACTCTCCAAATGAGCCGCAAGAGCTGGTCCCCTGGGGACCCACTCTGCTGGGGCCTCAGTGAGAGGGACCCTTGGCCCCCCCTCCATCCCCTCCCTATCTGCTGGGGCATCTGCAAGATGGTCCATCTCGTGAGCCCCTCTGCCTGGGTCTCAGCGAGATGGTCCTCGTCGGACCCCCCTCTCTCTCTACCTGGGCTTCAGCTAGTGGGACCCCCTGTGACCCCTTCCTTGCTGCTGGGGCCCCAGTGAGAGGGTCCCCTCTGGAATCCCTCTGCTGAGCCTCAGCAAGAGGGACCCCCGGTGCCACCTACACTCTCTGCTGGGGCCTCAGCGAGAGAGATCCTCAGAGCCCGACCTTCTCTCTGTGTTGGGGACTCAGCTAGAGGGTCCCCCTCAAGACCCCGTCTTCTAGGGCCTCAGTGAGAGGGACCCCTGAGTCCCACACTCTCTCTGCAGGGTCCTCCGCGAGAGGACCCCACTGGGGAACACCTCTCCTGGGGCCTCAGTGAGAGGGACACCCTCGGGACCCCCTCTGTTGGGGACTCAGCGAGGGGGAACCCCGGCGACCCCCTTTGCTTTGGCCTCAGCGATAGGGACACCCGGAGCCACCTAACCTCTCTGCTGGGGCCTAGGCAAGAAGGTACCACTTGGGACCCGCTCTGTTGCCGCCTCAGCGAGATGGTACCCCCAGAACCCCCTCTCTCTCTGCCTGGGATTCATCGAGAGAGATCATCAGAGCCCGACCCTCTCTCTGTTGGGGACTCAGCCAGAGGGTCCCCCTCAGGACCCCGTCTTCTGGGGCCTCAGTGAAAGGAACCCCTGAGTCCCACTACCTCTCTGCTGGGTCCTCTGCAAGAGGAACCCCAGAGCCCCACTCACTCGATGCCAGGGCCTCAGTGAGAGGGACTCACAACCACCCCCTTTCTCTCTCTCTCTCTGATTGGGACTCAGCGAGAGTGACTCACAACCACCCCCCTTCTCTCTCTCTGATGGGGCCTCAGCGAGAGGGTCCCCTCGGGATCCCATCTGTTGGGACCTCATCGAGAGGGACTCCCTTGAGACCCCCTCTGCTGGGGTCTCAGCGAGAGGGTCCCCCAGCGCCCCCCTCTGTTGCTGCGGCCTAAGCGAGAAGGACTCCCAAGCACCCCTCCATCTCTGCTGGGGTCAGCGAGAGGGTCCCCAGCGGGACACCCCTTCCCTCTCTGCTGGAACCTCAGCGAGAAGGTACCCCTCGGAACCCCCTCTGCTGGGGTCAGTGAGAGGTTCCTTCTCATACCCCCCTTTCTCTGCTGGGGCCTCAGCGAGAGGGTCACCCTGGGGACCCACTCTGCTGGGGCCTCAGCAAGAGGGTCACTCTCTCGGACCCTCGCTCTCTAACTGCTGAGACCTCAGGGAGAAGGTCCCCCTTGGGACCCACCTCTACTGGGGCCTCAGCGAGAAGGACCCTGTCTCTGCTCTGGAACCTCAGTGAGAAGGACCCTCCCAGCCAGAGCCTCTATCTCTGCTTGGGCATCTGAGAGAGGGTCTGCCTCCGGACCCCGTCTGCTGCGGCCTAAGCGAGAGGGACCCCAGAGCCCCGCTCCCTAGCTGCTGGGGCCTCAGAGAGCTGGACCCCCGAGCACCCCTCCATCTCTGCTGGAGCCTCAGCAGGAAGGTACCCCTCGGGACCCCATCTCCTCGGGCCTCAGGAAGAGGGTCCCCCTCGGATACCCCCTCCGTCTCTGCTGGGGCCTCATCAAGAGGAACTCCCTTGAGACACACTCTACTGGGGCCTCAGCGAGAGGGTTCCCCGGCGCCCCCTCCCTCGCTGCTGGGGCCTCAGTGAGAGGGTCTCCATAGGGACCCCCTCTGCTGGGGCCTCAGAGAGAGGGACACTTGGCACCCCTCTCTCTCTCTCTCTTTGCTGGGGCCCCGAGAGAAGTTAGCACTTGGAACCCCCCTTCTCTCTGCTGGGGCGTCAGGGAGTGGACCCTCGCCCACCTCTCTCTGCTGGGGTCTCAGTGAAGGAGGCCCTAGGGACCCCCTCTGCTGGGGCCTCAGCGAGAGGGACCCCTGGCGACTCCTCCCTCACTGCTGGGGCCTCAGCGAAAGAGACCACTCGGGACCCCCTATACTGGGGCCTCAGCGAGATTGTCCACCTTGGTACCTCCTCTGCTGGGGCCTCAGAGAGAGGGTCCCCCTCGGACCGCACATCTCTGTCTGCTGGGACCTCAGCGAGGGTGTCCCCCTTGGGACCCCCTCAGCTGGGGCATCAGCAAGAGGGACCCTCACGCTGCTGGTGCCTCTGTGAGAGGGTCCCACTCCGAACCCATTCTGCTGGGGACTCAGCAAGAGGGACCACCACAACCCCACTTCCTAGCTGCTGGGGCCTCAGTGAGAGGGTCACCCTGGGGAGCCCCTCTGCTGGGGCCTCTGTGAGAGCGTGTTCCTCGGACCCTCCCTCTGTCTGCTGGGGCCTCTGTGAGAGGGTCCCCCTCGGGACTCCACTGCTGGGGACTCAGCAAGAGGGACCACCACAGCCCCCCTACCTAGCTGCTGGGGCCTCAGTGAGTGGGTCACCCTGGGGAGCCCCTCTGCTGGGGCCTCTGTGAGAGCGTGTTCCTCAGACCCACCTCTCTCTGCTGGGGCCTCTGTGAGAGGGTCCCACTCGGGACAACCTCTGCTGGGGGCTCAGCAAGAGGGACCCTCCCAGCCAGAGCCTCTATCTCTACTGGGGCCTCTGAGAGAGGGTCCCCCTCGGGACCCTGTCTGCTGCGGCCTAAGCGAGAGGGACTCCCAGAGCCCCCCTCCCTGGCTGCTGGGGCCTCAGCGAGACGAACCCTCAAACATCCCTCCATCTCTGCTGGGACCTCAGTGAGAGCGTCCCCCTCGGACACGCCCTCTTTCTCTACTGGAGCCTCAGCAGGAAGGTAACCCTCGGGACCCCATGTTCTCGGGCCTCAGGAAGAGGGTACCCCTCTCATATAACCCCTCTGTCTCTGCTGGAGCCTCAACAAGAGGGTCACACTCTGGAGCCCCTCTGCTGGGGCCTCAGCAAAAGGGACCCCGGCGCTCCCCTCCCTCGCAGCTGGGGCCGCAGAGAGAAGGTCCCCCTCACAACCCCTTCTGCTGGGTCCAGAGCGAGAGGTTTTCCCTCGGGACCACCTCTGCTGGTGCCACAGTAAGATCGTCCCCCTTGGGACCTCCTCTGCTGGGGCCTCAGCAATAGGGTCCCCCTTGAGACCCACTCTGCTGGGGCTTCAGGGAGAAGGTCCCCCTCGGACCCTCCCTTCCTCGCTGCTGGGGCCTCAGCGAGAGGTTCCCCCTCGGGACCCAGTCTGCTGGGGCTTCAGGGTGAAGGACCATCGGCCGCTTCTCTCTCTCTCTCTCTCTCTCTCTCTCTCTCTCTCTCTCTCTCTCTCTCTCTCTCTCTTTTTGACTGCTAGGGCCTCAGTGAGAAGGTCCCAATCGGGACCCACTCTGCTGGGGCCTCAGTGAGAGAGACCCTTGGCCCCCCATCCCCTCCCTATCTGCTGGGGCATCTGCAAGATGGTCCATCTCGGGAGCCCCTCTGCCTGGGTCTCAGCGAGATGGTCCTCCTCAGACCCCCCTCTCTCTCTACCTGGGCTTCAGCTAGTGGGAACCCCGGCAACCCCTTCCTCGCTGCTGGGGCCTCAGCGAGAGGGTTCCCCTCGGAACCCATCTGCTGGGGCCTCAGCGAGAGAGATCCTCAGAGCCCAAGCCTCTCTGTTGGGGACTCAGCCAGAGGGTCCCCCTCAAGACCCCGTCTTCTGGGGCCTCAGTGAGAGGGACCCCTGAGTCCCACACTCTCTCTGCTGGGTCCTCCTCGAAAGGGTCCCCCTGGGGAACACCTCTCCTGGGGCCTCAGTGAGAGAGACCCGCTTGGGACCCCCTCTGATGGGGACTCAGTGAGGGGGAACCCTGGCGACCCCTCCCTCTCTGCTGGGGCTTCAGCGAGGGGGAACTCCGGCAACCCCCTCTGCTTGGGACCCAGCTAGAGGGACACCCGGAGCCACCTAACCTCTCTGCTGGGGCCTAGGTGAGAAGGTACCACTCGGGACCCCCTTTGCTGGGGCCTCAGCGAGAGGGACACCCGGAGCCCCCTTCCCTCTCCGTTGATGCCTCAGCAGGAGGGTCCCCCTCGGGTCCCCCTCTGCTGGAGCCTCAGTGAGAGTGTCCCCCTCGGACCCTTCCTATCTCAATGCTTTGGGCTCAGCGAGAGGATTCCACTCAGGACCCTCTCTGCTGCTCCCTCAGCGAGAGGGTCTCCCCAGACCCCCCTCTCTCTCTCTGCCTGGGCCTCATCGAGAGAGATCATCAGAACCCGACCCTCTCTCTATTGGGGACTCAGCCAGAGGGTCCCTCTCAGGACCCCATCTTCTGCGGCCTCAGTGAAAGGAACCCATGAGTCCCACTACCTCTCTGCTGGGTCCTCTGCGAGAGGGTCCCCCTGGGCACCACCTCTCCTGGGGCCTTAGCGAGAGAGGGACCACCTTGGGACCCCCTCTCCTAGGGCATCAGCATGAGGTTTGGCCTCGGACCACCCTCCCTTTCTGCTGGGGCCTCAGCGAGAGGGTCCCTCTTGGGACCCCCTCTGCTCTTGCCTCAGCGAGAGTCCCCCTCCGACCTCCCCTCTCTCTGTGCTGTGTCCTCAGTGAGAGGGTCCCACTCAGGAACCCCTCTGCTGGGTCCTCAACCCGAGGGTCCCCCTCGCAATCCTTCTCCATCTCTGCTGGGGCCTCCGTGAGAGGTTCCCCCTGAGGCACGTATATTATGCCTGTATATATTATGTAAGTATGTTAGTATTTGTGAAGCACCCCTCTCTTTATCTTGTCTTTTTGCTATGAGCACCAGGTTCCGACATTTCCTGCCAGTTTCTATTTTAACCAGACTATCAGACTGTCTGGTGTGTGACCCCAGCTGTTGGGGGTCTGGCCCTCCCTTTATAAATAGCATAATCTCTGACCGTGCTTTTGCTTATCATTCTCCTGTTATTACCACAGGGAAAATACCCACCTTCTCTACGTGGCAGCTTTGTGGGGTTGGGACATGCACTGGCATGCACCCCGTTTTCCCTTCTTTAGGAATTCAATGATTCCTGTGGAATCTATTAGTTCCATCATTCGTCTGAACTTGAGGACTCGCTCACATAGGTGAACCTCAGCTCCTTGAATTTGAAGCTTGTGTCTGCCTGTGTTATCCCCATGTTTCTCTCTCACATACAGAAAACACCTCTGAAGTAAATGACACCACGTTCCAGTGCACCCTGACAGCGTCCTGGAATGGCAATTGCAATTCTGCTATTCTTCAGCCCCTGCCCTGAATCCTGCCTGTGTCTGTTGGGACTGACGGAGAGGCCTCTGTTGGCCTGATAAAGAATAAAACAGACTGGCATAATGGCGACCACCATAGCCAGTACATCAGCAGCCTCCACCACCAGTTACCTTGGTGACAATGAACAAGGTTGCGGTACAGACTGCCAGAGTTATGGAACAATAGGACTTTACTGATGTACATGAGCAGGTGGGCACCCTTGTGTTGTAACTGCGGGTTGATCTGTTGGCAGAGGAACAGCAGAGGCTGTGAGATTGGGTCTAGGCCTCTTGCACCCCATCGTATGCCTTTTTGTGTGCAACACCTATGCAAGTGCAAAATGCTTCCAAGCCCGGGAACTGCTGTCTGCTCGTTGCTACCAAGCTAAAGATATTCCTATGGTCAGGGCCTCTTGTCCCCCAGCATATGCTTTATGTATGTTTCACCTGTGTAGTGCTATGTTTTCCCAAGCCCGGGAACTGCTGTCTGCTCGTTGCTACCAAGCTAAAGATACTCCTATGGTCAGGGCCTCTTGTTCCCCATCATATGCTTTATGTATGTTTCACCTGTGTAGTGCTATGTTTTCCCAAGCCCAGGAACTATTGTCTGTTATTTTACAATGCTGTCATTTTTATTTAAAGTAACAAAATAGTTTTCCAGTGATTGTTTTCATGAAAATCAGATGCTTTTGAAGAAATAACTGGCATTAAAAAAAACGTGTAGACAGTTACTCTGGAGAAACCTCACACTACCTCTGCTCATTGTCTTTCTTTCTGGAAATCCTAGAACTCGGATTAAACAGGTTGGGATTCATTTTCAACCGTCCTGTCAGGAGTTCTGTTTGTCTCTTGACATGTTTTGCACCTCCATGCTCTACAACGTCTTTGATCTCTGTTTAGTAATGGTGTTAAATGCAGCCTCCTGGTGGTGTTGTAGGGCCCAGGAGCCCTGGAGGTAGTTGGAGAGTAGCAGCTCCCGCACCCCCACCCGCCTGCCCCAGCTAGACTTAAACTGCAGGCTTTTGTCATTCTACAAGTAAAAGGAGAGACAGATGAACAGTAGGACAAAAGGACAGTCCTCACTCAGATATGTGTGCAGGCAATCTCAAAATGAACAATTTCCCCACCTGGCTGGGGTTACATTTTCCTTCTAGCATAAGGAGTGTAGCTATAGTATGTGTGGTGAGCTCCTTATGGTGGTTAAGGACACCTGGTACCTGATGCAAAGTGAGGCTTAGCTGCAGGATGCAGAGCAGGGGTGCTGAGGCTTTGGCCATGTGGAAACAGCCTGGAGGAGATGGCAGTGCGGATGGCTAGGGTGTTGGCAGTATTCAGCTTCCTGTCCCTCACTGTTTGCCTGCTTTGCCCATGTCAAGTATGTCTAATTGACTAAATCTATTGACTTGGTAATACTTTGTGTATAAAATTTCATTTCCAGAAGTTCTAGTAGATCATTTTCAAGTCCATGTCTTTTGCTTCTGTTTCTAAATCTGCTTGTATTTTATTGCTTTAAAGACAATGTTGATCACATTTCCCATGGTTACTGTTTCTCAATGTGCAATTCGTGGATCTACTTCTGCTTTTTCTCACTCTTGATATCCTATTTCCTGGTGTACCTAATCTTTCATACAGATTATTTTGCAAGTTTGTATATAGCAATAAATGTGGAGGTCTCAGAAAACTAACCTCTCTGGAGAGGATTTACCTCTGCCCTACCCATCTGCGACCCCCTCATTGATGCTCAGGACTTGAAATTAATTCCCTTAAACTGTGATCCCAAGGACCCAGCACAGTGGCCTAGTGGCTAAATCCTTGCCTGGAAGTCACCAGGATCCCATATGGGTGCCACTGCGTGTCTGCTGCTCCACTGTCCATCCAGCTCCCTGTTTGCAGCCTGGGAAAGCACTATAGGATGGCCCAGATCCTGGGCACACAGAAAAAGCTTCTAACTCCTGGCTTCGGATCAGCTCCGCTCAGGCCATTGTCACTTTATCAGCAGATGGAGGATCTTCCTGTTTTTCCTTCTCTGTATAGATCTGCCTTTACAAAGAAAAATCTTTAAAAATACATCTATATAATCTCGGGCTGTAGGGGTATATGAGGACTCTACTGTGTCTCATTTATTCTAACTGATGTCCAGTGGAAACTTTTTTGAGTGTGTCTGCTAGTAGCTTCTCAACTTCCAGCAGACACAGGGCTCTGATGTCTGACCCTCTCCTAAACGTCACTTCCAAATGTGTTCAGGTCACAGAGCCCACAAAAGCAGCTCTCAGGTTTTATCGCATGAGATTCTTTTTTGTCCTGTCAGTTTTTGCCAGATACTGTTTTGCCAGCTTTTCAATTGCTAAGAAAGATGCTTTAAATTTAGCTTTACTGCTTATCAGTGAGAGTAGATCCAAATAATTAAGCCTGACTTGACTAGAAATGAGATGTCACATCTCAATATCTTAAAGCAATAGAAAAAGTAATGGTGATTTTGAGTATCATAGTAATGTTGCTATGAAGTTAGAAGATCAGGTGGAAGTAAGTACTGTGTACCCTTGAATTTTCTTCCACTGAGATTCAGTTGAAGAAAAATCCATGGAGATGGTTTGCTTTGATGGATTTGAGATCATCTGTAAGAGTGGGTAAATAATTCTGGCAAAGTGCAATTGAAATAGAAGTTTGGTGCAAAAGAAAAAGCCCTAAAATCCATGAACCCAGTGGTCTTCATGTTTTTGGAAAAAATTACAAAAAACTGCAGAGATTTCCAGTGTTTTTTTTTGCACTTGCACTTAATTTCCATTTTTCCCCATTGGTGTCTTGAAGTGCACTCACACAAACATTGTTGTAGACTCTTCCCCTGCCAACCTATCAAAACTGTTGGGAAAAAAATAAGGTTTTTGGTTTAAAAGTACATTTACTTAGAGTGTTCCTTTTTATCTTTAATTTTTTTTAAAAATTTATTCATTTTATTACAGCCCAAGGTCCTGAATTCGTTCCAAAGGGCAGACTGCAAGCATGCGCCTCCCTTTTGCATGACTGGTAAGTCTAGAGGTGCTTCTTGGTTCCTGTTTTATTTTATTATTTTTTTTAAAGATTTATTTATTTTTATTGCAAAATCAGATATACAGAGAGGAGGAGAGACAGGGAGGAAGATCTTCCATCCAATGATTCACTCCCCAAGTGACCGCAACGGCCAGTGCTGCGCCAATCTGAACCCGGGAACCAGGAACCTCATCCAGGTCTCCCATGCGGGTGCAGGGTCCCAAAGCATTGGGCCATCCTCAACTGATTTCCCGGGCCACAAGCAGGGAGCTGGATGGGAAGTGGAGCTGCTGGAATTAGAACCGGCGCCCATATGGGATCCCGGGGCATTCAAGGTGAGGACTTTAGCCACTAGGCCATACCAACGGGCACTTTACCCTTAATTTGTGTTTGTTATTGCCATGAGAAAAGTTTTGGCCGAGTCATAAACAGTACCTACTCGTGCAATAAGGGAACTGATCAAACTTGCAGCGATAGTTTGTACATAAAGAGACTGCTGATCTTTGGCTTCATGGTAATAGAGCTATGGTGAGTCACTGGCTTAGAGAAGCCTTCGGACAAGGCCAGCAGTCATGCATCACAGCATGTGGCCGGATATGGGGGAGAGAGTTGGAGAAGGATTTACTAAGTAATTGTCCACTATTTGAGCAGTTTAGGTCCATAAAGTGTGACTCGTCCAGTCTGGGATGCCTACATTTAAATTAGAGAAAAATAAAGAGGAGCATGTTGAGAAATGCCGGCTCTGTTACCCTCTTGTTGTGTCACTTTGCTGGCAAGGACAAAAGAAACTATTCAGCTATTTTCCCATAACAAAGTTAACATTGTATAAAGAATATATGTGGAAAAGAAATATTTGTGAACCTGTACTTTTCATACTGTCTATGAACTAAGGGACCTACAGATAAGCCATCCTATTCTTAGATTTCAAATTTGAGAAATATTCACTTAATATGTAGGGAATCCAATTTCTGATTAATACTTTGCAAGTGGATCCACAGTTGGCAACAACAATGCTGCGTTCTGCATGCCAAGTGTTACACCAAGCACACTATCACTGACTTTCAGAAGGTAGGAATCAGTGATCCTATTCAACAGATGAGAAACAAAGGCACAGAGAAGTTTCTTGACAAATACATGAAGTGCTCATAACTCATTTTGGCTCATGGAAAAGCTGTAACTCGAATCCTACTTCACATAGCAGAAACACCAAAACTAGGGAACCTAAGGTAAAGCGCCAGGGCAGGGGAGGTCGTGGGGAGGGATGTTGGGTGGCAAAGTCCAGGCTTCACATTTTGTTTTCCTACTTGCTAAAGGCATGTGATTAAGTTAGTTCCTGCTACTATTATGGTTAAACTGTTTAAAATATCATCCCTAGGCAAATGTTGGCAGAGATTAAGATGATGCTGGAGGACTCCTGTAGCCCGTATGATGGGGTCTGGATTCCAATGCCGCTTCAACTGCGGGCTCTAAACTTCATCTTTTTTTTGCTTTTGTTTTGTTTTTTTTTTTTTTTTATTAAATTTATTCATAGGAACTGTGATTCTCCCCACACTTCCCCACACCCTCCTCCCATGGTGGGTTCCTCCAACTTGTTGCGTAACCATAGTTCAAGTTCAGTTGAGATTCCCTCTTAGCAAGCATATGCCAAGTATACTAACTTCATCTTAATGAACCCTGGAAGTAACCAAGTGATAATCTGAACAGCTAGGTTCCTGCCATCCGCATACACCTGGGGATGGATATCTGACAGCTGCCTTTGGTCTGACCTAGCCCATGCTGTGGCAGGCATTTTGAGATTAAATCGGTTAATAGAAAATCTTTCTCTATTCTCTTACTCTCCTCTCTTTTTTGTAAAGTTTTATTTAACTGGAATACATTCCTTGTATTTTACTTAAAGTTAAGAGCATAATGAGATTTCCCAACCTGTCTAGCCTTCTGCCACACTCTCGCCTTTTCTCCTCCTTCCTTTATAATTTTTGTTTAACTTTTCACTGCAGCATACTTTGAGGTTATAACCACAAGTTTAATCCTCCATTAAAGAATTCCACAAGTAGTAAGTAGAAAAACCACTATTTCTCAAGAGTACAGATGAGGGTTATAAACATTAATCAAATCTCAAGGTGTCTGTTTCAGTCATATTCCACTTCTGTACTTTGTATTAGCTAACAAACAGGAAGGAACCCATTTGTCTTTGGGGGACTGGTTTATTTCAGTAAGTATAAGAGGCAAGTGTCTACTTGCCTCCATTCTTTCAAATAAATAATAAAATTTAAAACAGCCATCCTTCTTGATCAGTCATCCCTTCCATGGGAGAAATATACTATGACTTCTTGTGTGTGTGTGTGAGACAGAGAGAAAGCGAGAGCGAGAGAGAGAGAAAGAGAGAGAGAGAGAAGATCCTCTTAAAATATCTATTTCCATCTCATCAGAAACCAGGGAGTTGGAGCAAATGAGGCACTTGGAATGCTGACGGGAAGGTACTGAGGGGAGCTAAGTAACTTGGGAGTGATGTATAGGAGGAAAGCATTTGCTAGCATCCTCTCCGACGTCTTACAGGACTGAAAATTATTCAATAGCGTAAAACTATCAATAAGTGCTGACTATAAATTTTGGTTTGTGGAAAGAGCCAGAGACTGAAATCACATTGTCTAACCTGAAAGAACTCCAAACCATGACTGTAATTCTCAGTTGCAGTCTACTGAGAGTTGGGTAGGAGAAGCGAGGCCAGTTCCCTGAAGCCTTGGAAAGATTGACTGTGTGATGCCATGTTTTCTATTGCAGAAAACAATGCACAAGTCCCCTACCAATGCCAAATGGACATCAACAAATCAAATATTCTGAATGTATGTTTTTGCTTAGTTCCCTGGTAATCTTACCTTAAGAACAAGGTCTACTGCACTCACTGGGCAGCTTTTTCTTTTTTTCAGTCAAGCAAAATGAAGGAATTGTTGGAATATCATGCTTTGCTGCCAGAAACTCTCAATAAGATGAACAGTTCCAGTGAAATACATTGCCAGAGGGATTGTGTCTGCTATCGTTTGAACAACTGTTGAACTACTTACCTGCAGATGTGCAGGAAATCATGTGCAAAACCATGCTGTACTCACTTGCTACTATTTTACATGTAAACGCATTCTATGGCTTATCAGGATCTTTAACCGTAAACATTTGAGTGACAAATCTCCAACTGGACCCGGAGCAGTAGCCTACTGACTAAAGTCGACGCCTTTGCAAGTGCCAGGATCCCACAGGGCTGCTCGCTCACTTGTATTCTGGCTGCTCCACTTCCCATCCAGCTTCTTGCTTGTGACCTGGAGAAGCAGTCAAGGCCAGCCCAAAGCCTTGCGGCCCTGTACTGGCATGGGAGACCTAGAAGCTTCTGGCTCAGCTCCAACTGTTGCAATCACTTGGAGTGGCTCAGCAAATGAAAGATTTTTCTGTCTCCTCATCCTCTCTGTAAATCTGACTTTACAGTAAGAATATTTTTTTAAAGATTTATTTATTTTTTTGGGGAAGCCAGACATGTAGAAAGGAGAGAGGACAATCTTCTGTCCAATGATTCCTTCCGCAAAGTGGCCGCAACAGCTGGAGCTGAGCCGATCTGAAGCCAGGAGCCCAGGACCTCCTCCAGGTCTCCCACGTGGGTGCAGGGTCCCAAGGCTTTGGGCCATCTTCAACTGCTTTCCCAGGCCACAAGCAGTGAGCCGGATGGGAAGCAGGACTGCCAGGACTAGACGCAGTGCCCATATGGGATTCCTGCACATTCAAGGCGAGGACTATAACTGCTAGGCCACCTCACCAGGTCCAAAATCTTAACTCTCCAACTAAAATACTGAAGGCCAGTACATTGTGAGCTGAACATATCCCATGTTGGTAGCCCATTCCTAAACCAATGCTGGCCTTTTTTTCAAGGATAACTAGGCTGTCAGAATTACTCCATATGCACGGGGCTGAAACTTCCTAAACACACACGCAAGCAAGAATTGTAAAGAAAGATGGCTTGTGTGAGCATGAACTTCACCCCATTAAGGTTCTTAAATAGTTATCTGCTTTTAGCTCATTTCCTACTAAAAATTCAAATGTCTCAATTTTCCATTAGGCTGTTACAGCTTCGTCTGTTAAGCATAGCCCCGCGTTCCCTAGCATCACCTCGTAGATCATTCTTGATCTCGGAGCTTCTGACGAGCTGTGTGGATTCCAAGTGAGATTTGCCTTACCGGAATTATGCATACATGTCAGTAAGGATTGTTTTCCATCATTTAGGGACCAAGTGATTTCTAGAAAAGCCATAATGTTGAGAGTACTTCCAAAGTTATTTACTGTTACGGCATGGTAGAGAAACTGACACGTGAGCTGGACTAGACGTTAATTTGTCAGCATTGGCCAGCAACATTCCTCGTGTAGACAAACGTGGGAGTAATGCTCAAACGCTCAATACCGAGATAGGAGAAGATCAGACAAGGATGAAAGTCTGGCGCTTCTCTGCCTCGTGGAGGTGTTTGAGGAAGTAGGAAGTGGGATGCTTCACAAAGTCCGTAAAAATGGAGTCAAAAGAGAAGTTTCCATGCAGACTTGAAATCCATATGTTGGCTTTCATGATCATTCTCCACAAACATTTTAAAGACTGGTTGAAAGAGACAGTGTATGTGAGTTCTATAGCTCACCAATGTTAGGAAAAGTACACCTGTTCCTGGTTAAGTACCCAACTTGTGAGAATTCCATAATTTTTAGCTTGTATTTTCTGCCTTCTGGCTAGATGTGGTTTGGATTTTTATTCTTTGGGCAGGTGTGGGTAAAAAGTGGGAAATTAATGATGATCAAATTAGACAATGGACCTACTTATTAGCTCTAGAGGAAGTCTAACTACAATGAAAATTAGACTTGTGGATTATTTGAGTTACAATTCCCTCACTTTTTTTATGAAGTACGTTGCATTAAGTGACAGTTTCATAGGCTCTGGGATTCCCCCAACCTCTCCCCATGCCATCCCCCCATGGTGGATTGTTCCACCTTGTTGCAGTATTACAGTTCAAATTAAGTCAAGATTCTTTCATAGCAACCATATAGTTTGCATAGTGTCCAGCATCTTATTGTCCAGATAAACTCCAGGTTTCTTGGGGAGACCATCTCTGGTCTGAAAATAGAGCTGGCAGAATATCATCCCAATCAATTAAAAGCCACAACAAAACATCAGCAACAATTTACAACATTATGGAGTTAATTGACATGGTATTGAGTAATCAGTACGTTAAAATGCAAGTTCTTAACCACATCCTGTGAGTACTTCATTGGCATTTCAATTTTAGTTTACACACGGAACCGGCTTGTATACACCTTAAAATGGCTATAGGGTACTATTCAGCTGTCTCATGTCTATTTTCATTGGAGTATTTAGCAGTTTATAGGGTTAAAACATAATGTTGCTGAACTTGGCAGATTTTAGGATAGTCTAAACTGGCTTATAACTCTGACAAGGCTTATAACTCTGTCAACAGTTGAGGTGCAGACCAGTTTTAGGAGGGGTGTGCAGAGAAATCTTCAATGCGTTAGTGAGGAGTAACCAATCTTTGTGTCCTGCCTAGTAAGGTATGTGTGAGTCCACGCCGACCATTTCCTCCTGGTTCTAAGCTTTTCTTGTTGTTCTGTATCCTAATTTTTTTTTGGTGGGGGGGTCTCTGCAGCGATCCTGATGGTCCTTGCAGGAGAGGGTGGGGATCCAAAGTTGGAACTAAGTAAGGATCAGAGAAAGCTCCTCTCCCTAGTCCCAAAGGAAGTTTACTGCTCTTCTGTTTCTGCAGACTGCTTAGGGCTCCTGGCTGTTGTTCCGATGACCTTGGATCCTGTCAGGAAGGATTTGGGCTTCTTCCATCCCATGTGGGAGATCCAGATGGGGGTGGATGACCTCAGAATTCGCAGGCTCCGAAGGCACTCCAATTCCCTATGTTCTTGGCGGTTGGGATATAGTCCTTGGTGCCCGTAGTGATAGTCCTTGGTGAGGATGCGGGAGTCTACAGGGTTGGGATACAAGCCTCCTCCTGTCCACCTGCTCCACTCTGGGGTGCCCCCCTGCTCTGTGTGTACGACCTGTTAAGAGATTGCCAGGATCGCTCTTGATTCCCCCTATATGTCTTTGTAGTTTGAGTTACTTGTTCCATTCCTGACAGGTTATACTTCACGTCTTCCTCACATTCTAAGCAGATGGAAGATTTCTCTGCTCTCCCACCCCATTTCCAAGTAGCATAGGGTCTTAAAAGTATATCAGGTTTTACAATTCTTTGATGTAGATCATAAGCAGTTTGACTCACATTGATTGTTGGTTCATTGGTTACATCACAATATCTTATTGCATGAGCTACAGACTGTTTGGGCTTGGAATAATACTACAATTTACAGGTACTGTTTTTCGAACTGGCATCATTTCATCTTAAATTAAGGCAAATATGTGGTATCTAACCTTCTGGAATTGGCTCATTTCCCTTAGCATTATGGTTTCCATTTGGGCCCATTTGGCCACAAAGAACTGCATTTTGGTTTTTTTAATAGCTGAATAGTATTTCATGGAGTAGATGAACCATAGCTTTCTTATCCAGTCTTCTGCTCATGGGCATTTTGGTTGCTTCCATGTTTTTGCAATTACTGATTGTGCTGCTATGATCATAGGGGTACATGTTGGTTTCTCATGAAACAGATGTTTTGGATGTATTCCTAGGAGTGCTATTGCTGGATCATACGGTATGTTGAATTTGAGTTGTGTGAATGTTCTCCATACTGATTCCATAGAGGCTGTACCAACCTGCAGTCCCACCAACAGTGGAGTAGGGTTCCCTTTTCCCCGCTTCCTCGCCAGCAGGTGTTGTTGGTGTTTCTTTGTATGTGTGCCATCCTTACTGGCATTAGGTGGTACCTCATTGATGTTTTCATTTGGATTTCCCTTATTGCCAAGGAACTTGAGCATTTTTCATATGTATTTTTGGTTAGGTTTATCCCAGATACTTCATAGTTTTCTGTTATTTTGAATGATATCTTGCTGATTAGATCCCTTTCCATCTTGGGGCTGTTTGCATACACTATAACTGTTTTTCGTTACGTCATTTTGTACCCTGCCACTCTACCAAACTCTCGTATAAGTTCTAGCTGTCTCTGTATTGAGTCTCTTGGCTCTTGTAAAGAAGCATAACACATCGCCATGGAGGAAAAAGACACGAGGTGTAGTTAAGCGAGGGAGTGAAAGTGAGGGTTTGTTCTTTGTGGCAGACTGTAAGAACAAAAGGTGAATTTTTGAATATTTTCCACCATTGCAAAGAATCTTACTGGTACAATAATGCACCAGTCAAAACCTGATAGTTCCAATTGTTTGCATGTAATAGTTAGCAGACGTATGTCTCCATAATTTTCTCATTAAATCAGTCTGAATGTTCCACAACAATTAAAATCCTCATGTTTTAAGTTTCTGGTTACTTGAATATATAAGGTAGTCATAATTTTAAGTGCAACTTTTTACATTTTTAAGATCAGTTGACACAAATATGCTTCCACGGGGACTCTGTAAGGGTTTGCTGCATGTAAAACAAACATTGGGTACTGATGAAATGGAGGTGAATAGATCTAGTTATGTAGTTCCTTGGGTAATTTCTATGTGGTGAAACACTCAAATTCCTTCCATCTAGCTTTATATGTATTAACTGTATGTTATATATAATGTGTAGACGCGTCCACATATGTATGTACACACAGCATGTTATTGGTAACTGTCATCACCTTGTCATACTATAGAACACCAGAACTTAGTTCTTCTACCCAGCCATTACTTTCAACTTGTCCGTCAGACTTCTCCCATTTTTCTATCCCTCTCCCTTCTTCCCCCCAATCTGTGATATTATTCTAAATTCACATGAGATCAACTTTAAATTCCAAACAATGTTTCAAAAAGTTTGTAGAAGACAGAATTAAAGATCTGTTTATCTTGATGAAAAAGGTCTTAAAATTTGCGTTTTTCGAACAATGAACACCATGAATGCATATACAGGTCTTCACAATAGTCCCTAGTGACCTTTCACCTTTCTCTAGTGTTGGTTAGATTTCGTTTCTCAGCTCTCCTCTCATTTCTTTTCACTGTTTTTAACATTTATTTTATTTTCATTACAAAGTCAGATATACAGAGAGGAGGAGAGACAGAGGAAGATGTCCCGTCCGATGATTCATTCCCCAAGTGAGTGCAATGGCCCGTGCTGCACCGATCCGAAACCAGGTGCCTGGAGCTGCTTCCAGGTATCCCATGTGGGAGCAGGGTCGCAAGGCTTTGGGCTGTCTTTGACTGCTTTCCCAAGCCACAAGCGGGGAGCTGGATGGAAAGTGGAGCTGCTGGGATTAGAACCAGCACCCATACAGGATCCTGGAGCGTTCAAGGCAAAGACTTGGCTGCTAGGCCACACCGCCGGGCCCAGCTCTCTAATTTCATTTCAATGTTTTGTTTCTAGGTTAGTCTATAAGTTTGCTGTTTTATTTCTTTTTGAAATAACCTTTGTTTCACTGATCTTTCATGTTTTTCTCTTCATTTACTGGTTTGATCTTTATTTCTTTACTAACTTTAGGATTTAGTTTATTCTGCCTTCTCTAGATACCCAAAATGCACCTAACCTGTTTGAAACCTTTCCATTTTTTTATGTAGGCATTTAATGCTTCAACCTTTACTTAGTATTTCTTTAGATGTCTTATGTAAGGTTTGAAATGCTGTATTTTCATTTGATTCAATTTTTAAGTTTTCTTTTGGATTCTTCCACATTTCTTCTTTGGATTTCAGGATCATAATATGTAATCTGCAGATGGTTTTGTTTTCAAGATTTATTTGAAAGGCAGATGTTACAAAGAGAAGATTTTCTGTCCACTGGTTCACTCTCCAAATGGCTGCAATGGCCGGAGCTGAACCAATCCCAAGCCAAGAGCCAGGAGCTTCTTTGAGGTCTTCCACACAGGTGCAGGGTCCAAGCACGAGAACTATCCTCCACTGCTTTTGCAGGCCATAAGCTGAGGGCTAGAAGGGAAGTGAGGCCCCCGGAACATGAACCAGTGCCCACATGGATGCCGGTGTGCAAGGTGGAAGATTAGCCTCTTGAGCCACAGGGCCTGCCCCTCAATCTATGGCTTTATAATTAGCAAATTTGTCTGGATTTAGATTTTTGTGATTAGAAAAGATATGATGTACTTTTTGTTGTGGTTTAATATGTGGTCTTAGAGGAAGTTTAGTGTATTCAAGTACATATTCTAAAGCTATTGCAATGAATGCTGTGTCAGTGTCTGTATACCTTAGAACTGTGGTTCTTCTTTTTGTTTTTTTTGGTTTTGTTGTTGTTTTTGTTTTTTTGTTTGTTTGTTTTTTTTTGCTTGACTGACATGTTAGTTGATTCCTTAACTCCACTTTTCTTGATCTTTAGCTTGACTCTCTCTTTAGATATGTATGTGTTTTTTTAAAAGATTTATTTTGTTACAGAAGCAGATATACAGAGAGGAGGAGAGACAGGGAGAAAGATCTTCCGTCTGATGTTTACTCCCCAAGTGAGCACAACGGCCGGCGCTGCGCCAATCCAACCAGGAACCTCCTCCAGGTCCCCCACGCAGGTGCAGGGTCCCAAGGCATTGGGCTGTCCTCGACTGTTTTCCCAGAGCACAAGCAGGGAGCTGGATGGAAAGTGGAGCTGCTGGGATTAGAGCTGGCATCCATATGGGATCCCAGGGCATTCAAGGCGAGGACTTTAACACTAGGCCATGCTGCCGGGCCCTCCCTTTAGATATAATAAGGCTTTTTAAGAAAACGACATGCTGTGGCATTGGATATATAGTACCCAATCTGTCCTATCTTATTGTTGAATTAATTCCTTGATCACTATCTGATGATCTTTGTCTTTTTATAGCTTTTGGCTGAAGTGTATTTTGTCTAATGCACTACTCCTGCTTGCTTTAGTTTTCCACTTAGGTAGAACATTTTTTTCCATCTTTTCACCAGTGTGTGTCTTTACTAATGAGTTTCTTAAGGTACATATCCTTGGTTATTTTTTAATCCATTTAGCCAAACTATATCTTACCTGGGAGTGTGGTCCATTGACTTTCAAAGCTGTTGCTAATAAGTAGTAACAGTAAGTAGCTGTTATTAGTAAGTAATCTATCCACTTAAAAATTAGTTGGTTTCTTCTGAGTATTCTTCATCCAGTTATGGGTGAGCTTCAAAGTTTTCCATTTTGGGCCCAGCACAATAGCGTAGTGGTTAAAGTCCTCACCTTTCACATGCCAGGATCCCATATGGGCACTCTTTCTAATCCCGGCGGCTCTGCTTCCCATCCAGCTCCCTGCTTGTGGCCTGGGAAAGCAGTCAAGGATGACCCACAGCCTTGGGACCCTGCACCCACATGGGGGGCCGGCGCTCCTGGCTTTGAACTGACTGAGCTCCAGCCATTGCGGCCACTTGGAGTGAGCTATCGGACGGAAGATCTTCCTCTCTGTCTCTCTTCTCTGTATATCTGACTTTGTAATGAGAATAAATAGAAGTTTTGCATGTTCTCATGATGCTAGCCTGCTACCTTTTATTTGCTTCTGTCTGTACATTTCCCTCAAACAAGTTTTAGGAGGCCAGTTGATTCTGATGACTTTCCTGACTTTCACTCATTTTGGAGAATATTTAAGTTATAAAGGATAGTTCTACTCAGCCAAGTATTTTTGGCTGATAGGCTTACTTTTTCTTCACAACTTGAGCTAAACCATTCAATTCCCTCTTGGCCTATAGAATTTCTGTTTGACAATGTTGTTCATTTAGTGGAGGTCCCCTTGAAAATGACAGTGCTTTCCTTTTGAGAATGAACAATTGTTTGCACTTAAAAGAGCTGGACCACAATAGGTCAAGGGAACGTGGATCTTTTCTGATCCTGTCAATTGACATCCTATAGGCCTTCTGTACTTGGAGGTGTACTTATTAAGATCAGGGAAGTTATGAGCTGTTTCATTGAATATGCGGCATACTCTCTTCCTCTCAGGAATTCCAAGAAAGTGTTCATTTCAGTAAGGTCTCAAAGCTCTCGGGCTGCTTTCATTCCCTTTCTCACATTTTTTTAAAAGCTGGCTAGAAAATATTGAACCTGTCTTCAAGTTCAAATATTTTTTAATTCTGTTGATCCTCATTTATCTTGACTTTCAACTATTTTCATTTTTAATTTTTCTTTAAGAAATACTTGATTTGCAAGGTAGATAAAGAGGGGGAGACAGATCCTCCATCTCAATGGCTGACATCAAGGCCTGGGCCACTGGATAGCCAGAGCCTGGAGCTCTGTCCCTCTTGTAGCTGACAGGGACCCAAGTACCTCTGCCCTCTTCTGCTGCCTCTGCAGACATATTAGCAGACATCTGGATCCAAGGTAGAATGGCCAAGACTTGAATCGGAGCTCATAGGAGATCAGTACACAGGCAGTAGCTCAGCCTGCTGCTCACAAGAGCCAGTCCACAGTAGATTTTGTAATATCTGTTGAATTCCTCAAGGTCAGTCCTTGCCAAATTTCTCATATCATGCATTGATTTTCTAATTTCATTTTCTGTTGAAGTGTCTTATGTCTTTTTGAGTGTTCCACATCATTCTTTTTGGATTCTTTATTTTATTGGAAATGCAGGTTTACAGAGAGAAGCAGAGACACAGAAATATCTTCCATCCACTGGTTTATTCACCCAGTGTCCAGAATGGCCAGAGCTGAGCCAATCCAAAGCCAGGGGCTTCTTCCAGATCTCCCTCATGGGTGCATAGTCCCAAGGCTTTAGGCTGTCCTCTACTGATTTCCCAGGCCACAAGCAGGGAGCTGGACGGGAAGCAAAGCATCCGGTATTAGAACCAGTGTCCAAATGGGATCCCGGCATGGTCAAAGTGAGGACTTTAGCTACTAGGCTACTGTACCAGACCCCTTAACTGCCAAGCTATTGCGCCAGACCTCTCCCGTGTAAATTCTCAAATTTACTAGCATTCCTATGCATGCACCCTTAATTCTAATGTAGGTGTACGCTAGGTATTAATGTTAAACACTTCAACGATGTGGTAGTAGTATCTTATAGTATAAACAATTCTATATGTAAAACTTGCAAGGTTCATTTCTCAACATGCTTAAGCCTTTAGTATTTTGTCCCAGCTTTTCCATTCTACGATAGCCATACTTCTGTAGGACAATATTCTACAAGCAATTCTCTTCCTTAATAACCTGCTTATTTGCTCGATTTACATCTTGAAACAATCATGTAAGACTCCAAATTAAGACATTCTATAAATAAAAGCATACCACATTTTGGCCCAGGTGCAAGTGATGGTGAGTGGCCATGGCATTTCTGCAGACCCTGGCCTCTGCTGCTAGGGGGTCTTCAACAGTGGAGCCGACCCTCGACGCAGATCCCAGGGGTCTCTAGCAGCTGAGGCTACCCTCGCTGCTGCTGCCGGGGGTCTCCAACAGCAGTGGAGAACTGAAGAGACGGGGCGCAGCGGGGCTGGTAAGGCCAGGAGCAAGGTAAGGGGAGGGAGTGCGGCATGGCTTGAGACCCTCCCCGCACTGCGAGGGGAAGTCCAGGAGCAGCAGAGACCCACGCTGTGGCACCCGGGGGTCTCCATCAGCATTGGCGACACTCGCCTCGGCTGGTAGGCGTCTCCAGCAGCAGCGGCGACCCTCGCCTAGGGTGCTGGGGGTCTACACCAGCGGCGGCGACCCTCGCCTTGGCTTGCAGGGGTCTCCAGCAGCGGTGGAAATGGGAGGGGATGGGGCGGGGTGCAGCTGGAGAGTCCAGGCTAAAGGGAAGGGGAGGGGGGTCGGCAGGGCTACAGCCCTTTGCTGCGCCACAAGGGGATCCAACAGCAGCAGCGACCCTGGCCTCGGGTGCTGGGGGTCTCCAGCCACGCGGCGACCCTCGCCTCCGCTGCATGGGGTCTTCAGCAGTGGCGGCGAGCGGAGGGGAGGGGGCACGCTGCAGCTGGAAAGCCCAGGAGCAAGGGAAGGGGAGGAGGCGAGGCACTGCTGCAACCCCTAGCTGTGCCACGAGGGGATCTCCAGGAGAATTGGCAACCTTGGCCTCAATTGCTGGGGGTCTCCAGCAGCGGTGGCGACCCTCGCCTCAGCTGCTGAGGGTCTCCAGCAGTGGCTAGGCGAGGGGAGCTGAAGCAGCGCAGCCAGGCTGGACAGCCCAGACACAAGGGAAGGAGAGGGGCCTTGGCCCAGGGGAAGACACACGCTTTGGCTTCCAGTGGTCTCCAGCAGCAGCTACCCTCGCCGCTGCTGACAGAGGTCTGCAGCAGTGGTGGCGAGCTGAAGAGAGGGGGCGCAGCGGGGCTGGTAAGGCCTGGAGCAAGGGAAGGGGAGGGAGCGCGGCATGGCTTGAGACCCTCCCCGCACTGTGAGTGGAACTCCAGCAGCAGCAGAGACCTGCTCTGCTGCACCTGGGGGTCTCCATCAGCATTGGCGACCTCGCCTCGGCTGCCAGGGGTCTTCAGCAGCGATGGTGACCCTGGCCTTGGCTTGCAGGGGTCTCCAGCACCAGCGGTGACCTCGCCTTGGCTTGCAGGGGTTCTCCATCAGCAGCAGCGACCCTCGCCTCGGGTGCTTGGGGTCTCTAGCCGACTGGCCAGGGGAGGGGTGGGAGCAGCGCCAGATGGTCAGGCTTTTTGGAGCACATTTGGGAACTTGTACTGTAGGTGGCAAAAGCCATGAGCAGGTATGACGTTGGCCGGGGAGCCACCTGGGCCTGGACAAGGGAACGCTTTCAGGGCCTGTGCTCCCGACAGCATGGGCCTGGATCCCTGGACTGTTTCCCAGCAGCCTTTCCTGCCTTCTACCCTGAACCCTTCTTTAGGGGAGGTGCACCCTTGCAACCCTGCCCTCTACTCAGGCACCCGTCGCCACTTTCCCGCTTGTCCCTGCCTTGGCCATGCACCCCATCCCCTTGGAGAGGCCCTCACAACTGCCCTGTGTGTGTGGTATGGAGTGGTGATTGTTGGGGTAGAGTGGTCCAGGGTGGTGTCCCAGTGGGTCAAGAATCAGCCTGCCAGGCAGATGGCCTGCATGGGTGCTGCTTCAGATCCTGGCTGCTTCCCCCGCAGGCCAGCTCCCAGCCGATCCTCCTGGGAGAGCAGTGGAGGATGGTGCAGGGCTTTGTGCCCCTGTGCCCCTGTGCCCAGGGGGACACCTGGAGGAAGCTCCTGGTTCCCGGGATTGTCATGGCCCAGCCTCGGCTGGCTCTGGTGCTGGTCCTCGGGGAAGTGAGCCAGCAGATGCAAGAAAGATTGCTCTCTCTCCCTCTCTGTTCCTCTGTGTTTCAAAGCAAATAGCACAGAGGAAGGCTGGCATCACACAGGCAGGCAGTCAGGCAGGAAGAGATAGACACCTGCTGCCCTCCTGGGACGGAGCGTGCTGTGTGCTGTGTGCTGTGTGCTGTGCTCTGTCTCTACTGCTTTTTCCTGTGAATGCAGACCCCGAGGGCGTATGTAGGGCTTCCATAATGGGACTCCTTTACAACTTGTAAAGAGTGTGCTTGAGAGAGAAGGTCTCTGTGGCTGGGGCTGCTTCCCTTGACTTGGCAGCAGTTAGGAGGAGCGTCCTGCAGTGAGTGCCGGTGGCCACGAGAGGGCAGGCGAAGCTGCCCTTTCTACCCCTGTTTCTCTGAAACTTGAGGAAAAGTAAGTGAAGAGGCTATTTTAGAAAGTATAAATTAAATAGAAACGGTTTTGCCAAGCATTTGGATTAAAGAACAGCTACTAGTAAGTATGTTTCTAGGGCTGCATCTTACTGTCACCCTGGGCCATTCCACAACATTTCATTATGTTTCTCCTACTACCAAACTGAAGCTCATTCTCTCCCTTTCCCTTTATTTTGTTTTGTTTCTAAGTTTTGCTTCTATTCACCATCTGCAATATCGGATCATTTTGGGCCTAGTTGTTATGACAGTTTATCTGGTGGCCATGGTGGGCTCTATTCTACCTCTTACTTTTTACAAGAGAACTTCCCCATCATCTCATTTATTATTTCCGGTAGGCTTAAGAACAATAGTTTTATCATCCTTTTTATGGGTGTGGGATATTGGGTCTAACAACTTGGAGTAACTCATTCACAATCATACAGTCATGAAGTACCAGGGTTGAGCTCGTTGTCCCAGTTTTTTGTTTGTTGGGTTTTTTGGTTTTGTTTTGTTACTCTAAACTTTTGTAGTTGGTGGAAACAGATTGTGTGAACGAACGCTGCAATCCCAGGAGGTAACCAGACGGAGGAAGGGGGTGTCATGAGTGAGTGCTGTGCAGAGTGATGACATCACGCCAGCTGATACAAACAACCTGCCCATTGGATCTGCATGTCACTTTCCTGTAAGAGCCCACCTGATGTTTGTAACCAAGTGACAGTAAGGGGTGTTAGTGTATGTAAAGGTGGGAGAATGGGGAGTTCTAGTGTCTGGAAAATAACTGCAGGTGGTGCCATTAGTTCTTTGTAAAGTGCTGGTCTTAAAATGTGAAACCCAAAAGGAAAAGTTCTTGTGAAGCTTTAGGAAAATTAACAGACACTTGAATACTGGGTACCTTTGGGTACAATCATGTTTGAATTTTTGACCTTGAACTTGATTTGAATAAAGTCCTATTTTGTGAAGATACTAAAAGTTCTGGGGAACTAAATCCCAGGCTTCAACTTCCTTCAACAGTTCCTTTGTCATTTATTAGCTTAAGCTGCCTTTCTATTTTCAAATATAGGCAGTTCATCTTCTGTATAGATTCCCAATACAGTAGGGATTAAAAGTTGCTCAAAGCTAGGCAGTAAAACTTTCAGCCAAGAAAAAATCAAACGTCTGGATGGCCCAAGGGAGCAACTGACATTTCAGTTTTTTTAAATATTTATTCCCTGAATATTTCAAGTTTAAACATAGGCTTTGGATTAGTGCAACTTGGGTTCTGTGTCACTTATTCCATATTACCTCAGTATTATATTATGGATTCAATTTCTTGCTCAGTTTTTGGAAATGGAAGACAAATTAAGTTGTCAGGCAGGACTTTAACCTGTAGTTTGCATTTCCTGTTCTTGAATTGTAGTGCTAGAGTCTTCAATGTTATTAATTTTTGCTAACGTGAGTAAGGAAGTGAAGTCCCAGGACTGTTTGGAAAACAGGATGAGCTTTAGTTAGGGAGGGTGGGGGTGTGTGAAATGATGGGTTTAATAAGGGAAGTGAATAGGAAGCAGCAACAAGATGGTCATGTTACATTTGTTGAAACCAGAGATTCTGAAAATATAGAAGTCACTTCAGAAAACAAGGACCTTGTAGGTATCATTCTCCTGTCTACTTCTCTTCCCCCCCAAAGTACTAATGTTGAAACAATTTTGATTTGATGGTGATACCGTTTATGGAAGGATTGTTTTTTTCACTGTAGAGGCGAGTCCTGTTTGGATAGAATTTGTACACAGATATAGTGAACATCTTTGGAAGTTATGTCACCAGTGACCATGTGCTTTAAATCACTTGCGTTATTGTTATGATGATGATGATGATGATCAAGGCAATTGCAAAGCACTTACCCTTGAACATCTACCAAAAGTCTGAGGCTCTATGATATAATGTTGATGGATTGTGTTGTTGAAGAATTAACAAGATGAATGCCCTTTTCCCTACGGTTGTATGTACTTACATCTTAAACTTATTGCTAAAGAAGTAGGTGTCAGAGAGGCTGATTTAATTGTGCTCAGTATTTTGTGACAAATCATGGAAGAGATTCCATTAGTCAAGATATTTGCAGTTCTAATGAAGAGTAAAATCTGATGATTTAATAATGTTGGGATTATCTCATAACTAGTTGTTTAATTAAAGATCAAACATGCTAATGTGATTAGTAGATCTTATTATGAGACCTAATTAGGCCAGGGTTAAGCAAGAACTTCTGGCCCATTATCTCTTTCTGTATAGCTACAAACTACAAATGGTTTCTCTATTTCAGTTGTTAAAATAAATGTCTTATGTGCATGAAAAGTATGAAATTCTAATTTTGGTGTCCATCTATAAAATTATATTGCAGCGTAGTGATGTTTATTCATGTACATTGTCTACAGCTGCTTTCAGTTATAAAGGCAGAATTCTACAATTGTATGTAATCATACAAAGATCATATAGCCCACAAAGCCTAAAACATTCAGTATTTGTAGAAAAAGCTGACATTTCAGATAAACTGTAGTGTCTTTCACATTTGTCCACTTCTTCACATTTCAACATCCATTATCCTGGTCTAGATCTTAGTTCTATATTGCCAAAATTGTTGCAGAAACCTCACAACTGGTATTCACATTCCTGGTTTTCCTTACCTTATCTTCCTAAAATATGCACAGTTAAATATTTAATGATGTCTCCGTATTTACAGAAGAACCTACATAGTTCAACGCAAAGTGGTTCTTGGGTCACTCTACACTTCAGGGAAGGCTCCACCTGCTTGCTCATTATAGTCTATACTTAGGGTAACCATCTGATTTTTCCAGAAGGGATAAGTAAGTGTGAAAGAGGCCTTTATAGTCATTGAATTGAGAAAACAAGTGTAAAGCAGTATTATTCTAGGCACATCGGGGTATATATATATATATATATATATATATATATATATATACATATATATATAGCGCCATATTACCAATTTTTCATCTGGTTGCTACACATTCCTGATCTCTATATGTACTTGTTCTTTTACTTCTACTAGAATTTCTTTTCCTCTTTGTATAAATATCTACCTGAAACATTTTTCCAAATCCAGTTTATAAAGAGCCATGTCTATGCAGCTGTACTCATACATAATCTCTTTCTCCCACTGCACGCGCACACACACACGCGCGCACACACACACACACACACACACACATACACCTATAGTGTACAGCACTAGTTTCTTTGAGACATAATCCTTAGCAAACACCATATTCCTCGTGGATCTATATAGCACCATGCCATTTGCAGTATATATTTGATGAATCAATGAGGACTAGATTGTGGAGACTAGTATTTGAAGTATTCAATTTCTGAATCTTCCATTTTAATATGATTAAGTAGTAAGCAAAACTAGGTTTCTGAGAACTGAGGACACATCCTTGAGTGCCAGTATAGAAGTGTAGCAGGATGGATTAAAATGCAGGTATAAACTTTGGGATCCAGCCTTCCTGAGACTGCATTATGATTCTGTCACTAATAGGCTGTATTACCTTGGGCTAGTTACTTTCTTCTCCTTACCTTCTTGCATCTGTAAAATGTGGGTGATCATAGTAGTTACTTGATGGAATGATGGCTGAATAATCAAGTATTCCAAGAACGCAGTGACTGCTCTATGAAAGTTCACTGCTGGGAGAATCAAGATGGCAGAATAGGGTAAGCACACATTTAAACAGATGGAGAAACATTTAATCAGGATGAAGCAGAGAGGACACATTCCAGGAAATAGAGAAAAGAACAACAGCAGAGGGATGCCTGGAGACTGACAGACACAGGAAAGCAGCAGACACAATGGTGTGGTGTTGCAGTGATGGATACTCCAGCGGCATTCAGCTGACGGCAATCGGAACTCCACCAGCAACCAGGTGGGAAGGGACTTGCACTGGAAACTTGGGAGGTGAACCCAAAGAACTGGCCGTCCTGCTGGTCCATTTGATTTGACCAGGAACAGAGACAGAGCAGCAGATACCAGACAGGCAGTGCGAGAACAGGGTGGATTCACAGCCCAGTCAGCCCCATAGAGCCGAATTGGGCGCCATTTTGCGTAAGGAGACAAAAGCAAGGGAAAGGACTGAGCATAAGTTGAGCTGGGAGTGAACTCGTTTCTTCTTTTTTTTTTTTTTGCATTTTTTTATTTAATTTTGAAAATTATATTGTTGACAATCTTTACATAGTTAATTATGGTAAAAAGGTTCAGGAGCTATAGGGAGGTGGGTAAGACTATTATGTCCATATTGTTTCCTTCTTGTATCTGAGGTAAAGGGGGTTATTGAGGGAGAAGCCCCTCCCAGTTTCCCACCCACCCCAAGTCCCGGATGTGGGGCATGCTCTGAGATCCTTGCTCAAGTGGTTTTAATAGTTCATCAGTTATGAATCGCTGCCATTTTCACCACTCCAAGCACGAGGGGGTTGTTGAGGAATCCACTGATTGACATAGTCATAGAGTCTTTATTTGCCCAGTATTTCGCTGGCAACATAGAGCTGAGGTGGTTGATTGTCTTGTTCTTTCTTCTGTCTTTTCTTGGCCAGGGTTCTGAGTCCTGCATTTCGATTGGGGAGAACCCCAAAGAAATTGTGAGGTATTTATAGACCAGATTCTCGTGTGTTCTAGCAAGCACAGGGCCCGGCACAGTCCATCTCCTGGATCAGCTGGTGGTTGCAATTGCTGGGTTGGTTCTGTTTTCAGGCCCAACATAAACTGGGACCAATGGCTGTTGCAGTCCAGCCTGGTTCTGCCCAGCACATACTAGGCCCTCACACATACCAGTGGGAGCTGCAGCCTAGTCAGAGCGACCCACAATAACACCCAGCCACGCGGCTAGGGGAGGGGAGAGGGCGGGGCGCGGCTCAGCTTCAGACCCCAGCCTTGCCAGGAGGGGATTCCTCTCCCCGACCAGGTGGAGACCACCGCTGCACAGGGAGGGGAAGGGGGCACGGCGTGGCTAGAGACCACTGGAGACAGGGCCACAGTCCTCACTCTGGACCCCGGGAGACAGGGCCCGGTCCTCTCTCTGGACCCCAGGAAGCAGGGCCCCGGTCTTCCCCCTGACACCTTGGACAGGCCCTGGTCCTCTCCAGAACTCTGAGACAGGGCCCTGGTCCTCTCTCTGGAACTGGAGACAGGGCCACATTCTCTCCTGGACCCAGGAGACTGGATCCCGGTCTTTTCCCCGGAACACGGTAGATAGGGTCCTGTCCTCTCCTGGAGGCCTGGCGCCTCGGGTGCCGGGTGGGGGGGGAGGGTTTCCAGCAGTGGCGGCAACCCTCACTGTGGCTCCCGTGGGACTCCAGCAGCAGTGGCGAGGGGAGGGGGCGCTGCACTCCTGGAGAGCCCAGCTGTGCTGCCAGGGGAATGGAAGGGGCAGCTGGAGAGCCCAGGTGCAAGGGAAGCAGAGGGGGCGCAGCAGGGCAGGAGACCCTCCCCCGCACCGAGAGGGGATCTCCAGGAGCAGCTGGGACCCTTGCCTCGGGTGCTGGGGTTCTCCAGCAGCAGCTGGGACCCTCGCCGCGGCTCCCGAGGGTCTCCAGCAGCAGCAGCAGCGGCGAGGGGAGGTGTGGGGGGGGGGGGCTGCGCGGCTAGAAAGCCCAGGCTGAAGGGAAAGGGAGGGGGCGCGGCATGCCTGCAGCCCCTAGCTGGGCCAGGAGGGGACAAAGCCAATTGTTTTTTGCAGCCCTAGCCAGAGAGAGCCGACCCCTTGCGGTGCGTCACTGCTAGAGGAGGCAATTCGGAACCAGCACAGCTCCAAACTCAGACACTGCTTTCCCTGGGATGCGCCGGGGTGGGGGGCCGCCAGCTAGGAGCTGGCGGGTGTGGGGGAAGCAAATGTGTCTCAGACGCGCATCAGCCTGAGACCGTGAAGGATTATCTGCGGGATTATCCGCGCGGTCCACACGGTCCAGCCAAGGGCACGGGCAAGCCTGCTTAGTTGGCTAGCTTTCAGAGCAGCTCTCCAGAGGCAGCGAAGTTCTGCTCACCAATGGGGAAAAAAAAATCCGGAAGGCTGGGGAACAAAGCTTGGTTCATTCTCAACATCGCACATCCCGGGGACTCTATTGCCCCTTGGCTTTACTCAGAGTTTCTGCTTAAGTTCTCTCTCAGCTGGTCCAGGCGGCAGGGAAGGCGCAGGTCTCCTCCTTGCCGGGAAGGGGGTGGCGGAGGCGGGTTAGGCTTGGCCCCACCCTCCTTGTTTTTCTTGTCTTTGCTGCCAGACTGTGCCCAGTTCTGCCGCCTCAGCCTTCCCGCGGCTTTTGTGTTGTCTTCCAAAGTTAGATTAACATTCCTGCCTTGAAATTTTTAAAAATATCGTTATTTTGGTAAATGTGCTACTTTACATCCATAAGTGGCTTTACAATAACTCCAGAAAGTCACTTATAATTACCACTGAAAAAGCATGAAAATTAGCTTCTGATCTTGTGCAAACCTGGTTAGGTTTGTTGGCTCACCCCTTTCAGAGTGTGACTACAGGATACTCACCCTTCAAAAATCAAACTTTCAAAAAAGATTTATTTATTTTTATTGGAAAGTCAGAGATACAGAGAGGAAGAGAGAGGAAGATGTTCTGTCCTATGATTCACTCCGCAAGTGACCACAACTGCTTTCCCAGTTCACAAATAGGGAGCTGGATGGAAGCGGGGCTGCTGGGATTAGAACCATATGGAATCCTGGCACGTTTAAGGCGAGGACTTGAGCCGCTAGGCCACCGCGTTGGGCCCCCAAAATGAAACCTTTTAACGTAAAGAAAACTCGATTTCTAAATGCGTCCTAAGAATCTACTAAAGATACAAAGCCTCTCCTGTGTATTGTTTGAGAACAGTAAGAGCATCTAATTCTGTGTTGCTATAAAATGTCTGGTAAAAAAAAAAAAAAAGGAAGCTGAGCAAAGTAAAAATGTAATTAATAATAGTTATTATATTTTACTGTCCCCTGAAGATTTGCATGTATTGCTACTGCAGAGTTCCAAAGAATACATAAAATACATTTTCCCCAAATCATGCCCCCAACCTCATCTGAAAATAATTGATGATAGAGCTGGTGACGTGGCCTCAAGGACTAAGCCACCATCGGCATCATCAACATCCCGTGCAGGTGCTGCTTTGGGTCCAAGCTGCTCTACTTTCAATTCCTCTTCCCACACTAGTACCTGGGAAAGACAGCCCAAGGATCACACTGAAAGTGTGAGGGGAAGCCTGTGTTGACTAAAGGAGACTCCAGTTGCGTCCTCTATAGCTTTGATGTGGACGCATATACATGCCACTGCATGAAATCGCACAGCATCTAGTAACAGTGTCTGTTGATTTTTACTCAAGGGGTACTTCCAGTGGAAGCGTCATTTTTTAAAAAGAAAAATCATAAAGGAAAAGGAAGGAAGGAAGGAAGGAGAGAGAGAGAAAGAAAACAAACTTTGAGGGTGGGCATGATGGCCCAATTGGCTAATCCTCCAATTGTAAGCACCAGGACACTACTGATTCCTGTCCTGACTGTTCCAACTCCCTTCCAGCTCCCTGCTTGTGGCCTGGGAAAGCCTAGAGGATGGCCGCAGTCCTTGGGACCCTGAACCTACATGAGAGATCTGGAAGAAGCTCCTGGCTTCGAATCAGCTCAGCTCTGCCCTTCGGGGTCATTTTTGGAGTGAACAAACAAATGGAAGATCTTTCTGTCTCTCCTTCTCTCCGTAAATCTGCCTTTCCTATAAAAGTACATTTTTTAAAACTCAAACTGCAGTTTTATTTTTTTGCTACTGTATTCACGTGTCTTTTTTTTTCAAACACCCCTTTTCTGCCACGCACGCAGAAGGGCATTTAAGCGAAGCAAAATGAAAATATCTCTATGGTCTCAGGAGCATTGTTGTAATTTTAGGGGCAGGCCTGGTTCTTGGCAGGGAACGAGTGTAGCTTGGATGCATTCCAATCAGGGCACAAAAATCAGCTCTAAGGGCTTTGAAGCATAGAGAGAATGCTTCACCAGCTCTGGCTTCGTAATTCCACCCAGGAGGGAAAGCTTTCACCGAGTTCCTGTTCCAGGGATCACCATTTTCTGCGGGTGCGCCTGTGAGCGCGCGCCCAGGTGTCCCAACCTGAGTGCACTGGTTAGTCAGGTGCGCGTGTGTCTTGATTTCAATCAGAGTTGTTGTAGGTTTCAGCGGCCTGTCCATCAACTAGTATTTCTGGAGAAGCTCTAAATCCAGACACCTGCTACCCAGCGTCCTCCACCCGCCCGACTCATGGGAGGTGGAATGGAGAATAGCGCAGGTGTGCGCGCTCAGGTGAGCGGCGCGCCAGGGGCCAGGAGCCTGGGACCAGGGACCAGGGACCAGGGAAGGCCAGCGTCGGGCCCGGAGGAGCACAATGCCGCGGGTGAGTGACCCCAGTGGAACCCGGAGTCCACTGAGCCCTGGTCTCTCGGTCACTAGCCTGGCGGGCTGAGGTTTAAGCTGGTGGGGAGGCTCTGAGCTCAGGGGATGGGGCAGCGGGTCCGGTCTGTGGCTTCAAGCTCCTTAGGTTTAGTCTGAGTGTTTGGGCGGCAGCGGAAAGGTGATCTAGTTCCTGGCTACTACAGCACTCCAGAAGGGGGGCGGGGGATTCAAGTTAGAAAGCTACCGGGCAGATTTTTTCAAGTCGCTCTCTCTGGGTCCAGACCCATGGTCCCAAACGCTGGGACTCCAGAAAACTTCTGCGACTAAGTGAAGACCTCCTAAGGCACCCGTGGTGCGGTTCTGCCCGAGTTGCAACATTCGTTTAATTGGCGTTAATTAGAATACTCTGTTGGTGAAAAAGTCAGTCTGGATTTGGGTCTTTGACTTCATATCCCTTGTTTTCGCGTTCGTAAATAGTGGTGATAGAATATGACAAAAGTACACCGTTGGGGAATTTTTTGGTCAAGTTCAAGAAGTAGCACCGTTACCTCTGTCTAGACTTCAAAGTGGACTTTAAAATACTGTGTGTCTCACACTTTCCAATTCCATTGTGAGGGTGAAGTGAGCAGGGAACATGGAGTTTTTTAATGTGGTGGTAAGGTGTTGCAAAACCAGGGCTTGTTTCCTGAAAAAAAAAAAAAATAGAGAGCTCAGACAATTATCAAAGTTTCTGGACATTTCTCTTGTGGTTTGATTCTTGAAATTTTCAGTATGGGAGCCCTTCGGTGCTGTTTAAATTTGTACGGAAAACAGACTCCTGAGTAGAGACCCTTTGTTTAGTTTGTACTTTGCAACCTGACATTTGACAATGGTTGGTTCTAAATAGTTGTGCTTTATCGGCACGATGGAGTTTGGCATTTTTTTTTTTTTTTTGTAAACTTGTTCAATTAGGATGCACTTTGCTGGTAATCTTCGTGCTGTATTTGTAAAGTTTTGTTTTGAAATGCTGTTTTACTCTGACCTGAAAAAAGTGGAACGTACAGTTAAAATTTTGTGTTGAGGGAAACAATAGAAGGCTTAAAAAAAACTTTGAAGTGGGATTCTTTGAATGTTTAAGTGTTTTTTTTGCACAAGCTGCTTTCTTGGTAAAGACTGTTTCTTGTTCTTTGTGTGGGTAAGTTCCAGCCCCTTCCCTGTTCCCCAGGGGCCATCAGCACAATGGTCCCTTCAGTTCTCAAGCCAGAAGCAGAGAAATCTCCCTTTGTTTAGTTTGTACTTTGCAACCTGACATTTGACAATGGTTGGTTCTAAATAGTTGTGCTTTATCGGCACGATGGAGTTTGGCATTTTTTTTTTTTTTTTTGTAAACTTGTTCAATTAGGATGCACTTTGCTGGTAATCTTCGTGCTGTATTTGTAAAGTTTTGTTTTGAAATGCTGTTTTACTCTGACCTGAAAAAAGTGGAACGTACAGTTAAAATTTTGTGTTGAGGGAAACAATAGAAGGCTTAAAAAAAACTTTGAAGTGGGATTCTTTGAATGTTTAAGTGTTTTTTTTGCACAAGCTGCTTTCTTGGTAAAGACTGTTTCTTGTTCTTTGTGTGGGTAAGTTCCAGCCCCTTCCCTGTTCCCCAGGGGCCATCAGCACAATGGTCCCTTCAGTTCTCAAGCCAGAAGCAGAGAAATCTATCCTTTCCTGAATCTCCCCCATCCAGTGTATCCACGCTTCTGGTCAGTTTTCACCATCAGCCACCCTGAGCGCCCTAGGCTGCAGGATCCTGTGCCTTAGTGCTGTGCTGGATGTAAGCAGCCAGAAATGAACCAAGCTCAAGCAGTGCTTGCCCACATGATTGTGGCAGAGTCAGGGAGGCAGGTTCCCAGCCAAGAGGAATTAGGTGTCAGAATGGGAAAGCTTTGGAGATGCAAGGAGGCACTGGCTTCCTTTACAACAGGTAGCCCTGGAAGATCTACCTGACAAGCTGAGATGGGGAGGAACCAGTCACAGGGAAAGGGGCAGGGAGACTGCAGCCTGGCCTTGGAACAGTTGTGCTGGGAAGGGCTTGGCTTATCCGAGGTCTCGGCAGCAAGGGAGGGTTGACCTAGAAGTCAGCCAGAGATCAGACCACACAGAGACCTGCAGATGACAGCCAAAGGTTTAGGTTGATTCTGAGAGGAGGGAGAGCCATGGTAGGGTTTTCAGCAGGCAGGACTGGGGCTGCCAGGTAGAGGATAGGAGTTGCAGGATAGGAGGTAGAGGATGAGAGTAGGAGGCCCCGCTGGGTGCTCTCCGGAGGTTTGACCTCAGCTCCAGGCATCCTTTAGAGGTGATAGTTAAGAATGTTACACAAGTGTATGTACTTAAAACAGGTCTTGGATAATGTTTAGTTAGAAAACAAATCAATCTCAAAATGGCCAATTTGTGAATTCATCAGCTTCCATTGTTTGTAATGGAATTTTAATTTTTTTCTACTAGGATCATTTGTGTGACTTTATGAGCATTTTAGGGTTATAAGATTGCCAGCATTGCTAAGAATTTTCACCTGTAGGATCACATGTTTCCAGTCAAGTGGGTCTCCAACTTTAGGGTGTGTCAGCATCACGGGACAGGCTCTCTGCTGCCTCTGAGTATTAACAAGCCGAGAAACTTCGATCACTTGTTACGTGATTGCCTCCTATTCAACATTGTTCCATGCTGACCTCTATTTCACATTGAATTATTACAGATAATATGAACTAGATATATTATAGAATGTTCTGGGGTAAGGAGTAATTTGCACACTGTTGCCTTTCCAGCTTCAGTCACTCATTACCGACGCATTTGATTGTAATAGATTTCAGAAAGTCAAAGAATACTTTGAACAGAAAGAGAGCCATTCCCCCCAAAAATACAGTCGTCTGCTCTTACAAAAGCTCGATAGCTCCATCAATAAGGCAAGTATGTTTTGCTTTCTGGTGTGCCCAAAGTACCTGCATTGAACTGCCGACGTGAGTGGTGACGCAGTGTGGTCTCCTGCCTAGGAGCTGGATGAGCATGCCTTTGGGCATATCTTCCTGCTGCTCACCTGTGGTCGGCAGTTCTTCATGGATGGTCCTGAAGAAGATGAGCCTTTACTAATTCAGCAGGGACTGATCCCAAAGATAAGTGTCACCTTGTCACTGCTTGAAGCTCTGGGTAACCTGAAGGATTAGGGTGGGTTTAGTTGTGTTACATTATTCTGTCCCATGGAGACCAAATCAGAGAAGAAATCAGTATCCCCTCTTTGCCACATCTGTATCCCCTCTTTGCCACATTGGTATCCCCACTTTGCCACATCTGTATCCCCACTTTGCTACATCTGTATTCAACAAATATATGGTGGGGAGGGAGATGGAATGGTGACAAAAAACCGTTTTTGACGGGGAGAGCTGGAGTGGTGACCAAGGTATTTTATTTTAAAAAAGATTTTTTTTATTGCAAAGATTTACAGAGAGAAGGAAAGACAGAAAGATCTTCCATCTGATGGTTCACTCCCCAAGTGGCCATAATGACCAGAGCTAAGCTGATCCGAAGCCAGGAGCCAGGAACTTCTTCTGGGTCTCCCACGCAGGTGCAAAGTTCCAAGGCTGTTCTGTACTGCTTTCCCAGGCCACAAGCAGGGAGCTAATGGGAAGTGGAGCAGTCAGGATACCACCCGGCACCCTTATGGGATCCTGGCGGTTGCAAGGCCAGGATGTAACCACTGAGCTATCACACTGTGCTGAACCGAGGTATTTTAAAGCATAGCTTCATGGGATAGTGGACAGTGCTTGCCACCTTCTGTAATGCCAAGCACGGGCACCAACTTGCTCAACTTCCAATCCAGCTACCTGCTAATGTGTTTGGGAAAAGCAGCAGAAGATGGCCCAAGTGCTTGGACCAATGCACCCCATGTGGGAGACCAGGATGCAGTTCTAGCTTTGCCAGCGCAGCAGCTTTCTGTGGGTGGGAGGGGGGGAGAAAAGCAAGGAGAAGGAGCTATTTTCTCAGAGAGAGAGAGAGAGAGAGCTGCCCATGTGTGTGTGTATGTATGTGTGTGTCCCTGCTTCTGTTACTCTTTCAAATCTTTTTTTTTTTTTTTTTTTTTTTTTTAAGAACTAACCTCCCTCAGTTGAGGTCACTTCTTGAGGGGAGGTCCTGGGGTAAGTTGGATCACATTAACATAAAAGAGCATGGAATTTTAATCATGAATTTAAGGATGGAGAAAATAGAGTTTCAGAAGACAGATGATTCAATTCTTTTGATTTTTGGATATCATCGCACCAAAAATGTTTCTCTGAGCTTTGAATTAAACATACCATTTTGTTTCCTTTAATGCACTAAAGGACTCAGTAATATTTTTTATAGACAGTGGATGATTTGGAACATAATTATGTTTCTTGCTGTTGGGATACCACTTGCATTTCTAAATTTTAATATTTATTGCAAAGGTGAGGAGGTTGCAGACCATTGTGGACTTTTGATTAGGATGGAGGGGGTTGGGTTTTGGGGGGCAGTGGGATGGCTGAGAAAAATGTTCCTGCCTTCCCTCCTCTGTCCACAGGGGAAGAGGGTTGGAAGAGTAGAGAGAGAAGGTGTGCCACTCCTTGCCAGGCTACAGTGGTGCCAAGGGATGGAGATGGTTGTTGGCTGTCTCCTTAGGGACCCTGACGGGGGTGCAGGGGAGAGAGAATGTCCTGAGGGAGTTATTTCTCTTGGCTTCTTGCACCAGAGGTGAGAAATTCTAAGGTCTCTTGGCTGCCCGCATCTACCTCAGTGTGCCCACAGAATTAGGCATTCATGCATTTGGAAGGCAAAGTGCCAGAGGGGACACAAAGAAAGATGTTTCATCTGTCGATTGATACCACTGCAGCCAGCGCTGGACCAGGGCAAAAGCAGGAGCTGGGAATCCCTGCTGGGTCTCCCAAGCAGGTGGCACTTGGTCCATCCTCTGCTGCTTTCCCAGGTGTAGTAACAGGGAGACAGGGGAAGCAGAACAGTTGGGATGCCAGCACCACAGGTAGTGGCTTAACCCAGTGTGCCACAACTCTAGGCCCCCAAGTGATTGAATCTAAAGTGAAGGTTTTTCTGATGTAAATGCAGGAAATGTCTCAGACCTTGCCTATGTTACAGTCACCAGTCACGTGGAGAGAGTTAACCATTGCCTGGGCTCTGTCACCAGCAATTTTGATTTCCTGGGTCTAGGATCAGGGAATTTTCAGATAGTGCCAGCTTGTCCCAGTTCCCATTGAGGCTTGTTTGTGATGTTCAGCAGGGTGCTTGATTCTGAAATGCAGTGTTCAAGGCTCTGTAAGGAGCTGTTTATCCAAACTCCTGCTCAGCAAGAGCCGTTTTCTCTTCTGACCTGTCTCAGCAAAAAATGGTCTTCAGATGGCCTTTGCTTTATTGAGTAAATATATTCTAGGAAGGTGACAGAAGTTTTGTTTGTTTTTTCTGACTTACTGATATTTTTGTTGGAAATGGAGATTTGCAGAGAGAAGGACAGCTGGAGACCCAGAAGCAGCTCCTGGTTTCCAAATGGCTCAGTTTCTGCTGTTCGGGCCATTTGGGGAGTGAACCCACAGTTGGAAGATTTTTCTTTCTGTCTCTCCTTCTCTCCATGTCTGCCTTTTTAATAAACATAAGTCTTTTTTTTTAAAGTTTGTTATAAATTATTTCCATCCTAGCAACTTAATATGAAATCGAATATATATTTCTATGAAAAGCCAGACCTTGTTTTAGCCAGCTGTGTTTGACCTAAGAAAGGTAGCCAGGCCTGGGCCCATCGAGTGCCATCAGGGTGGCACTGGGTGGAGCCGTTCTCACTTCTGCATCTCTGTTGACAGGTTGCTTTCTGCACGTTTCCCCCTGTGTTGAGAAGATCCGTTGAGCTCAGTCCTGTCTTGCCAGTCCCTTCTGAAGCTTTCTGGCATCCATCCTGGCTAAGTCTTCAATTCCTGCTGAGAACCCGAGAGCTTAGGAGGCTCCTGGAGGTTACTGGTTCCATCATGAGTCTTCTGCATGGCAGATGTGAGATCCAGTCCTACCTGGACATGTGCAGGGAACAGGAGCTTTAGTCCCATTCTGGTCGCCTGAGAAAATCTAGAGAATTTTCATTGACTAGGCTGCAATTACTCAGTCCTGTGTGGTTCCATCTGCATTTTCTGTCTCAGCTACATAGTTTCCTGGTTTGAGAGGATGACAGGATTTCTGACCATGGAAGACCTGGTCTCAGATGTATCTCTGATCAGTGCGACAGAAGACTTCCTGGACACTGCTATGGTAAGGCTCTGGGGAACTTGACTGTGCATGCCCCTTTGGAAGTGGACAGGAATAGCAAAGCTTCATCCAGGTCTCTTCCACGGGTACAGGAGCCCAAGCACCTGGGCCATCCTTTGCTGCTTTCCCAGGCGCATTCGCAGGGAGCTGAATCAGAAGTGGAGCAGCCAGGACTCAGAACAGCTGCCATCCAGGAGGCCACTCTGTAGGTGGTGGGGGAGCATGCCACACCACAGAGCTGGACCCTCGAGGTTATTTTCAAAGCCTGAATTTCTGTAAGATGTGCGTTTCATTAAAAGACTTTATTATCAGAGTATCATTTAAAGAATAACTGTACATCAACACACATGTCCGTGTTAAAAGAAAAATGGCTTATTTACATATGTACAAATAGCCACTTGCTCATTGTATTCAGGTGGCTGAGGTTCACATAAGCTTTCTCGAAAGTTCTTTAAGGGCACCCTCTACCTCTTCTAACATGAACGTTACAGTTTAGAATGCTGCTTTAGAATAATAGCTGAAACCTTTCTTTTTATTAGGTTATTTCCAGATGCAGTAGAAAAGGTAAGTCTATTATTAGCTACCAATTGGCTACCTATTTTAATTAATATTACAATACAGAGACTATTGAAAGTGGGGTTAAATATATTTGAATTTATTGAGAAAGCATATGATAGTGCTGAAATACATTTTGTTGTGAAAACCTGTTTATTTGCCTGGTTGTGTTTGTAGTTGCTGCTGTCGCCAAATGGCTGCTAAGCTTTGTTCAAGTCGTGAAAAACCAGGTTGGTCATTGCACACCAGCAGCATGGTCAGTGCTGTGGTTCCCACTGAGGCAGCAGCGGGGGCTGGTAGGTCCTGAGAGGATGGATTGGGAAGTTTGGCCGTCTCAGCTCTCCTGTTTCTGGGTAATCTCTTTGGCATGTGGCCACTGAAGTGCCATCTGCCACAAAGCCCTCCTCATGCCACCACAGTTACTCAAACCTAGAGGCAGACCAAGAGGAAAACCAGGCCAATGTAGCTTTTGCTGACTTGACCTGAATTTGCTTTGGCTGCTTTCCTCCTTTAAGAGTATAAAGGTAAGGATTCTAGAAAAGGAAACTGGGGACTAGGTGGTTGATTATTTTTTTTTTCCAACGTGGCTCACAGAAAAGACGATTTTGATACTTTCAATTATTATGAACTCCAAGGTATATTTAAAACATTGGACCATTTCAGAAACTGGGGACCTCTTGCAACAGATACATTCTTTTTGTGTGATACACCTTTTTGATTTTTCATGTTCAAGAGTGATTATTGACGATGTCTGGTCACGGGGGATTTCAGACTTGTTACCAGCTGTGCTGTGTTTGTCAGAGGTCTTCACCATCTGTCAGTGGACTCCACATATCTTCAAGTTAATTTTTTTTGTTAACTTCATAAATGATAATTGTGGTCTTTAAAAATTGGCAGAAAAAGTATTTTCCATTGTGTATTTGGACATTTGTAGCCCCAATATTCATGTAAAGAGACTTGGAGTGAGTGGACAGTTGGAGAATGAACCAACTGATGACAGCACTTTCACACTGCTGCTATCTGCTTCTCTGTCAGACTAAACCTTTGCACAATCTTAATTTTTATTGTAATACACAAATGTAAGAAGCATATGGAAATAAGAGGAAATTGTGGGGCCAGTGTAGTGGCTCAACACACTAACCCTTCACCTGCAAGCACCAAATTCCCATGCGGGCACTGTCCCAGCTGTTCCATTTCCTATTTAGCTCCTTATTTATGCCCTGGAAAAGCAACAGATGATGGCCCAAAGCCTTAGTATCCTGCACCTACATGAGAGACCTGGAAGAAGCTCTTGGCTCCGTATTGGATTAGCTCAGGCTCTTGTGGCCTTTTGGAAGGTAAACCAGTAGATGGAGAGACAGAGTGAAAGATCTTCCTTCTCTCTGTAAATCTGCCTTTCCAATGGAAAAAAATACATACGTATATATTTAAAAGCCAGAAGCTAGGAGTTTCTTCTGGGTCTTCCATGTGGATGCAGAGTCCCAAGGCTTTGGGCCATTCTCTGCTGCTTTCCCTGGCCATAAGCAGAGAGCTGGATGGGAAGTGGAGTAGCCAGCACATGAACCAATGCGTATATGGGATGCTGGCAATTGGAGGTAGAGGATTAGGCAGTTGAGCCATAGCACTGGCCTCAAAATTAGTATTTTGGAAAAACAAAAGGAAACTAGGGAGAATCAAGATGGCAGAATAGGATAAGGACATGTTTAAACAGAGAAACGTTAGCCGATGTTAAGCAGAGAGGACACATTCCAGGAAATAAGAGAAGGCAGAATGACAGCAGAGGAGCACCTGGAGAGTGACAGACACAGGAAAGCAGCATACACAACAGTGTGGTGTGGCAGTGACTGATACCCCAGCAGCACTCAGCCAGCGGTGACCTGAACTGCACCTGCAGTGAGAACTCAACTGGCAACAAGGTGGGAAGGGGCGTTTCCCCAGAGCTCAGAAGGTGAACCCAAAGAACTGCCTGTCTGCTGATCTGTTGGATTTCACCAGGAGCAGAAACAGAGTGGCAGGTTCCAGACAGGCAGTGCAGGAACAACATGGACTTCAGGGCCTAGTCTGCCTGCTAGAGCCAAAGTAGGCAGCATTTTGTATAGGAAGGCAAAGGCTGTGATAGGACAGCACTGTGCATGCACTGAGCTGGGATGAACTCATTCTGGCTCAGTGAACTGCAACAATGTGGCATCCTACAGGTTCCACCCAAGACAGGTCTGCTTAGAACTCAGTCCTGACTACCAGCAGATCAAGAACCCTAGTAGTGACACATCAGGCACAAATCTGAACAGTGTGGAAAAACTTTACAACTGCAGTGACAACAGTGAGCTGTGCATGTGCAGAGCTGGGGGAAACTCATTGAGCTCAGTGTGTTGCACGGGTCCCACAGGAAAATAATACCAACTATGGCATATGGGTCAAAACAGGTCTGTGTGGCCCTCAGACCTAACAGCCAATAGGCTCCAGCAAGATTAGCACCACCATCAATCTGGCTATATAGGACACCTGGTGTCTCCCTAATCCTAGGACCTGCTCCAACCGGAAGTGGAAGAAAGGTTGTACAGACAACGATGCAGCCTCAGCACAGTATCACAGAAGGTGGAGAGTGGTGAGCCAGGAGCTGGGGCTGTCTAGACCATGGTAGATGTCTAACATGAGAACCCAGAGTTGGAACTTGGTGGAAAAAGTGGCCCAAGTAACTGCAAACAAAGAGATGTGTGCCAACCACAATAAATAAAATCAAATTGCAGACCTGTGGGTGACAGAGTGTAGAAACCTGTCCCAAGGAAGCACAAGTACAGTGACCAATGGTAAAAGAGGAGCCACAGTCACAATGAATATTACTGAATACTCTCCTGTAAAGGAGCAAAACCCTTAGCCAACCTCAGAGTTCACTGAGGAAGATATCGAGAAAATGGGGAACACAAAATTCAAAACACTTGTTATGAAACTTCTTATCAACAACAAGAATCATGTAATACTTTAATAGTTTAAGGAATTTAAGGAATATGTCACACTGGAAATGAATCAAATGAAAGCTGATATATCAGAAATGAAAAATACAGTGGAGTGAATAAAAAGTACAGTGGAGAGTCTCCAAAATAGAATGGAGGAGGCAGAAGAAAGAATCTCAGAATTGGAAGATATTTCTTGTCACCAGGAGGAAACAAGCAAAAAGCTGGAAGCAGAGCTAGGTCAAGCTAAAAAAATATTTAAGAACTGAAAGACACTATTGAAAGATCAAGTATAAGAGTTATGCGATTCCCAGAAGGTGCAGAAAGAGAAGTTGGGTTTAAAAATGTATTTATTGGGGCCTGGTGACACGGCCTAGTGGATAAAGTCCTCGCCTTGAAAGCCCCGGGATTCCATTTGGGCGCCGGTTCTAATCCTGGCAGCTCCACTTCCTATCCAGCTCCCTGCTTGTGGCCTGGGAAAGCAGCTGAGGACGGCCCAAGGCTTTGGGACCCTCCACCTGCGTGGGAGACCTGGAGGAGGTTCCTGGTTCCTGGCATCGGATCAGCATGCACTGGCCGTTGCGGCGCACTTGGGGAGTGAAACATCAGACAGAAGATCTTCCTCTCTGTCTCTCCTCCTCTCTGTATATCTGACTTTGTAATAAAATAAATAAATCTTTAAAAAAATGTATTTAATGAAATAATCAGGGAAAATTTCCCTAATCTAGAGAAAGAATTGGGAAACAACATCCTGGAGAGACACAGAACTCCCAACAGGCTTGACCAAAAGTGATCTTCACCATGACACATGATAATCAAGCTCTCTTCAATCAAACATAAGGAAAAGACCCTTAAATGTGCACATGAACAAATCAACTGACATATAAAGGAATGCCAATTAAATTCACAGGAGACCTCTCACAGGAAACTCTGCAGGCCAGAAGAGAATGGAGTGACATATTCCAGATTCTAAAAGCAAAAAATTCTTAGCCCAAGATTACCCAACAAAACTTTCTGTTGTCTTTGTAAATGAAATACAGTTCTTCCACAGTAAAAAGAATATACCTCTTTCAAAACTGCCCTACAAAGGGTACTTAAAGATGGTCTCTTGACAGAGAAGAGAAATCGCACCCACCAAAATCAAAGGCAAATGTGAAGAACATCTCAGTAAAACAACAACAGTAGACTAAATTAATGAACAACCCATTGCTAAAATGACAGAATCAAATTGCCACCTATTCATATTAACCCTGAATGTGAATGGCTTAAACGCATCAATCAAATGTCATAGATTAGCAGAGAGGAGTATAGAAACAAAACCCATCTATTTGTTGCCTGCAGAAGACATATCACCAACAAAGATTAACAGAAACTATATCTCATGGATTTTGATTTTTTAATTCCATCTCTTCAAAACACTTTTTCTTTCCCCTCATTAAATTCTTCAACGACTTATAGATCATACAATAGCATCATTTTGTTAAGGAATATTCTTGATTTTCTTTCTCTTCAACACATTGGTCATTCAGTAGCGTGTTATTCAACTTCATAGCATTGTAAATTTCTATTTCTTCCTGTTGATTTTGTATTGTGGCTTTTCATTTAAGCAGATGTATAGTAACTGTAATGGAGACTGTCTTATCCAGATGTGAGGATGCATTGCAGTATGCATCTCTACTTCCAAAGATGGACTCCCAATGAAACTGTTTACTGTATCTTGACAATAGGATGTGGGACTCTCTGCCATTGTCCATGCCCGCAATGATGGACATATGACTGTTTATGAGGAACTGTGCTATAGTAATAATATAGTATAACTTGTGGGAGGAGGGAATTTGGGGAGGGAGTAAGGGAAGTCCTAGGGCCTATGGAACTGTATCAGAAAATGATAACAATAATAGTGGTAATGACAAATGAAACTGTACAAGGAACTGCACATTCTTAGTTGGTGTAGAAATCAGAAATCAGTTCTGCTTTAGGTATGATGACAGGGAAGAGTCATACTGCTTGTTCCGTTTTCCTTCATGGATATCTGCATGATTCATACATATGTGGCCTGGAACTTTTAAATTTATTTGAGTGGTAGAGTTACACACACCAGGGACGGGAGAGAGATCAATTGATTTTCCATGTCCCAAAATGACCACAACAGCTATGTTTGGGCCAGGATAAAGTCAGGAGTCTGAGATTTCCTCCTGCTCCCCACACGGGTAGCAGGACCTCAAGCACTTGGGCCAGCATCTGCTGTCTTCCTAGGTACATTAGCAGGGAGCTGGATCAGAGGTGAAAGAGCCGGGACTAGAACTGGCAAGCTGTTATGAATGCTGGTCTCACAAGGGACCACGTAACTCGCTGTACCAGTGCTCACCCAAGAGGTTTGTTGATTTGAAAGGCAGAGTGACACCTCTTCCATCTGCTGGTTCACTCCCCCATGGTCTCAACTGCCGGGGCTGTTAGCATGGAGCTGGACTGGAAGCAGAGTGGCTGGGATTCCAACGGGCATTCCAATATGGACCTGAGGTGCCAGGGCTTAACTCCTGTGCCACAACACCTGCTGGTAGTGGCTTTAACACAGACTTGATCTTGTCTCATGGCCAGACCTCATCATTCCATGGCTTTTGTAGATTTGCCTTTCCATGTCATTTGGGAGTCATTTCCTTGGTCATTGTTGGCATCTTATTTTTCCCCTGCCGTTCTTTCCACTGCATCTGTGTTGCTGTTTTGTACTGAGCCTGCACCTGCGGAGTTTGCTGTGGTGTTTCCTGCTTCTGTGTAAGCTGCTGCCTCGTGTGCCGGCTCTGCTGCCATCCTCCTCCTCTTGCTTGTGCTGAATCTGCTGCGGCTTCTCTTCCTCCTGCTACAGCTGCTGTGCAGCGCTGTTTCTGTTACTGCTGCTGCCTCACCTGCTTTGGTCTCTGCTTTCCTGGTGCCTCTTCTGTGTTTTTTCCCCCTGCTGCTGTTGTCCCTACATTTGTCAGTTTCTCTTCCTCTCCTTCCTCCTCCTCCCCAGATAGGAGAGGCAGAGCTATCTGCCATCTGTTGATTCACTCCCAAAACTTGCAGGACAGCTGGGGCTTGGTCTCCCTGGAGGGCAACAGCAACTCAGTTACCCTCACTGCCTCCCACAGACTGCATGGCAAGGAGTTGAGACCAAGTGCTGTAGGACACGGACACTGTAACCATTAGCTCCCCTAATTCTTTTTGGCACACATTTGATTCTTGTAAAATATGCTTTCAGGGAAAATGCAGATGTTGGATTCCTTCATCCTCAGTTTAGGATTCCTGGTGACAGAAAGGAGGATCAGCCATTCGCTTCAGCAGGAGGTGAGTTAAGAAACTAGACAACAAGTGCTCCAGCAGCTTCCAAGAAACTTACGCATGGGTCTCTGTTTTCTTTCTTTCCTGTGAATGCCTTCCCCAATTCTGAGAAGGCCGTGAGGACTTTGAACTTCATTTTGCAAGGTGTACCTCGGGAAGAGAGAAAAAGCCTCCCCTTGTCAGAAAGCATATGTCATCTTAAGTGGCTTTAGCCTCAAGTACGTGGTGTTGTTAAGAGCAACTCTCTTGTGGTGGTGTTGGTTCAGCCTTTCTTCTCACGGATGAGTGCAATCATTCGTGGTTTCGGTGAAGGCTCAGTGCACCTGCCGTGTGTGCTAGATAACGCGGGACAACCGAGGAAGAGGCAGACTGTGTTCTTGTTTCTTTATGGGTTGTTTGGATTTTTTTAATAGATTTTATTGTTATTGGAAAGCCGGATATACAGAGAGGAGGAGAGACAGAGAGGAAGATCTTCCATCCGATGATTCACTCCCCAAGTGAGCCACAACGGCCGGTGCATGCCGATCCGATGCCGGGAACCAGGAACCTCTTCCGGGTCTCCCACACAGGTGCAGGGTCCAAAAGCCTTGGGCTGTCCTCAACTGCTTTCCCAGGCCACAAACAGGGAGCTGGATGGGAAGTGGAGCTGCTGGGATTAGAACCGGCACCCAAATGGGATCCCGGGACTTTCAAGGCGAGGACTTTAGCCGCTAGGCCACGCCGCCGGGCCCAGGTTGTTTGGATTTTACAAGGCAAGGTGAAATGCTTTATTAGACCATCCGTGATTTTTTTTTCTTATGTGTATGTGAGCTCAATCAGTGACTGGGAAGAATGTTGACAGTGCAAGTCCTGGGGCCAGACTGCTTGGCTTCCAATCCTACCTTTGCCACTTCCATGGGTGGAGTGCAGCTTGAACATTGTCCTTCATGCTGCTTACCTATAGACTGGGGTTGGCAGTAACTTCTCAGTGAAGTTCTTCTGAAGGTCAAGTGAGACAGTCTTACAGTGGCCAGCGTGATGCTTTGCGGAGAGCATGGACTCTTAGGTTACCAGCTGTTCGCCACCCCAACAGGCCGTGGAGTTTGCATTGCTTTGAAGTGGTGGAATTTTGGGTGACCTCGCTATGCCTGCATAGTCATTGCAGCGTGAAATCTGGAAGGAAGGATGTCATGTGTGACTGCAGAAAGAGCAAATTTAGCACAATATTGTGAAATGTGATTTTAAATGCCTGACAGTGGCAGTCCAACATTTATTGGCTGGGCAGCTGTTACTGGTGAGTTTACCATAGTGTACAGGTGGTGACCAATGATCATCAATGCATTGATGTCATGTTTAACCATGTCACTCATCATTTCTGCACTGGACTTCTCCTAAAAAATAAAACAAACAAAAACACCTTTTTTTTTTTTTTTTCATTTGACACAGTGAAATCACTATCTTCAATGTGTTTAGAGTTAATATTGATGTTCTGATATCTAATATGTTGAGATTGGAAGATCTCATGTTTTCTGATGTTTTCTCAATTTTCAAATCACAATCCTATGGTCATGCTGCCTTCTTATCTGTGTGTTCAGGAAAGTCTGGAATGTTCTGGACTTTCAGGCACAAGTGAGACCTGCAAGCGTAAAATGAAGTGGTGCTGTTTTAGGGCTGTTTGTTGAGTAGCAACAGATCAATCCACGTATGAGAAACTAGGCTATCACAAGATGTTGCAATAAATCTCTTCTTTAAAATGGGAGTTACTGTAACATGGAAGAAAGATTAGTGTCACAGTTGTGAAACTTGACTTGAAATTCTTGATTATATACAGGTACTTTAAAAGCTTGTGGAAAATGGAATTTAAAAATAGAATGTGTTTTGTTGTGAAAATCTGGAAATTCCATGCATGAATTTTCTTAGAGATTAATTTGTTTATTTGAAAGTTACATAGAAAGTAACACACACACACACACACCTCTTCCATCCACTGATTTCTCTTCCCACATGGCCACAACAGCTAGGACTGGGCCAGGCTGAAGCCAAGAGCCAGAAGCTTCTTCCAGATCTCCCACATACATAGCAGGGGCCCAGGCACTTGCGGCATCTTCTGCTACTTTCCCCAGATGATCAGTAGGGAGCTGGAGGTTAAGTGGAGCAACTGAGACATGAACGGGTGCCCATAAGGATGCTATACTGCCAGCAATGGTCTTTACCCACAGTACCACAGCACCGTTTCCACAGATTTTTGTAACAGGCACTTTTTTGCAAACTTTAAAAAAAAAATACATTTTTGGAGAGATTAATCAGTGTTCCATCTGCTAATTTATTCCCAAAGTTTGCAATGACCAGGGCTGGAATTTTGGTTTGCTACAAGAGTGGCAGGGGCCCAAGTCATTGGGTCACTTTCTGCTGCTCTGCTAGGAACTTTAGCAGGAAGCTCGATTGGAAGTGGGGCAGCTAGGACTCAACCTGGTGTCACAGGTAGCAGCTTAACCTGCTGTGCCATAATGCCAGCTCTGCTTCTGGTGAACTTTTTAGACAACTTTCCATATGCAAGAATCTCTTTTTGCAGCCAAGTAAACCTACCCTTTAGTTCTGTTTTCCACCAACTTTTAGGAGTAACCTCATCCAGTGAGAGACTGTGTTCGTTACAGTTTTGACATTACAGTCAGTGAGGGGAATTTGAAGTCATTTCAAATGTACAGATTGATTTTAAAAATATTGTCAGCATGATACACTTGATGTAACTTTGCCACTTGATGTACCTGTCAGTAAATGTGGTTGATTTAAATGTTTCAGGAAAGACTTTGCAAGGACCATCATAACTGTGGGTGGTAAGAATGTAAATATTTACTATATTAAATATTGGGCCCTGGAGGGGATTTTCTAAGCATTTGGGACCCAGGGAGAAGGAAGGATGAATCATGGTCAAACTCTGAAAAGAGGTATTGAGATTTGATTTTCAATTTATTTTGAGAGGTACAGACCGAACACTGTAAAGAATAATTAGGAATTGCATATTTATTCACCATGCAACTTTGTTAACTTTTAGCATGTTGGCACATCTACTGTAAATACTCTTTTTGAAAACAAATGGAGTCAAAATGAAGAAGAGTGCCCTGTGTCCTTGTTCCCAGGCCATTTCATTTCTCCTTGACTCACAGTTTCCATGTCTAAGCAACTTTTTCTAAATTTTCTATTTTCATAAGTGCTGAAAATTTTATTTTTTAAATTTAAATTTTAAAAATTAGTTAAAAACACAATTTTAAAAATGCTTGAGAGACAGAGACAGAGAGCTCCCATCCACCAGTTTATTCCTCAAGTGCCCACCTCAGCCAGAGCTGGGAAACAGAAACCCAGTCTGGGTCTCCTGTGTGTGTGTGGCCGGGACCTCGTCCCTTGAACCGTCACGTCCTGCCTCCCAGGGTTGCGTTAGTTGGAAGTTGGAATCAGGAGCAGAGTTGGAACACAAACCAAAACACTGCAAATCAGATATGGGTATCCCAACAGTGACTTAACCAGGCCAGGTGCCTTGGCCCTTAATGTACATAAGTACCGTCCTATGGAAAGCATTTTGCTCTATGCAGTTTTAGAGTTCATTGTGAATATCATAAGTGACCTTAGAATTTTATTTTTTAAACAAATATTTTATGGCTGTTTTGATGAACTTTCTTTGAATTAAAAAAATATTTATTTTTTTAATTTGAAAGGCAGATTTTGGGCCTGGTGCCATGGCCTAGTGGCTAAAGTCCTCGCCTTGAGCGCACTGGGATCCCATATGGTCATGGGTTCTAATCCCAGCAGCCCTGCTTCCCATCCAGCTCCCTGCTTGTGGCCTGGGAAAGCAGTCAAGGACGGCTTCTGCTAGAGACCCAGAAGAAGTTCCTGGCTCCTGGCTTCGGATCGGCACTGCACCGGCCGTTGCGGCTCACTTGGGGAGTGAATCATCAGATGGAAGATCTTCCGCTCTGTCTCTCCTCCTCTCTCTATATATCGGACTTTGCAATAAAAATAAATAAAAATTAAAAAACATAGATTTTTATAGAGGGAAGGAGAGACAGATCTTCCATCCACTTGTTGCAACAGCTGGAGCTGAGCTGACCTTGAGTTAGGAGCCAGGAAGGACTTCCGGGTCTCCCACGTGGGTGCAGGGTCCCAAGGATTGGGCCATCCTCCACTGCTTTCCCAGGCCATAAACAGGAAGCTGGATCGGAAGTGGAACAGCCAGGAAATGAATCAGTGCCCATGTGGGATGCCAGTGGCAGCAGGCAGAGGATTAGCCAGTGTTGCCATTGTGCCAGCCCTTTCCTTTAAAAATTTTAAATGTATCTAACATAAAACCACAAATAGTATTCATTTATATGTTGTTGACATCTTTTAGATTTCTCTCCCAGGATTTGTCAGTTGCAGCTTGCCTGGGGGTCCCACCCCAGGATACGTTCTGCTGTTAGTTCGTGTGGCATGAAGCGACCAAGATGGGACTTGTCAGAGCAAGCACCGTCTCTGGGACTCCTTTGTTGTGTCGTTTGTCCAGAGTGACCCATGTCTGCTGTGTGTTCATGTCCAGATTACGACCAGCAGGTTGCAGCTTCCGAAACCTTGTGTAGGTTGACAACTAGAACAGCGAGGGAGGAACTTGCCAAGCAGTGGTTTGAGGATAACGTCATTGCAGAAGCTTTCAAAGACATTAAGGATCAAGAATTTGAGATGGTGAGAGTTCTGCCCTAGCAGTGAACACTTGCGAAGTCTCCCCTGAGTTCTTGGCAATGAGTTGGGTTTAGGGAGGAATTTTTTCCTTCCATTTATATGATTTCACTGAAATTGTTAAACTCCCTGTTTTCCAAGGAAAGGGATCCATCAATACAAACAGGGATGGTACAGACTAAAGACAAAGTGATTTTCATGGATCAAGCAAAAAATATTTTGTTTTGAATGAGGAGAGCAATTGTAAATGGACATGTAGGGCCCAGTGCGGTAACCTAGTGGTTAAATTCTTGGCTTGAAAGTGCCGGGATCCCATATGGGCACTGGTTAGTGTCCCAGCTACTCCACTTCTCATCCAGCTTCCTGCTTATGGCCTGGGAAAGCAGTCAAGGATGATCCAAAGCCTTGGAACCCTGCACCAATGTGGGAGACCTGAAGGAAACTCCTGGCTCTTGGTTTTTGATTGACTCAGCTCCGGCCATTGGGACCACTTGATGAGTGAATCAGTGGATGGAAAATCTTTCTCTCTGTCGCTTCTCTCGTGTATCTACCTTTCCAATAATAAATAAATAAATAAATAAATAAATAAATAAATAAATAAATAAAAATAGTAACAGTAAATGGACTTGTAGGGGGATGGGGAACTGGAGAAGTGGTGACAGGCTCCCATGGGTGGTGACAGGCTCCCATGGGTGGGGCTAGCTCTGGTGGCCAAGTCATGTGGGGTGGTTGTGTTGAGCTGTCCAACCACCATCTGTATGTAGAGGAAGGGTTATTTTCAGGGTCTTCTCTATACTTCTGGCTCACCTTGATTTTGCCTTTGAGTGGCACAGAAGTAGCTTATGGCTTTTGTGTGTATCTGTCTTCAGTCTCACATGGCTAAAACATATCCTCTCCTCTTTAAAAAAAAAACCAAAAAACAAAACACCTAAAGCTGCTGCTTTTAGTATAAGGCAAAACCTTAGTAACAGCATCTAGGCTAAAAGTACCCTTCTGGGCAAAAGCTACACAGTCAGAGTTTTCTCCTTTTAAGATTTATTTATTTTTATTGGAAATGCACGTCAGATTTTACAGAGAAGTGGAGAAACAGAATGATCTTCTGTCTGATGACCCAGGCCCCAAGTGGCCACAGTGGCTGGAGTTGAGCCGATCCAAAGTCAGAAGCCTGGAGCTTCTTCCAGGTCTCCAGTGTGAATGCAGGTCTCGAGGCTTCAGGTCATCCTCCACTGCTTTTCAGGCCCCAGGCAGAGAGCTGGATGGGAGGAAAGTGGAGCATGTGGAACATGAACCAGCGCTCATATGGGATCCCTGTGCTGGGAAGGTCAAGTTTTAGCCATGGAGCCATCACTCTGGGCCTCAGGATTTTCTAACATCTAAATGTTTCTATTTTCTCAGGCTCTGAGCCCATTGATAGGATTCCCTGTGGTCTAGGTGGAGATGTTGACGTCATGTCAGGGCTATCCCAAGCTTGCCTTTGAGTTCCAGCTACCTGATTTAGAGAAATAGAAAGGTCCTGCACTCCTGTGGGCTTCTGGCATGAATTTCTTCTGTTTCACTGGCACATTTGCTGTGAAAGTGAAGAAAATATAGGATCCGTTAATTATCTAGCTTCTGAAATTGTCTCCCCTGGAGGCACCCAGCTCTTAGTTGGGCCACTCATCCTTGAAAGGCTCACCCTGCTGGGGTCTGGCAGGTAGTGATTCTCTTGTTGCTTCTTCTGGCTCAGTGACATACAAATGTGCAAATAACTTCGGGAACTCCCAAGTATTCCTCAGTTGTCACCATCACAGTCAGAGGAAGGGAGTCTGCTTGTGGCCTGAGCCTCTTTCTCGTGGCAAAGAATAGTTAACATAATCCCGAACCCTTATGCAGCATCATGATGTTACTGGATGTAGTTGGGCAGGAGCCCATACTGACCTGTATGTGCTGGTCAGGGCAGTATTAAATAAGATATATACATATATTTTTAATGAACACATTTGACTTGTTTTGTAGGATAGTCGCTGTTTTCTCAATCTCCTGAATGACAGACTTGGTGACCGAAAGAGGTAAGACAGCTTCTTCAGCATGGTTCCCTTGCTTCTCGGTGTCCTGGCGACGTCGGCTGTGTTTACAGCTTGTCTGGGATCTGTGAGTGTCTTTCAAAATGAGCTCTGTTGGTCTTTAGCACACTTGTTTGGTTTGGGACATTTCTGATACAGTCCTCTCCAGCAAGTCCGGAGATTTTTAAGAGGAGTGGTTGTTACACACATGAGCTCATCAGAGATAAGTGTGTTATGAACAGTTGAGTTTCTTCTTTTTTTTTTTAAAGATTTATTTTATTTTTATTACCAAGTCAGATATACTGAGAGGAGGAGAGATAGAGAGGAAGTGGAGCTGCCGGGATTAGAACCAGCGGCCATATGGGACCAAGGCGAGGACCTTAGCCACTAGGCCACACTGCCAAGCCCAACAGTTGAGTTTCTGGTGTGAACATATTTGCTAATTTCTTTCTTTGGGAATTCTGCCAAGTGCTTTGGTGGAGGTATAGAGAATCACTAAATGTAATTCAGAGTCTACCAGGTGGGCATTTAAAAACTGTTTATGCATCCCATTTGTACATTTGAACCCCCCCACACACTGTACCAAGAAACTCAACAGCATATCCTAGTTATAAATATTCTTGTGTCTGTGGGTTGTGGCTGGGATAATCCAAGTTTCACATTGTAACTGTGATGGTCTCTTCCAGGGTTTATTCATTTCCATGTATTGCCGCATTCACCTATGGACGTGAGGTAGGTTTGTCCTGCCTGGGGGTTGGGAGGGTGCTGGATGATGAAACCCAGTTATGTTCAATTCTGCTGTCATTCTCAAGAGACTTTTTGAAAAGAATACTAACATCTCCAAGTAGCTTCAACTCTGAGACCATGCTTGAGGGCTCCATGGTTACTCCTGACAAAAAGGGGGGCTTGGGGGTGCATAATGTACCCATGAAGCCAGCTGCTTGTTTCATTTTACCCTCCTCAAGGGAAAGATTATACAGGAAGCAAGAGGTGGTACTCTCGCCTCTTTCCTTCCAGTTGAACTTTCCTCTTCTTTCTCCAACAACAGGGGCCACACTCTTTCCTTTCTCTCTGTCTTCATAGAGTACAGGCTGTGCAAGTACAGACACCTGACAAAGGATGTGCCAGGACAGCTCAGGATGTTGTGGGCACACGGACAGCACTTTCATCCTTCCTTTGTAAGATCAGATTCTTTTCACCCTCCTCTTTGGTTTCTAGACAAACACAGGGTCCTTCCTGTCACAGTGCTCACGAACCCATCATCTCAGTGTCAGGATGAGACCTGAGAGTTTGGTCCCTTGGTGCAGCCTTCAGGGTGTTCGCATGCACTGTGTCTTTGGTTGGGTCCAGCATGCCTTCCTGGGACTGTAGACCCAGGCTTGCTGGCGCATTCCTTCTGTCTAGAGCATATTCTTGGAGTCTCAGTCCTGCACCCAAAGTCTGTCTATTTTATTTCCCCTTAGGTTACTGTGAGAATTCTGCTCTTTGTGGATTTTCTTTGCAATTTTCCAACAGCTTCTATCAGGGCCCTTGAACTTCACCTTATCCTAGCTTCTAGAACATGTATGGTGGGCTAATACCTTCATCTAACTCTGTGGCTATTAAAAACTAGGCGCCCATGGTGGTGCCCATGTCCAAGAAGTACTATCTTCTGGGAAAGTAGTGAGACTGTAGTCTGTGTCCCATAGGTGGGCACAAAAGCTGTACATTGTCAGCCCTCTCTGTCTGCAGGCTGGCAGCCACGGGTTCAGCCGACTGCAGATGGAGTGTTATAGGTTGTTGCTGATATGTCCTATATAGTTAGACATTGCAATGATGGTTGCATCTAGGTTGAGTGTGTACTGATTTTTGCCTCATCATTATTTTCTTAAAAATATAGTATTTACCTAGTGTTTACATTGTCATAGGAACTATAAATAATCTAGAGATGGCTTAAAGTATGATAGAAGGTTATATAACTAAATAGTTATATAGTTTATATATATATTATATATATAGTTTGTTTATTTTAAAGCTGCATTGAGAAATGGAGAGACTGAGATAGATCTTCATCAGCAGATTCACTTCCCAGATGGCCTCAGGGGCCTCAGTGGCTAGAGTTGGGCAAGGCTGAAGTCAGGGGAGGAGAGAGCTCTCCCATTTGGATGGGTCACCCGCTGCTACTTTCCCCATACCATTAGAAGGGAGCTGGGTCAGAAGTGGAGTAGCCGGGACAAACCAATGCCCATGTGGATGGCAGCATCACAGACGGTAGCTTTGCCCACTGTGCCACAATGACAATTCCAAGTGCCGTTTTATTTAAGGAACTTCAATGTCCGCAGATTTCAGGTTCTGAAGGGACATCAGAAGCAATCCCTGGGGGCTATCGAAGGGCAGCTGTTAAATGCTTCTTGAGGTTTGTCTGGGAGGCAGTAGAGACACTGTATTAGTGCTGGGTATGGAGAAGTACCGCGGGACCTTGGGAGGCAGAGGCCGAGATGGTGACTGTTTCTATATCATCGTAGTCTCTGAATCATCATCAAAACTAAGTGGTGGGCATGCAGGCAGCATGGCTTAGCTAAAGTCCCTGAGCCTCAGGAGTGAGGTTGTAAAGATGGATGGAAACCTGATGTACTGAATACATCTGCTCTTCGACAAAATCTGCAAAAAGCCAAATCCTACCTCAAGTGAAAATAATTGCCAGACCAGCAGTAGATCCTCTTCTAGGCTCAAAGTGATGTGCTGCAGGCTGCTGTCCACGTCTTCTTTTTGAAAGGAAGTTTCCTGTATTTGAAAGGCACAGAGAAGGAGACACCTGCTGTCCCCTTCCACCCCACACACATACTCTCTGTGTCTCCTCTGCTGATTCACTTCCCAAATGGCCACAACAGCCAGGGCTGGGTCAGGCTACAGTCAGAAGTTGGCAGTTCCATCCTGGTCTCCCATGTAGTTAACAGGGGCCCAGGCCCTAGGTTTTTGTCTGCTTTCAACAGCAGGAAGCTGGATTGGAAGTGGAGCAGTCAAGCACTCTGATTGGGATGCTTGGGTCCCAATCAGAGATTTACCTTGTTTTTACACAAGTTTTTACACAAGTTTTTCCAAGTGCAGGACAGAGTCCAGGATGGGGTCCTAGGGACCCCATTTGTTATCACCTTCATGGCAAGACCCGAAAGCACCAGTAAACTGCCACATGTTGTTGTGGGTGCCTGAGGCAGAGCCCTGGAACTCATGGAGGAGACATGGAGACACTGTCAGTTGACAAAGAATCCACAGCAGAAAGAGGAGCAAAAGACATCAGCTGCTGTGACTCGAAAGGGAATGTCCACCTGGCCGCAGAGACACCCCTTAGGGCAGAGGGCAACTAGGAGAGCCCCTGAGAGCCCCAGCAATCCTAGCTAGGGGAGGAATCTGCAGTCACACAGACACCAAGTCCTGCCAGCAGAGCCACATGGGACCTCTGCCCTAGAGGAGGAACTGCATCTCCCTCTGCTCTTGAGACACATTTTCGTATTATCTTGTAGAAAGGCATCACTAACAGAGTTCTTGCCACTCTAGGAGGATAAAGGTCCTGGCAAATCCTTGAGCCTGGGCTGCACAGACATCCCAGTAAAATAGCACAAACGGTGATCCCCTAGACTCCAGCCCCCAAAGTGTGCTGTGCTACCAGGGACATGTGTCTGAGAACAACAGGGGCATGAACTCCCAAGACTTTAGAGGTAAGACCACCTGCCCAAGCAGAACAGGGGCCCATTCCACCTCCACACTCTCCTTCCCCCTGTGGTGGCACATGGCACTGTGGGGAAGTCTGCTTTCCCATTGAACTTGGGGCACGTACTACTGTGACTGTTTTCTACCCTCCAGCGCTTTGATTGGTACAAAGAGCCATACAGTCCTTGAGGACTCTTGGCCAACCCTCCTGCAACCCCAGGCCACCACTGGGGCCTACCTACCTGCTGGAACTGACGTGAGAACCCCATAGCCCTGTAGCCATTGATGACAGTGGAAGGAGTTAGGGGAATCCATACCTCAGCATCCAGTTGGAACTGAAAAGTCAATGAACTGGTACCCAATGATGCATCTGCAGGAAGCAGATTACCTTTAGTAATCAAAGAGACAGGCAAGATGGCAGAATAGGGTAAGGACATGTTTAAACAGATGGAGAATCAGTAGCCAGGGTAAAGAAGATAGGCCACAATTCCGGGTAATAGGAGAGGACAGGCCAATGGCAGAGAGACACCTGGAGATCTATGGACATGGGGAAGCAGCAGAGACAATGGAGCAGTGGTTGGCACCAGTGATTGAAGCTCCACTGGTGGCCAGTTGGAAGGCAAGTTCACCAGGAACTCAAGAGGAGAACTCAGGCATAGAACTACCCATCCTGCTGATTTGCTTGATCCGACCACAAGCAGAAGCAGAGTGACAGAGCCCAGGCAAGAAGGTACAGGAACAGGGTCGCTTTCATGGCTCAGACATGTACCAGAGCCACATGGAGTATGATTTTGTGTTCTGAGGAAAAGGCTTTGGGGTGGAGGAACAACAGCTGTGCAGTTGCTGAGCCAGGAGGGAATTCACTCTGCACTCAACGCATTGCACTGGTCCCTCAGGGAAATGGTACCAACTTGGCATCCTACAGGTTCTACTCAAGATAAGTCAAGGTGGCCTCCAGGCCCAATAGCCAGGAGGCCCAGAACTCTCATCAGGCGCCATTTTGTGTACTAAGGTAAAGGTTGTGGGGCAGAAGGAACTGTAGTGAGCTGCACAGGCACTCAGCCGGGAGAGAACTCACTTCTGGCTCAGTGCATTGCGCTGGTATCACAGAGAAAATTGCACCAACTTTGCATCTTACAGGTTCCAACCAAAATAGGTCCAGGTGGCTCTCAGACCAACAGCTTCCAGCAAGACTAGCATCCAGTGATGTAGGACAGCTGGTGTCTCCCTAATGCCAGGCATTGCTTGAGCCAGGAGTGGGAGAAAGATTATACAGGATATGGCAAATGGTGCAGCCACAGCACAGGATCACATGGGGTTGAAAGTGGTGAGCCAGGAGTTGGGGCCATGGAGACCATGGTAAAAGCCTAAAACAAGAGTCCAGGACCGATACTTGCTGTAGAGAGTGGCACAAGTGACTGCAAACAAAGAACCAAATACCAAACTCAATTAGTAAACTCCATCTGTAGTTCAGTGGGCTACACAGTTTAGAAACGGGCCCTAAGGAGAGGAATCTTCCATCCAGAATAGCAATGACCAAGAGCAAAAGAGGAGACAGACACAGTGAATATTACTGCTGCTTCCCCTGCAAAGGAGCAAAAGCCTTTGTTGATCTCAGAGTTAACTGAGAAATACATCAAGAAAATGGGGGATAAAGAATTTTACAAACTTGTTATGAAGCTTCTTAATGAGAAGCACATACAGGAGTTGAATGAATTTAAGAATTATAGGTCACACAGGAAATAGCAATACTGAGACAAACTCAAGCCGAATTATTTGAAATGAACACGATGGAGCAAGTTAGAAATTCAGTGGAAAGCCTCAGTGATAGAATGAACAAGGCAGAAGAAAGAATCTCAGATTTGGAAGACGTTTCCTCCAAAATGGGGAAATACTTGAAAAGCTGGAAGAGGAGCTGAGTCAAGCTAAGGAAAGTATTCAAGAATTAGGTGGCACTATTAAATGACTGAATATAAGACATATGGGAGTTCCAGAAGGCACAGAAAGAGAGGCTGCGTTTAAAAGTATATTCAATAAAATAAGGGAAAAATTCCCTAATTTGGAGAAAGAATTGGGAAACAACATTCAGAAGAAGAACAGAATTCCCAGGGGGTTGACAAAAAGCAATCTTTGCCATGACACATGATAATCAAGCTTTCTTCAGTTGAACACAGGGAAAAGATACTTAAATATGCATGTGAAAAAGATAGTAACATTAAAAGGATCCCCAATCAGACTTCCTGCTGACCTCTCAAACTCTACAGGCCAGAAGAGAGTGAAGTGACATATTCCAGATTTTAAAGGGGATAAATTATCAACCCAGAATAACTTATCCAGCAAAGTTTTCCTTTGTCTTTGAAATCAAGTTAAATTCTTCCACAGTAAAGAAAAGCTCAAGGAATTTGCCTCTTTCAGACCTGCCCTACAAATGATGCTTAAAGATATTCTCTTTATAGAGAAAAGGAATAACACCTACCAAAACCAAAGGCAAATGTGAAGAACATCCCAGTAAAATAACAACAGAAGAGTAAATCAAATAATGAACAACCGTTGCTGAAATGACAGGATTGAGTTACCACCCATTCATATTAACTCTGCATGTAAATGGCTTAAACCCAACAATCAAATGTCATAGATTAGTAGACTGGATTAAAAAAACAAAATCCATCTATTTGTTCCCTACAGGAGAAACATCTCACTAAAACAGGCAGAAACAAAGTGAAAGAAAAAGATATTCCAGGTAATGGAAAAAAGAGTTGATGTAGCAATTTTTCTTCATTTTTTAAAAGATTTATTTTCACTGGAAAGGCATATTTACAGAGAGAAGGAGAGACAGAAAGATCTTCCATCTGCTGATTCACTCTCCAAGTGGCCACAATGGTCAGAGCTGCACCAATCTGAAGCCAGGAACCAGGAGCTTCTTCCAGGTCTCCCAATAGGGTACAGGCTCCCCAGGCTTTGGGCCGTCCTCAATTACTTCCTCAGACCACAAGCAGGGAGTTTGATGGGAAGTGGGGCTGCCTGGATGTGAACCAGTGCCATTATGGGATCCCAGTATGTGCAAGGTGAGGATATTAGACACTAGACTACCATGCCAGGTCCTGTTGTAGGCATCCTTATGTTAGATAAGATAAACTTTGACGTGAAAAAATAACCAAACAGATGAGAAAGGACACCACATAGTGATCAGAGATTGTGTTTTCAGCAGGAAGAGATCACCTTACTTGTTTCTTAGCATGTTTTTATTTTCAACTCTAATTTGACTTGGTTTTTCTCTCTTACTTTTCTTTGCTAGTCTGGCTTAGAATTTGTTTTGCTCATCTTCTTAGAAAGTGGGTCTTTCTTGTTGCTATTTGTAGTTTTTTCGTTTTAATTCCGTTATTTTTGCTGTGTGATTATCATTTCATGCTTTTCACTTTTTCTCATTAAGTCCTTGAGATGCATTATTAGATCATTTATTTGAGATGCTTCTGTTTTTTTGTAAGCACCTGATGTTATACGTATCTTAGCACTGTTTTTGCTACATCTCATGGGTTTTGATTTTTTTGTTTTCATTTCTTCAAGTTTTTTTTTCCTTAGTAATTTTCTCAGTGACACATAGGGCATACAGTAGCATTATTTGCTTCAAAAGGTTTTTGATTTTTGTTTCTTCAGTGACACATTGGACATTCAGTATCACGTTATTTAACTCCATGTTGTAAATTTTCTGTTTTTCTTCCTGTTGATTTTGTTTTGTGGCCTTGCATTTAAGGGGATGTATAGTAACTGTGTAATGGAGATTATGATACGTAGATGTGAAGATACAATGCAGTGTGCATCTCTACTTCCAAACCAAAGACGGACTTCCATTGAAATTGTGTTATATATGTATATATGAAACTGACATATATGCATATATATATGCAATAGGATGCTGGACTCTTTGTCATTGCCCATACCTACAATGTTGGGATATGCTTAAATGGTGGAATGATGGACTTATGACTGTTTATGAAGGACTGTACTATTGTAATAATATAAGGGAAATCAGTGGGGCCAAAGGGCTTTTAGGAGAGGGAACATGAAATTTCAGAGTCTGTGGAACTGCATCATAAAATAATCATTTAAAAAATATGAAAAAAGCCAAAGAGACACTGGATTCATCAGATATGCAAGTATCAACAGAGGGGTGAAGGAGAGAATGATGCGTCCGCTGGCGCATGGTAATGTTCTAATAGTGTCAGACGCCAAAGAAAAGGAGGTTGAGGGAATAAATATTTGATTCAAAACTTTCAGGAGAGTGACTATAGGGATAGTCAGAGGTTCAAGAGGTACAGAGAGTTTACTGAAATGAGGCGGACAATGCAGGGTACGAATGAGATTTCACAAAAAGATGTTTGAAAAGGAACCAGACTAAAATCTGGGACATAGAAATCTCAATAAAGTAATGAAAGCCTGAACAACAGACTGGATCAAGCAGAGGAAGAATGCCAAAGGTCTTATTTCAGACAAAATGACTTTAGTAAGACAAAACTGTGATTAAGAACTGATTTAGTAGTGGTATATGAGAACGGCTAAAAAATGTAAAACAATTGCAGCAGTTGCTTCATTATTCTTCCTAATCAGCAGACAGAAAAACATGGTAGAAACCTACAAGGTTGTGCTTTGGTGGAAAAATTACATTTGGCGATAGCCTCATTTGGTAAACTTTTCCATCTTGACATGTTTCTTGTTTGGAGAAAGTAACTGAGGGGGCTGGCATTGTGGTGCAGCATCAAGCCACTGAGTAACCCTAACCCTGCAACACTGTCCTTTTGTGGCAGTGCCAGTGTGCATTCTGGCTGTCCTGGTTCTGTCCAGCTCCCTGTGGATGTGTGTGGGAAAGCAGCGGGAGGTAGCCTGAGTGTGTGGCCCTTGCCGTCCATGTAGAAGGCTGAGAAGGAGTTCTAGGCTCTTGGCTTGGCTTCTGCTTGCTTTTGCCCTGAACATGGTAGTCATATAACCAGCAGATGGAAAATCGTTCAAAGAAATAGAAGTAAAGTCTTTAAAAAATTTATTTACATCTGTATTTGAATCATTTCCTGGAGTTGTACAGTATTTTTGTTTTAGTCTTTGTTAACACTGTTGTGGTTACATGTATTTTCATAAATCAGGCACACATTAAATTGACTTAATAATATCTCAGACTGTTTATAAAAGAATTTAAGGATTACAGCAATCTCAAGGGTTTTTTTTCTATTATTTACTACAAAGTGTATCTCACTGGTTTAGCTGTTCTTTGGCCTTGGAACTTACAGTAAAGATATATTTAAAATAACGAAAAAATATGAAATAGGCTTCTAATTAGATAACCTTTGCTAAATGCTACTGTCAGCAAAATTATAATGATAACTATTGTGTTTATTCAGACAATAAATTATGTAAACCAGTGTTTTATTATAGATAAAATTACAAGATGGAGTCTTTTGGCACACTTAAATGTCCATGAGATATGTTAAGATAGCAATTTTTCTTGGAACTAGGTACAGAAAATTGTTATCTTTCCATTTTGCATAAATGAGTTAAGTAATTAAGGCAAGTTGCATAATGTTAGGATAGTATTATTTTAGGAAAAGTTCAAATTCTTTAATGGGTTAGATTTTACATGACCATTTAATGTGGATATTCTGTTTAATTCATGCTGAAATTCTCTTTCAGATGAGAAAACCTGCAGATGAAAAAATAGAGAAATTTTGGATTGATTTCAACCTTGGAAGTCAGAGTGTGACATTTTATATAAACAATGTGGAGGTAATGATGTTCATTTCCCTGTGAGATCCGAATGCTTCTGGATTGTTCTCTGTATGTGTCATGTGCTTGTGAATTTCACAAATTTATTTTCCTTCTAAAAGTACTCTGTGGGATCCAGTAAGATTGTTCAAGGAAGCAGTGGTCCATTTCTGCGTAACAGGTAAGATGATAATTGTTCATGCCACAACTACTTTTGTTTATGTTTTCTGTGTGCAGTTCTGTCAGTAAAAAGCTGGGTTAGTTCTAAAGAAGATTGTGTGCGTGCCTTGAGATAGAGGCAATGTGCCCAGTACGGTGGGGGGATTATAGATGTGTGGACCACCTTTTGGAGCTTCCCTTCTATTTCATTGGTCTATGTGCCAGTTGTGTGTCTTCAAGTATGGTGTTGTGATGCCTCTGGGTTGGTTTTTATTGTTTAACATTTCTTTAATTGTTTGGGATCTTTTGTGTTTTCATAGGAGTTCCTGGGCTACTGTATTGTTCCAGATCTGAGAAGAATGCCCTTTGCATTTTTATTGGGATCACAAATTGTTTTGGGTGGTGTGAGCATTTTGATGATATTCTGACAAATCCCTAAACATGGGGAGGATTTTTCCATTTTTTGCATGTGTGTTTTCTATTCCTTTCATTAACATTTAAAAATTTTTCATTATAGAGATCTTTTGTATCCTTGGTTAAATATATCCCAAGGTATTTGTTTATTTTATTTATTGTTTGGCAGCTCTTGGGAATGGGGCTGATCTTAAGAGTTCGTTCTCAACCATGGTTGGTGTGTAAGAATGGAATTAGTTTGGTTTGGTGTCCTGACACTTTGCCAAAGTCTCTTGAGTTGCAACAGTCTTAGAATCTTTGGTTCCGCTATATGAAGAACCATGTCACCTGCAAACAGGGATGATTCAGCTTCCTTCTCTCCAATTTGTATCCCTTTGATTTCTTTTTCTTGTCTAGTAGCTCTAGATAGAGTTTCCAGGTTCGTGTGGAATAGCAATGGGGAGCGTGGGCGACCGTGTCTGGTTCTGGATCCTAGTGGGAATGCTTCTACTTTTCTCCATTCAATATAATACTGGCTGTGAGATTTGCCTATGTTGCCTTCATTGTTTATAAGTGTGTTCCTTCTATATACAATATTTTGGGGGAATTTTTCATCATGAAAGTATGTTTTATTTTTCATTCATTTATTTAAAAGTGTTAGAGAGAGAAAGAAAGAGAACTTCCATCTGTTGATTTACTCCCTAACTGGGAACAGAGATTGAGGCTGGGCCAGTCTGAAACCAAGAGCCAGGAGTTTTCTCTATGTGTCCCTTGTGGATGCAGGGGTCCAGAGATTCCTCTGTTTTCCCAAACGCATAACCAGGAAGCTGAATCAGAAGTGGAACAGCCAGAAGCCTCTACAGGATGCTGGTGCTGTAGGCAGGGGCTAAACCCACTACGCCACAGTCCTGTCCCCAAAAGGATGTACTTTACCAAATGCTTTCTCTCTATTCATTTAAATAACCATGTGGCTTTTTATCATTTTGTTGGTGTGATATGTCATTTTCATTGATTTGCATATGTTGAAAACTGTCCCTGCATCTTTGGGATAAATGCTGCTTGGTCTGAATGGATGATTTTTAAAATTTAATTTACGGAGAATCAAGATGGCCGAATAGGGTAAGGACATGTTTAAAGAAACGGAGAACTGTTAGCCAGTGTGGAGTAGAGAGGGCACATTCCAGGACATAGGAGAGAACAGAACAATAGCAGAGGGGTACCTGGAGACTGACAGACACAAGGAAAGCAGCGGACACAATGGTGTGGTGTTGCAGTGACTGATACCCCAATGGCAATCAGCCAGCAGCAGTCTTAACTCCACTGGTAGCTGGAACTCTGCCAGCAACAGGTGGGAAGGGGCATTCACCCAGAGCTCAGGAGATGACCCCAGACAAAGAACTGCCTATCCTGCTGGTCTGTTTCTTTTGACCAGGAGCAGAGACAGAGCAGCAGGTCCCAGATGGGCAGTGTGGGAAAAGGGTAGATTTCCATAGCCCAGTCTGCCACCTAGAGCCAAATCAGGTGCCATTTTGTATAGGGAGGCAAAGGTTATGATAGGACAGCACTGCGCATGTATGGGTTTGGGAGTGAACTCATTTCTGGCTCAGTGAACTGCCTCCTGACACCTTGTCATGGAACATGGTGATTCTAGCTGTGCTCTAGCCATGCCTACGCAGGCATCATTAGCGGTGTGCAGGTGTCACTGGTGGTGTGCAGCCAGCAGCTACCTGTTCTTTCTCCTCACTGTGCCAAGGAGTCTGTTCATTCTACTTTCCACCAAGAATTTCTTTCAAGCAGTCCGCTGGGACCATCATTCTTTCTTTGTTTTGTGGTATCTAGTAGATTCTGCCTCTTTGTCTTGTATCTCCAAGTATTCATGTCAAATAAAAACTGTTGTTAATTTGTTTAACCAGTTCCAGCCAAAATATCGTATATCAAAATGATTGAGATGGTGTGCCCTTTCTGGCCCCAATTAATCCCAGTCTGCTGTCTGAGTTACTCTTGCTGCATCCCCACCTTACTGGTTGCGTTTTGGTCTTCCACTGCGATGGACAGGGTCGATCTAGACCTGTATGCTTCTGTTGGCTTTCTCTCCAGTTTCCTCAGTTTGTGGCTGTGCAGGCTCTCTGCTGCACTTCACTCGCTTCTTTCTTGTGGGCCACCTCTAATGTGCGCTCACTGCAGTTCAGCAAAGAGTTGTCATCTAATTCAGAGGCTGAAGTCTAACAGCAGGCTTCTCTCAACTCTGGCTCCATTCTTTTCTGTAAGAGGAACCTAAGAGTAGGCGTTTGTCTTGGTGGTTAGCAAATCCATGTCCTGCACTGGCATGCTCGGGTGCCCAGCCCAACTGGTTCGTGCTGATGCGGAGCCTGGAGCACAGTGGTGGTAGTTCGGGTGCTGGTTCCTGGCTTCTGCCCTTGGCCTCAAGCCAGGGCTGTGATGAGTTTTTGGAGAGAGAAACAATGATTGGGAGCAATGTTTCTGTGTCTCTCTGTGACACTGTCTCTTAAATAATTTTCTTAAAAGAAAAGAGTGTGTTGAAATGGAGGTGAATTATTACTGTTTGGATATTGGGAAAGCTGAATTTCAATGTGAATTTTAGCAGCAACTAAGATTTCAAAGAGATATTGAATGGATATTGTGTTTAGTGGATTCGAAAGTAAAATGCTTGTTGCAGATGATCCCTCTATAAAAACAAAGTGCTCCTTAAAAAGTTGATTGGCTTGCAGAAAGCAGAACCTGCCTCCATTTCCTTGTTGCTGCACTATGCTGGTTCATGGTTTTCCAAGGTCAGCCCCACAAACGTGTATGACAAGTGTGTGCATAAATATACATGCATATTTAGTAAAGCAGTTTCAGAAACCTGTTATAATATGATTTATTTTCATCTTATTATCATGGAAAGATCTGGTTTACAAATACCCCCTGAGGTCATTTAAAACGATGACATTTGAAAATAAAACCTGTCTCTGTGTTGACACACATTATTGCCCCTTTTCATTGCCAGAAACGGAGATGATGAAGATACTCCTCATCTGCCTGCAGCAGCCTATTGTCATCAGCAGGGAAGAGGTGATGAAGGTAGAAATCCACTTTCACGTACAGCTTGCCATCGCACAGGCAGCCACTCGAGCACTGGGACAGGACAAACAGGACCAGGATTAATTCTCGCTGATGATTCGAAACTCTTTTCCCAGCTCTTTCATTTCCTCATTGGCATTGGAGGATGTGAACGTTGGCTGAAAAAGCCATGGTCTCCTGAGTGTCCCTTGAAGAGTCAAGTGTCCTAATTCCATTTCTCCCTTTTTGTGTGTCAGTGTCTCCATGGTGTGGAACACTGACCCTCTCTGTGTGCCTCCAAATAATCTACTCCATTTACTGTGCACCATGGGAAACTTGAGGATGACATCACCTCCTGACCATTTCTTCCTGGGGTCCCAAGGACATTCCTGGTGGGCTTCTGGCACTGTTCTCTCTCTCTCTCTCTCTCTCTCTCTCTCTCTCCCTCCCTCCCTCCCTCCCTCCCTCCCTCCCTCCCTAACTCCCTCTCCCTCTCCCTCTCCCTCTCCCTCTCCCTCTCCCTCTCTCATCCTCTCCCCCCGTTTCTCTCTCACCTTCCTGTTCACAGAGTGAATTGGGAAGATTCTGATCTCTTACACTTGCAAATGTCTGGTCCCCCCTCACTGGACTTGGAGGAGGGCAGAATTGGAACCAGTTCAGTGAACCAGCTCGCTGAAAACCCTTTAAGACACTAACCTCTTCTCCAGGAGCACAGAGCTGTATCCCAAGCTATGCATTTTCCTGGATGCTTTTTCAAAGGCTGCTACTCTAAAACTTGTTACTTATTTGTATTTATTTGAAGGAGAGCAAAAGAGACCTTCACTCACTGCAATACCCAAAGTTGGGCTGTCCTGAAGCTTGTTGTCTGGAAGTCGATTCAGGTCCCATGCATGGGTGGCAAGGGCCTACATAGTTGAGCTGTGTGACTGCTCTCCTAGAGAGTGCATTGGCAGGATGCTGGATTGGAAATGGAGCACCAGGGCAGGCTTCTGCCTTTAAAGTCGCATGGCTTCTGGCTTATGTTTCAGGTGTTGCCTGATCAGATGCAAACTTTCTGGGAACTTTCTACTAACTTTGAGAAGGAAGTCACCATGGCTATGATTCCTAATAGCCATGAGAGAGAGACAGGTCTTTTTGGAAAATGGCAAAATTCTGGCTCTGAAAAGTGATGACAAAAATCAAACTTGGAAGAAGTCCCAGAAAACCTAGCATCATGTGAGATTGTTTGAATATGAGTGTATCACTGGAGAAGGAAGAGTTGGTCAGAGCCTGGAATTACTATTCAGTTCAGAGTTGCTTGTCCCTCAGAAGTGGCAAAGCAGTGCAGATGCTGGGGTGGCAGGGAGCAGGAGATGGGAGCATTGGTCAGTCTTGTCTTCCCTTGAGGCCAGTGCAGCAATAGACTAGACCAGATACATTTTTTAAAAGCTTATTTATTTATTTATTTTAAAAGATTTTATTATTATTGGAAAGCCAGATATACAGAGAGGAGGAGAGACAGAGAGGAAGATCTTCCATCCGATGTTTCACTCCCCAAGTGAGCCGCAACGGGCCGGTGAGTGCCAATCTGATGCCGGGACCAGGAACCTCTTCCGGGTCTCCCACGCGGGTGCAGGGTCCCAAAGCTTTTGGGCCGTCCTCTCCTGCTTTCCCAGGCCATAAGCAGGGAGCTGGATGGGAAGTGGAGCTGCCGGGATTAGAACCGGCGCCCATATGGGATCCTGGGGCTTTCAAGGCGAGGACTTTAACCTCTAGGCCACACCGCTGGGCCCAAAAGCTTATTTATTTTTAAATTCAATGGCAGATTTTACGCAGATAGAGAAATATCTTCCATCTGCTGGTCCATTCTCCAGATGGCCATGATGGCTGTAGCTGAGCCCTTCAGCAGCCAGGAGCTTCTTCCAGGTCTCTCATGTGGTTGCAGGCTCCCAAAGACTTGGGCCATCCTCTGCTGCTTTTCCAGGCCACAAGCAGGGAACTGGATGGGAAATGGAGCAGCCAGGACACGAATTGGCATCATTTGCGATGCTGGGCCTGCAAAATGGATGATTAGCCAATTAAGCTATCGTGTTGGCCCCTATGTGACTTTTAAAAAATATGTTTATTCCTTTTGGAAGACAGAATTATGGAAAGGGTGAGATAGAGATCGTCCATCTGCTGGTTTGCTTCACCATTGGCCGCAAGGGAATGATGGACCAGACTAAAGCCAGGACCTTCATGTGGGTCTCCCTTGTGGGTAGCCAGGACTCAAGCACTGGGGCTATCTCCCACTGCTTTCCCCAGGCCATTAGCAGGGAACTGATTCGGCAGTGGAGCAGTCAGGACAGGAACCAGCACCCACGTGGGATGCCAGTAGTGTAGTCTGAGGCTTACTCACTGTGCCACAAAGCTGGCCCTGTTTTTTTCTTAATGTGTACAGAACAGACAGAAGAATCCACCAACCTGGTGCAAGTCATGAGCCCGGAAGATGGCCAGTGCCTAACAGTTCTCATCAGTGATCATTCCCAGCTTCCTGTGAGTATGGGGGCCCTGGGAGCCAGGCTGGGACCCGGGTCTACTTGGACATTGGCAGGAGGAAGTTCTGCAAACAGTATTTTTCTGTCCAAACTAGAAATGCTTTGAGCCTGCCTTTCTTTAGATAACTTCACCAGCTTTGTTGACACCCCTCCCCCTTTCCTTCAGTGCAGTTTCCCGACTAAGGCGTGGCGTGACTGTCCTCTGCCTCGGTGCCCAGTTTGGGATCAGGATACTGATGCTTGGGAACTCATGTAGGGAAAGAAGGGATACGATGACAGGCTTTTCTTTTGAACACGTACGATCTCACATAAATGGGCATCTTCGAAGTCCTCCGGAATCTGTACACTTCAGCAGCAACGATCCGGTGGGAGACTCTCCCTTGGTCTTTGTGACACTCCATGATTGCCGTGGATGGCAGAAAATTCTTTGTTGAGAGTGGTTAGGAATGTTTTGAAGTATCCTACAGACGTTTGGAGCCACTGGTTTCATTTTCAGTAAACGATTTCTTTGCAAGGCAGAGTTGCAGAGAGGCGGGAAGAAGATCATTTCAGCTGTTGGTTCACTCTCCAGATGGCTGTGATGGCTCTGGGCCAGGCCGAAGCCAGGAGCCCTGAATGCCACCTGTGGGTGGCAGGGACCCAGGCACTGGGCCAGGCCGACACCAGGAGCCCCGAATGCCTCCTGTGGGCAGCAGGGACCCAGGCTCTCTGGCCGTCTTCTAGTATTTCTCCAGGAGCATCAGTATGGAGCTGAATCAGAAATGGAGCAGCTAGGACTGAACTGAACTGGTGCTCATCTGGGGTCTTGGCATTGCAGGTGGTAGCTTAACATGCTATGGCACTGAGCTGCCTGAAGTAAATCCATTTATTAGTAAATCCAAAGCCTAGTGTTTAATTAATCGGTGCGTGTGTTTTTAAAGAGATGTATTTGTTTTTATTGGAAAATCAAATTTTACATAGAGAAGGAGAGACAGGGAAAGATCTTCCACTGCTGGTTCATTCCCCAAGTGCCAGAACTGGGCCAATCCAGAAGCTTCTTTTGTGTGTCCCATGTGAAAGCAGGGTCCCAAGGCTTCGGGCTGTCCTCTCCTGGTTTTCCCAGACCACAAGCAGGGAGCTGGAGGGGAAGTGAAATAACTGGGCTACAAACTGGTGCTCATGTGGGGTCCCGGTATATGCGAAGTGAGGGCTTTAGCCACTAGGCCACTGCGCCAGGCCCATAAGTGTGGTTTGCTGATAAGCTAGACAGCAGCTGCAAAAGAGTTTAAAACACAGAGGTTTCAAAGGTATCATCAGAATTTTGTTTTTTTGACAGCAAACCGAAACAGCTAAACATTTACCTGAAAAGCTGAAGCCAGATGTGATAAAGAAAGGTGAGACTGTTTCTTTCATGTATAAATTTATCATATATTAAAAATACATACCATAAATATACATGATATGTAGACATAGATATATCATAGATAAGACTTGAGTCTCTTTGGTTGTAAGTACTACTTAGAGATTTAGCATTATTTTTCATTTTGGTCACTAGAAGTCACGTTAGCGCATGCGTATTCTTCAGACTTACTGGAATCACCTGTGAAAATTGAGAGTCCTGAGCTGAGTGGCCAGGCCAGGTGAGTGACTCTCCCAGCTCCTATCCCACGCTGCGCACTGGGAGTGTGGGAGTGTAGGCTCTCGGCCGGAGCTGTCTCCCACTGCTACCTTTGGCGACCCCCTGCTCAGGAGACAGCGCTGTGCGGAATTAAAAGAATTATTTTGTTGTTGTTGTTTTTAAACTTTAAGATTATTTCTTTGCAAGGCAGAGTGACAGGAGAGGGGGTGGGGAGAGAGATCTTCCCGCCCCACCCCCGTCTTTTTTTTAAAGGTTTGTTTTTATTGGAAGGCAGACTTACAGGGAGAAAGAGAGACACAGAGGAAGATGTTCCACACACTGGCTCACTTTCCAAGTGGCTGCAACAGCTGGAGCTGAGCCCATTTGAAGCCAGGAGCTTCTGCTGGCTCTCCAACATGGGTGCAGGGTCCCAAGGCTTTGGGCCATCCTCTACTGCTTTCTCAGGCCACAAGCAGGGAGCCTAATAGGAAGGGAAGCTGCTGCCGGGATAAGAACTGACACCCATATAGGATTTAGCCACTGAACCATAACTCTGGGCTTAAGACAGAGATTTTTCATGCACTGGTTTACTGCGTGAACAGACACAAGTGTTAGGTCTGGGCCAGGCTGGCCCAGAAGGAGCTGGGAAAACCATCCAGGTCTCCCACAGGAGCTCAAGTACTTGGGCCATCTTCCGCTGCTTTCCCAGGCGTGTAAGCAGGGACCTGGATCAGATTAAAAGGAGCTGGATCAGATTAAAAGTAGGGCAATTAGCCAACCGGAGCTTCTGCAGGGGATGGAAGAACTCCAAACACTACTGGGCAGAAACCAACGTCATCGGAAAGACAACCAGAAGCCCTGAGCGGTTCGCAGAAACAGAACAATAAATGTCCTTCGGGACCAGGGAGGAGAGCTTTCTCTGGTCCGAGCCTGGCTCCACCTCTGGACCCCCACACTCCCTCGCAATGACCATCAGGATCGCTTCGAAAACTCCTTACAGCAAACAAACAATCATACAAACTAAAAAAAAAAACTAAATAAATAAACAAACAACAGAAAGTAGAGCTTGAAATCTGACAGGAAAGAGCTGGCGTAGATTGGCTCATGCCTCACTGGGTGGGACACAAAGATTAGTTACTCCTCACCATGGTGTTGGGGATTTTCCTGCACACCCCCCCAAAAATGTTGTGCACCTTAAATGTCGACAAATATCTTGTTAGAGTTACAAGCCAGTCTAGATTATCCTAAAATCTGCCAAGATCAGCAAAATTATACTTCAACACAACAAATGGCTAAATACTAAAATGAAATAGACACGAGACAGCTGAATGGTACCTTATAGCCATTTTAAGGTATATAGCAGCCGGTCCTGTATATAAACTAAAATTGAAATGTCAATGAGCTAATCATAGTTTGTGGTTAGGGCTTGCTTTTTTTTTTTTTTAACATACTGGTTACTCAAAACCATGTCAATTCCATAATATTGCAAATTGCTATTGATGTTATATTGGGACTCTTAATTGACTGTCATGATATTCTACCAGCTCTAACTTCAGACCACAAATGGTCTCCCCAAGAAACTGTTCAACCCATCTGGATAATAAGTAGCTGGACTCTAAGCTTGGTATATGTTTGCTAGGAAAGAATCTTGACTGAATTTGAACTGTAATACTGCATCAGGTGGAGGAATCCACTGGGGGCAGGGGAGGGGAGGGATGGGGGGATTCCCAGAGCCTATGAAACTGTCACATAATGCAAAATAATTAATAAAAAATATTTAAAAAGTAGGGCAATTAGGACTTGAAGCAGCACTACAGTGTGGGATTCTGGCATCACAAATCATGGCTTAGACCTCTGCCACAGCGTCCCTGGAGAACACCTGGGGGAAGTGTGGGCTGTTACCCTGCTCCTCGGGCCCCTTCCCCACGCCTCCAGGGTTATCTCAGGCAGTGTACTTTTTTTTTTTTTTTTGTCAGCAAAACACTGGATTTAAGACCAAAGGACACAGATCAATATACAAACATCAGTTTCCTTTCTGAATGCTGCTAACAATTAGAATAATTAACAAGCAATACCATTTGCAGTCAAGTTAATGACAGATTAATTTCAGAGCTCCATAAGATCACATGCATACATTGGGATCTCTGATGTTGCTGAGGGTCCTTAAGTATAAACAGAGATAGGGCCCAGCGGCGTGGCCTAGCGGCTAAAGTCCTCGCCTTGAAAGCCCCAGGATCCCATATGGGCGCCGGTTCTAATCCCGGCAGCTCCACTTCCCATCCAGCTCCCTGCTTGTGGCCTGGGAAAGCAGTTGAGGACGGCCCAATGCATTGGGACACTGCACCCGTGTGGTAGACCCGGAAGAGGTTCCTGGTTCCCGGCATCGGATCGGCACTCACCGGCCCGTTGCGGCTCACTTGGGGAGTAAAACATCGGATGGAAGATCTTCCTCTCTGTCTCTCCTCCTCTCTGTATATCTGGCTGTAATAAAATGAATAAATCTTTTAAAAAAAAAGTATAAACAGAGATAGATGAGCTCTTGCCATGGAAGACTCAGGAGGAAGATTCCAGGACCTCCGAAATTGACCAATAGATTCAAAAATATAACCCCTGATTCAAATCATTGAAGGTGGGCCCAACGCAATAGCGTAATGGTTAAAGTCCTCACCTTGCACGCTCCGGGATCCCATATGGGTGCTGGTTCTAATCCCGGCAGCCCAGCTTCGCATGCAGCTTCCTGCTTGTGGCCTGGGAAAGCAGTGGAGGACAGCCCAGATAAGTATATTGCAACTTTACTGATATCATTAGTTACTGAGGAAATCTAGGTTAAAACTGTAATGAGAGGCACTACGCACCCACTAGACTGGCTGAAATTAGATTGTGCCAAGCACTGGTAAAACTGTAGAGCAGTTTAGATACTTCTAGCAGTTTCTTAATATGTTAGATTTTTAGCAACCCTTTGACTCGTTGAGCTGTTCTCATCCTAGGTGTTTTCCCAAGAGAAATATCAGTGTGTCCTTACAAAGGCATGAATGTTTATGGCAACTTTATTTGTAATAGCTCCGAACTGGAACAAACCTAAATGTCTGTCAGTCGATGACATACTGACGCACTCTGACATATCCACACATTGGAATGCCACATAGCAATGGAAAGGAATGGGCCCACCATTGAGGCATAGCTGGGCATGGTGCCACCTGTGATGATGCCACCATCCAACATGGTACATGTTAGTCCTGGCTGCTCCACTACCGATCCAGATCCCTGTTGGTGGCCTTGGGAGAGTAGGTACAGGATGGCCCATGTGTTTGGGTCCCTGCTTCATATGGGAGACCCTGATGAAGCTCCTGACTTCTGCCTGTGGTCGGGTCTAGTCTCCCTGTTGCAGCTAGCTGGGCTGTGAAGTAGTGGATGAACATCAGTTCATATCCTCTCTCTCCATCTCTCTCCCTCTCCCTCTTCCCTTCCCTTCTCTGCCCAGCTTTCCTTGTCTCCCCCCCATTGCCTGTCCCCCTCTCTCTCCCCCCTCCCCCCTCTCTCTTCTGTCTTCTCTCTCTCTCTCTACTTCCACCTTTCAAATAAATAAATTTTTGAGGCAAAAGTAATGAATTTGGATATATGTATCTTTAATTCATCTCAGAGTAATTATGCTTAGTAAAAGAAGCTGGGCCACAAGAGTACATAAAATGATTCTATTGTATGAAACGCTAGAAAATGCAGACATAAGTTAGGTCAGTGGCTGCCTAGAAATGGTGGTGTATTTACCACAGCTGCCTGGTTTCCCATTACTCCACCCACCCTTCTCTTCCCTCTGAACGTGACAGACAAGGGACTCACAGGATGTGTGGTTTCTATTCTCTGTTCTTACCTGCCAGAGAATCTGCAGCCATAGACTGCATGATAGCAAGTTTGTAGAATGGGGCACTACCGGGCACCAGGTTTGTGACTGGGCAAAGGACACAGGAGGGAAACACAAGTTGGGGGCAGTGAGAGAGGGGAAGGTAGAGGGTGCTGGTTGTACCTGTCCCATTCACCAGGCACATTTTACTTCAGGCGCGATTCTGCTTTCAACAGTGACAGAAAACAAACAAGGAGAAGGATGCTGGTAATGTAGTAACTTTTATCCTTTTAAGGCAATGTGCCCTACACTTCAGTTGCTTGCCCATCACTGTCAGTGTGCTGTGGCTCTCTTTGTTATCTATGCCTTTTTCTTAATGAAAATTATCTTAAATTTATTCAAGCATTTTAAAAATAAATATCTTATTTCATTTTTAACTGGAAATGAACATTACTCATTACAAGTAGCAGTAAGCCTCCAAATAAAGTAAAAAATAATTCCTGCATGCTGTTACTTGATCTGTTCATTGCATGAAATGGGCTTAATGATTGGCAAACTATGAAAGGGTCAATCTACCATACTCAGGTCTGTCCAGTTAGATGGACAGGTGGGTCAGCCCCATTGATAGTCTTAGAAGGAATTATCATTTCATGTTCTCATTTGATGGCAGATAGATCGTGGAAAATGGAAAAAGTCCTTTATTCAGTCTTATGTGACTAGAGCAAGTTCTTACGCCGTCAAGAATTCGCTCACCTTGGATGACAGCTGATGGGCAGGCATAGTGGTCCCTTCTTTCTCATGAGAAATGGAAGCCTGAATCCAGAGATTCTACGAAACCCCTAAATGCTGTTTTCTCCTGATCATGAAAGCCACATTCAAGTGGAACTTACACAGTAGACATGATGAGAGGCGAACAGTAATAGCTGGCAGTAACATCAAGTGATGAAAGTTTTGTGAATGTGGTATCTTTCTCTCAGAATACCTTACTATTCTGATGTCGTTCTCATGATGGGACACAACACAGTGTGACGTCTCTGTTATTCTGCTTTTCAAATACATCTTTCAGGAAAGAAAAAAAATCATGCAATAAGACTTTCCCAGTTTCTTTGTTCCTCTATCAAAAAATGCTGAAAGTTGTTTGCAAAAGCATGCGTATTTAGAACAACAGTTCATAAATTTGGCTACACACCAGGATCACAAGAGGGGGCTTGAAGAGAAATTCATTACTCAGACACTGTTGCAGAAAGGAAGTTGGGCAGCCTCAATCTGCTGTTCCAGCCCATCAAATGACCATGAAAAGCTGGGCTTAAAGTCAGGAGCCAAGAATTCAATCCCAGGCTGTGTCTTGGGGACAGAGACACACTACTTCAGTCCTCACCACTGCCTGCCAGGCTAGAGCTGGAATCTGATGGGGCATGTGGGCATGTCAACTGTTGTCTTAACCACTAGATCAAATCTCTACTCTTCAATCATTTTTTAAAAAACTTATTTGATTTTATTTTAATTGGAAAGGCAGGTATACAAAGAGGAGAAACAGAGAGAAAGATCGGCTGTGCACTGGGTCACTCCCCAAGTAGCCACAACAGCTGGAGCTGAGCCTATCTGAAGATAGGAGCCAGGAGCCTCTGCTGGGTCTTCCATATGGGTGCCGGGTCCCAAGGCTTTGGGTCATCCTCTGCTGCTTTCCCAGACAACAGGCAGGAGCTGGATGGGAAGTGGAGCAGCTGGGACATGAACTGGCACCTATATGTGATCATGGTAGATGCAGGGCAAGGATTGAGCCACTAGGCTATCACGCTGGGCCCTTCTTTTCAATTCTTTAAGCAGATCCTTCTGCTCAGGAAACGCCTAAGGGTTAGTGTTGAGGCATAAAAATGTAGGCTGCTGCCTGCAGCACCAGCATCCCACATTGGACCCTGAATGCTCCACTTCCAGTCCTGCTGCCTGCTGGGCTGTGTGGGAAAGCAACAGAGAACACTCAAGTGCTTAGACTCAGTTCCCAGCTTCTGCCTGGTCCAGCTCTGACTATTGCAGCCACTGTAAAGTGAACTAGCCCATGGAAGATTCCTGTCTCTCCCTCTGTCTCTCTATAACTCTGCCATTCAAATAAATAAATAAAATGTTTAGTATTTTAAAGTTGGCAACTCTTACATCTTAGTTGCAAATGCCTAATTAGAATTTGGTCATCCTTGAGACCGCATCTTGGTTGATAACTGACTCATGAGAAATTATTTTTCTCCTCGCCATTTCTTCTGAATCACTTTTGCATAAGAGCCCAGTCTTCAATAGTCACTTCTCTTCTGTGTAACTTTGTAGTAATAGATTGCTCATACATAAATGATGCCGACACCCCTTCGATGGTTTCATTGGTCATTTCATTTGTGTTTGTAATAGGTTAATTACAGGAAACATCTCTTTTCTGAGAGCAATGAGGCTTCCAGTAGCAGTGCCAGTGAGCAGTCTTGGACTGGTGACCAGAAGAAGAAAATGCTAATACCATATCGTAGTAGAAGAAGGAAGACGAAAGTCCGAAAATGTGGCAGCGGTAAGTTTGGCGTTTGGCTTCTGAGGCATCTCTGAAATCAACCAGCAGGGATTAACTTCTCAGTGTGCTAAATTAAAAGGATGCCCGAGAACTGGGCAACCAGTGCACCCTCCTTCCCCATCTCTGTGTCTCACGGACATTGAGCAGATATGGAACGAACAGTTCTCAGACAGAGAGCTGAGAATGGACCAAGCACTGTTCACTATGAGTTAAAGCTGTTTGCAGTAGGTTCAGGGCGAGACATGTGGCAAGGCTCCGAGGATGGGGGAGTGGGACTGAAGCAAAGTGGGATTTGAAGGGCAGAGAGGATGGGGCAGCAAGCCCGTGACACCAGGAGGACACAGTGAGGGCGTGCTGGTGGTGCTCAGAGACAAAGTCTGGGTGGTGAGGAAAGAGGTGAACAGTGACGGGGTCTGTAGGTGGCAGGTGGGAGGTTGCCATCATTCCTGGCATGGCCCTGCATATCTGGGAGCTGAGTTTCTGTCTCTTCAGGAAATATAGCCATGGTATAATTGGCTTCTTTTTCTTCCAGTTCTGCCACTTTTTTTTCTCAGCAGTGCTAGCGACAATGAGAAAGATCAGGTAAATAAATCCACTTTGTACCACTTTGTCCTGCTTCTGCGTGTTATGGCTATGATGAGCCTATTTCTTGCTAAGGCTTTCAGGAATATGAGAAAAACAAACCAGTGGTCTAATGGTTTGGAAATCACTCCAGCAGCAATGGCAAGGACAACTTAGCATTTCCTATGAATTGATGATTTTCCATAAATACTGCTGGTCAAAGTATGATTGACTTGGAGCAAAGATTAGGGGAAATGTTTCTGTCCTGCTACATAGCATAAGTCTTAATATGCTTCTATTGAACTCCAGAGGCAGAGCTGGCAGTGGTGGTGACGGGTGTACAGGGAAACAGGGAGAAAGAGGCACTTCTACTTCATGTCCCACATGCCTGCAGCCAGGGCTGGGCCAGGCTGAGGCCAGAGCCTGGAACTCTATCCAGGACCTCTGTCTGGGTGGCAGGGAACCAAGCACTTGAGCCAGCATCCTCTGCCTGCTGTGCTGGCACAGCGGGAAGGGGAAGTGGAGGGCCTGGGGGGCTTGCCAGCTCTGTGATGCGGGGTGCAGGCCAAAAGGCAACTTCACCTGCTGACACCCATTTGTTTCACTTGAAAGCAAAGCAGCAGAAAGAGAAGAGACAGAGAAAATGGTAAAACAAAACAAAACAAAACAATTTAGGCTCTGCAAACTTTGCAGCTTCTTTGGCAACACATCATCTCTGCACTTGTAACCCCAAAGCAATCATAATGTGAAAATGTGCTCTGTGTTACAATAAAACTTTACTTACAAGAGTCAGCAGTGGGTTGGACCGAGCCCCGGTTTAGAACACAGGTTGTCAAACTTCAGCGAACGTCAGAATGAGCAGGATGGCTTGTTAAACAGGGATTGCTGGGGCCAGTGGAGTGGCATATCAGGCTACGCCATTTGGCACTGGCATCTCAAATGGGCACTGATTCACATCCCAGCTGCTCCACTTCAAATCCAGCTCTCTGCTGTTGTACCTGGGAAAACAACAGAGCAGGACCCAGGTCCTTGGTTCCCTGCACCCATGTGGGAGATACGGAAGATGCTCTTGACTCCCAGATTGAGACAGGTGCAGCTCCAGCCATGGCAGCCAGCTGGGGGATAAATCAGAAAACATAAGAGTTCTCTGTCTTCGCCTCTCTCACTCTGTAACTCTGAATTTCAAATAAATAAATTGAAAATAAATCATAGTTTTTAAAAGATTGTGAGTTTGCATTTCTATCAAGTTATAAGGTGTTGCATCGTCATACTTTGAGAACTGCTGGTTAACAGTGATCAACTGAAACTGAAACACCGATTTTTAAATGCTTAAGCATCCAATAATTCCACTTCTTCAGTGTCTTAGAGGATTTGTTTTTTTATGATGTTTTAAATGTGTCTGGATTGGCTGAACTTCTCACACCACCACAGGACACGTCCAGGCAGAGGAAGGCCACACGCCCAGAGATCGCTGAACCAGAGTTGCCGGGAGTCCTGCCACCTTAATTCCTGAAGATTTCTCCCAGAAACCAGGTTCGTGACTTCCTGTTGACATATTTTCCTGTAAAGACACTCTGTGGTAAATAAAGCAATTTTCTTTTGCTATCTATTGAGGAATGTGTGAAGATGTGATTATCTCCACAAAAACGTTGTGGAGGTTTTGTGTTTTAATATACTTTCTGAAATTCTGGAACATCCCTCCCCCACCGTGTTAATGCGGTGTTGATACAGTGTAGATTCGTGTTTAACAATCTACTAATGCTTCCCTTCTCTTTCTCCCTTGCTCCCTTCCTTTCTTCATTCTCCAGATAACATCTTTTCAGTTTACATTGTGAGCAAAGGCTCAATGGTCCACTAAACAAGGAACTCAAATGGAAACATGAGTTCAGTGGGAATTCAGGCAAGGGTTAGGAACAACAATCAAAAAAAGTTACCCATTTCACTTATATATATAATAAAATTTTAAAATATCCACAGATTATTAAAGTAGTAGTAATATGTCATCCTTGACCATTGATTTGATAGACATATAAAATGGAATTTGATGTGCCTTGCATGATGGCTTAGCTGGATAGATCCTCGCCTTGTAATCCCCAGAATCCCGTAATGGGCTGGTTCATGTCCCAGCTGTCCCTGCTTTCCTTCTAGCTCCCTGCCTGTGGTCTGGGAGAGCAGTAGAGGATGGCCAAAGGCCTTGGGACCCTGCACCCATGTGGGAGACCTGGGAGGAGCTCCTGGCTCCTGGCTTTAGATTGGCTCAGCTCCAACCATTGCAGCCACTTGGGAAGTAAGCCAGCAGGTGGAAGATCTTTCTCTGTTTCTCCTTCTCTCTATAAATTTAATCTGCCTTTACAAAGAAAGATAAATACATAAAAAAGTATTTGACAAGATTCAAAATAACTTTGTGATGTAAACCCTCAACAAATTAGGTATTTATGGATTGTACTTCAACACAATGAAAACTAATAGCATTGGGTCCACAGCTAACAACATAGTCAGAGGTGAGAAGTTGAAAACTGTTCTTCTAACATCAGGAGCAAGACAGCGTTGTCCTCTCCCCTTTGTAACAGTAGTAGAAGTCCCAGACAGAGCAAGCAGGCAGGGAAGGAAAGCTTCCAAATCAAAAAGAAAGAAGTGAAGTTTCCACTGTTTGGGTGAGATGATCAATATATGGGAAACAGACTCCCCTGACTCTGTGAGAACTAATCACATCAACTCAGTAAAGTTTCAGGGTGGAAAATCAAAGTGCAAAAACCTGTGCTTCTACATGATTTAAAAGTGAACCATCTGAAAAATCAAGAAAACCATCCCATTAAAATAGAAGCGAGGGCCCAGCACAATAGCCTAGTGGCTGAATTCTCGCCCTGTGTGCACTGAGATCTCATATGGGCACCAGTTTGTATACTGGCTGCTCCACTTCCCATCCAGCTCCCTGCTTGTGGCCTGGGAAAGCAGTTGAGGATGGCCCAAAGCCTTGGGACCTTGCACCCGCATGGGAGACCCAGAGAAAGAGGTTCCGGATTCCTGGCTTCAGATCAGCTCAGCTCTAGCCATCGTGACCACTTGTGGAATGAACCAGCAAACTTTCTGAAAGATCTTTCTCTCTGTCTCACCTTCTCTATAAATCTGCCTTTCCAATGAATATAAATATATCTTTTAAAAATCGAATCCCAAAGAATTAAAAGTAGCAATAAATCCAAAGAGAGGAGAGAGCTGGATACCAAAATCATGGGATAGTAATGAAATAAGTTGAATAAGGAGTTAATATTGTTAATGTTGTTAAGATGGCCATGCCTCCCAAAAATTAAAAATAGGACAATATGACAGTCTCCCTTCTGAGTTCCATCCAAGGGAAATGGTATATCAGAAAGATATCTGCATTCCCATTTGATAAAATGTCTGTCAGTTTTCACAGAGTTAAAAAAAATCAATCCTTCAATGTGTGTAGGACCTCAAATCCCCCAGTAACCAAAGCAGTCTTGACAGAGAAGGGCAAAGCTGCTTGGCTTCAGGCTGTATTTGAAAGCTATGGTGATGGAACAGAGGCGCATCAGACCCCTGGAACAGACTGACACCTCAGAAAGCAAAGTATAGCGGCCACCAGGGTGGTGTTGCAAGCTAAGCTTCCGCCTGTGGCACCCACAGACCCTGTGGGTGCCGGTTCTAGTCCTGCCTGCTCCGTTTCTGATCCAGCTCCCTGCTAATGACCTGAGAAGGTGGGGAGGATGGCTCAAGTGCTTGAGTTTCTGTACCCACGTGGGAGATTGGGAAGAAGCTCCTGGCCCCCAACTTTAGACCAGCCCAGCTCTGGCTGTTGCAGTCATTTGGGAAGTAAACTAGTGGATGGGTGATCTCAGTCTCTTCTGTGTAATTTTGACTTCAAGTAAAAGAAAGAAGTCTTAAAAAAAAAAAAAAACATACAGCATGATCCAACTGATTGTTGAAAAATGTTAAGAATATACAATGAGGGGCCCAGCGTGGTGGCCTAGCGACTGGGGTCCTCACCTTGGACGTGTCTGGATCCCATGTATGTGCTGGCTGTGGTTCCAGTGGGCCCACCTCCCATCCAGCACCCTGCTTGTGGCCTGGGGGCACAGCCAAGGATGGCCCAAAGCCTTGGGACCCTGCTCTCATGTGGGAGACCCAGAGGAGCTCCTGGCTCCTGGCTTCAGACTGGCTCAGCTCTGGCCATTGCAGCCACTTGGGAACTGAATCATCGGACAGAGAATCTTCCTCTCTTTCTCTCCTCCTCTCTGTATATCTGACTTTCCAGTAAAAATGAATAAATCTTAAAAAGATATATACAATGGGGGAAAAAGTTTCTTTATGAGATGGTGTTGAGAGAACATGATATTCACATGTATGTTAAAAAATGAAATTGGGGACATGTTACGCTATATGTGGAGACAGACTCAAAATGGACTAAAAATATAAATGTAAGATTAGGACCGGTAGGGCCTGGTGTGGTGGCCGAGTGGCTAAAGTCCTCGCCTTGAATGTGCCGGGATCCCATATGGGTGCCGGTTCTAGTCCCAGCAGCCCCACTTCCCGTCCAGCTCCCTGCTTGTGGCCTGGGAAAGCAGTTGAGGACAGCCCAAAGCCTTGGGACCCTGCACTGTGTGGGAGGCCTAGAGTAAGTTCCTGGTTCCTGGCTATGGATCAGCGCAGCACCGGCCATTGCGGTCACTTGTTGAGTGAATCAATGGATGGAAGATCTTTTCTGTCTCTCCTCCTCTCTGTATATCTGACTTTGTAATAAAAATAAATAAACCTTAAAAAAAGATTAGGACCCATAAAGATTCCAATAAAAAATGTGGAAATAAGTCCTTGATATTCTCTGTTTTTTTTTTCCCCACTGTTCTGGTACTTAGTATTCTTGGTAGTGTTTTGTTTTGCTTTGTTTTGAATATAACACCAAAACCACAGGCAACAGAGTAAAAATGAACAGGTACTACAAGCTGAACAGTCTTCACATAGCAAAGGAAACCATGAACAAAATGAAAAGGCAGCCTACAGAATAGGAAAATATTTTCTTCTTCCTGAAGATGAATTTATTTATTGGAAAGGCAGTATTAGAAAGGAGATTAAGGGCAAGACCTTCCATTTGCTGGTTTATTCCCCACATGGCCACAACAGCTGGGGCTGTGCCGTGCTGATGCGGGAGCCTGGGACTTCCTCCAGGTCTCCTGTATGGACACAGAGGCCAAGCACTCAAGCCATTTGCTGCTGCTTTCCCAGGCATGTTAGCAGGAAACTGTATGGGAAATGGAACAGTAAGGACTTGAACTGTTGCCCATACTGGGTGGTGGCACTGCTTAGCCCTCCCACAGTGGTGATCCTAGGGAAAATATTTTTACATCATATATCTGAGGTATATGATGAGTATAAAAGGATAATATATAAGATATAGTGTTAAAAATACACAACTCATACAACTCAACAGCAAAACAGACAAAAAGTCCAAGTAACCTAATTTACACAAAATGGTCAAAGGATTTGAATAGACAGTTGACTAAGGAAAGCATACAGACAGCTTACAGGAATGTGAAAAGGCACTCAACACCAGGGAATGAAATTAGAAGCACAATGAGCCGTAACTTCACGTCTGCTTGGTGATTAGTGCAGAAGGACGAGCAGAAGTGTTGGATGGGATGGTGTCTGTCGGTGGGATACACATCAGTGCAGCCAACAGAGGGAAAAGTTACAGGAGTTTGTCAAAAAATTAAAAATGGGACAATATGACAGTCTCCCTTGTGAGATTCCATCCAAGGGAAATGGTATATCAGAAAGATGTCTACGTTCCTATGGGCATTGTCACATTCTTAATAGGATGTGAAAAGCAACTACACACCCCTCGCTGAGTGAGCAGGTGGAGAGGGAACAAGTGGTAGGGATATGAGACACAGCGTGGATGTTGGTCTCGGTGTTAATATGACAACTCTCACACAGCACACATGTGTCAAATCATGTCTCACACACACGAGTCAGAGGAAATATGGAGGGGGTCCTTGGGGAGAAAAGAGAAGACTCATGGGGTGACCTTACCCAGATGGATAGCTACCAACATTGTTGAGTTAGTGCATCAAGGTGATTAACTGTTTTGTCTACAGAACTACGAATCTAAGAAACAAACATCTTGAAAATGCAACATTGGGATTTTATTTAGCACTATGTCCAGTTTTAAGGAATCGGGTTTACTATGGAGAGCAGTAGTGTGATGTGACTGCCTCATTGCTGGTGTGTTTGTTCACTGGAACCTCCTCTTCCTCACATGCAGAATATGCAAGTCCCCGGCTGCTGAGTGGGTTCTCTTCCAGGGAGTGCTCAGAGGCTGAAGAAAACGCCTCCAAGGTACCTTTACAAAAATGTCATGTGTTTGAAAAGTGGAGAGTGAGTGAGCTCACAGTGAGAGTGATTCACTCTCCCATATTTCACAATGGCCAGGGCAAAGCCAGGAGCCTAGACCTCCATCCTGGCTTCCCAGTTGGGTAGCAGGAACTGAAGTACTTAACCCATCATCTGCTGCCTCCCAAAATGCATATTCCTGGAAACTGGATCAGAAGTGGAGTGGCAAGAACCCCAACCAGGCACTGTAATATAGCATGTGGGCGTCTCCGGTGGCAGCCTCACCCAAGACCCCACAATCACACTTCTAAGATGCTACTTTGTGGTTGGCTATTCATCTGTTCTTTCTCCAGAATTAATGTATTCACATAACATGAGCTTGTTATGTTTAAGGGACTACTACATTTGTTACACACATATGTATACATACACACATGCATTACCACATATATATGTATATGTGTGTAATTATATAACATTTACATATCAGTTACAAAAGTATGTTCATATATTTCTCAGTCAGCTGTGTTTTATTTGTCTTTAAGGTTGGGAACCGAGAGTCGCTAGTGGACAATGTGAGTGTCAAACATAAGCTGCAGAACCTGGAAGACAGAGGTGAGAGAATACACTGTTTCTCCCAGAATGAAGTGAAATTCATCCAGACTGGTACTCAGATCACAGCAGACACAAACGCTTTGCAGGGCACTGCTGCCAGGCCTCAAGGTGAGCAGGGCGAGTTACCTTGCCAGCTCCAAAGGGTCCGTGAAGTCAAAGGGAGAAACTGGGGCTCTGGCCCGTCGCCAGCCCCACAGGGGCCACAGAAGGGACAGCCTGGGACCTGGCTCCCATCCAGCCCTCTCCTGCCCAGCCACTCCTGGTGACCTGCTGCCAGAGGGGGTTCTCATCCCCACATCTGCAGGTCACTTACAGTTTGTAAGAAATATCCTAGGCAGTTTTTCTTATTTTCTCATAGTTACAGTGGTAGGCAAGTTTCCAGGTGACATCATACAGCCACCTTTATATGATAACATCTAGCTACAATGTTAACATATTAATGTAATGAACGAGTATAACACCTAGGCATTCCTTTGTGTGTGTGTTTAAGATTTGTCTATTTGAAAGGCTTGGTTAGAGGGAGCCATCTTCCATCTGTTATCTTAAATGTCTTTAAAAGTTTTTTAAACTTTTAACTAATAAATAAAATTATATGTGTATATATATATATAATAACAAAAATTACACATATGTGTGAAATACTGTGTGATGTCTCATTCCCCGCAGATAGTTCGAGTTCTAATCTGGGGAGTATCTGGCCTGGTTTCCGCCGATGGCTGTGCTGACTCACACTCCCAACCATAAACCCGAGGTTTCCTTTTCTCCGCCTTCTCACCTGTCCTCGCTGCCTTTTCTCTGTTCGATGCTGGCCATGCTAACTGGATGCAGTGACATGCCGTGGTGTCTGCATTTCCCTGGTTATTAACAGTGTTGAGAGTATTGTCGGTATACCCGTTGGCATTTGAATGTCTTTCTTTGAAAAATGTCTTTTTAGATTTGTTTCCTTTTTAAAAAGATTAACTTACTTAGTTATTTGCTGTGTTGAAAGAGTTACAGGGAGATGGGGAGAGTCAGAGAAAAAGCATCTTTCTATTTTCTGGGTCACTCGTCAAATGACCACACCGGCCAGGACCAGGCCAGGCTGAAGCCAAGAACCTCACCCAGCACTCGCACATGGGAGCAGGGGCCCAAGCATTGGAGCCACTCTTCTGCCTTCCCATGCACAGTAACAGGAAATATTTATCTTACTTTTCTCTTCTTTTGAAAAAAGACTTATTTATTTTTATTAGAAAGTCAGATTTACAGAGAGAAGGAAAGACAGAAGAATCTTCCATCTGGCAGTATACTCCCCAAGTGGCTGTAATGACTGGAGCTGAGCTGATCTGCAGCCAGGAGCCAGGAGCCAGGAGCTTCTTCCAGGTCCCCCGCGCGGGTGCAGGGTCCCAAAGCTTTGGGCCATCCTCGACTGCTTTCCCAGGCCACAAGCAGGGAGCTGGATGGGAAGTGGAGCAGCTGGGACATGAACTGGTGCCCATATAGGATCCTGATGCTTACAAGGAGAGGAGTTAGCCACTAGGCTGCCATGCCAACTAGGCTGCTGTGCCAAGCCCCCATTATTTTTAAGAGTGTAATGGTTCAGTAGCTTCCAACTATTTTTTAATTCAGTTTGCATTGATTTTTTTTTTCAGTGAAAGAGGCTCATTTAAATTTTTGCACACTAATATCTAGTTTTATGAGTTTCATTTGCCCACAGTCTCTTAGTAACCTTGCCAATAAAAAAGACTGGTGAGTTTTCTTTTTTTTTAATTTTAAATTTCCTATTTACTATTGTTTATACAGTCAAAAGGGATGCCCAAGTGGGCCTCTGATTAGGGTGGGAGGGTTCAGGTATGGAGGAGGGTGAGTGGGACATATCTTTTAATGTTTTTTTTCTTCCTGTGTCAGCAGGGGAGGAGGGGGGAAGTAGCATTCCTTGCTGTCAAACTCCATCAGCACCCAGGAATTGCAGACGGTCCTTTGATGATCCAGGGTCAGACGTGGCCTGTCTCGTGCACAAGCCAACACACATGCTAGTGAATGCATCTACCTGGTCAGTGCTACACAGCCCCATCTCTCATGCAAACTGACACATGCTACAGCCTAACCCAGCCCAGCTAAGCCTGCCACAGGCCCAGTCTCCTGTACCTCAGCAGGTGCCATGGCCTAGTTGGGGCAACCTCCAAAAACCTCACCAGGCCTGTCTCCAATCCCGGTTTTTGTGTGTTGCTGGCTTGTGCTGCAGCCTAGCCTGGTCTGTCCTGCATCCCATCTGGCTCTTGAGCACACTCATGGGTGCTACATGTTAGCTCAGCCCGATTCACCCCAGACCTAGCCCACACACATGCCAGTGGGTGCTACCACCTTGCCCAGATTGGTCTTCCAACAGCCCTGCCATTGTCCTCACCAGTGAGAGCTGCAGCCTAGCAGAGGAGTACCCACAGTTTCCCTGCCAGATCCACTCCCAGACACAGATCTTGTACTTGCCAGTGGTTACTACAATTGAGCCTGTTATGGCTTGTGCCCAGTCCCAGCACTTGTCAGTGGTGTGGCAGCTTAGTCCGGCCTGGCCTGGCCCACTCCCAACCCGCATATGAACTGGGGGCTGTTATGTTTCAACCCGGCTGCGCCTGAGCCCCATCTTGACTCTCGTTTGTGCCAGTATATGTCGTGGACTGGCCCAGTCTGGCCTGCCCCTAGCTCTGGCTTTCACACTAACTACTAGGAGTTGCACCGTAGCAGAGGAGTTCTTCAATTCCCATCAGACCTATTTTGTATCCCCAGATCTTAATCTCACATGTGTGGGGGCTGCTGCGGCCCCACTTGATAGAGCTGGCTGCTGGTCCCGGCACTGAATGGTGGGTATTGTAGCCTAGCATGGCCCATCCCACAGCCATTCAGGTTCTTGCAAGTGCCAGTGGATGCTGGAGCATAGCCCAGTCTGCTCTGCCGCCAAACCCAGCCCACATGCATGCCAAAGGATGCTGCAGGCTTGCTCAGCCCAATCCACCCCCAGCTCTGGCTCTTGTCACTCCCCAGTGATAGCTACAGCCCAACAAAGGAGTCCCCAAAGTTCTCCTACCAGAACCTTTCTTAGTCCTGGATCTTGTGCATGCTGGCAGGTGCTTCAACCCAACCTAGTGTGGCCTACCTGCAGTCTCAGCTCTTGTTGGTGGGTGTTGCAGTCTAGCCCAACTAGGTACATTCCACACCCTGCCCTGGCTGAGCTAGTCTGAAGTATCTTCCAGGTCTCCCACGCGGGTGCATGGTCCCAAGGCTTTGAGCCGACCTTGACTGCTTCCCCAGGCCATGAACAGGGAGCTGGATGGGAAGTGGGGTTGCTGGGACATGAACCAGAGAGCCCACATGGAATCCCACCACGTGCAAGGCAAGGACTTTAGCCGCTAGGATACCGTGCAGACCCTAGTTTTGCTCTTGTTGCCCATGCTTTAAAGGGGTCTTATCCAAGGAATCATTGTCTAGCCAAATATTTGTGTTTTTCACCTACATTTTTTTTCCTAATGCTTTCATAGTTCAGGGCTTAGATTTAGGACTTTGGTTTGAGTACATGAAGAGAGGCAGGACTCTCATTCTGCGTTCCTTGTGTTAGCACCATTTATTGGAAAGACCACCATTTCTGTAATGTATGTTCTTGGCACTTTGTCAGCAGTCAGTGGACTACATATATGTGAGTTTATTTCTGAGTTCCCTTTTTGGTTGACTTATGTGTTTGTATGTCAGTACCATACTGATTTAATTACTGTAGCTTTGTAGTGCTGTTTGAAATAGGGTATTGGGATACACCTGCTTGATTTGTGGAGGAGGAAAAAGAGGGGGATGCTTTGTATTTGTTTGGTTATTTTGGGATATTTCAATTTCATATGAATTCTAGAATTGTGTTTTTCTAATTCTGTATAGAATGTCCTTGGTATATTGATAGAGACTTGCTGAATCTAGATTTCTTTGAGTTGTATGGATACTCTAATGACATTGATTCTTCCAATACACATTTGTGTGTGTGTGTGTGTGTGTGTGTGTGTGTGTGTGTGTCTTGGTTATTTCTTCCATCATTGTTTTATAATTTCCATTGTAGAGATCTTTCACATTTTGGGGTGAAGTTACTCCTGGGACTGGCATTGTGGCATAACTGATTAAGTCACTGCCTGTGACTCCAAGATTCTATGTGGGCACCAGTTCAAGTTGCAGCTGCTTTACTTCTGACCCAGCTCCCTGGGAATAGCCTGGGAAGGCAACAGAAGATGGCCCAAGTCCTTGGGACCCTGCACCCATGTGATGTAGAAGAAGTACTTGGCTTCAGCTTGGCCCAGCCTTGGCCTCTGCAGCCATGTGAGAAGTGAGCCTGTGGATGGAAGATTAATCTCTCTGTCTGTCTGTCTGTCTGTCTCTCTTTGTAACTCTACCTTTCAGGTAAATAAATAAATATTTTTAAGATTTATTTATTTTTTATTGGAAAGTCAGATACACATAGAGGAGGAGAGACAGGAAGATCCTCCATCCGATGGTTCACTCCCCAAGTGACCGCAACGGCCAGTGCTGCGCCAATCCGAAGCCAGGAGCCTAGAACCTCCTCCAGGTCTCCCATGTGGGTGCAGGGTCCCAAGACTTTGGGCCATCCTCGACTGCTTTCCCAGGCCACAAGCAGGGAGCTGGATGGGAAGCGGAGCTGCTGGGATTAGAACCAGCGGCCATATGGGATCCTGACGTGGTCAGGGTGAGGACTTTAGCCGCTAGGCCATGCCACCGGGCCCAATAATAAATCTTTAAAAACATGTACTCCTAGGTATTTAAAGTTTTTAGTTATTGTGAATGGGATTGTTTCTTGATTTTTTCCTAAAATCACTGTTGGTATATTAAAACACTATTGTTTTTGCATGTTGATTTTCTAACTTATGAATCAACTGAATGGGTTGATCAAGTAACTTGCCATGGAGTGTTTAGGCTCTTCTGTATGCAAGTCATGTCATCTATAAACACTATTTCTTCCTTTCCAATTTCAATGTTCTTTTTCTGTTTTTCTTCCCTAGTTGCTTTAACTCTTGCAGCATTATTAGAGTGTGGAAAATGGACATCCTGTTTTTCTAAATTTGAAGGGAAATGTTTTTGAGTTTTGTCCGATTCAATGTAGTTTTGGCTGTGTGTGTGTCATATACCATCTTTGTTACAGTTTTGAAGGTTGCTTCTTTACCTAATTTTTTGGTGAGTTTTTATCACAAAGAGACACTGAATTGCAAGAGCTTTTCTGCTCTGTTGAGGTCTCACAGCTTTTGTTGATTTGATTGATGTGATTATTAACTGATGTGTAAATATTGAGCCACACTGGGATAAATTCCACTCGGTTACGAAGTATGATCTTAATGCAGTGTTGGGTGTCTGGTGTCACTGTTGGCTTGAGCAGGCTCATCAACGATCCTGGTGTGCAGTCTCCTGTCGGTGTTGTAGCTTTGTTTGAGTTTGGCATCAGAGTAACTTGGCCCTCATGAAAGGAGTTTGAGAGTTCTGAACTCCTCAGCATTTTGGAATAGTTGGAGGAGTGTTAGAGATAGTGCTGTTTTAACTAGTTTGTAGAATTCTGTTATGAAACCTTCAGGCCCTGGAACTCTGAAATTTCTCACTGTCACTTGTGATGGGTCTCTCTGGATACTCTACATATTGATTTATTTTGCATAGGTTTTGTTTATCCAGGAATTCTTCCATTCCCTCCAGGTTTTCCAATTGATGAGCATGTTGTTCACAACCGTTTCTTAGGATCCTTGTGGATGTGTGGTATCCGTGGTAGCGGTGCCTTTCTCATCTCCAGTTGCTTTTCTCCTACAGCTTGTTTTTGCTTTTCTCACCCCTGCATCATTAGTTTAACCTCTTTCCAGTTATTTTGTGCGTTTACTGTGATAAACTTCCTGCTTCCAAGGAATTTTTGTTTACTTCTCAATTTATTGGATGGCCCATTGGTCGCGCAGGTGCATGCTGTCCCATTTCTCAGTTTTCCATGTTTCTTGATGTTGATTTCTAGTGTTATTCCTCTGTCATCTGAGAAGATACATGGTATGATTTCAGTTTCTCAAAATGTGCTGAGACTCTGTGGCCTGTCCCAGCCTAGAAAACATTCGTCCCCCTACGTGTGCTGAAGGAAAACGGTGTCTTCCACCTGCCAGATGAAAAGCTCTCTGAGTGGCTAGAAGGTCAGTTTGCTTTAAACCTTGTATCAATGCCTAGGGATCTGTGCAGGGCATTGAGTCTTTTTTTATTTTTAATTTTATTTGATTTTTAAAATGATTTGGTCTACCTGTATGTTTCAACTGGGAAATTGAACCCATTACATTCAAGGTTAATGCTGGTAGACAAAAACAAATCCCTGCTGTTTCGGTGGCTGATTTAAATGTTCTTTTCTGCTTCTCCTGTCCTTCACCCTTGCACTCTGGGAGCTTTCTGTGTGCGAAGCCTGGGCTCTCTCCCACTTTTGTTTGGTGCATCTGTTCTGTTAGGGAATTTGGTACCAGCCTGTGTTTTCATGGTGGTTATATTTTTATTTTTAAAGATTTATTTTTTATTGGAAAGGCAGATTTACAGGGAGGATGAGAGACAGAGAGAACAATCTTTCACCCTCTGGTCATTCCCAAAGTAGCTGCAATGGGTGGAGCTGAGCCAATCTGAAGCCAGGAGCCAGGGGCTTTTCTGAGTCTCCCACGTGGGTGCAGGGTACCAAGGCTTTGCACTGTCCTCGACTGCTTTCCCAGGCCACTAAGCAGGGAGCTGGATGGGAAGTGGAGCTACCGGGATTAGAACCAGCGCCCCTGTGGGATCATGGCGTATGCAAAGTGAGGATTTAGCCTCTGAGCCTTTCAGCGTAGGCCTCCCTGTAGAGTTTGGTAGTAGGACTGGTCCCAGGGTCGTTGAGGCCTCTTGGTGTGTCTTTGGAAAAAATATTTTTTTTTCTCTTTCACTTCTGAGACAAATTAGAGCCCCTTTCTCAAAGATCTCATTTCTTGGGCTGTACATTTTTTGTGAGAAAAGTAGGTAAGCTCATGGTCTCTTTCAGAAAAGTATTAGCAATGACTGTGTCTCCCCTGGGTGTATTTTGGGGATGGCTGTGCAGGTGCGATGGAACACTGCGCTTTCATGTCCTTGAGCCAGCTCCTGCCTTGGCTCTGTCTCGGGGAATAAGGAAGCTACACTTTTCCCCAAAGGATAAACTTAGGGAATTTTCTTCAGAAAAACAAAACCGCAGCCTTTGAGGCATTTCAAGTGTTTTACAGATTCCTAACATTGCCCTCAGTCAAAATTCATCGTGTGCTTAAGTGTTTAAAGTTTGCATGCTGTATTCTGAGGACTGCAAGAAAATAGGGTAATTTTATAAGTTAAAATAGTCATAGATTTATTTACTTTTTTACATGAGAGACAGGTTTACAGAGAGAGAAGGAGGAGCAGAGAAAAATCTTCCATCTGCTGTTCATTTCCTAAATGGCTGCAATTTCCAGAGTTGAAGCGATCTGCAGCCAAGAGCCAGGAGCTTCTTTTGGGTCTCCCCCATGGGTTAGGGTCCCAAGAACTTGGGCCATCCTCCTCTGCTTCCTTAGGCCTCAGGCAGGACATTGGACCAGAAGTGGAGCACCTGGGGCTTGAACCAGTGCCCATATGGAATGCTGGCACTACAAGCATAGGGCTAGCTTGCTAAGCCACTGTGCTGGGCTCCTGCATCTGTGTGGCTGGAGAGGCCTCTAGAACCGTGCAGGAGGCAGGCGGCTAGCTCCTCGTTCAGCAGGGCTCTGAGTGCCTGGTCCAGAGCCTGTAGGTAGAGGCCTTCACTGACTGTATGCTGAGTAAGGAATAAGAAAAGCAGGGAACCCTAGCAATGGATGAAGACCTTTGGGCTGATTCAAAACGCAGGCCAGCATCTAGACAGAATCACACAGAAATGCCGTCGGTCGACTTGTAAAGGTTTAGATGTGCTCGTTCCAAAGATATTTCAGGCTGGGCTGGTCAGTGACAGATACCATCTCTAGTTGCTCATGGGGTCAGTACTTCACAGACAAGAGTAGCGCGAAGGAAGGAATGAACGATGCTGGGGAACACACTGCAAATCCTGCTGGGAAGATGTGGCTTACAGCCCAGCCCTCAGGGACGTTCGTTCGTCCTACCACTCTGCGCCACAAGGTGGCACCCCAGAGCAAGGCTCTTCAAGTGGTGGGTTTTGTTTTAAATCAGAAGTATGAGTTTAGCAGTGAACCATGGACACCAATTTGTGTTCACCAAAACTTGGACCCAAAGTATGTTCAGGAGCTCCTCGCGTTTCAAAAGTTTAAATTTCCAGAGGAATGAAGACAGGTGTTTTCTTAGGAAAGCGAGGATACCCCTGACTCTGCCAGCACACCGTGCTGGCCAACTTGGAGATGGCTTTAGTTTAGCCAGTGTGTTCAATGTTACCTATGTAGTCTTTAAAAACATTTAAAAATTTATTGGAAAGGCAAATGCAGAGAGAGACTTATTGATGGGTTGATTCACATCCCAGATGGCTACAGCAGCTAGACCAGGAGAGCCTGACTGCAGAGGCCAGGGACAAGGAGCCCAGGTGTCCACCTGCAGCCGGGAGCCCCCAGGGCCATGCTGCAGTGCCAGTGTTGGCCAGCACGTGGCGCACTCCAGAGCACCTGCCCTGCAACCGTGTGGCTTTGAGAATTCCTGTTCCTGCTTTGGTGGGAACACTGCCTGGTGAGTCCCTACCTGGCAAGGTAGTACATCCCTACACGTGTCTTCCCTCCTTAAAGGAAGCCCTGTCCCCAAGGGTCCTCCTCCAAGCAGCAGTGGACTTCAGCTTGGTGCATAGGGCAGACGATCCATACTCAGCAATGAACAGGGGACAGGTTTTCCTTCCTGCTGTCAAGGATAGATACTAACTGGGATTTTCAAAAATAGCACACGATGCATTTCAGACCAAAGGAATGTGTGTGTGCGGGGGATAGTCCCTGATGTGCTGTGTTTCTCTTTAGATGTATCATCTGAGAGTTCAGTAAAGTCAAAACAGTCCAGATTAGAAGGCGACGTGCCAGGATCCCCCCGCGTGGCAGCTAACACCCCACATCCAGTGGGAGGTCCTGGTGAGAACGAGATAAAACGTGCAGGCGGAACCGGCCCAGTTGGGTTGCAAGGGAGTTCCAGTTAAAAGATCAGAGTAGCTGCAGAGGCCTGAAGACTAAGCAGTTTTTCCCTTCCGAAGATAAACTGTTGCATAAATTACAGATAAGAGCAAGCACCATCCCCTGCTAGCATTTTGATAGCTGTAATTTCTTGGGAACTGAGTGTTCTAACGAGGGTGGGAAAATTTTTGGTTTCTTCCTGCTAAGGGCCATTTGGATATTTATAACATCCCTCGTGGGCCACATAGAATTACCAACTTAAAAATTAACTTGTAATAGATTGGCTTTGAAATCCCACCTACAGTTGCCTTGGCAGGACCAGACTGAAGGATTTTGCTGGCCAATGTTAAGCAGTGGCCGCGGGCTGTGCCTCTCCCGACCCCGTTGTTCGGGTCTCTGCCCTCCCTCATGGTTAGCAACCGCATTTTTTTTTTTTTTTTTGCTTTCAAAACGACTGTATGAGGCAGTTTTGAGAAAGCTGACAAAAAAATGTGTATTACAGAAAAGCTCTGTGTAGCTTTCAAAATTGTTTTGTACCCAAATAATGATATCTTCAGATTTCTATTTTTTTTTTTGGAGCTTTTTCAAAATCATCTCACAGCAACTGGGGAGAATGATCTGGCGCATCCGTGTGTGTCGGCTGGGCTTGGGATAAATGTCCCCATGTATTTAGAAGCCAAGGGCTCCTAAAGATGAGGCTGCAGTTTCCAGACACGGGAAGGCGGTGTTTCTGGCCTGGGTTGAGTCCTGGGGTTGCTGGGGGTACATATGCATCAGACAGTACCAGCTTCACGCGATTTTTAAAAAGATTTCTATTTGTTTTTATTGCAAAGTCAGATATACAGAGAGGAGGAGAGACAGAGAGGAAGATCTTCTGTCTGTTGATTCACTCCCAAAGTGGTCGCAATAGCGGAGCTGAGACAATCCAGAGCCAGGAGCCTGAAGCCTCCTCTAGGTCTCCCAGACAGGTACAGGGTCCCAACGCTTGGGGCCATCCTCACTGCTTTCCCAGGTCACAAACAGGGAGCTGGATGGGAAGTGGGGTTGCTGGGGCACAAACTGGTGTACATATGGGATCCTGGCATGTGCAAGGCAAAGACTTTAGCCACTAGGCTACTGCACCAGGCCCACATACGTTTTTAGACAACTTATTTTTATTTGAACAGTGAATTTCAGTGCGAATGTGAGAGAGAAAAAGAGGTTTCATTTGTTGGTTCATTCTTCAAATGGCTGCAAGGGCCAGAGCTGAACCGGAACTGAAGCCAATAGCTTCTTCCAGGTCTCCCACATGGGTACAGGGTCCCAGGGCTTTGGGCCATCCTGCTCTGCTTTCCCAGGCCACAAGTATAATGCTGGAAGAGAAGTGGAGCAGCTGGGACAAGAGCAACATCAGACGGCATGCCGGCACTGCGTTAGTTTGCTGTGTCACCATGCTGGCCCCACATAATTTTTTTTTTTAATGAGAAACGAATGAGTCCATGTGTGTACATCCGTTCTGATCACTGCAGACCCACTGAAGCCCCGTGAGGCCAACAACCTGAGGCCAGGTGGCCCGCTTGTCCCTGTAGACACAGCCCTGACCATCTTCTGGGTCTTCCTTGAAAATATCCTAGCTGGCATTCAGGATATTAGAGCAATCGCTGTGACTGCTAAGCTCTAGATGTTTAGGGAAAGCAGTCTGAAGGACCTGTGGGAACTCTAACCACGATGCCACAACCAAGACCAGCCCTGCTGCAGTCACACCGGGGCGGCCTGGGGGGCACCTTTGAGCCTTGGCTGAGTTCTCTGGGTAGCGGATGGGCTGGATACACCTGCTTTGAGCAATTTGTTTTTTTTTTTTTTAATTAATATTTAGCATTATGTGACAGTTTCATAGGCTCTGGGAATCCCCCCATCCCTCCCCTTCCTTCCCCCCTGGTGGATTCCTCCAACTTGATGCAGCATTACAGTTCAAATTCAATCAAGATTCTTTCCTTGCAAACATATATTAAGCTTGGAGTCCAGGTACTTATTGTCCAGATGGGTTGAACAGTTTCTTGGGGAGACCATTTCTGGTCCGAAGTCAGAGCTGGTATAATATCATCACAGTCAATTAAGAGTCCCAATATAACATCAACAGCAATTTGCAATATTATGGAATTGACATATTTTTGAGTAACCAGTATTTAAAAAAAAAAAAAAAAAACAAAAGAACAAAAAACAAGTCCTAACCACAACCTATGATTTGCTCATTGACATCTCAATTTTAGTTTATATACAGGACCGGATCGGCTGCTATATACCTTGAAAAGGCTATAGGGTACCATTCAGCTGTCTCATATCTATTTCATTTTATTATTTAGCCATTTGTTGTGTTGAAGTATAATTTTGCTGATCTTGGCAGATTTTGGGATAATCTAGACTGGCTTGTAACTCTAACAAGATATTTGTCAACATTTAATGTGCAGAACGTTTTTTTTTGGGGGGGGGGTGTGCAGGAAAATCCTCAACACCATGGTGAGGAGTGACTAATCTTTGTGTGCCACCCAGCAAGGCATGAGCCAATCCATGCCAGCTCTTTCCTGTCAGATTTCAAGCTCTACTTTCTGTTGTTTGTCTATTTATTTTAGGTTTTTTTTTTTTTTTAGTTTGTATGATTGTTTGTTTGCTGTGAGTCCACGAGCTATTTGAAGTATAGAATTTCAGAATTTTTGCATTCCGAAACTCAGCTTTGAGTTCTGCTTTCCATTAAGTTTTTAAAGTACTCTTTTATGTAGAATATGAAGCTAGCACACGTATGCTTTGAATAAATATATTCATCAACTATGCCTCCACAAATCGAGGAGGAAAAGGTGGGGACAGACTCGTCATTGTGAGAGGTGTGTGTGAGGTCAGACTGGTCCTCGGGCCCCTCTCCTCCTCGGCGATGCTCCAGGGACCCTCAGCCATGGTTGCTGACCTCAGTGCCTTTATGATGCGGGTTTTACATTTTAGGAAATTCTCCCTGCCCGGACTCTCCTGGGCCTGAGTGAGTTGTTACTGGATCAGATTCAGGGCTAGACTTTAGTGGCAGCCTTCTCAGACATCAGGGCGGCCAGCAAGCCATGATGGGAGGAGGGAGAGTGAACAGGTGGTGGTCTGGCGGGGTGGTCTGGCGGGGTGGCCCCTAGAGAGGTCAGAGACGTCTGGGAGACTGTGCGTTCAGGTGTCCGGCAGCCTGGTCGGAGGATGAACATGGAAACCACTGCAAACAACACATCAGCCATCCTGCTCCTTGCAGATCCCTAACGACTTAGCTACGAGCACCTATGAGAAAAGTGTCTTAGACTAACTGATATCACTCAAGTCCCTTGGTAAACTACGCGTCTAATTTTCCACAGTCCTAATGGAAACCAATTTGAAATGGAAATGTATTCACAGTGTGTGTACTGATGGCATGAATATACGTTTTCCCATTGCAGCCATTGTTTATTTGTGCCTAACATGAAAGGATTATTGAAAAGTGTGTACCAAGGTGCCTTATCGTAGTTTCTAAGCAGTCATGTCTGCATGAACATTATTATGTGAAAGTATTTCAGAAAGTTCATGGGGAATGAGATGAAGAGCAAGTTTATTGGGGGTTGGGGCAGAAGTTTGTTTTTACATCCCATGCATGCCTTTTGGTAAGCTGTAAAGGTTTCATGAACTTTCTGAAGGCCCCTGATCGGCTGGCAGTCTGTTGGGGCCTCATCAAGAGGGACTCTCTTGAGACCCCCTCAGCAGGGGTTTCAGCGAGAGGGTCCCCCAGCGCCCCCCTCTGCTGCTGCTACCTAAGCGAAAAGGACTCCTAAGCACCCCTCCATCTCTGCTGGGGCCACAGCGAGAGGGTTCCCAGCGGGACACCCCCTCCCTCTCCGCTGGAACCTCAGCGAGAAGTTACCCCTCCGAACCCCCTCTGCTGGGATCTCAGCTAGAGGTTCCTTCTCAGACCCCCCTTTCTCTCTGCTGGGGCATCAGCAAGAGGGTCACTCTCGGACCCTCCTTCTCTAACTGCTGGGACCTCAGCGAGAAGGTCCCCCTCGGGACAACCTCTACTCGGGCCTCAGCGAGAAGGACCCTGTCTCTGTGCTGGAACCTCAGCGAGAGGGACCCTCCCAGCCAGAGCCTCTATCTCTGCTTGGACATCTGAGAGAGGGTCTGCCTCGGGTTCCCGTCTGCTGCTGCCTAAGCGAGAGGGACCCCCAGAGCCCCCTTCCCTAGCTGCTGGGGCCTCAGCGGGACGGACCCCCGAGCACCCCTCCATCTCTGCTGGAGCCTCAGCAGGAAGGTACCCCTCTGGACCCCCTCTCCTCGGGCCTCAGGAAGAGGGTCCCCCTCGGATACCCCCTCCGTCTCTGCTGGGGCCTCATCGAGAGCAACTCCCTTGAGACACCCTCTACTGGGGTCTCAGCGAGAGGGTCTCCATAGGGACCCCCTCTGCTGGGGCCTCAGGGAGAGGGACACTTGACACCCTTCTCTCTCTCTTTGCTGTGGCCCCGAGAGAAGTTAGCACTTGTACCCCCCCTTCTCTCTGCTGGGGCCTCAGGGAGTTGGACCCTCGCCTCCCTCTCTCTGCTGGGGCCTCAGTGAGGGACCCCCTAGGGACCCCCTCTGCTGGGGCCTCAGCGAGAGGGACCCCTGGCGACTCCTCCCTCACTGCTGGGGCCTCAGCGAAAGAGACCACTCAGGACCCCCTGTACTGGGCCCTCAGCGAGATTGTCCACCTTGGTACCTCCTCTGCTGGGGCCTCAGCGAGAGGGTCCCCCTCGGACCGCACATCTCTGCTGGGACCTCATCGAGGGTGTCCCACTTGGGACCCCCTCAGCTGGGGCATCAGCAAGAGGGACCCTCACGCTGCTGGTGCCTCAGTGAGAGGGTCCCACTCTGAACCCATTCTGCTGGGGACTCAGCAAGAGGGACCACCACAACCCCCCTTCCTAGCTGCTGGGGCCTCAGTGAGAGGGTCACCCTGGGGAGCCCCTCTGCTGGGGCCTCTGTGAGAGCGTGTTCCTCGGACCCTCCCTCTGTCTGCTGGGGCCTCTGTGAGAGGGTCCCACACGGGACAACCTCTGCTGGGGTCTCAGCGAGAGGGACCCTCCCAGCCAGAGCCTCTATCTCTACTGGGGCCTCTGAGAGAGGTCCCACTCGGGACCCCACCTGCTGCGGCCTAAGCGAGTGGGACTCCCAGAGTCCCCCTCCCTAGATGCTGAGGCCTCAGCGAGACGAAACCCCGAGCACCCCTCCATCTCTGCTGGGACCTCAGTGAGAGCGTCCCCCTCGGACACGCCCTCTCTCTCTGCTGGAGCCTGAGCAGGAAGGTAACCCTCGGGACCCCATGTTCTCGGGCCTCAGGAAGAGGGTACCCCTCTCATAACCCCTCTGTCTCTGCTGGAGCTTCAACAAGAGGGTCACACTCTGAAGTACCTCTGCTGGGCCTCAGCGAAAGGGACCCCTGCGGTCCCCTCCCTCGCTGGGGCCGCAGAGAGATGGTCCCCCACGCAACCCCCTCTGCTGGGTCCAGAGCGAGAGGTTTTCCCTCGGGGCCACCTCTGCTGGTGCCACAGTAAGATCGTCCACCTTGGGACCTCCTCTGCTGGGGCCTCAGCAAGAGGGTCCCCCTTGAGACCCACTCTGCTGGGGCTTCAGGGAGAAGGACCATCAGCCGCCCCCCCCTCTCTCTCTAACTCCTGGGGCCTCAGCTAGAAGGTCCCGCTCGGGACCCACTCTGCTGGGGCCTCAGTGAGAGGGACCCTTGGCCCCCCTTCCCTCCCCTCCCTATCTGCTGGGGCATCTGCAAGATGGTCCATCTCATGAGCCCCTCTGCCTGGGTCTCAGCGAGATGGTCCTCCTCAGACCCCCCTTCTCTCTCTACCTGGGCTTCAGCTAGTGGGACCCTCGGCGACCCCTTCCTCGCTGCCGGGGCCTCAGCGAGAGGTTTCCCTCAGAACCCCTCTGCTGGGGCCTCAGCGAGAGAGATCCTCAGAGCCCAAGCCTCTCTGACTTGGGGACTCAGCCAGAGGGTACCCCTCAGGACCCCGTCTTCTGGGGCCTCAGTGAGAGGAACCCATGAGTCCCACTAGCTCTCTGCTGGGTCCTCTGTGAGCGGGTCCCCCTGGGCACCACCTGTCCTGGGGCCTCAGCAAGAGAGGAACCACCACGGGACCCCCTCTGCTGGGGCATCAACAAGAGGTTTCCCCTCGGACCACTCTCCCTCTCTGCTGGGGCCTCAGCAAGAGGGTCCCTCTTGGGACCCCCTCTGCTCTTGCCTCAACGAGAGTCCCCCTCGGACCTCCCCTCTCTCTGTGCTGTGTCCTCAGTGAGAGGGTCCCACTCAGGAACCCCTCTGCTGGGTCCTCAGCCCAAGGGTCCCCCTCGGAATCCCTCTCCATCTCTGCTGGGGCCTCCGTGAGAAGTTCCCCCTCAGGCAGGTATATTAGGCCTTTATATATTATGTAAGTATATTAGTATTTGTGAAGCACCCTTCTCTTTATCTTGTCTTTCTGCTGTGAGCACCAGGTTCCGACATTTCCTGCCAGTTTCTATTTTAACCAGACTATCAGAGTGTCTGGTGTGTGACCCCAGCTGTTGGGGGTCTGGCCCTCCCTTTATAAATAGCATAATCTCTGCCCGTGCTTTTGCTTATCATTCCCCTGTTATTACCACAGGGAAAATACCCACCTTCTCTACATGGCAGCTTTGTGGGGTTTGGACATGCACTGGCAAGCACCCCGTTTTCCCTTCTTTAGGAATGTAATGATTCCTGTGGAATCTATTAGTTCCATCATTCCTCTGAACTTGAGGACTCGCTCACGTGGGTGAACCTCAGCTCCTTGAATTTGAAGCTTGTGTCTGCCTGTGTTATCCCCATGTTTCTCTCTCACATACAGAAAACACCTCTGAAGTAAATGACACCACGTTCCAGTGCACCCTGACAGCGTGCTGGAATGGCAATTGCAATTCTGCTGTTCTTCAGCCCCTGCCCTGAATCCTGCCTGTGTCTGTTGGGACTGATGGAGAGGCCTCGTTGGCCTGATAAAGAATAAAAGAGACTGGCATAATGGCGACCACCATAGCCAGTACATCAGCAGCAGCCCACCCCAGTTACCTTGGTGACAATGAACAAGGTTGCGGTACAGACTGCCAGAGTTATGGAACAATAGGACTTTACTGATGCACATGAGTGGGTGGGCACCCTTGTGTTGTAACTGCGGGTTGATCTGTTGTCTCTTAACATGTTTTGCACCTCCATGCTCTACAACGTCTTTGATCTCAGTTTACTAATGGTGGGAAATGCAGCCTCCTGGTGGTGTTGTAGGGCTCAGGAGCCCTGGAGGTAGTTGGAGAGGCTCAGCTCCCGCCCCCCCACACGCCCGCCCCCCCACCTCCACCCCAGCTAGACTTAAACTACAGGCTTTTGTCATTCTACAAGTAAGAACACAAAGGAGAGACAGATGAACAGTAGGACAAAAGGACAGTCCTCACTCAGATATGTGTGCAGGCAATCTCAAAAGGGACAATTTCCCCACCTGGCTGGGGTTACATTTTCCTTCTAGCATAAGGAGTGTAGCTATAGTATGTGTGGTGAGCTCCTTTTGGTGGTTAAGGACACCTGGTACCTGATGCAAAGTGAGGCTTAGCTGCAGGATGCAGAGCAGGTGTGCTGAGGCTTTGGCCATGTGGAAACAGCCTGGAGGAGATGGCAGTGCGGATGGCTAGGGTGTTGGCAGTATTCAGCTTCCTGTCCCTCACTGTCTGCCTGCTTTGCCCATGTCAAGTATGTCTAATTGACTAAATCTATTGACTTGGTAATACTTTGTGTATAAAATTTCATTTCCAGAAGTTCTAGTAGATCATTTTCAAGTCCATGTCTTTTGCTTCTGCTTCTAAATCTGCTTGTATTTTATTGCTTTAAAGACAATGTTGATCACATTTCCCATGGTTACTGTTTCTCAATGTGCAATTCGTGGATCTACTTCTGCTTTTTCTCACTCTTGATAACCTATTTCCTGGTGTACCTAATCTTTCATACAGATTATTTTGCAAGTTTGTATATAGCAATAAATGTGGAGGTCTCAGAAAACTAACCTCTCTGGAGAGGATTTACCTCTTCCCTACCCACCTGCGACCCCCTCATTGATGCTCAGGACTTGAAATTAATTCCCTTAAACTATGATCCCAAGGACCCAGCACAGTGGCCTAGTGGCTAAATCCTTGCCTGGAAGTCACCAGGATCCCATATGGGTGCCACTGCGTGTCTGCTGCTCCACTGCCCATCCAGCTCCCTGTTTGCAGCCTGAGAAAGCACTATAGGATGGCCCAAAGCCTGGGGACACAGAAAAAGCTCCTAACTCCTGGCTTCACCTCAATTCTGCTCGGGCCATTGTCACTTTATCAGCAGATGGGGGAACTTCCTATTTTTCCTTCTCTGTATAGATCTGCCTTTACAAAGAAAAATCTTTAAAAATACATCTATATAATCTCAGGCTGGAAGGGTATATGAGGACTCTACTGTGTCTCATTTATTCTAACTGATGTCCAGTGGAAACTTTTGGGAGTGTGTCTGCTAGTAGCTTCTCAACTTCCAGCAGACACAGGGCTCTGATGTCTGACCCTCTCCTAAACGTCACTTCCAAATGTGTTCAGGTCACAGAGCCCACAAAAGCAGCTCTCAGGTTTTATCGCATAAGGTTCTTTTTTGTCATGTCAGTTTTTGCCAGATACTGTTTTGCCAGCTTTTCAGTTGCTAAGAAAGATGCTTTAAATTTAGCTTTACTGCTTATCAGTGAGAGTAGATCCAAATAATTAAGCCTGACTTGACTAGAAATGAGATGTCACATCTCAATATGTTAAAGCAATAGAAAAAGTAATGGTGATTTTGAGTATCATAGTAATGTTGCTATGAAGTTAGAAAATCAGGTGGAAGTAAGTACTGTGTACCCTTGAATTTTCTTCCACTGAGATTCAGTTGAAGAAAAATGCATGGAGATGGTTTGCTTTGATGGATTTGAGATCATCTGCAAGAGTGGGTGAAAAGTTCTGGCAAAGTGCAATTGAAATAGAAGTTTGGTGCAAAAGAAAAAGCCCTAAAATCCATGAACCCAGTGGTCTTCAAGTTTTTGAAAAAAATTACAAAAAACTGCAGAGATTTCAAGTGTTTTTTTGCACTTGCCCTTAGTTTCCATTTTTTCCCATTGGTGTCTTGAAGTGCACTCACACAAACATTGTTGTAGACTCTTCCCCTGCCAACCTATCAAAACTGTTGGGAAAAAAATAAGGTTTTTGGTTTAAAAGTACATTTACTTAGAGTGTTCCTTTTTATCTTTAATTTTTTTTTAAAGATTTATTCATTTTATTACAGCCCAAGGTCCTGAATTCGTTCCAAAGGGCAGACTGCAAGCATGCGCCTCCCTTTTGCATGGGTGGTAAGTCTAGACCTGCTTCTTGGCTTCTGTTTTATTTTATTATTTTTTTAAAGATTTATTTATTTTTATTGCAAAGTCAGATATACAGTGAGGAGGAGAGACAGGGAGGAAGATCTTCCATCCAATGATTCACTCCCCAAGTGAGCCGCAATGGCCGGTGTGCGCCAATCCGAAGCTGGGAACCAGGAACCTCTTCCAGGTCTCCCATGCGGGTGCAGGGTCCGAAAGCATTGGGCCATCCTCAACTGATTTCCCGGGCCACAAGCAGGGAGCTGGATGGGAAGTGGAGCTGCCGGGATTAGAACCGGCGCCCATATGAGATCCCGGGGCTTTCAAGGCGAAGACTTTAACCGCTAGGCCACACCACCGGGCCCTTTATCCTTAATTTGTGTTTGTTATTGCCATGAGAAAAGTTTTGGCCGAGTCATAAACAGTACCTACTCGTGCAATAAAGGAACTGATCAAACTTGCAGCGATAGTTTGTACATAAGGAAACTGCTGATCTTTGGCTTCATGGTAATAGAGCTATGGTGAGTCACTGGCTTAGAGAAGCCTTCGGACAAGGCCAGCAGTCATGCATCACAGCATGTGGCCGGATATGGGGGAGAGAGTTGGAGAAGGATTTACTAAGTAATTGTCCACTATTTGAGCAGTTTAGGTCCATAAAGAGTGACTCGTCCAGTCTGGGATGCCTAGATTTAAATTAGAGAAAAATAAAGAGGAGCATGTTGAGAAATGCCGGCTCTGTTACCCTCTTGTTGTGTCACTTTGCTGGCAAGGACAAAAGGAGCTATTCAGCTATTTTCCCATAATAATGTTAACATTATATAAAGAATATATGTGGAAAAGAAATATTTGTGAACCTGTACTTTTCATACTGTCTATATGAGCACTTGATGCTGTTTGAGGATTTGATTAGTCATTTCTGAGCCTGGGTTATGAGTATGTCTTTTTGTACAATATTACATATTGATATGTACATTCTATGTGCCTAGGTCAAACCAGCAGCATAGCGGTCCCTAAACTAAGGGACCTACAGATAAGCCATCCTATTCTTAGATTTCAAATTTGAGAAATATTCACTTAATATGTAGGGAATCCAATTTCTGATTAATACTTTGCGAGTGGATCCACAGATGGCAACAACAATGCTGCGTTCTGCATGCCAAGTGTTACACCAAGCACACTATCACTGACTTTCAGAAGGTAGGAATCAGTGATCCTATTCAACAGATGAGAAACAAAGGCACAGAGAAGTTTCTTGACAAACACATGAAGTGCTCATAACTCATTTTGGCTCATGGAAAAGCTGTAACTCGAATCCTACTTCACATAGCAGAAACACCAAAACTAGGGAACCTAAGGTAAAGCGCCAGGGCAGGGGAGGTCGTGGGGAGGGATGTTGGGTAGCAAAGTCCAGGCTTCACATTCTGTTTTGCTACCTGCTAAAGGCATGTGATTAAGTTAGTTCATGCTACTATTATGGTTAAACTGTTTAAAATATCATCCCTAGGTAAATGTTGGCAGAGATTAAGATGATGCTGGAGAACTCCTGTAGCCCATATCATGGGGTCTGGATTCCAGTGCTGCTTCAACTGCGAGCTCTAAACTTCATCTTTTTTTTTGCTTTTGTTTTTGTTTTTGTTTTTGTTTTTATTAAATTTATTCATTAATTACATTGTGTTGTAATCTCATAGGAACTGGGATTCTCCCCACACTTCCCCACACCCTCCCCCCATGGTGGTTTCCTCCAACTTGTTGCGTAACCATAGTTCAAGTTCAGTTGAGATTCCCTCTTAGCAAGCATATGCCAAGTATACTAACTTCATCTTAATGAACCCTGGAAGTAACCAAGTGATAATCTGAACAGCTAGGTTCCTGCCATCCACATACACCTGGGGATGGATATCTGACAGCTGCCTTTGGTCTGACCTAGCCCATGCTGTGGCAGGCATTTTGAGATTAAATCGGTTAATAGAAAATCTTTCTCTATTCTCTTACTCTCCTCTCTTTTTTGTAAAGTTTTATTTAACTGGAATACATTCCTTGTATTTTACTTAAAGTTAACAGCATAAGGAGATTTCCCAACCTGTCTAGCCTTCTACCACACTCTTGCCTTTTCTCCTCCTTCCTTTATAATTTTTGTTGAACTTTTCACTGCAGCATACTTTGAGTTTATAACCACAAGTTTAATCCTCCATTAAAGAATTCCACAAGCAGTAAGTAGAAAAACCACTATTTCTCAAGAGTACAGATGAGGGTTATAAACATTAATCAAATCTCAAGGTGTCAGTTTCAGTCATATTCCACTTCTGTACTCTATATTAGCTAACAAACAGGAAGGAAACCATTTGTTTTTCGGGGACTGGTTTATTTCAGTAAGTATAAGAGGCAAGTGTCTACTTGCTTCCATTCTTTCAAATAAATAATAAAATTTAAAACAGCCATCCTTCTTGATCAGTCATCCCTTCCCATGGGAGAAATATACTATGACTTCTTGTGTGTGTGTGTGTGTGTGTGTGTGTGTGTGTGTGTGTGTGAGAGTGTGTGTGTGAGAGAGAGAGAGAGAGAGAGAGAGAAGATCCTCTTAAAATATCTATTTCCATCTCATCAGAAACCAGGGAGTTGGAGTAAATGAGGCACTTGGAATGCTGAAGGGAAGGTACTGAGGGGAGCTAAGTAACTTGGGAGTGATGTATAGGAGGAAAGCATTTGCCAGCATCCTCTCCAACGTCTTACAGGACTGAAAATTATTCAATAGCGTAAAACTATCAATAAGTGCTGACTATAAATTTTGGTTTGTGGAAAGAGCCAGAGACTGAAATTACATTGTCTAACCTCAAAGAACTCCAAAAACATGACTGTAATTCTCAGTTGCAGTCTACTGAGAGTTGGGTAGGAGAAGCGAGGCCAGTTCCCTGAAGTCTTGGAAAGATTGACTGTGTGATGCCATGTTTTCTATTGCAGAAAACAATGCACAAGTCCCCTACCAATGCCAAATGGACATCAACAAATCAAATATTCTGAATGTATGTTTTTGCTTAGTTCCCTGGTAATCTTACCTTAAGAACAAGGTCTACTGCACTCACTGGGCAGCTTTTTCTTTTTTTCAGTCAAGCAAAATGAAGGAATTGTTGGAATATCATGCTTTGCTGCCAGAAACTCTCAATAAGATAAACAGTTCCAGTGAAATACATTGCCAGAGGGATTGTGTCTACTATCATTTGAACAACTGTTGAACTACTTACCTGCAGATGTGCAGGAAATCATGTGCAAAACCATGCTGTACTCACTTGCTACTATTTTACATGTAAACGCATTCTATGGCTTATCAGGATCTTTAACCATAAACATTTGAGTGACAAATCTCCAACTGGACCCGGAGCAGTAGCCTACTGACTAAAGTCGACACCTTTGCAAGTGCCAGGATCCCACAGGGCTGCTCGCTCACTTGTATCCCGGCTGCTCCACTTCCCAACCAGCTTCTTGCTTGTGACCTGGGGAAGCAGTCAAGGCCAGCCCAAAGCCTTGCGACCCTGTACTGGCATGGGAGACCTAGAAGTTCCTGGCTCAGCTCCAACTGTTGCAATCACTTGGAGTGGCTCAGCAAATGAAAGATTTTTCTGTCTCCTCATCCTCTCTGTAAATCTGACTTTACAGTAAGAATATTTTTTTAAAGATTCATTTATTTTTGGGGGGAAGCCAGACATGTAGAAAGGAAAAAGGACAAACTTCTGTCCAATGATTCCTTCCGCAAAGTGGCCGCAACAGCTGGAGCTGAGCCGATCTGAAGCCAGGAGTCCAGGTCCTCCTCCAGGTCTCCCACGTGGGTGCAGGGTCCCAAGGCTTTGGGCCATCTTCAACTGCTTTCCCAGGCCACAAGCAGCGAGCCGGATGGGAAGCGGGACTGCCAGGACTAGACGCAGTGCCCATATGGGATTCCTGCACATTCAAGGCGAGGACTTTAACTGCTAGGCCACCTCACCAGATCCAAAATCTTAACTCTCCAACTAAAATACTGAAAGCCAGTACATTGTGAGCTGAACATATCCCATGTTGGTAGCCCATTCCTAAACCAATGCTGGCCTTTTTTTCAAGGATAACTAGGCTGTCAGAATTACTCCATATGCACGGGGCTGAAACTTCCTAAACACACACACAAGCAAGAATTGTAAAGAAAGATGGCTTGTGTGAGCATGAACTTCACCCCATTAAGGTTCTTAAATAGTCATCTGCTTTTAGCTCATTTCCTACTAAAAATTCAAATGTCTCAATTTTCCATTAGGCTGTTACAGCTTCGTCTGTTAAGCATAGCCCCGCGTTCCCTAGCATCACTTAGTAGATCATTCTTGATCTCGGAGCTTCTGACGAGCTGTGTGGATTCCAAGTGAGATTTGCCTTACTGGAATTATGCATACATGTCAGTAAGGATTGTTTTCCATCATTTAGGGACCAAGTGATTTCTAGAAAAGCCATAATGTTGAGAGTACTTCCGAAGTTATTTACTGTTACGTCATGGTAGAGAAACTGACACGTGCGTTGGACTAGACGTTAATTTGTCAGCATTGGCCAGCAACATTCCTCGTGTAGACAAACGTGGGAGTAATGCTCAAATGCTCAATACCGAGATAGGAGAAGATCAGACAAGGATGAAAGTCTGGCGCTTCTCTGCCTCGTGGAGGTGTTTGAGGAAGTAGGAAGTGGGATGCTTCACAAAGTCCGTAAAAATGGAGTCAAAAGAGAAGTTTCCATGCAGACTTGAAATCCATATGTTGGCTTTCATGATCATTCTCCACAAACATTTTAAAGACTGGTTGAAAGAGACAGTGTATGTGAGTTCTATAGCTCACCAATGTTAGGAAAAGTACACCTGTTACTGGTTAAGTACCCAACTTGTGAGAATTCCATAATTTTTAGCTTGTATTTTCTGCCTTCTGGCTAGATGTGGTTTGGATTTTTATTCTTTGGGCAGGTGTGGGTAAAAAGTGGGAAATTAATGATGATCAAATTAGACAATGGACCTACTTATTAGCTCTAGAGGAAGTCTAACTACAATGAAAATTAGACTTGTGGATTATTTGAGTTACAATTCCCTCACTTTTTTTATGAAGTACGTTGAATTACGTGACAGTTTCATAGGCTCTGGGATTCCCCCAAGCCCTCCCCATGCCATCCCCCCATGGTGGATTGTTCCACCTTGTTGCAGTATTACAGTTCAAATTAAGTCAAGATTCTTTCATAGCAACCATGTAGTTTGCATAGTGTCCAGCATCTTATTGTCCAGATAAACTCCAGGTTTCTTGGGGAGACCATCTCTGGTCTGAAAATAGAGCTGGCAGAATATCATCCCAATCAATTAAAAGCCACAACAAAACATCAGCAACAATTTACAACACTATGGAGTTAATTGACATAGTATTGAGTAATCAGTATGTTAAAATGCAAGTTCTTAACCACATCCTGTGAGTACTTCATTGGCATTTCAATTTTAGTTTATACACGGAACTGGCTTCTATACACCTTAAAATGGCTATAGGGTACTATTCAGCTGTCTCGTGTCTATTTTCATTGGAGTATTTAGCAGTTTATAGGGTTAAAACATAATGTTGCTGAACTTGGCAGATTTTAGGATAGTCTAAACTGGCTTATAACTCTGACAAGGCTTATAACTCTGTCAACAGTTGAGGTGCAGACCAGTTTTAGGAGGGGTGTGCAGAGAAATCTTCAATGCCTTAGTGAGGAGTAACCAATCTTTGTGTCCTGCCTAGTAAGGTATGTGTGAGTCCACGCCGACCATTTCCTCCTGGTTCTAAGCTTTTCTTGTTGTTCTGTATCCTAATTTTTTTTTGGGGGGGGGTCTCTGCAGCGACCCTGATGGTCCTTGCAGGAGAGGGTGGGGATCCAAAGTTGGAACTAAGTAAGGATCAGAGAAAGCTCCTCTCCCTAGTCCCAAAGGAAGTTTACTGCTCTTCTGTTTCTGCAGACTGCTCAGGGCTCCTGGCTGTTGTTCCGATGACCTTGGATCCTGTCAGGAAGGATTTGGGCTTCTTCCATCGCATGTGGGAGATCCAGATGGGGGTGGATGACCTCAGAATTCGCAGGCTCCGAAGGCACACCAATTCCCTATGTTCTTGGCGGTTGGGATATAGTCCTTGGTGCCCATAGTGATAGTCCTTGGTGAGGATCCGGGAGTCTACAGGGTTGGGATACAAGCCTCCTCCTGTCCACCTGCTCCACTCTGGGGTGCCCCCCTGCTTTGTGTGTACGACCTGTTAAGAGATTGCCAGGATCGCTCTTGATTCCCCCTATATGTCTTTGTAGTTTGAGTTACTTGTTCCATTCCTGACAGGTTATACTTCACGTCTTCCTCACATTCTAAGCAGATGGAAGATTTCTCTGCTCTCCCACCCCATTTCCAAGTAGCATAGGGTCTTAAAAGCATATCAGGTTTTACAATTCTTTGGTGTAGATCATAAGCAGTTTGACTCACATTGATTGTTGGTTCATTGGTTACATCACAATATCTTATTGCATGAGCTACAGACTGTTTGGGCTTGGAATAATACTACAATTTACAGGTACTGTTTTTCGAACTGGCATCATTTCATCTTAAATTAAGGCAAATATGTGGTATCTAACCTTCTGGAATTGGTCATTTCCCTTAGCATTATGGTTTCCAGTTGGGCCCATTTGGCCACAAAGAAGTGCATTTTGGTTTTTTTAATAGCTGAATAGTATTTCATGGAGTAGATGAACCATAGCTTTCTTATCCAGTCTTCTGCTCATGGGCATTTTGGTTGCTTCCATGTTTTTGCAATTACTGATTGTGCTGCTATGATCATAGGGGTACATGTTGGTTTCTCATGAAACAGATGTTTTGGATGTATTCCTAGGAGTGCTATTGCTGGATCATACGGTATGTTGATTTTGAGTTGTGTGAATGTTCTCCATACTGATTCCATAGAGGCTGTACCAACCTGCAGTCCCACCAACAGTGGAGTAGGGTTCTCTTTTCCCCGCTTCCTCTCCAGCAGGTGTTGTTGGTGTTTCTTTGTATGTGTTCCATCCTTACTGGCATTAGGTGGTACCTCATTGATGTTTTCATTTGGATTTCCCTTATTGCCAAGGAACTTGAGCATTTTTTCATATGTATTTTTGGTTAGGTTTATCCCAGACACTTCATAGTTTTCTGTTATTTTGAATGGTATCTTGCTGATTAGATCCCTTTCCATCTTGGGGCTGTTTGCATGCACTATAGCTGTTTTTCGTTACGTCATTTTGTACCCTGCCACTCTACCAAACTCTCGTATAAGTTCTAGCTGTCTCTGTATTGAGTCTCTTGGCTCTTCTAAAGAAACATAACACATCGCCATGGAGGAAAAAGACACGAGGTGTAGTTAAGCGAGGGAGTGAAAGTGAGGGTTTGTTCTTTGTGGCAGACTGTAAGAACAAAAGGTGAATTGTTGAATATTTTTCACCATTGCAAAGAATCTTGCTGGCAAAATAATGCACCAGTCAAAACCTGATAGTTCCAATTGTTTGCATGTAATAGTTAGCAGACGTATGTCTCCATAATTTTCTCATTAAATCAGTCTGAATGTTCCACAACAATTAAAATCCTCATGTTTTAAGTTTCTGGTTACTTGAATATATAAGGTGGTCATAATTTTAAGTGCAACTTTTTACATTTTTAAGATCAATTGACACAAATATGCATCCACGGGGACTCTGTAAGGTTTTGCTGCATGTAAAGGAAACATTGGGTACTGATGAAATGGGGGTGAATAGATCTAGTTATGTAGTTCCTTGGATAATTTCTATGTGCTGAAACACTCAAATTCCTTCCATCTAGCTTTATATGTATTAACTGTATGTTATATATAATGTGTAGACACGTCCACATATGTATGTACACACAGCATATTATTGGTAACTGTCATCACCTTGTCATACTATAGAACACCAGAACTTAGTTCTTCTACCCAGCCATTACTTTCAACTTGTCCGTCAGACTTCTCCCATTTTTCTATCCCTCTCCCTTCTTCCCCCCAATCTGTGATATTATTCTAAATTCACATGAGATCAACTTTAAATTCCAAACAATGTTTCAAAAAGTTTGTAGAAGACAGAATTAAAGATCTGTTTATCTTGATGAAAAAGGTCTTAAAATTTGCGTTTTTCGTACAATGAACACCATGAATGCGTATACAGTTCTTCACAATAGTCCCTAGTGACCTTTCACCTTTCTCTAGTGTTGGTTAGATTTTGTTTCTCAGCTCTCCTCTAATTTCTTTTCGCTGTTTTTAACATTTATTTTATTTTCATTACAAAGTCAGATATACAGAGAGGAGGAGAGACAGAGGAAGATGTCCCATCCGATGATTCATTCCCCAAGTGAGTGCAATGGCCCATGCTGCACCGATCCGAAGCCAGGTGCCTGGAGCTGCTTCCAGGTGTCCCATGTGGGTGCAGGGTCCCAAGGCTTTGGGCTGTCTTTGACTGCTTTCCCAAGCCACAAGCGGGGAGCTGGATGGAAAGTGGAGCTGCTGGGATTAGAACAAGCACCCATACAGGATCCTAGAGCGTTCAAGGCAAAGACCTTAGTTGCTAGGCCACACCGCCGGGCCCAGCTCTCTAATTTCATTTCAATGTTTTATTTCTAGGTTAGTCTACAAGTTTGCTGGTTTTATTTCTTTTTGAAATAACCTTTGTTTCACTGATCTTTCATGTTTTTCTCTTCATTTACGCGTTTGATCTTTATTTCTTTACTAACTTTGGGATTTAGTTTATTCTGCCTTCTCTAGATACCCAAAATGCACCTAACCTGTTTGAAACCTTTCCATTTTTTTATGTAGGCATTTAATGCTTCAACCTTCACTTAGTATTTCTTTAGATGTCTTCTGTAAGTTTTGAAATGCTGCATTTTCATTTCATTCAATTTTTAAGTTTTCTTTTGGATTTCTTCCACATTTCTTCTTTGGATTTCAGGATCATAATATGTAATCTGCAGATGGTTTTGTTTTCAAGATTTATTTGAAAGGCAGATGTTACAAAGAGAAGATTTTCTGTCCACTGGTTCACTTTCCAAATGCCTGCAATGGCCGGAGCTGAACCAATCCCAAGCCAAGAGCCAGGAGCTTCTTTGAGGTCTTCCACACAGGTGCAGGGTCCAAGCACGAGAACTATCCTCCACTGCTTTTGCAGGCCATAAGCCGCGGGTAGATGGGAAGTGAGGCCCCCGGAACATGAACCAGTGCCCACATGGATGCCGGTGTGCAAGGTGAAAGATTAGCCTCTTGAGCCACAGGGCCGGCCCCTCAATCTATGGCTTTATAATTACCAAATTTGTCTGGATTTATATTTTTGTGATTAGAAAAGATATGATGTACTTTTTGTTGTGGTTTAATATGTGGTCTTAGAGGAAGTTTAGTGTATTCAAGTACATATTCTAAAGCTATTGCAATGAATGCTGTGTCAGTGTCTGTATACCCTAGAACTGTGGTTTCTTTCTTTTTTTTTTTTTTTTTTTTGCTTGACTGACATGTTAGTTGATTCCTTAACTCCACTTTTCTTGATCTGGAGCTTGACTCTCCCTTTAGATATATATGTATATTTTTTAAAGATTTATTTTGTTACAAAATCGGATATACAGAGAGGAGGAGAGACGGAGGAAGATCTTCCATCTGATGTTTACTCCCCAAGTGAGCACAATGGCTGGTGCTGCACCGATCCAACCAGGAACCTCCTCCAGGTCCCCCATGCAGGTGCAGGGTCCCAAGGCATTGGGCTGTCCTCGACTGTTTTCCCAGAGCACAAGCAAGGAGCTGGATGGAAAGTGGAGCTCCTGGGATTAAAGCTGGCATCTATATGGGATCCCGGGGCATTCAAGACGAGGACTTTAACACTAGGCCACACTGCCGGGCCCTCCCTTTAGATATAATAAGGCTTTTTAAGAAAATGACATGCTGTGGCATTGGATATATAGTACCCAATCTGTCCTATCTTATTGCTGAATTAATTCCTTGATCACTATCTGATGATCTTTGTATCTTTTTATAGCTTTTGGCTGAAGTGTATTTTGTCTAATGCACTACTCCTGCTTGCTTTAGGTTTCCACTTAGGTAGAACATTTTTTTCCATCTTTGCACCAGTGTGTGTCTTTACTAATGAGTTTCTTAAGGTACATATCCTTGGTTACTTTTTAATCCATTTAGCCAAACTATATCTTACCTGGGAGTGTGGTCCATTGACTTTCAAAGCTGTTACTAATAAGTAGTAACAGTAAGTAGCTGTTATTAGTAAGTAATCTATCCACTTAGAAATCAGTTGGTTTTGAAAAAATGCTCAATTTCCCTGGCAATAAGGGAAATCCAAATGAAGACAACAATGAAGTACCACTTAATTCCAGTAAGGATGGCACACATACATAATACCACCAACACTTGCTGGCGAGGATGTGGGGAAAAGGGAACCCTTCTCCACTGCTGGTGGGACTGTAGACTTGTACAGCCTCTATGGGAATCAGTTTGGCGAAACTCAAACAACTCAAAATCAACATACCATAAGACCCAGCAATAGCACTCCTAGGGATATATCCAAAACATCTCCTACAGAGGAAACCAGCATGCACGCCTATGTTCATAGCAGCACAATCTATGATCGCAAAAACCTGGAAGCAGCCAAAATGCCCATCAGCGGAAGACTGGATAAGAAAGCTATGGTTCATCTACTCCATGGAATACTAGTCAGCTATTAAACAAAATGAAAGGCAGTTTTGTGGTCAAATGGGCCCGACTGGAATCCATCATGCTAAGAGAAATGAACCAATCCCAAAAGGTTAAATACCACATGTTTGCCTTAATCTGAGATGAAAAGATGACAACTTGGAAGATAGTACCTGTATATTGTAATATTAGTGCAATCTCTAATAACCTGTATCCAATGCAATAAGATAACGTGATATAATCTATAAACCAACAATTAATGTGAGAATACTTAAGATCTACATCAAAAAACTGTAAAACCTACTATACCCTCAATACGCTATGTTAACCTGTAATGGGGAGGGAGTGCAGGAAAATCTTTCAGGACCATAAAAAGAGTGAGAAAAAAGTACAATATAGCCTATCAAGATCAAATCTGGTAATTCATAGACAACAGACTCAAAGCGGCACTAAACAACAATAAAACTACTATACCAATGCATGAGGGGGGAATCGGGTGCGATCCTGACAACCTCTTAACAGGAGGTCATGTGCGTGGAGCAGGGGGGCACTCCAGAGTGGAGCAGGTGATAAGGAGGAAGCTTGGATCCCAACCATGAAGACTCCCAGACCTTCACCACAAACTATTAATACGAGCAACAAGGACTATATCCCAACTGCCAAGGAGGCCACAGGGAATTGGATGCCCTCAGAGGCCGAGTACTCTGAGGTCACCCACCCCCAACAGGAGCTTCCACAGGGGATGGAAGAACTCCAAACACTACCGTGCAGAAACCAACATCATCGGAAAGACTACCAGAAACCCTGAGCGGTCTGCAGAAACAGAAGAACAATAAATGTCCTTCGGGGCCAGGGAGGAGCGCTTTCTCTGGTCCGAGCCTGGCTCCACCTCTGGACCCCCCCTCCCTCGCAATGACCATCGGGATCGCTTCGAAAACCCCTCACAGCAAACAAACAATCATACAAACTAAAAAAAAAAAAAAAAACTAAAATAAATACGCAAACAACAGAAAGTAGAAATTAAAATATGACAGGAAAGAGCTGGCATGGATTGGCTCATGCCTCGCTGGGTGGGACACAAAGATTAGTTACTCCTCACCATGGTGTTAGGGATTTTCCTGCACACCCTCCCCCCAAAAAAAATATTCTGCACCTTAAATGTCGACAAATATCTTGTTAGAGTTACAAGCCAGTCTAGATTATCCTAAAATCTGCCAAGATCAGCAAAATTATACTTCAACACAACAAATGGCTAAATACTAAAATGAAATAGACATGAGACAGCTGAATGGTACCTTATAGCCATTTTAAGGTATGTAGCAGTCGGTCCTGTATATAAACTAAAATTGAAATGTCAACGAACTAATCATAGGTTGTCGTTAGGACTTGCTTTTTTTTTTTTTTTTTTTTTTTTTAACGTACTGGTTACTCAAAACCATGTCAATTCCATAACATTGCAAATTGCTGTTGATGTTATATTGGGACTCTTAATTGACTGTGATGATATTCTACCAGCTCTAACCTCAGACCAGAAAAAGTCTCCCCAAGAAACTGTTGAACCCATCTGGATAATAAGTAGCTGGACTCTGTGCTTGGTATACGTTTGCAAGGAAAGAATCTTGATTGAATTTGAACTGTAATACTGCATCAAGGTGGAGAAATCCACCAGGGGGGAGGGGAGGGGTGAGAGAGGGGTGAGGAATCCACCAGGGGGGAGGGAAGGGTGAGGGATGAAACTGTCACATAATGCAAAATAATTAATAAAAAATAGTTGGTTTCTTCTGAGTATCTTCATCCAGTTATGGGTGAGTTTCAAAGTTTTCCATTTTGGGCCCAGCACAATAGCGTAGTGGTGAAAGTCCTTGCCTTTCACATGCCAGGATTCCATATGGGCGCTGGTTCTAATCCCGACGGCTCTGCTTCCCATCCAGCTCCCTGCTTGTGGCCTGGGAAAACAGTTAAGGATGACCCACAGCCTTGGGACCCTGCACCCACATGGGGGGCCCGGGCTCCTGGCTTCGGACTGACTGAGCTCCAGCCGTTGTGGCCACTTGGAGTGAGCTATCGGACGGAAGATCTTCCCCTCTGTCTCTCTTCTCTGTATATCTGACTTTGTAATGAGAATAAATAGAAGTTTTGCATGTTCTCATGATGCTAGCCTGCTACCTTTTATTTGCTTCTGTCTGTACATTTCCCTCAAACAAGTTTTAGGAGGCCAGTTGATTCTGATGACTTTCCTGACTTTCACTCATTTTGGAGACTATTTAAGTTATAAAAGATAGTTCTACTCAGCCTAGTATTTTTGGCTGATAGGCTTACTTTTTCTTCACAACTTGAGATAAACCATTCAATTCCCTCTTGGCCTATAAAATTTCTGTTTGACAATGTTGTTTGTTTGGTGGAGGTCCCCTTGAAAACGACAGTGCTTTCTTTCTGAGAAGTAACGATTGTTTGTACTTAAAAGAGCTGGACCACAATAGGTCAAGGGAATGTGGATCTTTTCTGATCCTGTCAATTGACATCCTATGGGCCTTCTGTACTTGGAGGTGTACTTAAGATCAGGGAAGTTATGAGCTGTTTCATTGAATATGCTGCATACTCTCTTCCTCTCAGGAATTCCAAGAAAGTGTTCATTTCAGTAAGGTCTCAAAGCTCTCGGGCTGCTTTCATTCCCTTTCTCACATTTTTTAAAAGCTGGCAAGAAAATATTGAAGCTATCATCAAGTTCAAATATTTTTAATTCTGTTGATCCTCATTTATCTTGACTTTCAAATATTTTAATTTTTAATTTTTTTCTATAAAAAAATACTTGATTTGCAAGGTAGGTAAAGAGGGGGAGACAGATCCTCCATCTCAATGGCTGATATCAAGGCCTGGGCCACTGGATAGCCAGGAACCTGGAGCTCTGTCCCTCTTGTAGATGACAGGGACCCAAGTACCTCAGCCCTCTTCTGCTGCCTCTGCAGACATATTAGCAGACACCTGGATCCAAGGTAGAATGGCCAAGACTTGAATTGGAGCTCATAGGAGATCAGTACACAGGCAGTAGCTCAGCTTGCTGCTCACAAGAGCCAGTCCACAGTTGATTTTGTAATATCTGTTCAATTCCTCAAGGTCAGTCCTTGCCAAATTTCTCATATCATGCATTGATTTTCTAATTTCACTTTCTGTTGGAGTGTCTTATGTCTTTTTGAGTGTTCCACATCATTCTTTTTGGATTCTTTATTTTATTGGAAATGCAGGTTTACAGAGAGAAGCAGAGACACAGAAATATCTTCCATCCACTGGTTTATTCACCCAGTGTCCAGAATGGCCAGAGCTGAGCCGATCCAAAGCCAGGGGCTTCTTCCAGATCTCCCTCATGGGTGCACAGTCCCAAGGCTTTAGGCTGTCCTCTACTGATTTCCCAGGCCACAAGCAGGGAGCTGGACGGGAAGCAAAGCATCCGGTATTAGAACCAGTGTCCAAATGGGATCCCGGCATGGTCGAAGTGAGGACTTTAGCTACTAGGCTACTGCACCAGACCCCTTAACTGCCAAGCTATTGCGCCAGACCTCTCCCGTGCAAATTCTGATTTACTAGCATTCCTATGTATGCACACTTAATTCTAATGTCGGCGTACACTAGGTATTAATGTTAAACACTTCAACAATGTGGTAGTAGTATCTTATAGTATAGACAATTCTATATGTAAAACTTGCAAGGTTCATTTCTCAACATGCTTAAGCCTTTAGTATTTTCTCCCAGCTTTTCCATTCTAGGATAGCCATACTTCTGTAGGACAATATTCTACAAGCAATTCTCTTTCTTAATAACCTGCTTATTTGCTCGATTTACATTTTGAAACAATCATGCAAGACTCCAAATTAAGACATTCTATAAATAAAAACATACTACATTTTAAATACTATTGCTTTAAGCAAGTCTTACCCATTTCTCCCAAACTGTAGAAACACGTTTTAACACAAACCTGCCTCAAAACCAGGAATGAGAAGTTTTTCCAATAACCTTCTTGCTGATGAGGGAATTTCCCCTTCTCAAATGGCAGGTGAGAATCACAGTGAGAACCTGAAGGAGCCCAAGGTCCTGAATTCCTTCCAAAGGGCAGACTGCAAGCATGCGCCTCCCTTTTGCATGGCTGGTAAGTCTGGAGCTGCTTCTTGGCTTCTGTTTTATTTTATTATTTTTTTAAAGATTTATTTATTTTTATTGCAAAGTCAGATATACAGAGAGGAGGAGAGACAAGAAGATCTTCCGTCTAATGATTCACTCCCCAACTGTGCCGCCACGGCCGGTGCACGCTGATCCGAAGCTGGGAACCAGGAACCTCCTCTGGGTCTCCCATGCGGGTGCAGGGTCCCAAAGCATTGGGCCATCCTCCACTGCTTTCCCGGGCCAAAAGCAGGGAGCTGGATGGAAAGTGGAGCTGCCGGGATTAGAACCGGTGCCCATATGGGATCCCAGGGCTTTCAAGGCGAAGACTTTAGCTGCTAGGCCACGCCGCAGGTCCCACTTCTGTTTTATTAAATTCAAGAGAACCAAAAAATTTCAATTTGGCTGTTGTCTTAACTAATACATTCCTAGATAGTCTCTTATCAATAAGATGAAAATCACTTAAAAGGAGATGTTAAAACACTGTTGTTCTTCACAAGGAATCAGACTTCAATTCCATTGTCTTACAGGAAAATTCAGAAATTATACACATCATAACCAATTTCACTATCCAATTTCAAACTGTTTTTCCTGTAAGGCAAAATCTCACTTCTTTCTATATAAGAACAAATAATTTAAAATTGGACCAATTTCATGATTAGGAAACATTTTGACCAATGGACATAAATACTCATTTACTTTATGCTAAATTTGATGCCTCATATGCTATTTTATAATATTGTGAGATTACAAATTATTTTAAATGACAATTATATTATCCAAGTTCTGTCTCAATCTTTGAAGGTTCTAGGGATCCTACTAGAACTTTCAAAGTCAGGAGATTTGGTTTCAAACTGAAGAATTGAAGTGTAAATTAAAGTACACTTAACATGTAACTGAATATGTGAATGGATACTGAATTTTAGACCTGATCAGTGCCAGGAGAACACTGTAAGCTGAAGACTGAGCAGCACAAAAATGGTATAGGAGCCTTAGCCCAGCAGAGGTGGGGAGTCGGGTCTGACCAAGTCCTGTTAGATGAGTTAGACCTCTCTCAAATTACATACCAGGAGAGAGAAAGGGGGCCAGTCGTGGTCCGTCCCATCTTGTCTGTCAGTCATACACAGACCCAATTCTGAACAAGAACAACTAAATTCACGATACAGATAGAAGTCTTGTCTGGACAGAAGTAATAGGACTCTAACTGACTAAACAAACATGCACAATCACTACACACGTCAGAACAGACATAAAATTCAACCTTTTGTGACTTCCAACCTCTTCTTTGACATACTTCAACCTGGAAATGTTTCATAAAGCAAGCACATAGGTTCAGCTCGTGCTTAGCGTTAATTTAACAGTGGATTTGGTCCACTGGTTACTTTTATGTATAACTGCTAGATGAAGTTACAGAACAAGTTTCCATTTTTTTCTTATGAATGTTACATCGCTTATGTCTTACCCTGTCCCTCCCAGCTAGGGGTTAGGGCTATGAGGTAGAGCTAGAGAAATTCAGGCCCTAAGGGTGGCCTGGGTGAGGTCAAGTCAAGAGAAAGTGGAAAAGCAGATAAGGGCAAAGGTGAAAGTGGCTACAATGGAGAGGAAATCTGTGTGCAACCCAGTGAGGAGAGCAAATGGAGACCTTCAGACAGGGGGATGGGCCCTCCCTCGCAGCAAGACCAGGGTCATGGGGTGATGGGATTATCATCCAGCCTTACATATGCCTCAGCCAATTCTAGGAGCAAATGTACACCATAAAGGCTGTCGGAGACCTCACAAAAGAATCCTTTCATCTAAAGTTTTGCTAAAACTACAGCAAATAGTTCCTTCTACTGTGCTGATCATTGACATGGCTCAAAATAGGTTACATAGACAAGATTGGACAGAAAAACGTCTGCTGCAGCCCCTCTTCCTTCCTCATGGTTTGTTGGTAAAAGGGCAGGATTTTCCCAATCCAAGCGATTCAAAGAGGTGACCCACTTTTTTTTTTTAAAGATTTATTTTATTACAAAGTCAGATATACTGAGAGGAGGAGAGACAGAGAAGAAGTGGAGCTGCCGGGATTAGAACGAGCAGCCATATGGCATCAAGGCGAGGACCTTAGCCACTGGCCACACTGCCGAGCCTGAGGTAACCCACTTCTATGGCCCATAATGGCAGTCAATGGTGCAGAGGTAACCTTGAAGGGAGACTGCCAGCCTGTTGCTGTTTCTTTGAACCCATTCAAAATCACTCATTCAAGAAAGGACAAGCTTTGCTGGTTGTCTTCACACCTAAAGGCTAGCTCTCTGATCCAGATCAACTGGCAGATCTAATTCAGAAGGTAAGTATAAGCTCTGGGCGCCCCTCCAATGGACAAATGGACCCACTGGAGGGGACTGCCCTCCTGGACAAGGGCAGCCATAAGCATGAAAGAATTTGAAAATATTCATACTTGAAACAATTTCTTAGAGCAATAATGGTGCAAGTAGCCTTGGCCCAGGGAGAGTTAGGCTCGCTCCTGGCATGGCTTTAAGTCCTGCATTCCAGGAATCATACTCCGCTGGGCAGTTCCCTTCAGGGATAACACTAATGGGAAAGGCCTGGAGTATCTCACAGTGCCCGAACAGAATGCTTGCAACTGGCGCTGTGCTCTGACTCCCCTTGAGCTGGGGGTGGTTTCCTGCCCTCTGAGCTGCCCAGAAGCTCTGGTTGGGGCGGCTGAGGTGGGCCAGGGCCAATGTCCTGAGCATCAGTTTTGCTCTTCCCTTGCCAAGCATTGTGGGAAAATAAATTAACCAATGTTACCGACGGGTGCCAATCTGACCAGGGTCTCTCAGACCTTGAGTGCCTGAGCACCTAGGATTTCTAACCCTTGAAACTTCAGCATGTAATTTAGCGCCTTAAGCACAGGATGATCAGGTTCCTCACCATTATTGACCATGTTTAAGGACAGTAGAGGAGAGTGGCCCTCGAATACCGGTCGGGTTGTCAGGCCAAGGAGATCCTGTGCAAAGTTTTGGGTAACGCCCAAGTGTCACATTGGACAGAAACCGCCAGTCCTCACACAAGTTCACCCCAGAGCCATGCATTCAAGGTCATCTCTCAAAGCAGGAGATGAGAGGTTAGGCGCAGCATTTCCTTTTTCCCTATCACCTACCTTAACTCCAAGCTGTCAGGGGATTCGACTGGAGATAAGCTGAGAATGGGGGTGGGGGGTGACCACCTTCGTGCAGAGCTGTGGGGTGCCAAGGGTCACTTACACAGAGTACACTACAGTTCAACAGGAGGATTACAGCACTAAAGGTGAGTCCCAAGAGAAGGCGACCTGAAGAACCACAACTTGTGTGAGGATGTGCTTCACTCAGGAGGAGCGAGGAGGGGGCAGGGGCGGAGGGGAGGAGCAGAGTGGGGGCCCCTGCGGCTGGAGGGGAGAATCAGAGTGGGGAGCTGCCGCGGGTGGAGGGCAAGGGAGCAGAGTGGGGGTGGGGTCCACGGCTGGAAGGGGGGAGCCAGGGAGCAGAGCAGAGTGGGGCCCTGTGGCTGGAGGGGAGGGGAGGGGAGCCTGGGAGCAGAGCAGAGTGGGGCCCCCCGTGGCTGGAGGGGAGGGGAGCTGCGGAGCGGATCGGAGCAGACTGGGGGGGCACCGTGGGATGGGAGCCATGGAGCCATGGAGCGGCGCAGAGGGGTTGGTCGCAGAGTGGGGGGATCCCGTAAGGAGCTGGCAAGGGTGGCACAGCGGAGCGGAGCAGTGTAGCCACATCGGGGCGGGGCGGCCTGGCGAGGAGGCGGCCAGGGTCGGTGAGCGCACTGCAGCGGAGCAGCAGAGCAGAAGAGCAGAAGAACAGCAGAGCCCCTTCGGAGCAGGGCGGAACCGCGAGGAGTGGGCCGGTTCCCTCAGCAGAGCAACAGAGCCCCTTCGGAGTGAGGCGGCCACCCATGGAGGTGGCCAGGGTCCAGGAGCAGAGCAACTGCAGGGGAGGGGATGCGAGCCAGGAGCGGAGCAGAGTGGGGCCCCAGGGCTGGAGGGGAGGGGAGCCTAGGAGTGGATCTGAGTAGACTGGGGGGCCTGCACGGGAGAGGAGCCCCGGAGGGGAGCCCAGGAGGAGAGCGAAGTGGGGAGGTCCCGCGGGTGGAGGGGAGCGGAGCCCCGAAACGAGGTGGAGTGGGGGTCCCGCGGGTGGAGGGGAGCAGAGCCCGGGACCGGAGCCGAAGGGGTGGTAGTGGAGCAGAGCAGAGTGGGGAGGATCCCACAAGGAGGAGGCCTGGGTGGCGCACCGGAGTGGCAGAGCAGCAGGTACTGGGCCGTGGTCCATGGGAAGTGATGGTAGGCCAGCCTTGCGTACTTCTCCCGGACCATCAGAGCCTTGGCCAGGTTCTTGGCAGTCTGATCATAGTCGTCCGGTGATCCCAGCACAGTAATCTCCGCTGATGGTGACCCGCTGGTACTAAGGCATTGCATAGGACACCGGCGCAGGCTGGGAAACAGCTGCAGAGACCACAGGGGTTGCCGGAGACATGGCTGGACTGGCTGTTGGTGGGGCCTTCCAATCTTGCTGGGTTGGCGTTTGCAGAGACAGGGACTGGGATCAACTCTTGACGCTTTTCTTTCTTTTGGCCATCTCCACAGACTTCTGCTCAGCCAGCACCTTCTGCAGCTCGCTCTCCTTGGCATCCTTCTGCCCAATGGGGCAGTCCTCTGGGATGGTGAAAAGGTACAAGGCATCCTTGCTGTCGTCCTCTCGGAGTACTTTGGCAAACACCTTCTAAGCCAGGAGCCGAATTGCTCGTCCAGTTGAGAGACGATCAACTTGGGGAATTGGCACGGCTGTCTCAGCTTTTCCCAGCAGAGACAGCCGATTGCGCCTCGCTTGCGGGAAAGCGTGACGTCCACTAACTCCTGTCCACTTGGCTTTCTGTTGCTCAGGTCCCCAAGCAGAGTCAACCATACCAGTTCTCTGCCTAACCTGCCGGACAACGGCAGGGATCTCAGCGTCTCCCATGGTTTTAAAAACTTTCTGTCTGTGTGTCATTTGTATTCTTAGTTTTTAGCTTATTTCTATTCGAGGAGGGGTGGGGATCGCCCATGGTTTTAAAAACTTTGTGTCTGCGTGTCATTTTTATTCCTAGTTTTTAGCTTATTTCTATTCGAGGTGGGGTGGGGATCTCCCATGGTTTTAAAAACATTGTCTGCGTGTCATTTTCTTTCATTTTAGCTATTGGGGGCCGCGGCGGGGAGGGGTGAGGGGGGGCGGCGGGGGTGGCAGAGTGTGGGGGGCCCAGGCGAGGGGGGCGGCGGGGGTGGCAGAGTGTGTGGAGCGGGGCAGGAGAACAGAAGAGCAGAAGAGCAGCAGAGCCCCTTCGGAGCAGGGGAGCCCTGCGAGGAGTGGGCTGGGGTCACAGAGCGGGAGGGCACCGTGAAGAGGGGGCGGGGTCTAGCAACAGAGCCCCTTCTGAGCCGGGCGGCCCCACCAGGAGCAGGTGGGGTCGCAGAGCAGCAGAGCCCCTTCAGAGCAGAGCGGCCCCCCGAGGTGGTGGCCAGGGTGCAGGAGCAGAGCAGCCCCCCGAGCAGGTGGCCAGGGTCCAGGAGCAGAGCAGCAGAGGCCTTCTGAGCAGGGAAGCCCCACGAAAGGGGCCGCTGGTGCTGGAGCAGGGTGGAACCGTGAGGAGGTGGCAAGGGACCAGGAGCAGAGCAGCAGAGGTCCTTCTGAGCAGGGTAGCCCCGTGAGGAGGGGCCGCTGGTGACTTGCTGGGCGGAACCGCGCAGAGGTGGCCATGGTCCAGGAGCAGAGCATCAGAGCAGCAGAGGTCCTTCTGAGCAGGGAAGCCCCGTGAGGAGGGGCCGCTGGTGCCGGAGCTGGGCGGAACAAGCAGAATCGGTGCCTAATGGAAGCACACCACTGCCTTCCTTTAAAAAAAAAATTCTTTATTTGAAAGGCAGATTTACAGAGAAGGACAGACAGATTTTTCATCAACTGGTTTATTCCCCAAATGGCTGTGAGAGCCAGGGTTGAGCCCATCTGAACTCAGGGACCCAGGAACTTGGGTTAACTTTTGTGCTACTTTCTCTGGCTATCAGTGGGAAGTTGAACCCACAGTGGAGCGGTTACCCCCTTGAACCAGCAGCACCCATGGGGCGGCCAGTGCTGCAGACTGAGGATCAGCTGGTTATGCTACCGCACCTGCCCCTTTTTACAGTTTGCTTTCAGCTTAGTATACTTGCAATTTGCTACACATGGCTTTTATCATTCCTGTATAGACATTTTGCTTTAGAAACAACAACAACAAAAAAAGATGCAGCATTGAATCTATCTTCTAATTCTGGTCATTACCACTTCCTTTTCTAAGTGTGCAAAGGGTTTCAAAACATTTCTCCTTCTGGAAATTGGAACATTTTCGATTCTTCAACCTCTTGGAAATGCTCCTGGAAATCCTCCTGGAAATGCTCCTGTTTTTCCCTGGTTTCCCTAAGATTACCCACAGTGGCTCAGTAATTACAGGCACGCAAGCTCCATTCCCTGTCATACGGTTTAACCAGGCCAAGGTATTTGAAATCAGCACAGCTGAGAGCTTTCTGGTGCCTTCCCCTGCTCTCTGGGTCTGAGACTCCTCATTACTCCCAGGCCCACGATTTGGCAGAGACAGAAGCCTATAGAACCCATGACAGTTGTCAAAGGTCACGTCCAGGGTAGGTCTGCAGCAGCAGCTGCCTAATCCAAGATTCCTGGGACAGCGTCACTGAACAATGCATGTTGTACATACATACGCTGAGCTGTTCTTTCTGACAGCTGTCTTCTGGGATCACCAAAAGCACAGAGTTCACGCAGGTCTACACCATGCCTTTGATACATTTACTTATTAATTAAAAGCATAAAACTGCTAGTGCCCAGTATTATTTGTCTCAATCCATAGCCAAGACATAGGAGAAACTAAGGTTAGAGGCGAATTGAAACAAGAAATCTCAACCTTTGCGTATAGATTGGAATAGAAAGTGAAAGAGTTGTGGGAGGGAATGGAGAAGCTAACAAACCCAACCTGTTCCTTATTTCACATAAATACAGTAACTAACACACTACACCTGGAGTGCGCCACCCCCGCCGCCCCCCCTCGCCTGGGCCCCCCACACTCGGCCACCCCCGCCGCCCCCCTCGCCTGGGCCCCCCACACTCGGCCACCCCCGCCGCCCCCCTCGCCTGGGCCCCCCACACTCGGCCACCCCCGCCGCCCCCCCTCGCCTGGGCCCCCCACACTCGGCCACCCCCGCCGCCCCCCTCGCCTGGGCCCCCCACACTCGGCCACCCCCGCCGCCGCCCCTCGCCTGGGCCCCCCACACTCGGCCACCCCCGCCGCCCCCCTCGCCTGGGCCCCCCCACACTCGGCCACCCCCGCCGCCCCCCTCGCCTGGGCCCCCCACACTCGGCCACCCCCGCCGCCCCCCCTCGCCTGGGCCCCCCACACTCGGCCACCCCCGCCGCCCCCCCTCGCCTGGGCCCCCCACACTCGGCCACCCCCGCCGCCCCCCTCGCCTGGGCCCCCCACACTCGGCCACCCCCGCCGCCCCCCTCGCCTGGGCCCCCCACACTCGGCCACCCCCGCCGCCCCCCTCGCCTGGGCCCCCCACACTCGGCCACCCCCGCCGCCCCCCTCGCCTGGGCCCCCCACACTCGGCCACCCCCCGCCGCCCCCCCTCGCCTGGGCCCCCCACACTCGGCCACCCCCGCCGCCCCCCTCGCCTGGGCCCCCCACACTCGGCCACCCCCGCCGCCCCCCTCGCCTGGGCCCCCCACACTCGGCCACCCCCGCCGCCCCCCTCGCCTGGGCCCCCCACACTCGGCCACCCCCGCCGCCCCCCTCGCCTGGGCCCCCCACACTCGGCCACCCCCGCCGCCCCCCTCGCCTGGGCCCCCCACACTCGGCCACCCCCGCCGCCCCCCTCGCCTGGGCCCCCCACACTCGGCCACCCCCGCCGCCCCCCTCGCCTGGGCCCCCCCACACTCGGCCACCCCCGCCGCCCCCCTCGCCTGGGCCCCCCACACTCGGCCACCCCCGCCGCCCCCCTCGCCTGGGCCCCCCACACTCGGCCACCCCCGCCGCCCCCCTCGCCTGGGCCCCCCACACTCGGCCACCCCCGCCGCCCCCCTCGCCTGGGCCCCCCACACTCGGCCACCCCCGCCGCCCCCCTCGCCTGGGCCCCCCACACTCGGCCACCCCCGCCGCCCCCCTCGCCTGGGCCCCCCACACTCGGCCACCCCCGCCGCCCCCCTCGCCTGGGCCCCCCACACTCGGCCACCCCCGCCGCCCCCCTCGCCTGGGCCCCCCACACTCGGCCACCCCCGCCGCCCCCCTCGCCTGGGCCCCCCACACTCGGCCACCCCCGCCGCCCCCCTCGCCTGGGCCCCCCACACTCGGCCACCCCCGCCGCCCCCCTCGCCTGGGCCCCCCACACTCGGCCACCCCCGCCGCCCCCCCTCGCCTGGGCCCCCCACACTCGGCCACCCCCGCCGCCCCCCTCGCCTGGGCCCCCCACACTCGGCCACCCCCGCCGCCCCCCTCGCCTGGGCCCCCCACACTCGGCCACCCCCCGCCGCCCCCCTCGCCTGGGCCCCCCACACTCGGCCACCCCCGCCGCCCCCCTCGCCTGGGCCCCCCACACTCGGCCACCCCCGCCGCCCCCCTCGCCTGGGCCCCCCACACTCGGCCACCCCCGCCGCCCCCCTCGCCTGGGCCCCCCACACTCGGCCACCCCCGCCGCCCCCCTCGCCTGGGCCCCCCACACTCGGCCACCCCCGCCGCCCCCCTCGCCTGGGCCCCCCACACTCGGCCACCCCCGCCGCCCCCCTCGCCTGGGCCCCCCACACTCGGCCACCCCCGCCGCCCCCCTCGCCTGGGCCCCCCACACTCGGCCACCCCCGCCGCCCCCCTCGCCTGGGCCCCCCACACTCGGCCACCCCCGCCGCCCCCCTCGCCTGGGCCCCCCACACTCGGCCACCCCCGCCGCCCCCCTCGCCTGGGCCCCCCACACTCGGCCACCCCCGCCGCCCCCCTCGCCTGGGCCCCCCACACTCGGCCACCCCCGCCGCCCCCCTCGCCTGGGCCCCCCACACTCGGCCACCCCCGCCGCCCCCCTCGCCTGGGCCCCCCACACTCGGCCACCCCCGCCGCCCCCCTCGCCTGGGCCCCCCACACTCGGCCACCCCCGCCGCCCCCCTCGCCTGGGCCCCCCACACTCGGCCACCCCCGCCGCCCCCCTCGCCTGGGCCCCCCACACTCGGCCACCCCCGCCGCCCCCCTCGCCTGGGCCCCCCACACTCGGCCACCCCCGCCGCCCCCCTCGCCTGGGCCCCCCACACTCGGCCACCCCCGCCGCCCCCCTCGCCTGGGCCCCCCACACTCGGCCACCCCCGCCGCCCCCCTCGCCTGGGCCCCCCACACTCGGCCACCCCCGCCGCCCCCCTCGCCTGGGCCCCCCACACTCGGCCACCCCCGCCGCCCCCCTCGCCTGGGCCCCCCACACTCGGCCACCCCCGCCGCCCCCCTCGCCTGGGCCCCCCACACTCGGCCACCCCCGCCGCCCCCCTCGCCTGGGCCCCCCACACTCGGCCACCCCCGCCGCCCCCCTCGCCTGGGCCCCCCACACTCGGCCACCCCCGCCGCCCCCCTCGCCTGGGCCCCCCACACTCGGCCACCCCCGCCGCCCCCCTCGCCTGGGCCCCCCACACTCGGCCACCCCCGCCGCCCCCCTCGCCTGGGCCCCCCACACTCGGCCACCCCCGCCGCCCCCCTCGCCTGGGCCCCCCACACTCGGCCACCCCCGCCGCCCCCCTCGCCTGGGCCCCCCACACTCGGCCACCCCCGCCGCCCCCCTCGCCTGGGCCCCCCACACTCGGCCACCCCCGCCGCCCCCCTCGCCTGGGCCCCCCACACTCGGCCACCCCCGCCGCCCCCCTCGCCTGGGCCCCCCACACTCGGCCACCCCCGCCGCCCCCCTCGCCTGGGCCCCCCACACTCGGCCACCCCCGCCGCCCCCCTCGCCTGGGCCCCCCACACTCGGCCACCCCCGCCGCCCCCCTCGCCTGGGCCCCCCACACTCGGCCACCCCCGCCGCCCCCCTCGCCTGGGCCCCCCACACTCGGCCACCCCCGCCGCCCCCCTCGCCTGGGCCCCCCACACTCGGCCACCCCCGCCGCCCCCCTCGCCTGGGCCCCCCACACTCGGCCACCCCCGCCGCCCCCCTCGCCTGGGCCCCCCACACTCGGCCACCCCCGCCGCCCCCCTCGCCTGGGCCCCCCACACTCGGCCACCCCCGCCGCCCCCCTCGCCTGGGCCCCCCACACTCGGCCACCCCCGCCGCCCCCCTCGCCTGGGCCCCCCACACTCTGCCACCCCCGCCGCCCCCCTCGCCTGGGCCCCCCACACTCTGCCACCCCCGCCGCCCCCAGCTAAAATGAAAGAAAAAGACACTCAGACGCAAAGTTTTTAAAACCATGGGAGATCCCCACCCCACCTTGTGTAGAAATAAGCTAAAAACTAAGAATAAAAATGACACGCAGACACAAAGTTTTTAAAACCATGGGAGATCCCCTCCCCTCCTCGAGTAGAAATAAGCTAAAAACTAAGAATAAAAATGACACGCAGACACAAAGTTTTTAAAACCATGGGAGATCCCCACCCCTCCTCGAGTAGAAATAAGCTAAAAACTGAGAGTACAAGTGACAGGCAGACACAAAGGTTTTAAAATCATGGGAGATCCCCACCCCTCCTCGAGTAGAAATAATCTAAAACCTAAGAATACAAATGACACGTAGACACAAAGTTTTTAAAACCATTGGAGACGCTGAGATCCCTGCCGTTGTCCGGTGGGTTAGTCAGAGTCTGGTATGGTTGACTCTGCTTGGGGACCTGAGCAACAGAAAGCCAAGTGGACAGGAGTTGGTGGACGCCACGCTTTCCCGCAAGCGAGGCGCAATTGGCTGTCTCTGCTGGGGAAAACTGAGACAGCTGTGCCAATTCCCCAAGTTGATCGTCTCTCAACTGGATGAGCAATTCGGCTCCTGGCTTAGAAGGTGTTTGCCAAAGTACTCCGAGTGGAGGAAAGCAAGGATGCCTTGTACCTTTTCACCGTCCCAGAGGACTGCCCCATTGGGCAGAAGGAAGCCAAGGAGAGGGAGCTGCAGAAGGTGTTGGCTGAGCAGAAGTCTGTGGAGACGGCCAAAATAAAGAAAAGCGTCAAGAGTTGATCCCAGTCCCTGTCTCTGCAAATGCCAACCCAACAAGATTGGAAGGCCCCTCCAACAGCCAGTCCAGCCACGTCTCCTGCAACCCCTGTGGTCTCTGGAGCTGTTTCCCAGCCTGCGCCAGTGCCCTATGCAATGCCTGAGTACCAGCAGGTCACCATCAGCAGAGATTACTGTGCTGGGATCACCGGAGGACTATGATCAGGCTGCCAAGAACCTGGCCAAGGCTCTGATGGTCCGGGAGAAGTACGCACAGCTAGCCTACCATCGCTTCCCATGGACCACGGCCCAGTACCTGGGCCATGGGCGGGCTGATGTTCCCCCACCTGAAGATGCCCTCCCAGACTTTCACCCTCCCCCAATGCCCCAGGAGGACCCTTACTGCCTAGATGACGCACCCCCAACCTCCACACCTACTCTCCACCCCACCCCTACTCTCGGGCCCCCCACTCTTTGGTCATTCTGTCCGCGTCTCTTGTTCCCATCTCTCCATCTTGCTGGGTCTTCCTTGTGCACTGATGTCCCGCGGGACGGGACAGACCGTGGTCTGATTGGCACCGTGGGTAACATTGCTAAGTATTGCGGACAAATAACTTAACCAAAGGAAGAGCAGAACTGATGCTCAGAACATTGGCCTTGACCCACCTCAACCACCCCGACAAGAGCCTCTGGGATGCTCGGAGGGAAGGAAACCACCCCCAGTTCAAGGGGAATAAAGAGAGCACAGCACCAGTTCTAAGCCTTCTGGTGGGGCACCTTGAGCTGCTCCCACCCTTTCCCATTAATGTGAACCCTGAAGGGAACCGCCAGCAGAATGATATCCCTGCCATGCAGGAGACTTAAAGCCATGCAAGGAGCGAGCTTAACTCTCCCTGGGCCAAGGCTACTTGCTCATTATTACCCTTAGAAATTGTTTCAAGTGTGAACATTTTGAAATTCTTTCATGCTTATGGCCGCCCTTGTCCAGGAGGGCAGTCCCCTCCAGTGGGTCCATTTGTCCGTTGGAGGGGTGCCCAGAGTTTATACTTGCCTTCTGAATTAGATCTGCCGGTTGATCGTGGTCAGAGAGCTAGCCCTTAGGTGTTAAGACTGAATCAGCAAATCTTGTTGTCCCTTCTTGAAGGAGTGATTTTGAATGGGTTTGAAGCATCAGCGCCAGGCTGGCAGCCTCCCTTCAAGGTTACCTCAGCATCATTTACTGCCATCAAATTTAGCATGAAGTAAATGAGTATTTGTCCATTGGTCAAAATGTTTCCTAATCATGAAATTGGTCCAGATTTTGTATTATTTGTTCTTATTTAGAAAGAAGTGATGTTTTGCCTTACTCGAAGTGTTTTAAATTGGATAGTGAAATTGGTTATGATGTGTATAATTTCTGAATTTTCCTGTAAGATAATGGAATTGAAGTCTGATTCCTTGTGAAGAACAACCGTGTTTTAACATCTACTTTTAAGTGATTTTCATCTTGTTGATAACTAATACATTCCTAGATAGTCTCTGAAGACAACAGCCAAATTGAAATTTTTTGCTTCTCTTGAATTCAACACAACAGAAGCCAAGAAGAAGCTCCAGACTTACCAGCCATGGAAAAGGGAGGAGCAACCTTGCAGTCTGCCCTTTGGAAGGAATTTAGGACCTTGGCCTCCTTCAGGTCCTCATTGCGATTCTCATCTGCCTTTTGAGAAGGGGAAATTCCCTAATCAGCTAGAAGGTTATTTGAAAAACTCATTCCCGGTTTTGAGGCAGCTTTGTGTTAAAACATGTTTCTACAAATTGGGAGAAATGGGTACGAATTGCTTAAAGCAATAGTATTTAAAATGTGGTATGTTTTTATTTATAGAATGTCTTAATTTGGAGTCTTACATGATTGTTTCAAAATGTAATTCGAGCAAATTAGCAGATTATTAAAGAAAAGAATTACTTGTAGAATATTTTGTTCTACACAAGTATGGCTATCGTAGGATGGAAAAGCTCAGACAAAATACTAAAGGCTTCAGCATGTTGAAAAATGAACCTTGCAAGTTTTACATGTAGAATTGTCTATAAGATACTACTACAACATTGTTTAAGTGTTTAACATTAATACCTAGTGTATGCCTATATTAGGTTTAAGGGTACATACATAGGAATGCTAGTAAATTTGAGAATTTACACGGGAGAGGTCTGGCACAATAGCTTGGCAGTTAAGGGGTCTGGTTTAGTAGCCTGGCAGCTGAAGTCCTCACTTCGACCATGCCGGGATCCCATTTGGACACTGGTTCTAATACCAGACGCTTTGCTTCCCGTCCAGCTCCCTGCTTGTGGCCTGGGAAAGCAGCCTAGGACAGCCTAAAGCCTTGGCACTATGCACCCATGTGGGAGATCTGGAAGAAGCTCCTGACTTTGGATTGGCTCAAATCTGGCCATTTGGCTACTGGGTGAGTAAACCAGTGGTTGGAAGGTATTTCTGTGTCTCTGCTTCTCTCTGTAAACCTGCATTTCCAATAAAATAAAGAATCCAAAAAGAAGCATGTGGAACACTCAAAAAGAAATAATACTACCTCCAATAGAAAGTGAAATTAGAGTATCAACGCATGATATGAGAAATTTGGCAAGGACTGACCTGGACGAATTGAACAAATATTGCAAAATGAATTGTCAACTGGGTCTTGTGAGCAGCAGGCTGAGCTACTGCCTGTGCACTGATATTCTGTATGAGCTCCAATTCAAGTCTTGGCCATTCTACCTTGGATCCAGGTGTCTGCTAATACGTCTGCAGAAGCAGCAGAAGAGGGCTGAGGTACTGGGGTCCCTGTCATCTACAAGAGGGACAGAGCTCCAGGTTTCTGCCTATCCAGTGGCCCAGGCCTTGATGTCAGCCATTGAGATGGAGGATCTGTCTCCCCCTCTTTACCTGCCTTGCAAATCAAGTATTTCTTAAGAAGTTAAAAATGAAAATAGTTGAAAGTCAAGATAAATGAGGATCAACAGAATTAAAAATATTTGAACTTGAAGACAAGTTCAATATTTTTCTAGTAAGCTTTAAGAAAAAATGTGAGAAAGGGAATGAAAGCAGCCCGAGAGCTTTGAGACCTTACTGAAATGAACACTTTCTTGGAATTCCTGAGAGGAAGAGTATGCAGCATATTCAATGAAACAGCTCATAACTTCCCTGATCTTAAGTACACCTCCAAGTACAGAAGGCCCATAGGATGTCAATTGACAGGATCAGAAAAGATCCACGTTCCCTTGACCTATTGTGGTCCGGCTCTTTTAAGTACAAACAATCGTTACTTCTCAGAAAGAAAGCACTGTCATTTTCAAGGGGACCTCCACTAAACGAGCAACATTGTCAAACAGAAATTTTATAGGCCAAGAGGGAATTGAATGGTTTATCTCAAGTTGTGAAGAAAAAGTAAGCCTATCAGCCAAAAATACTTGGCTGAGTAGAACTATCCTTTATAACTTAAATATTCTCCAAAATGAGTGAAAGTCAGGAAAGTCATCAGAATCAACTGGCCTCCTAAAACTTGTTTGAGGGAAATGTACAGACAGAAGCAAATAAAAGGTAGCAGGCTAGCATCATGAGAACATGCAAAATTTCTATTTATTCTCATTACAAAGTCAGATATACAGAGAGGAGAGACAGAGAGGAAGATCTTCCGTCCGATAGCTCACTCCAAGTGGCCGCAACAGCTGGAGCTCAGTCAGTCTGAAGCCAGGAGCGCGGGCCCCCCATGTGGGTGCAGGGTCCCAAAGCTGTTTGTCATTCCTGACTGCTTTCCCAGGCCACAAGCAGGGAGCTGGATGGGAAGCTGAGCTGCCGGGATTAGAACTAGCACCCATATGGGATCCTGGCATGTGAAAGGCGAGGACTTTAACCACTACGCTACTGTGCTGGGCCCAAAATGCAAAACTTTAAACTCACCAATAACTGGATGAAGAATACTCAGAACAAACCAACCAATTTTAAATGGATAGATTACTTATTAATAACAGCTACTTACTGATACTACTTATTAGTAACAGCTTTGAAAGTAAATGGACCACAGACCAGGCTGAATCAGTCCACGTCATCCACTGGCAAATCCTAACACCAGAACCAGAACAGAGTGTGGGTCGGTCCAGGTTCGGTCGCAATAAAAACCAGTGCACAATGTGTAATGCCAAGGTGAGGTTGCCTGTATCGGATGGGACCGCAGCGACCAATCAGCACGTGAGAGAACCAGGAAGGGAGGGGGCAGAGCTAGCAGGGGGATTAAGGGGTTGGTCCCCTCACTGGACAGCTATTCCCATTGGACAGCGTGGGCTGGGATGGGGGCAGACCAGACTTAGTAGGGCTACAATACCTGTGTGCCTCGTGTGGACTAGATCAGGGAAAAACCAGGCTGGGCTGATTATTCCTACTGGTGTGAGCATACATTAGATTGGGTGAGGGTTGTTTGGGCTTAGCCACAGCATCAGCTAGTAGAAGCTGGCACTGGGGCCCATTTCTGTCAAGTTAAACCACAGAACCCCCCCGAAGAGTGCATAAACCTGGGAGAGAAATAGTGGGCTCTTCCCTCTTGGGTTACTACTCCTGCGGGAAGGCACGAAAACTACAACGGGGGGCTGGGGTGGCTAGACAGAGAGGCACTCAACAACATCCGTGAGGGCTGCATAGTGGAGCTGGTTAGATGGAACTAAGCTTCAATACCCATTGACATGTACGAGAGCCAAATGGGAAATGGGGCAGACTGGACTAGTGTGCTACACATACTGGCAAACCAGGGTAAGGGACGGGCCTGGTGGGGGTTATTGTGGGTCGCTCTGACTAGGCTGCAGCTCCCACTGGTATATGTGAGGGCTGAGTATGTGCTGGGCAGAACCAGGCTGGACTGCAACACCCCTTGGTTCCAGTGCAAGTCGGGACTGAAAACAGAACCAACCCAGCAATCGCAACCACCAGCTGATCGGGATGATGGACTGTGCCGGGCCCTGTGCTTGCTAGAACATACAAGAATCTGGTCTGGGAATACCTCAAAGTTTCTTTGGAGATCTCCCCAATCGAAATGGTGGACACAGAACTCTAACCAAGAAAAGTCAGAAGACAGAACAAGTCAACAACCTCAGCTATTCGTTGACAGCAAAATACTGCGCAAATGGAGACTATGATGGACTATGTCAATCAGTGGATCCTCCAATGACCTCATCCTATTCGGAGTGGTGAGACTGGCAGCGATTCATGAACTATCAAAACCACCTGAGCAAGTGTCTCAGAGCATGCCCCACATCTGGGACTTGGGGTGGGTGGGTAACTGGGTGGGGCTTCTCCATTAATATTCCCCTTTACCTCAGATACATGAAGGGAACAATATGGAAATAATAGTCTTACTTCCCTATAGGCCTTGAACCTTTTTACCATAATTAACTATGTAAAGATTGTCAAAATCATAAAAGAAAAATATTAAAAATTATTAAGAACAAAAGCAAATGGACCACACTCCCAGTTAAGATATAGTCTGGCTAAATGAGTTAAAAAATAACCAAGGATATGCAGCTTAAGACACTCATTAGTAAAGACACACTGGTGAAAAGATGGAAAAAAAATGTTCTACCTAAGTGGAAACCTAAAGCAAGCAGGAGTAGTGTATTACACAATATACTTCGGCCAAAAGCTATAAAAAGATAAAGATCATTGGATAGCGATCAAGGAATTAATTCAAAAATAAGATAGGACAGATTGGGTATTATTATATATCCAATGCCAGAGTACGTCATTTTATTAAAAAGCATTATCAAAGCAAACCATCTCCATGGATTTTTCTTCAACTGAATCTCAGTGGAAGAAAATTCAAGGGTACACAGTACTTACTTCCACCTGATTTTCTAACTTCGTAGCAACATTACTATGATACTCAAAAATCACCATTACTTTTTCTATTGCTTTAAGATACTGAGATGTGACATCTCATTTCTAGTCAAGTCAGGCTTAATTATTCGGATCCACTCTCACTGATAAGCAGTAAACCTAAATTTAAAGCTTCTTTCTTAGCAACTGAAAAGCTGGCAAAACAGTATCTGGCAAAAACTGACAGGACAAAAAAGAACCTCATGCGATAAAACCTGAGAGCTGCTTTTGTGGGCTCTGTGACCTGAACAATTTGGAAGTGATGTTTAGGAGAGGGTCAGACATCAGAGCCCTGTGTCTGCTGGAAGTTGAGAAGCTACTAGCAGACACACTCCCAAAAGTTTCCACTGGACATCAGTTAGAATAAATGAGACACAGTAGAGTCCTCATATACCCTTCCAGCCCGAGATTATATAGATGTATTTTTAAAGATTTTTCTTTGTAAAGGCAGATCTACACAGAGAAGGAAAAATAGGAAGATCCTCCATCTGCTGATAAAGTGACAATGGCCTGAGCAGAGTTGATGTGAAGCCAGGAGTTGGGAGCTTTTTCTGTGTCCCCAGGCTTTGGGCCATCCTATAGTGCTTTCCCAGGCTGCAAACAGGGAGCTGGATGGGCAGTGGAGCAGCAGACATGCAGTGGCACCCATATGGGATCCTGGTGACTTCCAGGCAAGGATTTAGCCACTAGGCCACTGTGCTGGGTCCTTGGGATCATAGTTTAAGGGAATTAATTTCAAGTCCTGAGCATCAATGAGGGGGGTCGCAGGTGGGTAGGGAAGAGGTAAATCCTCTCCAGAGAGGTTAGTTTTCTGAGACCTCCACATTTATTGCTATATACAAACTTGCAAAATAACCTGTATGAAAGATTAGGTACACCAGGAAATAGGATATCAAGAGTGAGAAAAAGCAGAATCAGCAGAAGTAGATCCACAAATCACACATTGAAAAACAGTAACCATGGGAAATGTGATCAACATTGTCTTTTAAGCAATAAAATACAAGCAGATTTAGAAGCAGAAGCAAAAACATGGATTTGAAAATGATCTACTAGAACTTCTGGAAATGAAATTTTATACACAAAGTATTACCAAGTCAATAGATTTAGTCAATTAGACATACTTGACATGGGCAAAGCAGGCAGGCAGTGAGGGACAGGAAGCTGAATACTGCCAACACCCTAGCCATCCACACTGCCATCTGCTCCAGGCTGTTTCCACATGGCCAAAGCCTCAGCACACCTGCTCTGCATCCTGCAGCTAAGCCTCAATTTGCGTCTGGTACCACGTGTCATTAACCACCATAAGGAGCTCACCACACATACTATAGCTACACTCCTTATGCTAGAAGGAAAATGTAACCCCAGCCAGGTGGGGAAATTGTCCCTTTTGAGATTGCCTGCACACATGTCTGAGTGAGGACTGTCCTTTTGTCCTACTGTTCATCTGTCTCTCCTTTGTGTTCTTACTTGTAGCATGACAAAAGCCTGGAGTTGAAGTCTAGCTGGGGCGAGGGGGGGGATGGGGGCGGGAGCTGAGCCTCTCCAACTACCTCCAGGGCTCTTGAGCCCTACAACACCACCAGGAGGCTGCATTTCCCACAATTAGTAAACTGAGATCAAAGACGTTGTAGAGCATGGAGGTACAAAACATGTTAAGAGACAAACAGAACTCCTGACATGACGGTTGAAAATGAACTCCAACCTATTTAATCCGAGTTCTACAATTTCCAGAAAGACAATGAGCAGAGGTAGTCTGAGGTTTCTCCAGAGTAACTGTCTGCACGTTTTTTTAATGCCAGTTATTTCTTCAAAAGCATCTGATTTTCATGAAAACAATCACTGGAAAACTATTTTGTTACTTTAAATAAAAATGACAGCATTTAAAAATGTCAATCCTGAATCTTCCTGTTGCCAAAGCAACATATAAAAGCACTTATTTGTAAGTAATGACTGTTGGATTAGGAATATATTTAAAGCAATACTTCCTCATCCCTAGGCAAGAAGTGCAGTTGCCACCAAAAGGTGCTTTAAAATAATGGTTTTGAGCACATAGAAGGTATTTTTCAAAACACACAGGAATCCATTTCCTACAAATCACAAAGGGGGTTTATCTGCATGTTTTCTTGTTACAAGTGATGTGCTGAGCTTCAGCATCAACATTAAGTACTTTCTCTTACAAGCATGAGTCCGCTTTTTGCATTGAGATTTTACTAAGTTTGGATATTAAACAGGTATTCTATTAAGAAGATGTAAGATCAGACTATTGGAGGATATACCAGTTGAGTTTCCGAAACAAGCAGAATCGGTGCCTAATGGAAAGCACACCACTGCCTTCCTTTAAAAAAAATTCTTTGAGAGACAGATTTACAGGAAGGACAGACAGATTTTCCATCAACTGGTTTATTCCCCAAATGGCTATGAGAGCCAGGGTTGAGCCCATCTGAACTCAGGGACCCAGGGACTTGGGTTAACTTTTGTGCTGCTTTCTCTGGCTATCAGTGGGAAGTTGAACCCAAAGTGGAGCGGTTACCCCCTTAAACCAGCAGCACCCATGGGGCGGCCAGTGCTGCAGACTGAGGATCAGCTGGCTACGCTACCGCACCTGCCCCTTTTTACAGTTTGCTTCTCCTTAAAGGACCTGATTAATGCAAACATTTGAGCTTAGTATACTTGCTATTTGCTACACATGGCTTATATCATTCTTGTATAGACATTTTGCTTTAGAAACAACAACAACAAAAAAATGCAGCATTGAATCTATCTTCTAATTCTGGTCATTACCACTTCCTTTTCTAAGTATGCAAAGGCTTTCAAAACATTTCTCCTTCTGGAAATTGGAACATTTTCCATTCTTCAACCTCTTGGAAATGCTCCTGTTTTTCCCTGGTTTCCCTAAGATTACCCACAGTGGCTCAGTAATTACAGGCACGCAAGCTCCATTCCCTGTCATATGGTTTAACCGGGCAAAGGTATTTCAAATCAGCACAGCTGAGAGCTTTCTGGTGCCTTCCCCTGCTCTCTGGGTCTGAGACTCCTCATTACTCCCAGGCCCACGACTTGGCCGAGACAGAAGCCTATGGAACCCATGACAGTTGTCAAAGGTCACGTCTAGGGTAGGTCTCCAGCAGCACCTGCCTAATCCAAGATTCCTGGGACAGCATCACTGAACAATGCATGTTGTACATACATACGCTGAGCTGTTCTTTCTGACAGCTGTCTTCTGGGATCACTAAAAGCACAGAGCTCACGCAGGCCTACGCCATGCCTTTGATACATTTACTTACTAATTAAAAGCATAAAAATGCTGGTGCCCTGTATTATTTGTTTGCTTTTTGTTTGCTTTTGTTTTTAATTCCCCTTTGCCTAATAACATTATGATGCCTTTAACACGTCTCAATCCATAGCCAAGACATAGGCAAAACTAAGGTTACAGGCCAATTGAAACAGGAAATCTCAACCTTTGAGTATAGATTGGAATAGAAAGTGAAAGAGTTGTGTCTAGTTCCAATACTTCAACAATCCTGGCCGCTAAGCTTCTGATACTGTTTTTCCACAAACATTGCTGACGTTAGACCCTGAAATCAGTTTCCACAAGAGTTTTAATTAAAATAAGGCGCAACCCATCAGAATAGAAACACCACTTAAAGGACATTACTCTTAACCTCTCCATTCAAACACAGCATTTGGCACACAGAAACCACATGCAAGTATTTGTCAAATCAAATTTACATACTACACAAAGAAATCCTGGAATCTGAAAAATCAGAGTGGATCATGGGCTTCAAGCGACCAGGGGAAAACACTTATAGAGTTCAACATTACTACGGGTACTATAACTGTAGTAGGCGAAAAACAGTAAAAAAAATAATCTTAGCTCTTGTTAAAGAAGGATAAAGGGCCATCTTTACTTTTGCCTACGTTAAAAATTTGAGAAACAAAGCCTTTAGGAAGATGGCAACTTCATTGCGGTTGAAAGCGGATAAAACAAACCAACAGGAATTAGGGTCTTTCTTGTTCCTTACCTTTTTCCAGTTGAATTTCCACGAGACTCCGAGACTCGGGGGGAATCGCCAGTCGCAGAAACGCTCAGCCGACCTCTGCGCGTGGAGGTTGCTCTCCACACTCTGAGCAGAAGTGTTCTTTGCGCTTTTCCTGCGTGACCGCTTTTAAAAGGAAGGGAATGGAGACGCTAATAAAGCCAGCCTGTTCCTTATTTCACATTCATACAGTAGGTAACTCACTCCACCTGGAGTGTGTTGAGGGCTGAACAAGAGGCTGGTGGTCAGGTACCTCTTATCTTAAAGGAATTAGAGCAGAGAGCTGCTGCTACTTAAGGTCCATTGAACACACGTTAGCTTAGAACATTTTCATATCTCCTACTACCCACGTTTGAGGTGGTGAGCAGGAAATTTTTTTTTCTGATTATTTTTATTTTTGATGGTTTGTACATAGTTGATTAGGGCGACAAGAGTCAAGGGCTATGTGAAGGTGGGTGAGACTCTTATTTTCTCATTCTCTTTTTTTTCCTTCCCTATCTGGGGGAAGGGTAGAGGTGAGGAGAGAAGCCACACCCAGCCTCCCAAACACCTGTGCACCCTGGGATGGAGAACAGCCACCTGACACCACTCCAGGGTCCCAGGTGTGGGACATTCTCTGAGGCTACTGCTCAAGAGGTCTCAGGAGTTCAACAGTTCTGAATTACTGATCTCGCCACTCCAAACACGATGAGATCTCTCCAGAATCCACTGGTTCACATAGTTCACGTTAGAGTCTATTTGCCCAGATATTCACTGCCAACACTTGGCTGGGGTAGTTGATCAATTTGTTCTGTCCTCTGTCCTGTGTCCTCTGTTATGGTACCAGGTGTTCTCTGCAGACTCCAATAGACTGCCATATCCTCCATGTGCACCTGGATATGCTGTCCACTGCTCCATCTAGGCCACTGCGGAGGCCCAACTTTGACACATGCATTTCTTGGTCAGACCATGGAACTTAAATTCTCCATGGTTGGGGTTCTAAGTTCAGCAATTCAGTTCAGAGGATCCCCAAAGAAACTTCATCTGAGGTGATCCAAGACCAGATTTTTGAATGTGCTTGCCATTACAGGGTCCAGCACAGTCTGTCACCTCGATCAGCTTATGCACATGTTGGTGGTTGCAACTGTTGGGTCAGTTCTGTCTCCAGTTTAGTCTTCTACACAAACCAATGGGTGGTGCAGCCCAGCCCAATCCTGCCCACCACACATTTGACCCTCACACAAACCAGTGGGAGCTGAAGCCTAGTCTGAATGACCCCCGATAACCCCCACCAGGCCATTCCCCTACCCTGGTTATTGAGCTTGCCAGTACGTACAGCAGACTAGACCAGCCTGTCCCATATCCCATTAAGTACTGTCAGTGGGCATTGAAGCCTCGTTAAACCCAATTAACCCATCTATCCAGCCCACACATGTGCTGGCTGGTGACACTCTTTCTAGCCATGCCTGTCCCAGTTCTGCTTCTCATGCTCATCATTTGGAGTATCAATCCAAGAAGGAGATGCCCAATGTTTCCCTTCTGGGCCCACTCCCATTCCCAGATCTTGCACCCTGCAGGTGGTTCTGCAGTTTGGCTTGACAGAATTTGTCCCTTGTGCCAGCGTCTGCCAGCTGATGCTGTGGCAGAGCATCCGCTCTGGCTTATGCATGCACCAGAAGGAATAGTCAACCCAGCCTGGTTTTTGCCTGATGCAGGTCGCATGAGGCCAACAGGTGTTGTAGCCTGAGCAGGGGATATTTTGTTCCTGCTTTTTTACAAATAAGAAATTAAGATACGGTAACACCCATACTCACATACACTTACTTATGTCAAAATCAATGTGTAATCTGACCTTTTCCCAATACCAAATCAATTATTTTCCCAATGATCAGGTGTAGTCTTTGATAACTCTCAACCTATAACCCTTTTTAATTAAAACTATTTCAACACCTGTCTTCTATCTAGCTACTATCTATCCATCTATCAATCCATGAATGTTGTCTGTTCATCTCTATATCCATCCACTCATCCATGGAAGAAGGCCACTAGTAAAGGAACTTGGAATTAGAAGGCTCTGGCAGAACAGGCCTTGGCCCTGGCACCAATGACCTAGGTAATAATTTTGTGGGGTAAAGATGAATAAGGATTTTTAAGAATATGTGCAGAAATCATAAGACTAGCCCTCAACAGACTTTTATTAAAATATTCTACCTGAAAATAAAATTGAATAATTTGATTTTGAAAATCGAAGTATAACATAAACACAGAAAAAATATATTTACATGTTAGAGCCTGGCACAATGGCTCAATTGGTGCATTCCCCCTCTTCAAATTGCAAGCTCCCCTGTGGGCACTGGTTCATGTCCTGGCTGCTTCACTTCCTGCTGTGCTCTTCACTTGTGGTCTTGGAAAGCATTAGAGGATGGCCTTGGGAAAAAAGGCCTTGGGACCCTGCACCCGCGTGGGAGACCCAGAGGAGGCTCCTGGCTCCTGGCTTCAGATCAGCTCAGCTCCACTGGCAGCTACTTAGGGAGTAAACCAGCTGATGGAAGATTTTTCTGTCTCTTCTCTCTTTAAATCTACCTTTGCAATAAAAATAAAATCTTTTAAAATATACACATATGTACATCTTAATTTAAAGTTAATGAAATTTCACAATTTAAATCACATATGCATAACTGATATCAGGTCAGAAAATAGAATATTACTGAATTCTTGTTGTATATTCTCTTCTGAGCAGGACCACAGGAAAAGTTGATTGTGATTAATGTCCTTTCTTAGGAACTTCTCAGCACTTCCCTTTAGAATACTGAATGACTGTGTGTTCTAACTGTTGACTAATAGAAGAAAAGCCTTAAACTGTAGCAGAGTGGAGGCAGCAAATGGATTTCAGTTCCTTAGCAGACATCATGCTGGGGATTTTATAATGGACATGGGACTGATGATTCAGTTTGTCTGTGTAAAACAACCCTCAAAACATCAGAAATTTATTCATTACATGTGACATGATGAACAGTAGGTAGAATTTGTAAACTTGATTTTTGCTACACTCATCATGCTTTTGACTTTCTCCAAGTGTTTAATACACGTTTTATGAATCTCATTCCAGGAAGTCATACATGCATGTTGATGAACAACTTTAACACAAACTGTCATAACTTTGAGTGGGAAATGACCGAAATAGTGAAATCTAGCCAACTGAGTTCAGTGTCAAATGCACCCATACTTTTGAGCCTCGTGTCAATATTTGTTTGCTCAGAATACTGCCGTATTTACTTCTCCAGGTCATAAGTTTTCTAATAATAGTATAGAAAGTATTTAATCTAAGCATGTTAACTGCTTACACAAAACACTTTAAAAATTTCCTCATAATTGTGCTTTAATTAATGGTAACACTCTAGGAGAGCAGGTATTTCTAATTCTACTTTTCCTTTTTTTTCTCTGCATGTGTTCTGTTTTTTTAAAAGATGTATTTATTTTTATTGGAAAGCCAGACACACAGAGAGGAGAGATAGGACAATCTTCCATCCAATGATTTACTTCCCAAGTGACTGCAACGGCCAGAACTGAGCAGATCCGAAGCCAAGAGCCGGGAGCCTCTTCTGGGTCTCCCACACAGGTGCAGGGCCCAAGGCTTTGGGCCGTCTTCCACTGCTTTCCTGTGCCACAAGCAGGAAGCTGGACGGGAAGCGGGGCTGCCGGGATTAGAGCCAGCACCCATATGGGATCCTGGCGTGTACAAGGTGAGGTCTTTAGCCGCTAGGCTACGGCACTGGACCCATGTTCTGTTTTGTTCTTCATAATGTCTCTATTGCCTTATGGCTTTATCTTGCTAATAATATCTCCTGTACCTTCTGAAATCTACAGCTGGTTTTTTCCTTTATCTCAGGAGATACAGAAGGCCAAATACATAGAGAAGGCACTTGAAAAACTTACTGCTAGAATTTTGTTGGTGCGAATGTTTCAAAATCTATACATAGCTGTTTAATAATACACATTTTCATGAACATTTTGAAGGTTCTTGTATGCCAGGGTTTTAAAAATACTTCTGCACCCAAATAAACTTAGATTTGAGTTTCATTTGCACAGCTTTTTGTAGTATTGCTGAATACAGTGAATGCATGTGTGTGTGGATGGATGGGAAAGCAGAGCAGGTGGTTGCTTTTGCTCAGTCAGTACCAATCAGCTGGAGAGGAAGCAGGAACCCAGCAGAATTGCTTTCTCTTTTCTTTTTACAATGTATGTATTTGAAAGGCAAGGTTGCACACACAGGAAAGATGGAGAGATGGAGAGATGGAGAGAGAGAGAATGAATTTCATCTACTGATTCACACTCCAAATGCAGCTTCCCCTAAGTAATATGGGTTTCAGTAATTGAATCATTGCTCATGGCTTTCCCTGGTCCATTATTAGGAAACTGGCAGAAACGCAAACACTAGAACTTGAGCTGTTGCTCCAGTACTGGATGCTGTTGGCTTATCCCATCATGTATTTTAGATCCTCACTGATCTTTAAAACTAGAATTTCTTGTTATCAATTTCAGATAGCATCTATTGCTATTGCTTTTGTTGCTAAAGATGATTTAACTTTCTTATGCAACATAATTTATACTAATAAGCTTATTCCCGTTTTCCCAAAAGTCTATCAGAATAATCTATTCGTTTAAATTCTACACTACTAGAATTTGCAAAAAATTTCTGCTAAGTGGGGTCTGTGACTGTGGCTTGGTTCTTCCTGGAGTAAAGAAGTTTTCTCATTTGCTTAGTTTTTAAGTGTGTCTATTGATTTTTCTTTCTCTCCAGATGCTCAAGCACATCTGCCAACATCTGTTGATAATTTTGTGCACTCAAGCACCAGGACCATTGGGGAAAGTGCTACAGGCTGTTGTAGCACAGACAGCTAGCTCCCCGCAGCTTTCTCTACTGAGCACTCGAATGGGGGTTTCTCTGCTTCTTTGCTGCCTGCCTTCCACTTCTCTGCACGGTGTGCGCTCTGAAGGCTGTATAGCAGTTTGTGGGAGACAAACATGTTGAATGTTTGAAAATACATATTTACACTTCTATATTTGAAGGACAGATTCTTGGATAAAAAATACCTAAGACCATTTTCACTGAGAATTTTAAAGGCACTGTGCTATCTCTGTTCCCCTTCCCCATTTTACTGTTGCTGGTGACAAGATGGATGCTCTCGGATCTGCTAACTCTGTGCTCACAACCTGAATTTTTCTTCTCAAAGTCATTGGGAGCTTCTACTATTTTAATGTCCCAGAATGTTGTGATTTGGTGTACCTTGTCTATTATGTTGTGCATGTGCCAAGGTATTTTTAGCCAGGAGATTTTTGTCCTCTGATTCTAGAACAACTGTATTATTTCTATGAAGATTTCTTAATCCTTCTTGAACTTTTGTGATTTCAGACATTTCACTTTCTAGTAGTCTGATTCTGCAATTTCCTTAACTTCTAAAAAGTTTTGCATTTTTCACTTGGTTTCAGATTTCTGAGACATTTTCACAACCTTGCCCCTGTACTGATTTGAATTTTGGTTGTTATTAATCTGCATTTCAGTGCTTTGAAGTTCTTTCATTAGTTCCCTCATGGTCTTTGTTGCTTGAGGACTATAATATATCCTCTGATGTTTCTAAGGATGCTAGTCCTATACTTTCAAAGGTTTTCTTATGATTTTTACAAGTCATCTACTCTGTTTTATTACTGCTATTTGGAGCATATTTTTAATTGGAATTTTTCTGAATTACCTGTCAGTGTTCAGTTCTCCATTCATATTTGGAAGGCATATTAAAGAAGCAAATGTGGAAGTGCAGTTTGTTGATAGCTAACTCCATGGTAAGATAACACGACAGGAAGGTGGCCTTGTGAACAAGGTATTCAGAGTTGTTTTTTTGGTTTTTTTTTTTTTTTTTTTTGGTCTGGAGCTGTGTAGTTGTATAATGACGTACCCTATAAACCTCTACCTTGGAGTAAACATGTAACTGCTAAATCGTGGTGTAGTCACTTGCTTCGATTTCGGCTGCATGCTTCAGCCCCAAGTTCTGCAGTATCTTTGGTTTTCAGCTTGTGAGATTTTCTGTGTGCAGAGGTGGAACAGAACTCATCCATAGTCCTGATCCTTTACAGCTGCCCCCACTTTGCCTTGTGTGCGACCAGCCTTCCAGCTGTTATCTGTACTTTCCAAATATTTAGGGAGCTTCCTTGTTGTTTATCTTCTACTGACCCTTCTCAACTTCATCCTTGAATATGCTTCGAAAATGCTTTAGTTGTCGATTTCTATGAGATTTCTGGAGGAAGAAAAATAAGGTTCTTTGCTAAGAGTGTTTAATTCAGATTTTCATGAATGAAAGGAATCAAGGGCTACGAGTAACGGGGTAGGAAAATGTAATGCAGGAGTAGGCAAACCACTCTCTGCTGCGTACATGTGGCTCGTGGCAGATAAGCTAAGCACAGCTTAAATCACTTTTGCAGGATTGTGAAACAAAATTAAAAAAGAGACGTGGTGGAGGCCAAATGTGGCCATTTAATCTGAAAACAGTGGTCTTCCCTTTTGCAGAAAATTATTGCTGATCTCCCCATTGGGGCAGCACACCTCAACAAGTAAAAACAGATTTATGATCTGGTCTTTTTCTGGCTCAAATCCCTGTAGGTACAGCTCAAAAAAGTATGTTCAGACTGCCTTATCAAGAATCAGCAACATTAACGAGAGCAAATATCACCAACAACAGTTGCAACTTAAGTTGCTAGAAGCTCTGAAATCTACAGGAAAGAGCTGGCGTGGATTGGCTTATGCCTCGCTGGGTGGGACACAAAGATTAGTTACTCCTCACCATGATGTTGAGGATTTTCCTGCACATCGCCCCCCGAAAAAAAAATGTTCTGCACCTTAAATGTCGACAAATATCTTGTTAGAGTTACAAGCCAGTCTAGATTATCCTAAAATCTGCCAAGATCAGCAAAATTATACTTCAACACAACAAATGGCTAAATACTAAAATGAAATAGACACGAGACAGCTGAATGGTACCTTATAGCCATTTTAAGGTATATAACAGCCGGTCCTGTATATAAACTATAAACTAAAATTGAAATTTCGATGAGCTAATCATAGGTTGTGGTTAGGACTTGCTTTTTTTTTTTTTTTTTTTTTTTTAACATACTGGTTACTCAAAACCATGTCAATTCCATAACATTGCAAATTGCTGTTGATGTTATATTGGGACTCTTAATTGACTGTAATGATATTCTATCAGTTCTAACTTCAGACCACAAATGGTCTCCCCAAGAAACTGTTCAACCCATCTGGACAATAAGTAGCTGGACTCTGTGCTTGGTATATGTTTGCAAGGACAGAATCCTGATTGAATTTGAACTGTAATACTGCATCAAGGTGGAGGAATCCACTGGGGGGAGGGGAGGGGAGGGGTAGGGGGATTCCCAGAGCCTATGAAACTGTCACATAATGCAAAATAATTAATAAAAAAAAAGAAGATAGTTCGGGCTTGAGTTTGGGGGCAACTGCCGCTCCTCACAGTGTGGCGGCTGTGGGGGGTGCCCCTGCAGGGTCGGACCCAATGCTGGGGGCTCACGCCAAAGACACTGCCGCAAGGCAGTGAACAAGTCCTTGGCCTCACCCAGGACCCAAGAGAGCTCTTTCCTCTGGGTAAGTGCACCATGAGGGAACTTGGGAACTGGCTTAAAATTCCTAGCTCCACCCAGCTGCTAATATCTGGCAGCTAGGTGAGTTTGGGAGGGGTTCAGGCTTGGGCTTGGGGGCAACTGCCGATCCTCACAGTGTGGTGGCTGTGGGTGGTGCCTCTGCCGGGTCAGACCCGAAGCTGGGGGCTCACGCCAAAGACACTGCTGCAAGGCAGTGAACGAGTCCTCGGCCTCACCCAGGACCCAAGAGAGCTCTTTCCTCTGGGTAAGTGCACCATGAGGGAACTTGGGAACTGGCTTAAAATTCCTAGCTCCACCCAGCTGCTAATATCTGGCAGCTAGGTGAGTTTGGGAGGGGTTCGGGCTTGGGTTTGGGGGCAACTGCCACTCCTCACAGTGTGGCGGCTGTGGGTGGTGCCCCTGCAGGGTCGGACCCATTGCTGGGGGCTCACGCCAAAGACACTGCCGCAAGGCAGTGACCAAGTCCTTGGCTTCACCCAGGACCCAAGAGAGCTCTTTCCTCTGGGTAAGTGCACCATGAGGGAACTTGGGAACTGGCTTAAAATTCCTAGCTCCACCCAGCTGCTAATATCTGGCAGCTAGGTGAGTTTGGGAGGGGCTCGGGCTTGGGCTTGGGGGCAACTGCCGATCCTCACAGTGTGGTGGCTGTGGGTGGTGCCTCTGCCGGGTCAGACCCGAAGCTGGGGGCTCACGCCAAAGACACTGCTGCAAGGCAGTGAACGAGTCCTCGGCCTCACCCAGGACCCAAGAGAGCTCTTTCCTCTGGGTAAGTGCACCATGAGGGAACTTGGGAACTGGCTTAAAATTCCTAGCTCCACCCAGCTGCTAATATCTGGCAGCTAGGTGAGTTTGGGAGGGGTTCGGGCTTGGGTTTGGGGGCAACTGCCACTCCTCACAGTGTGGCGGCTGTGGGTGGTGCCCCTGCAGGGTCGGACCCATTGCTGGGGGCTCACGCCAAAGACACTGCCGCAAGGCAGTGACCAAGTCCTTGGCTTCACCCAGGACCCAAGAGAGCTCTTTCCTCTGGGTAAGTGCACCATGAGGGAACTTGGGAACTGGCTTAAAATTCCTAGCTCCACCCAGCTGCTAATATCTGGCAGCTAGGTGAGTTTGGGAGGGGCTCGGGCTTGGGTTTGGGGGCAACTGCCACTCCTCACAGTGTGGTGGCTGTGGGGGGTGCCCCTGCCGGGTCAGACCCAATGCTGGGGGCTCACGCCAAAGACACTGCTGCAAGGCAGTGAATGAGTCCTCAGCCTCACCCTGGGCGACCAGTTCTCCATGTGGTGCCAGGCTTTGCCTGCTGGCCGCCCGGCCGGGGAGCTCTGGGGTAATGGATGTCTGAATTGCTGCTTAGATAGCTCTAGGCTGACCCCACTGTTTCTGGGTTCTGAGTCAATCCTAAAGATTCCCAATGCCAGTAACTCTTCCTTTGGAGAACTTCTAATCACTCAATAATGCTGAGCTTTGAACACCTATAATGCAAAAGATAAGCCCCGGCTTGTCTAGCAGGATATTTTTTTACCTGACATGATGTTGGTTCAGGAGAACAGTCACATTAGGCAGGTCCATAATTTTAATTAGCACTCTAGAACCTTATCCTGGGGTGGACTCTGTGCAGGATGTGTGGGCCACACCCTGTAGAAAGTTTAGTCCCACTGGTAAACCTAAAGTTTAGGTGGTTATGGACTAAGCTAGGTGTGACCAAGGAGCCTGCCATCAATCACAGGTAAAGGGATCCGCCATAGACTGGACTGGGCAAGGCAGCAGCACCCAAATGTGCATCCTGAATAGGTTGTGGGGTGGGCCGGGCTGCAACATTCACCAGCTCATACAAGGCCAAATGGGAGGCCAGAGTACACCGGGCACTGGCGTAAAAACCAATGGCATGTATGTGAACTGGGTCTGGGAGTGGATCAAGTGGAGGCACTTGGGAAACTCCCCTGGCAAGTCATAGCTCTCGCTGGTGAACACATGGTCCAGATCTTGGGGTCGGACAAGCAGGGCATAGTAGCTCCAAAATGTGTAAATTGGTAATGGAATGTAATATACTGGGCAGGACTGAGCAAACCTTTGCCTACAAGCAAAACTAGAAACCAGCATGAAGCACAGGTCATACCGAGCTAGGCTCTTGCACCTACTGGTCCTCAGAGCAACCATGGGCAGGTACATGAGTTACAGCTAGGAACAAGCCCAATCGGGGAGGTAACGGGACACCCTAACTAGGTTGAGGATCCCACCAAGAGGCGTATGTGCTAGAATTGGGGCTGCATTCTATCTAGGAAACAGTTGTAGTCACCCGAGGCACTAGTGTGGGCTGGGATTGGATGCACCAGGCCAGTTCAGATCCCAACACCATCTGGTGTCATGGAGAACCAGAGAGAAGATGTGGGACTGATTAGGCTGGGTCTCAACCCCCTTCTGAGCCATGTGTGGGCTGTATGTGGGTATGGACGAGCCATGGCCGGGCTGAAACATCCAACAAGCACCAGAATGGGGTGAAAGCCAGCCAGGAAAAGCCACTGTTCCTGCTAGGACAGGAGGTGAACTGAGTTGGGTTGGCTCAAGGACCCCCTGGCATGCGCAAAATCTGGCATTGGGAGGGGTTCCGATAGAGGAGCCTGGACAACTCCTCTGGCAGGACACAGTCCCTGCAGGTAAGCGCAAGAAGCATGATAGGAAACAGTCCAGAATAGGCCATGGAAAGGTTCCCACTGGCACACATTCAGCATGGGTCAGGAGCAGACCAGGCTGAATCAGTTCATGTCACCCACTGGCAAATCCGATCACCAGAACTGAGTGTGGGATGAGCCGGGTTTGGTCGCGACAAAACAAGTACACATTACGGAATGCCAGGGCGTAGTTGCCTGTACTGGATATGAATGCAGCACCCAACCAGCACACGTGAGATCCAGGTAGGGAGGGGCAGAACTGGCAGGGGGATCAAGGGGCTGGTCCCCTCGCTGGACATCTACTCCCACTGGAGAGCGTGGGCTGGGATAGAGACAGACCAGGCTAAGCAAGGCTACAATACCTGTGCGCTGCATGTGGACTAGATCAGGGAAAAGCCAGGCTGGGCTGATTATTCCTGCTGGTACAAGCATAAATTAGACTGGGTGAGGGATGTTTGGGCATAGCCACAGAAGCTGGCACTGGGGACTAATTCTGTCAAGTCAAATCACAGAACCACATAAAAGAGTGCATAAACCGGGACAGAGACCTGGAAGAGAAAAAGTGGGTTCCCCCTTCTTGGGTCACTATTCCCGTGGGAGGGCATGAAAACTAGGACGGGGGCTGGGATGGCTAGATAGAGAGGCACTCAACACCCGTGAGGGCTGGATGGTTGAGTTGGTTAGATAAAACTAAGCTTTAATACCCATTGACAAGTACAAGAGCCAAATGGGATGGGGGACAGACTGGTCTACTGCTACACATACTGGCAAACCAGGGTAGGGGGCGGGCCTGGTGGGGGTTATTGTGGGTCGCCCCGACTAGGCTGCAGCTCCCACTGGTTGATGTAAGGGCCGAACCAGACTGGACTGCAACACCCATTGGTTCCAGTGCAACTCGGGACTAAAAACAGAACCAACCCAGCAATTGCAACCACCAGCTGATCGTGGTGATGGACTGTGCTGGGCCCTGTCCTTGCTAGAACATACAAGAAACTAGTCTGGGAATACCTCAAAGTTTCTTTGGAGATCTCCCCAATTGAACTGCTAGACTCAGAACTCTAATCAAGAAAAGACAGAAGACAGAGCAGATCAATCATTCATCTCAGCTATATGTTGGCAGCGAAATATGGGGCAAACAGAGACTTTATGATGGACCATATCAATCAGTGGATGACCTCATCGAGCGAAACTGGCAGCGATTCATAACTGGAGAACTATTAACACCACTTGAGCACATATCTCAGAGCATGCCCCACATCCGGGACTCGGGGTGGGCTTCTCCCTCAATATCCCCCTTTACCTCAGATACATGATGGAAACAATATGGACATAATAGTATTGCCCACTTTCCTATCCCCCTGAACCTTTTTTTTTTTCTTTTTCTTACTTTAACCCTAATTAACTATGTAAAGATTGTCAACAACAAAACAATAAAACAGATTTAAAAAATTAAAAAAAAGAAGATATATTTACAGATGATTTACATAACTTGGGTCACTTAATCCTCAAAACTGTGCCAAGAGTTGGACACTACTATTACCAACCATAAAATGTATTTGAAATAATCATGGGAAATTCAATAAAATGCTTATTTTGGTACACACACACACACACAAAAGATGCTAGAAGCTCCATACTGTTTGATTAATGTTTTTGCTTGTTCCTGATTACTTATGTTTCTTTTGGCAGTGTTAGATGTACATAAATTTTTTCAACAAGCCTTATTATTTAGGTAGAAGTCTTCTGTGTCCCTATTCCCCCATTCCATTATAATAGCCTCTTTAAAAAATTATCTGGATACGAGCCAGCCACCATGTGCACCTGGAGAGCTGCTCCCAGGCCTGCCTGACAAAGCCGCAGGGGTGGACCTCTCAGGGGGGACTCTCTGAGCTTCCTTAGGTAGGTCTGGCCCCACCTACTGCTCACTTTGGCTTGAGCTGGGGAGGGGCCTGGGAGGGGGCAAGTTCTTGAGTCTGGGGATCTTAACCTCTAGCAGTCGCCTGGCTGTGGAGACCTCCGGGCAAGATGGTCACCTCATGCGTACTTCATAGGAGCCAGCCACAACGTGCACGTGGTGAGATGCTCCCAGGTGGCCAGTGCGCCATTTGGTGCCAGGCTCTGTCTGCTGGCTGCCTGGCTGGCGAGCGCTGGGATTTTGGTTGTTTGATTTGCTGCTTAGGTAGCTCCATGCTGAAGCCACACTGATTTGGGGCTATGAATCAATCCTAAAGATTCCCAATGACAGTAAATCTTCCTCTGAAGAACTTGTAATTACTTAATAATGCTGGATACCAAACACCAATTCATTCAAAAGCTAAGACTCCAGACATGCCCAGCAGGATGTCCCCACTACTTGCCATGATGATGGATCAGCAGAGGGGTCATAGTAGGCAGGGCCAAGACATTAACTAGCACTCGAGAACCACATCTGGGGGTAGATTGTGTGGAGGGTGTGTGGGCCACACCCTGTTGAAATTCCAACCTCACTGGATGGCTTAGGAGTGGGGATGGTGCCCGTCTAAGCTGGGTGAGACCAAGGAGCTTAACAACAACCATAGATGAAAGAACCCTCAACAGTCTGAACAGGTCAGGGCAGCGGCATCTGAATGTCCATCCTGAATGGGGTGAGGGGAGTGCCAGGCTGCTGCGTACGCCAACCCATGCAAGGCCAAAAGGAAGGCCATTCTGCACTGGGCACTGGCCCAAAACCCAACGGCAGGTGTGAGAGTTTGGTCTGGGAGGGGATAAAGGGGAGAAACCTGGGAATTCTCCTGGTGATCCATACCTCCTGGTGAACAGGAAGTCCATACCTGGAAGTTGGACAGGCTGGGCAAAGTAGCTCCAATTGCTTGTCAATGTATGCAAAGGGGATGGACTGGGCGCCCCGGGGCAGTACTGAGCAAACCTTAGAGCACACGTTAAACTGGAAACAGGGATGGACCACAAGACATGCCCAGCTAGGTTCTTGGTCTGTGTGAGCCAAGGACGATGAACCACAGTGTCTAGGGCAGGGATTGCAACAGGTGATGGGCTGTGTCAAGCTGAGCCAGAGCAACCACTGGCACGCTTAACACTGGCTGGGAACGGGGCCCAGTTGGGGAGCTGGGGGGAGACCCTGGCTGGGTGGAGGTTCCCACCAAGGGGTGCATGGGCTGGAATGAGGCAGCGTTCTGGTCGGGATACAGTTGTAGCCTCCCTTGGCACAAGTGTGGACTGGGGCTTGGCGCACTGGGCCAGGTCAGACTGCAGCACCTTCTGGTGTTTTGAAGGACCAGGGTAGATGTGGGATGGACTAGGCTGGGTTTAAACCCCAACTGAGCCAAGTATGTGCTATATGTGGGTAGGGACGAGCCATGGCTGGGCTGAAATATCCAATAGCAAGAACCAGAATAGGTTGAAGACGAGTCAAGAATAGCCACTGCTCCTGCTAGGACAGGAGGTGAACGGAGTAGTGCTGGCACATAGACCCACTGGTAAGTGCGAAGCCTGGCGTCAGGAGGGGTTCTGATGGAGGAGCCTGAGCAACTCCTCTGACAGGACACAGACCCTACAAATAAGCACAAGAAGCATGGAAGGAAACAGCCCAGAAGAGGTTATGGAAATTGTCCCACTGGCATACATTTGGCATGGGTTGGGACAGACCTGGCTGAATCGATTCACCTTGTCCACTGGCAAATCCGAACACTGAAGCAGAGTGTGGGTCGAGCCAGGTTCGGCCGTGACAAAAGCAGTACACAGCACAGAATGCCAAAGTGAGGCTGCCTATGCCAGATGTGACCGCACCACCCAACCAGTACACGTGAGAATCTGAAAGGGAGGGGCAGAGCCTACAGGGGAATAAAGGGTGGTTCCCTTGCTGGATCACTACTCCCACTGGAGAGCATGAGCTGGGAGGGGAATGGACCAGACTAGGCAGGGCTACTGCACCTGTGCGCCTCATGTGGACCAGGTCAGGGAAGAGCCAGGATGGACGGACTATTCCTACTAGTGTTAACAAAACTAGAGGAGATGAGAGCTGTCGGGGCTTAACCATAGCAGAAGCTGGCACTAGGGGCTAATATAGTCAAAATCAAACCACAGGGCCACCTGGAGAGAGCACAATCCAGGAGTGAGAGTGACCTGCGAGGAAAATAGTGGGCTCCTTCCTCTTGGGTCACCACTCCCATGGGAGGGCACAAAATAACCTGTACAGGGGCTGTGGTGGCTAGACAGAGAGGAACTCAACAACATTCATGAGGGCTGGACAGCTGAGCCGGTTGGATGGAACTAAGCTACAATATCCTTCGACATTTACAAGAGCCCAATGGGATATGGGGCAGACTGAACTAGTCTGCTACACATGCTGGCAAATTAGGGCAGGGATCGGCCTGGTGGGGGTTATTGGGCGTTGCTCTGACTAGGCTGCAGCTCCCACTGGTTGGTGTGATGACCGAGTATATGATGAACAGAGCCAGGATGGACTGCAACACACATTGGTTCCAGTGGAAGTTGGGGCTGAAGACGGAACCAACCCAGCTGATCAGGGGGGATGGACTATGCCAGGTGATCGGGGGGGATGGACTGTGCCAGGTCCTGTACTTGCTAGTACATATACAATTCTGGTCTGGCAACACCTCAGAGTTTCTTTAGGGATCCCCTTAACCAAAATGGCGGACTTAGAACCTTAACCAAGAAAAGACGGAAGATAGAACAGGTCAGTCAACCACCACAGCTATATGTTGGCAGCGAAACACTAGACAAAGGGAGACTCTATGATGGACTATGTCAATCAGTAGATTATTCAACAGCCTCATCGTGACTGGAGTGGTGAGACTGGCAGCAATGCATAACTGTTGAACTACTGGGACCACTTGAGCAAGGATCTCAGAGCATGCCCTACATCCGGGACCTGGGGTGGGTGAGAGACTGGGTGGGGTTTCTCTTCAATATTCTCTTTAGCCCTTGTAACTTTACCCTAATCAACAATGTAAATATTGTGAAAATATAATAAAATAATTACCTGTTTCTTCCGTTTTGTATTTCTAAATATTTACACAATGTCTTTAGAGTTTCTCAGCTTTCAGATGTTTTCTAAATCACGAATATGGGAATGAAGATTTAACTCTCATGAACACATCTAAACTCATGCATGCAAGCTTCCCATTTCTCAGATGAACCAACAAGTACTATGAATGAGCCCAGCTAGCCCTTCACAGATTCGGTCCCCAGGCCGACCAGTGGGAAGACTTCCTCCAGTAACTCCTAACAGGCCCACCCACAGATCTGGTTTTTGCAGATGCTAACCTCTGCTGTGGCTTAGCCCAGTCCAGCCCAGCCCAGCCCAGCCCAGCCCACATCTCTGGCTTTCATGCAGACTCATGGGTGCTGTGAATTATCTCAATCTGACCTGCCCCCAGAACTGTCCCTTATGTATGCCAGTAGGTGCTGAGTTTTGTCGAGCCTGGCCAGAACAACTCTCGTTTTTGTGCTCCCCAGTGATAGGTACAGACCAGCAAGGAAGTGCCCACACTATACCTGCCAGGCCCACTTTCAGCCCCAGATCTTGTGCCTGCCAGTGGGTACTGCAGTCCAGCTTGACATGACTTGTCCCCAGTCTGGGCATTTGCCAGCTGGTGCTGCTGTCCAGCTTGGCTGGCCCAAAACCATTCTTGCTCTCTTGTGTGCCAGTAGGTGCAGCCATCTGGTCCAGGCTAGCTTGCCCCCAGAGTGCCCCATCTTCAGTCCCAGCTGTGAAACCAGTGGGGGCTGCAGCCAAGCAGAGGAATCCCCAGACTTCCCCTACCAGGCCCATTTCCAGCCCCAGGTATTGTGCATAATGGTGAGTGCTTCGACCCAGTCTGACATGGCCCTCCTGCCATCTCAGCTCTCGCTAATGGGTGCTACAGCCCAGCCCAACCCAGCCAGGTATGGTCCATAGTCTGTCCTGGCTCTTGTGCTTGCTAGTGGGTGCTAAGGCCTGGCCCCAGGCCTCCCTGGCCCCAGCATCAACCCATACAAACACTAAAAAGTGCTGCAGCCTTGCCTGCCTGGCCTGGCCTGCCCCAAGTCCTGGCTCCTGTGTTCTCCAGAGGTTGCTGTAGCCTAGCAGGGGCGTTCCCCAAGTTCCCTTATCAGACCTGCTTCCAGTGCTGGATCCCAGACCTAGATCTCACATGTGTCAGTGGGGACAAAGGCCCTGCCTGGCTTGCTTTGTCCTCAGTTCCAGCCCTTGCATTCACTGGCAAATTCTATAATCTGACCCCACCTCATCTTCTTCTAGCCAAATTTGCCAGGAGTATCAGGTGGGTTCCTATCAGATAAGTTCTGTGGTCCAGCCTGGTTCAGCCCATCACCACCCCCAGTTCTCTGTATAGACTGTTGGGTGCCACAGTTCCACGGAAGCAAGCCCATAATTCTACAGAATCTGCACCTAGACTCCTTTCTTTCACATTCTGGTAAGTGCTTTGGCCCAGACTGATATGGCCCACCCCCTGTTCTGACACTCATAGACAGGAACATTGCTCAGCCAGGCATGCCCCCAGTCCCAGCTTTTGTGAAAGCCAGTGGGTGGTGAGTAATGTTGTTTAGCCCAGCTCAGGTCTCCCACTGGGTGCCCTGGCCTGACCTAGATATGCCCTCTTGTTCAACCCACCCCCTGCCTAAACCACTCTATCTCAGTTCCTCTGTCTACTTGAGAGTACAGTGGCCTGGATGTAGAAGACCCCAGATATCATTCCTTCCCTGTCTAACATGCCCTCAGCTGTTCCCACACCAATAGGTCCCCAGACCCCTTCCACGGACAATCACCAGCTCCTCCCTACCACTACCACCTGGGGATGAGGATGGCATTTCCTTGCCTGGAGTTCTCTGCATTTCCCACACTTATCTTTTTTTTTTTTTTTTTTTTTAAGAAAGGAATGAGCAATTATGCTGACATTCTGATACAGTTAACACATATTTGCCAATAACTCCCCCCACCCCGAATGCCTGCCACTATTGGCTTCCAGAAGAGTAACACTGGCCTAGGTTGCCTACAGCTGGGGACAGTAGTTGTTTTTAATAAGAGTGTATGGGAGACCACAAATGTGTGCGATGGTGTATGTCTGAACATGTCATCATTCTACATGCACATTAATTGCTTGCTTGCCAACAGAATTCTAGGTTGAAATCTGTTTTTCTTTTGATGACTTCAATCCTATATTACTGTTACACATTCTGTAGTCCTTTTGCTTTCTTCTGTTTGTGCTATGAAAGGTTATTGTTTTTTCAAAAATACTTGCAAAACAGTATTTGTCTTGCACATTCTTCCTCATTGTGATCTTTCGACCCTCCCAGTGAGCCATGTGTGTTCTTTCTATGATTCTGATGACTAGTGATATGCTTGTACCCAACACAACGTAATACAAGTCATATTATGGGGATTTTAAGACAAGGTACGGAAAAGCAGTGCAGTTTCTGCGTTGCTCCTGGGAAGCTGCATTTGTGAAACCCAGAGTGGCACAGTAAGCAGTCTGACCACCCTTGATGTGTGCAGTAGGTAAATCTAGGCAGAATAGGAGGCCTCCTGACATTCCTCTGTGCATAGCCCCTGTTGAGGTCCAAGTTGCTCCAGCAGCCAATGATAAATACGTAAGATTTAGATGATTCCATTCATCTGTTGGCTCATCTTTAGCACTGACTGTTTACAGCTGGAGTTTCAGACGTCCGGGAGAAGAAACCAACCATTCATGTGGTGCCCTCCCCAGATGCCTTCCTCCTCCTGGCATCCATACACTGATCTGTTCTCATTCTTGGTTTCTGACACTTGGTCTGAAGTCCTACCTATGATTTAACATTTGCTCCTTGAATCCAAGGCTCATGTTACTCCCTTGCTGCTAACACTTGGATCTTTTCTTTGGCCGTTATTTTCTTTTTTTTTTCTTAAGATTGAATTTTTTTAGACATTTTATTATTATTCTTATTATTTTATAGTACAGTTTCATAGTCCCCTATCCCCTCCCCAATTCCCTCCCCCCCAGGTCCTCTATATCATTACTAACATATATTTCTTCATACTCAGTCATATGTCCATCATTGTGGGCATGGACAATGGCAGAGTCCAGAATCCTATTGTCAAGATATAATAAACAGTTTCATTGTAAATCTCTCTTTGTCTGGAAGCAGAAATGCATACCACACTACATCCTCACATCTGAATGTTAGTCTCCGTTTCACAGCTACTGTACATCCCCTTAAATGAAAAGTCATGTTTCAAAATCAACAGTAGAAAGAAAAGAGGAAATTTACAATGCCATGAAGTTAAATGACATGTTACTAGATATGACAGTCTCCATTACACAGCTACTATACATCCCTTTAAATGAAGAGCCACAAAACAAAATCAACATCCGGAGAAAAAAGAAATTAACAACACCAAGAAGTTAAATAACATGCTATTAAATGACTAATGTGTATCTGAAGAAATGAAAATCAAGAACCTTCTTGAAGAAAATGATACTACCACATGATATATGAGTCATTGAATGATTTAATCAGAAGGAAGTGTTTTGAAGAGATGAAACTAACAGAGAATAACAAAAGCCATGTGATATAGTTTCCGCTAATCTTTGTTGAAGTGTGTCTCCTCCAGACAATAAGCAGAGGGGTTTTGTTTTTTAATCAAGTGTACTACTCTATGATGTTTGATTAAGCTTAAGCCATTTACATTCAGAGTTTAATATACATGGGTGTTACATTGGTCCTGTCATTTTAGCAATGGGTTGTTCATTGGTTTAGTCTTCTGTTGTCATTTTACTGAGATGTTCTTCCCGTTTGCCTTTGGTTTTGGTAAGTGCTATTCCTCTTCTCTGCCAAGAGAACATCTTGAAGTATCCTTTGTAGGGCAGGTTTGGAAGAGGCAAATTCTTTGAACTTTTCTTTACTGTGGAAGAATCTTATTTCATTTTCAAAGACAAAAGATAGCTTTGCTGGATGTTATCCTGGGCCAAAAATTTTTTTCTTTTAGAATCTGGAATATGTCACTCCATTCTCTTCTTGCCTGTAGAGTTTCCTGTGAGAGATCTCCTGTAAGCTTAATTGGCTTTCCTTTATATGTCAATTGATTTTTTTCACATGCGCATTTAAGGATCTTTTCCTTATGTTCAATTGAAGAGAGCTTGATGATCATATGTTGTGGTGAAGATCGCTTTTGGTCAAGCCTGTTGGGAGTTCTGTGCCCCTTCTGGAACTTGTTTCCCAATTCTTCCTCTAGATTAGGGAAATTTTCCTTTAGTATTTCATTAAATACATTTGCAAACTCAGCTTCTCTTTCTGCACCTTCTGGGACTCCCATAACTCTTAGACTTGGCCTCTTAAGAGTGTCTTTCAATTCTTGAATACTTTTTTTGGCCTGATCCAGCTCTGCTTCCAGCTTTTTGTTTGCTTCCCCCTGATGACAGGAAATACCTTCCATTTCTGAGATTCTTTCTTCTGCTTGCTTCATTCTATTTTGGAGACTCTCCACTGTACTTTTAATTTACTCTACTGTGTTCTTAATTTCTGATATACCAGCCTTGATTTGCTTTATTGCTTCCTTAAATTCTTTGAACTCTTGCATAAGCTTCTCATTGTTGATCAGAATCTTTAAAATGAGTCTTATGGATTCTGTGTGCCCCATTTTCTCGATGTCTTCCTCAGTTAACTCTGAGATTGGCATAGGGTTTTGCTCCCTTGCAGGAGAGTTTTCGGCAATATTCATTGTGCCTTTGTCTCTTCTTTTGCTCTTGATCATTGTACTTCTGGTTAGCAGAGTCTTCTCCTTGGGGTAGGTTTCTAAGCTCTGTCACCCACAGGGCTACAATGCGATTTTACTTATTGCGGTTGGTACACAACTTTTCTTGCAGCCACTTGTGCCACAACCTCCAGCAAGTTCCAGGTCTGGGTTCTTATGTCAGATTTGCACTGTGGTCTCCACAGCCCCAGCTCTTGGCTCACCACTCACCACCTCATGTGATACCATGGTGAGGCTGCACCGTTGTCTCTGCAACCTTTCTCCCACTTCCGGTTGGAGCAGGTCCCAGGATTAGGTCGTTGGTGGCGCTGATCTTGTCGGAACCTGTTGGACATTAGGTCTGGGTGCCACACGGACCTATTTTGACCCGTACAATGACACAGTCAGTATTATTTTCTTGTGGGACCAGTGCAATCTCGACCTCAGCAAGTTCTCGTGAGATCAGCACATGTGCAGTTCACTGTTGTCCCCTGCAGTCCTAAAGCTATTGCCACAGTGCCCAAAATGGTGCCTGCCGTACAACCACTAAGGTTCTTGATTTGCTGGCAGTCAGATCCGAGGGCTACCCAGACCTGCCCTGAGTGGAACAAGTAGAATGCCACATCATTGCAGTTCACCCAGACAGAAATGAGCTCGCTCCCAGCTCAGCGCATGCTCAGTCCTCTCCCTCGCCCTTTCCTCTTTATGCAAAATGGCGCCCAATTCAGCTCTAGGGGGCTGACTGGACTGTGAAATCCACTCTGTTCCTGCACTGCCCATCTGAGATCTGCTGCTCTGTCTCTGCTCCTGGTCAAATCAAACGGACCAGCAGAACGGACAGGCAGTTCTTTGTCTGGGTTCACCTCCCCAGCTCCCAGTTAAAGTCCCTTCCCACCTGGTTGCTGGTGTAGTTCCGGCTGCTGTGGAATTCAGATTGCCATGCTGGAATATCAGTCTCTGCAACACCACACCGTTGTGTCCGCTGCTTTCCTGTGTCTGTCAGTCTCCAGGTACCCCTCTGCCATTGTTCTGTCCTTTCCTATTTCCTGAAATATGTCCTCTCTGCTTCATCCTGGTTAAATGTTTTTCTGTCTGTATAAACATGTCCTTACCCTATTCCGGCATCTTGATTCTAATGGCCGCTATTTTCAATCCTCGGAATAGACTTGCCTGGGTCTTTCTAGCTAATGACTCAGCAGGGTTCAGTCTGGCCTATGATCCATTCCTTAGGATTGCTCAATATGCCTTCTCTACCAGGTTTATCCAAACTTGTGACAACTGAATTCAAACCATGCTGGTAAACAGAGGTGAAGGGTAGTTGTTTTGGTTTTCAGAGTAACATCCCGTGCAAGGGTTGAGCTCTCTTATCCACTTAGGCACAAATACTAACTAGCTGTGACCTATAAGGATGAACTTCAGTGAACTCAGCAGTTTTTTAAATTTAAGTTTTCTTGGGGAATTAATTAGTTTAATTTGAGGAAACATTAATCCCATGTCAAACAAAATACATCATTCTTAATCTTACATTTTTCAACATGAATAATGGCATTTACAACATACACTCACACACACACACAACTTTAAGTGTTGGTGGACAGCAGAAAGAGCAATCAAAAGATTTGCGTTTCCTTTTCACTTCTGTCATTTTCTTTGTTTTACTCCCAGAAACAGCTGAAACAGAGAATCCTGTCCCCTCACAAGAAAAGAATTTAGACGTGAAACAGAGCAGTGTGAAGGAAGCAACCAAAGTCCACCTAAGCAGTACACCTGACAGGCCAGGTGGGCAACTCACAAAGGAACTGAGTGCCTAATCTACATTGAAGCTGGAGTTTTTTTGGGCTGGGGGTCTATTTCTTATATTTCTCTTTGCCCCTTCTTCTTTGGGAAAATGGCTGGACAAAGGGCTTTTAGGAATGAAATTCCCTGCAAGGTTTCATTGCACTTGGTGGTAGGCCAAGAAGACTTCCCTGGAATGTGAGAGTGGAGAATGCTGGGGCTCCTCTATGGCTGGTTGCTGCCTAACGGCAGGACTTTAGATGTGCAAAAGCCAGGCGGCTTGGAAAGCCTCATTCGAAGGCTGCTGCGTTTCTTCCAGTGCAAACTTCTGGTTTCAGTTTAGCCTTTTTCAAACACATAAGCTAATTAATATCTACCTTCTTCTGGAATAGTTTTCTAAAATATTAATAGGTGAAATCTGAAGGCCCACTTATTGATTATATAAGTATTTTTCCTCAAAAGGATTTAAAATTAACATATGCAAGTTGATTCTTATGTTTTAAAAATGACTTGAGTATCCTTATCATTTAAGAATTTTAAGTGACAAAACCCAGAATTCATTTAAGCTCATAATTATGTGGAAAAAATTACCTGAATCTCATGCTAATAGTTCTAATTTCAAACAAATTGTGATGATTTGATACAAAGTCATAATTTAGTGTGGCATAACATTTAAGAGTGAGACTGTGTGCAACTTTGAGTTGTTCTAAAAGTGCCTTTGTTATTTGCACAGTCAATATCCATGACATTCATATTTCTTCAGAAATAATTCAAACCATGTACTATATATATAGCTCAAGGAAAACTTTTGGATGCTTTAAAATATTTAGCTGCAGCTAAGCTTTGGTTTGATAACTGTAATAATAGTGTTTTCATTGCTTAGAAGGATGACCAGCCTATTTAGAGATGTGTGAAAAATGATGAATTCCTGATATTTGAAAAAAAATATTTATTTTTATTTGAAAGGCAAATTTTACAGAGAGGCTTTCCATCTATTCGCTTACTCCCCAAACGGACACAGTGGCTGGAGCTGAGCTGATCCAAAACAGGATCCAGGAGCTTCTTTTTGGGTCTCCTACATGAGTATTGGGGTGCAAGGACCCAGGTGACCCTCTGCTGCCTTTCCAGGTCATAGGGAGCTGGATAAGAAGTGCAGCAGCCTGGACATGAACCGCTGCCCATTTGGGATGCTGGCATCACAGGCGGAGGAGTAGCCTGCCCTATTGCTAACATTTTAAATGCCAGGTTTGGGGGATGTTTTGTTATGAATCTTAGGCAACTGATGCAGCAGTAGGCACACTGAAGCAGGAGACTATCCTAATAAACACCTAAAAGGGAACAAAACCAGACTTTAAATGTGGCACGGAAACTGTTAGCGAAAGCTGGAAAAGAGCTAAAGAAATTGCTGAAGTAGACTTCAAAACTTGTGATCCCCTGGAAAAACAATTTGTAAAGCTGTTGTGGTAATCAGAAAATGGGAAAGTACATAGTGAAATTTTGGGTTATAAACAAGGGGATGTGTACAGAGAATATTAAAACAGCTTTCTCTTATGAGCTGTGTCTGATGATATGCTACATGAAGTAGATGAGGTAGAGAAAATATTGGACACTTTGCAAGCAGAATGTATTGTTATGGAAGAGGCCCAAGTGGGAGGCCCAGAGGAAGCTCCTAGCACTTGGCTTTGGCCTGGTACAATGTTGGCAGTTGTGATCATCTGAGGAGTGTAAAGTGGGTGGAAGAATCTCTCTCTTTCTCCTTTCCTCCCTTTCTCATTCTCTGTTATTCACTCCCTCTTAACTTTCAAAATAAACAATTGTTTTTAAAAAATCCTAAGGACCTTGTTTCCCAGCTGTCCACTGGACACAAACCAGCACTATTAGCTCTAAAGAATGGACATGTTTCAGGAGAATCATGAGTGTGAATTATATCAATTGAGGTGTACTTCAGTTACTTACAGGACACTTATAAAAAATAGAGAATATATGATTAAAGTGTTACTAACTTGGGCTAAAAGAATGTGATACTATTGAAACTATCAATTGCTCTTTGCAATCATAATTTTCTTTGAACAGAAAGTAAGCTAAAAAATCTGACTAAAGACTGCATGATTCTTCGTTCTCATGGGAGTTTTGATGAAACCAGGAACAGATAGATACGTTGTAGAGCAGATTTTCTCTTGGTTATTGATGTCACATAAAAGTAAGAAGAGAAGGAACAAGATAGAGTCTGTAAATATGAATAATACATAAGTAGATGGGATGGGAAGTAAGGGATGGAAGGAATATGGGTAGGAGAGAGAGAGGGAGGAGAGAGATAAGGGAGAGAAGAGGGCAGGGGAGAGGTGGAGAGACAGAGAGGAAGTGTGAGAAAACATTCAATAATCCTGCTCCAGAATGGCTTTACTATCATGGGCTTGTTAGCAACAAGGGGATGAAAAGATCGAATACAGATCTTGCCCACACAACATGCTGCCAAACACACACTTCTGCTATTACAGTGCTAACTACTGTCAATGATCTTGGGATTATGCCATATGAATAAATATTGTTCCAACTGCTTGATGCTGATGTTAGACTGTCGAGGTCATATATTAGAATTCCAGAGCTTGTCAGTGGAATCTTTTCCCACCGTGGAAAACTCCAAGAGGACTGTCATCCTTTGAGGGACCTCCTTCTGACCCAGGATACATATGATGCCCTTCTTGAGCCAAAACAAATTAGTGAGGAAGAGATTTGCAGAATTCCAGTGGATAGACTGCATTTTTCATGTACAGTTTTGGCCTACAGTCATATGTCATTCTGAGTCTTAAGAATGTAATGCCGAAGTCAAAGTTGGCCAAACTGCATTTGAAAAACAGTAAGCATGAGAAAGACCTTAAGGGTTCCATCATATTCGACTGACAGAAAGAGACAGTTTCAACTGCACTGGGGAGAATAGGTCAAATAGATTTAGACAATTCAATCTCCATGTTCATTGGGTTAACGATAGTTGTAAAACAGAAGAAACCATACAACCAGGTCAGAAGAATGATTCAATTAAGGATCTCTCTCTCTCTCTCTCTCTCTCTCTCTCTCTCTCTCTCTCTCTCTCTCTCTCTCTCTTTCACACACACACACACACACACACACCCCTTGATGGTTATTTTGCCAACACATGTGAAAACATACGCATGTGTCTGAGAGTACAGCCTTCCCAAGAAATGGTGACTGGCAATCCATGGCAGTGGCTCTCCAGGTGTGGTACGCTGTGCACAGGGTGAATGCATCAAACAGAAGATTTCACTGCTGAGACAGTGAAAAAGGAAAATGCAGTAAGCATACTCTACAGTGTATGAGAATTGTAAAACTGAAGGAATACCATTAAAGAATTAGTGTCCCTTTACTGGGAAACCACTGTTGGGAGAATATTGCCACATCAGGTGTCAAAAACATGAATACTTTGGAAGAAAAGTATTTGGAGCATATAGGTAACTTTGTATGCTAGGAAAAGAATATATTACAGAGAGATGTTAAACATACAGGACCAAGGAAGTTATTTATTAGTGTTAAATGGAGGTATATTCTAATTTATAATGTGTATGAGAAGACAGTTATGGGGTTTTTGAAAAGCTGTGTGAAGCTAGGGGTATAACAAGATGAGAAATTGATCCCAGCATATCCTGAACTATTTAACAACTCTGACTAAAATTCAGACTTGAATATGTCTCATGAACTCTTCTAAAAGAGGACAACTTACTGAAAAAAGAGACTTGGCATGAGTGTTTATGGAACCCGTGATTCTAGTGACTCCATTTTCTGTCATCTTCCCCATTTTGCTTAACAAAAAAGCACTGAGTGTTTTAAATTCAGAGAAATCATGTTTGCTTAAGAATTTCAGAGATTGACCTCGGTGATGTTGGCTAAAGTTTTGGAACATCAGATAAGTTTAATTCAAAAAACGTATGACCGCCAGATGTAAATAATCAAGCCGATGCCACCCAGACCATTGCCACTCAGACCTGGAGCTGAAGAAATTCAAGATAGTTATCAGAAAAAATCATGTGAGCCTGCAAATAGTGAAGCAAAAACATGTTCCTCCCTCACTCTTAATTCTTCTTTACAAGTGCTTCTGAATGAGTTGACAGCATGCAATTTTCCTGCACCAACTCTTGTCTTTCAAGCATTGGCTTTTGAGCGACCATTAGCTAGAGCTGCTTTCAGTAACCCTTAGGAAGTAGAGCAGTTCCAATGTGCTGAGCACAGGTTTCAATGTCTATGCCTGAGATACTGGAGATATATATATATATATATATATATATATATATATATATCTGATATTGGACCAGATTATATATAGAATATAGAAATATAGAATATAGAAATATAAACACATATAAACATACAAATATAAAATATATACATATATTTATGTGTTAAATATATGTAAGATATATAAATAAATATATATAAATATATATTTTAGGGAAAAAAGACCCCAAACAAATGTTGTTGAATCATTATTTATGGACTATGTGATGCTAAGATAACCAAATCCAATCCATAGCTGAGTGGACATTCTGGGGAAACGTGTGTGAATCACTCTCACGACACACAGTGGCACCTGGAGGGTCTCCTGGGCTCTCTCAGGGTTCGCTCATTTTGTGGCATTTGGGATATATAGAGCAGGAGGCAGCACCTTTACTACTCTGTCCTATTCAGTTGCTTCTCAGTCATTATCAAATGCTAACAACAGGTCACCAACCTCTGCAAGCTCCAAGCCCAAGCTTCTATTCCTTGTGTAACTCAGGACGCTGTACCAACTTCAATAATCTGGTCCTTACTTGAGATTTGTATTTTTGGGGGGACTCTGATGTATGCACAAGTAATTAAAAGTGTTTTCCTTTTATTCTGCTTTATGTCGATTTAATTCATATCCCAGAACCTATAATTATGAAGGAAATGTTTTCTCTTCCTTACTCATATCTTATACAAGACAATAATAGCTATAAACAATATTTATAACCATAACATGTTCTAAGTATGTTCAAATTATACATCATTATATCGTCCTTTTCCTTCCCATAGTATCTTAAGCAAAGGAATAAACTATGCTGTTGTTTTCATATTGAGATCTTGATTTGTAATTTTATTCTCAGTAGTACAGTGTATTTTTTTTAAGATTTATTATTATTGGAAAGCCGGATATACAGAGAGGAGGAGAGACAGAGAGGAAGATCTTCCATCCAATGTTTCACTCCCCAAGTGAGCTGTAACAGGCCGGTGTGCGCCAATCCGATGCCGGGAACCAGGAACCTCTTCCAGGTCTCCCACGCAGGTGCAGGGTCCCAGTGCCTTGGGCCGTCCTCGACTGCTTTGCCAGGCCACAAGCAGGGAGCTGGATGGGAAGTGGAGCTGCCCGGATAGAACCGGCGCCCATTTGGGATCCTGGCGTGTTCAAGGCGAGGACTTTAGCTGCTAGGCCACGCCGCCGGGCCCTCCAGTGTCTTCTTTTAAAGATTTATTTTTATTGGAAAGTCACATTTACAGAAAGAAGGAGAGACAGAAAATCTTCCATTGGCAGGTGTTGGGATCTGTGCAGTGGGTGTGGATGACACGAAGGTGTGAAGAGAATAGCTCCCATGTTGGCAAGGCCACAAGGGGCTTCCAGTTGTATGGCAAGGCCTGGCGGATAGCTTTCCAAGCACAGCGACACAGTTTCACCCCCTTTGCATGAACACTCAACCTCCCCACTAAGAATTCTGTCATCCACTGAGGCATTGTTGTTTGCCCCTGTGAGATGGGTTTTGCAACTGCTGTGAACTTGGGAGTTAATATAGCTGATAATGTCTTGGTGAATGGGCCTTTAACAATTTACACACAGGAGCACAACTAAGCCCATGCCATTTCTGGACACCTTATTGTGTGCCTAACCATTTCCTCAGAATCTGGCCCAGACATGTGGTGTACCTTCTGGGAAAGGGCTTGAAAATATCCTAAATATTAGTCAAAGTGATAGGAGTATGAGCTGAAACTGCTTTGGTGATAAACACAATTACTGTGATCTTATTGGGATCATAGCCTGTCCTTGCAATTCTTTAATGCATAGAAAATGTATCTGAATCAGCTGCTTTTATGATTTTGGCTAGAGGAACTTATGGATGCTTTTATTAATAGAGATGTGCTTTTAATTATTGATTGATTGCTTATGGGGTTGTAGAGCCTATAGTTGTAAGGGGATTTAATCTTTGTAACTTTTGTCTTGAATCTTTATATTTTTTCCCATGTGAAATTTTTCCCATTCAGTGATGGGTAAATTGTAGAAATAAAAATGTAGTAGGAATGTATTACTGATTAGCAGGCAATCACATGTGTCTTGGCCTTGGAGTCCTGGTCATCACTCCATGGCCACTACTGAAAAATGAACAATGGTTTGCTTTGAAGAATATGAGCATATTTGCAGAATCATCTTTAGGGGCACCTGCTTAATCATGAAGTAACAAACAGTATGACCAAATGTCTGCATGCCCCCTCAGTCATGAAGTAAAAATAGAAATACTTGTGCAGAAGCTTGTGATGTGGCTAGGTAAATAAAAAAGACAGCTTCTTGAGCTGTGTCTGTGTCTCGTGTGTCTTCTTTTCACCGACTCCACACACCCTTCTCGAGGTCTGAACTTGGCTGGAGCTGGCCTCTGGCAGGCTGGTTCACTTGCCAAGTGGCTGCAAGGCTGGAGCTGAGCTAATGCAAAGCCAGGAACCAGGAGCTTCTTCCAGGTCTCCCACGTTGGTGCAGGGTCCCAAGACTTTGGGCCACTGCTGACTGCTTTCCCAGGCCACAATCAGGGACCTGGAAGGGAAGTGGAGCAGCCGGGACAAGAACTGATGCCCATGTGGGATTCTGGTGCATGCAAGATGAGGATTTAGCCACTAGGCTATCATGTGGGTCCAGTACATTGTTTTTTTATAAAAGATTTGTTTATTTGAAAGGCAGAATTACAGAGAAAAAGAGATTGGGGAGAGAGGAGTGAGGAAGGAAAAAAAGAGAACGGGGAGAGAGAGAGAGCCTTCCACGGATTCATCACTCAAATGGTCCCAACATGTGTGGCTGGGTTAGGCTGAGATTGGGAGCTTGGAACTCCATCTGCATCCTGGTCTCCTACATGGATGGCAGGGCCCCAGCTTGTTCTATCTCCTGATCTCTCAAGCATATGAGCAAGGGAGCTGGGTGAGAAGGGGAGCACCTGGGACTTGGACTGTGTTCAAATGGATGTTGCTGTTAGAGGTGACAGCTTAACATACTGTGCTACAACCAGCACCTGCTGGTTTATGTGTTTAAAGGGCAAGACTTTTCTGTTCTGTCAGGCAGGCCTCTCACATACGCAAATTATAATCTGTGTGCTGGCCTGAAAAGTACAAATAGAGAAAAATAGAGTGCTTTTTCTCTTTTATTTTGTATTTATGATTACAACTAATCATACTTCTAAGCATATATATATATTTTTTTTTTTAATTTTAAAATTTCATTTTATCACAGTTTCTTAGGCTCTGGGATTCCCCCAACCCCTCCCCAAGCCCTCCCCCATATTGAATTCCTCCATATTGTTACAGTAGTACAGTTCATATCCAGTCATGATTCCTTCATTGCAGGCATGGACCATGCAGAGAGTCCAGCATCTTATTATCCAGATAAATTCAACGGTTTCATTGGAAGACCATCCTTGGTCTGAAATATTTTTAAATTTTATTGGAAAGTGAGATAAAAGGAGAGGAGGAGAACTCATTTATATATAAAATTTTAAGACTACAAATTGGGAGGCCAGGTGCAGTAGCCTAGTAGCTTGCCTTGCATGCACCAGGATTCCATATGGGCGCTATATCTAATCTTGCCAGCCCTGCTTACCATTTAGCGCCCTGCTTGTGGCCTGGGAAAGCAGTTGGGGATGGCCCAAGGTGGGAACCTGTACCCATATGGGAGAACCGGAAGAGGCTCCTGGCTTCAGATCAATTCAGCTCCAGCTGTTGTGGCTACTTGGGGAGTAAATCAGCGAAAGGAAGTTCTTCTTCTCTGTCTCTCCTCCTCTCTGTGTATCTGATGTTGTAATAAAAATAAATAAATCTTTTTAAAAAAAGACTACAAATTGGGATAGACTATGTGGAGTAATAGGCTAATCTTCCACCTGGCATCACCAGCATCACACAAGGTCTCTGGTTCCAGTCCTAGCTACTCTACTTCTTATTCAGCTCTCTGCTTATGACCTGGGAAAGCAGCAGAGGATGACTCAACTCTTTGGATCCCACACCTGCATGGGAGACCTGGAAGAAGCTCCTGGCTCCTGGTTTTGGGTTAGTTCAGGTCTGGCTGTTGTGGTTACTTGGGGAGTGAGTCAGAGGATGGAAGACTCTGTTTCTGCCTCTCTCACTGTAATTCTGACTTTCCAAGAAAAATAAATGTTTTATTTAAAGACTTTAAAATACAGGTCCTCAAAGTACAGAATATTCAGAAGAATACAACTTGGAAAGAAAGAAAGAAAGAAAAGAATAAGAGCAGATGTAGATGTATTATATTCTGTTGAAAAGGTAAGAAAAAGCTAAAAAGCATGAAGGCAATCAGGAAAATGAGATGTTATACATGGAAAAATGTAAATAAAAATTGTAGCATGCTTCTTACTAGAAGCTATACAAGCCAATACATAATAGGCTAACATTTTTCATGATCTGAGAGAAAAGCTAAATATAGCAAAATCCAGGAATTTTGTACCAAGTTAATACACAACTGAGAAATAAGGGGGAAGTAAATATTTTCATGCAAGCAAAAATATAAAATTCTTTACCAGAAAATTTTCACGTAAGAAAAATCAAAGGAATTTGTTTTTAATAGTAAAGGGGTATATCAAAGGGAAATGTGAATCCATCTACACAAATACTAAAATAGCTGATAAAATGGTGGTGAATATAATTTTTTCTTATTTGTGTTATTTTAAAAGGCTAAGAAACATATGAAAAGGTGCTCAGGCTCCTTAACCATCAGAGAGATACAAATGAAAACCACACTGAGGTACCACCTAACTCCAGTGAGACTGGTCTACATTCAGAACTCTACTAACAACACCTGCTGGCGTGGATGTGGGGAGAAAGGCACCCTCCTTCACTGTTGGTGGGAGTGTAGGCAAATACAACCACTGTGGAAGTCAGTATGGAGAGTGCTTGGAGAACTGCAAATAAATCTGCCATGTCCCACTCCTAGGAATATAACCAATAGAATTGAAATCTGCATATGAGAAGGGGTTCTGTAATTCTATATTTGCAGCAGCACAATCCACAATAGCAAAGACATGGAAAAAATCTAGATGTGCATCCAAGGAAGAGTGGTTAAAGAAACTGTGGTACATTTACTCCATGGACTATTAATCAGCTATTAAGAAGAATTAAATTATACTATTTACAAGTAGGTGGTCCCAACTAGAGACCATTATGCTCAGTGAAATGAATCAATCACAAAAGAACAAATTCTACGTGTTCTCCCTTATATAAGGAAACCAGCATGGAAAGTCTAACTTCAATAATCTGATCCATACTGTTTTTTGTTGTTTATTTGTTGTTTTGGCTGTATCCCATGTGTTTTGATGTTTGTTGTTTCAGTTTTGCTTATTCCAATTAATTTCTTTTCTCTTGTCGAATTCATCACTGGCTCATGCATTACACGGTGGCATCATTTTCCCAAGAGACTTTTGTGTTTCCTTTTTGTCACCCATGTGTTGGTTTCTCAGTGACACGTTTTCTCTTGGTTCATTTGTTGTTGTTGTTGTGTTTGCCTAACTCATACCAGTTGTTGACCTTGTTTCATGGCTTCTCACTTATGGTAATACATAGTGGTGGAGTACTGAGCTCTATCAAATACAGATGTGGGGGTATAATGGAACATGCATCTCTGCTTCCATATGAAAGATGGATTCCCAATGAAACTGTTGGCTATGTGTAGACAATGGGATGCTGGACTTTCTGACATCTGTACCAGCAATGTCGGGGAACACTTAAATAAGAGACTGATGGAATTATGATTCCTTTTGAAGGACTACACCATTGTAGTAAAATGGGGAAAATATGTGAGGGGTGGGAGTTTCAGGGGGAATCCCAGCCTATATGAAATTGTACCACATAATTCAAAATTCAAAATAAAAATATATTTAAGAAAAATACAGTTGGATATTGATTTTTGTTCATTTATCTTGTATCCTGCCACTCTGCCAAATTCTCGTATGAGTTCTAGGAGTCTTTGTATTGAGTTTTTTGGTTCTTCTATGTAGAGAATCATGTCGTCTGCGAATAGTGAAAGCTTGACTTCTTCATTTCCAATTTGGATTCCTTTGATTTCTTTGTCTTGTCTTATGGCTTCTGCAAGTACCTCTAGGACTATATTGAATAGCAGTGGTGATAGTGGGCAGCCTTGTCTTGTTCCAGATCTCAGTGGGAAGGGATCCAGTTTTTCTCCATTTAGTATGATGCTGGCATTGGGTTTTTCATATATTGCTTTGATTATGTTGTGGATTGTTCCTTCTATCCCCACCCTGGTTAGGGTTTTTAACATGAAGGGGTGTTGAATTTTGTCGAAGGCTTTTTCTGCATCTATTGATACTATTATATGGTTTTTGTTTTTCAGTTTTTGGATGTGATGTGTCACATTTATGGATTTTCTTATGTTGAACCATCCCTGCATTCCCTGGATGAAACCTACTTGGTCTGGATGGATGATCTGTCTGATGTTTTTTTGTATTCTATTGGCTAGGATTTTGTTGAGAATCTTAGTGTCAACGTTCATCAGGGAGATCGGTCTGTAGTTTTCCTTCTCTGTTAATTCTCTATTCGGTTTGGGGATTAAGGTGATATTGGCTTCATAGAATGAGTTTGGAAGAGTTGCTTCCTTTTCTATTGTTTTGAAGAGCTTGTAAAGGATTGGGGTTAGCTCTGGTTGGAATGTTTTGTAGAATTCTGTGGTAAAACCATCTGGGCCTGGGCTTTTCTTTGTTGGGAGCTCTTTAATCACTGATTCTATCTCTGATTCAGTAATGGGTTTATTCAGGTCTTCTGTTGCTTCTGGGATGAGTTTTGGTAAGTGGTGGGAGTCTAGGAATCTTTCCATTTCCAAGTGGTTATCGAATTTGTTGGCATATAGTTCTTTGTAATAATTTCTAATTATTTCCTTAATGGTAGTAGCGTCTGTTGTTATGTTGCCTTTTTCATCGTTGATACTGCTAATTCTTGCTTTGTCTTGTTTTTTCTTTGTCAATCGGGCCAATGGGGTATCTATTTTGTTTATCCTCTCAAGGAACCAGCTTTTTGATTCATTTATTTTCTGAATGGTTTTTTTTAATTTCTTTCTGATTTAGTTCTTGTCTTGTTTTGATAATTTCTTGTTTCCTCTTGTTTGTGGGGTCTTTCTGCTGTTGCTTTGCCAGTTCCTGGAGGTGTGTCCTTAATTCTTGCATTTGTTGCCTTTCTTGGGCTTTGACGTGCGCGCTTATTGCAATAAACTTACCACGCAACACTGCTTTGGCGGTGTCCCATAAGTTTTGGACTTTTGTATCTGGGTTTTCGTTGATTTCCATAAATTTTTTGATCTTGTCTTTAATTTCTTCTCTAACCCATTGTTCGTTTAATAGCATATTGTTCAGCCTCCAGGAGTTTACATGTTTCCTGGGACATTTTGAGTTGTTGATTTCCAGTTTCACTCCGTGATGGTCTGAGAAGGTACATTGTACGATTCTGATATTTTTGTAATTAGTTAAACTTGCTTTGTGTCCTATTATGTGGTCTATCCTGGAGAAGGTGCCATGCACTGCTGAGAAGAAGGTGTAGTCTGTGGCCTTAGGATGAAATATTCTATAGACGTCTACTAGGTCCAGTTGTTCTATTGCGTGTGTGAGATCTGTGGCTTCTCTGTTGAGCTTTTGCTGCGTTGATCTATCTATTGGTGTTAGTGGGGTGTTCAGGTCTCCCAGAATTATCGTATGTTCATCTATGTCTCCCTTTAAGTCCAAAAGTAGTTGTTTCACATAGCTGGGTGCATCCAGGCTAGGAGCATAAATGTTAAGAATGGCGATTGGTTCTTGTTGGATCCTCCCTTTCAAGAAGATGTAGCGCCCTTCCCTATCCTTTTTGACATTTGTTACTTTGAAGTCCGTATCATCTGAGAATAGGACTGCCACACCAGCCTTTTTTTCTCGTCCATTGGCATGGAATATTTGTTTCCACCCTTTCACTTTAAGTTTCCTGAAGTTCCTTCTGGTTAGATGTGTTTCTTGCAAGCAGCATATAGTTGGGTCCTGATTTTTAACCCAATCTGCTAATCGGTGCCTTTTGAGTGATGAATTTAAGCCATTTGTGTTGAGGGTTAATATTGAGAAATTATAATTTTGCCGTGACATATACCTGTGTTTTTGAGGTTGTTGGTAATTGATTGTTGTTTCTGTGGATGGACTTTATTGAGATCTCCCTGATTGCCATCCTTGCTTATGGCTTGCTTCTTTTTTCTCTGGGAGTAGCGTATTTCTAAGGAGATTTTGTAGAGTTGGTTTTGTGTTGGCATATTCTTCTAATTTCTCTTTGCTGTGGAAGTATCTAGTTTCGTTCTCGTATACAAACGAAATCTTTGCTGGGTAGAGTATTCTTGGTTGACAGTTGTTCTCTTTCAGTACTTGAAAGATTTTGTTCCACTCTCTTCTTGCCTGGAGCGTCTGTTCTGAGAAGTCGGCAGTGATTCTGATGGTCCTGCCCCTAAATGTAAGCTTCTCTTTGGTTCGTGCTAACCTTAGGATTCTTTCTTTGTATTCATTGGAGGGTAGCTTGATTACCACGTGTCTTGGGGAGGATCGTTTTGGGTCCACCCTGTGGGGAGTCCTCTGGCCTTCCTGAATTTGGATTGGGTTCATGTTCCAGGTATTTTGGAAGTTCTCCTGCATAATTTCCTCAAGTACTGGTTGTATGCCTGTCTCTCTTTCCACTCCTTCTGGGAGCCCCATTATTCTGATATTTGACTTCTTGATGTCGTTCATCTCTTGGATCGTCTTGGTTGCCTTGTGTAGTTGTGACTCTAGTCGGTTAATAATCTGCCTGTTTTCATTCTGGGAATCTTCCAAGTCGGATATCCTGTCTTCTGCTGCTGTAATTCTGTTGGCTAAGCTCTCAACTTTGTTCTTCATGTCTAGGATCTCGTTTTTGAGCGATTTTGTTTCTGTGATTATGTGGTTTTTAAAATCTTTGAGCTCGTCCCATCGCTTTTCATTGTCTCTGAAGAGTTTTATAATTATTTTTCTGAACTCCTTATCAGAGACGTCTTCAATTTCTTCATCTGTAATCTCTGCGATTGACCAGGCTTTATGGTGGCTTTTTGGGGCTGAGCAAGCTGTGTCTACGTCACTAACTCTCTTATTTCTTCCCATATTTGTGGCCCAAGGTGTTGCTGGATTCTCACCCTAGTCTAGTGTTTGTTTTTGAGAGACCCAGGCACCAGCTTGCTGAGGGGTCTCCAAGCGCTATCCTGTAGAGATCCGAGCGTGCATGCGTGGAGTAGCAGGGTGTAGGAATTTTCAAGGCACTTTTGGTGCGTCTCCAGTACACTGGACCACAGGGCGCCACTTCCAAGGCCCAGCAGATTCAAAGCGCACTCTCAGCTTGTCCCCTACACGTATGAGACCACAGGACGTGGGGGAATGAAGGCACTCTGTGTGCGCCCCCTTTGCGCAGGAACACAGGGCACAGAGGATTCTAGGTGCTTTCTCAGTGTGTCCCCAGTGTCAGGGACTGCAGGGCGTGGAGGTTCCAGGCGCTCTCTGGGAACGCCTCCTGCACGCGGGTCCACAGTGCCCTCCTGGTGTGTTTTCCAAGCACAGGACTGTAGGGCGTGGGTTGTTCCAGATGCTCTCTAGAAGCGCCTCCTGCTCAGGTCTGCCCACCCCAGCAGCACGGGACCACCCACCCGAGTGCAGGGGACCGCCCACCCCAGCGCTTGCACAGGACCGCCCAGGCCAGAGGCACACCCGGGTCTGCACAGTCCAGAGGTGTGGGTTCCTGTGGGTCAGTACCGCCTAGCTGTGTGCCAGTCTGCAAGGCACGGGGGAGTATTCAGTGTGCCTTCTGCCTTTCTCCTCAGCGCACAGGACCGCTGTGCATCAACTCCAAGACAGTTTTGGCATGGTGTATGCAAATGGCCGCAAGATGGAAGAAGATCTAACCAACAAGCTACCATTCAAAATAACAGAGAAAAGCATGAAATATCTGGGAATAAATTTAACCAAAAGCGTAGATGACCTTTATGAAGAAAATTACAAAACACTCAAAAATCAAACAGAACAAGACCTCGAAAGATGGAACAACATCCCATGCTCCTGGATAGGCAAAATTAATATCATCAAAATGTCTATACTACCAAAAGCAATATATACATTCAATGCAATCCCAATCAAATTACCCACAGCATTCTTCATCGAACTGGAAAAAATGATACACAGATTCATCTGGAAACACAAAAAACCACGAATAGCCAGAACCACTCTGAAGAACAGGCACTTAACAGGGGGAATCACAGTACCGGATCTATGGACATACTATAGGGCAGTGGTCATCAAAACAGCCTGGTACTGGCACAAAGATAGAGAGGAAGATCAGTGGAGCAGAATAGAAACAACAGATGGAAACCCACACAGATACAGTCAATTAATCTTCGACAAAAAGACAGACAACAACCCAAGCAAATGGAAAGGTCTGTTCAATAAATGCTGTTGGGACAACTGGTTAATAGCCTGCAGAAACCAAAAGATAGACCCACATCTCTCACCATACACCAAGATCGAATCTAAATGGATAAAAGACCTAAACCTACATCCAGAAACCTTCAAACTTTTGGAAGAAAATGTTGGAAACACACTGCAACACTTAGGGGTAGGCCCTCACTTCCTAAAAAAAGACTCCAAATGCAGTAGAAATCGAGACCAAAATAAACAATTGGGACCTCATCAAACTAAAAAGCTTCTGTACAGCTAGAGAAACAATCAATAAAGTAAAAAGGCAACCCACAGAATGGGAGAAGATCTTCGCACACGACATAGGTGATAGAGGGCTAATCTCCAGAATATACAAAGATCTCCAGAGAAACCAAAACACCAGAACAAACAAACTGCTCAAGAAATGGGCACGGGAAATGGGCAAACACTTCACAAAGGAACAAACCCAAATGGCAAACAAGCATATGAAAAAATGCTCAAGTTCCCTGGCAATAAGGGAAATCCAAATGAAGACAACAATGAGGTACCACCTAACTCCAGTAAGGATGGCACACATACATAATACCACCAACACTTGCTGGCGAGGATGTGGGGAAAAGGGAACCCTTCTCCACTGCTGGTGGGAGTGCAGACTTGTACAGCCTCTATGGGAATCAGTTTGGCGAATACTCAAACAACTGAAAATCAACATACCATATGATCCAGCAATAGCACTCCTTGGGATATATCCAAAATATCTTCTACTCAAGAAACCAACATGCACGCCTATGTTCATAGCAGCACAATCTACAATTGCAAAAACCTGGAAGCAGCCAAAATGCCCATCAGTGGAAGACTCGCTAAGAAAGCTATGGTTCATCTACTCCATGGAATACTACTCAGCTATTAAAAAAAACGAAATGCAATTCTTTGTGGACAAATGGGCCCGACTGGAATCCATCATGCTAAGAGAAATGAAACAATCCCAAAAGGTTAAATGCCACATGTTTGCCTTAATCTGAGATGAAAAGAGAACAACTTGGAAAATAGTACTTGTATATTGTAATATTAGTGCAATCTCTTATAACCTGTATCCAATGCAATAAGATAAGGCGATATAATCTATGAACCAACAATTAATGTCAGAATACTTAAGATTTACATCAAAAAACTGTAAAACCTACTATACCCTCAATACGCTATGTTAACCTGTAATGGGGGGGAGTGCAGGGAAATCTTTCAGGACCATAAAAAGAGTGAGAAAAAAGTACAATATATCCTATCAAGATCAAATCTGGTAATTCATAGATAAGAGACTCAAAGCAGCACTAAACAACACTAAAACTACTATACCAATGCATGAGGGGGGAATCGGGTGCGATCCTGACAACCTCTTAACAGGAGGTCATGTGCGTGGAGCAGGGGAGCACTCCAGAGTGGAGCAGGTGGTAAGGAGGAAGCTTGGATCCCAACCATGAAGACTCCCAGACCTTCACCACAAACTATTAATACAAGCAACAAGGACTATATCCCAACTGCCAGGGAGGCCACAGGGAATTGGATGCCCTCGGAGGCCGAGTACTCTGAGGTCACCCACCCCCAACCAGAGCTTCCGCAGGGGATGGAAGAAGTCCAAACACTACCGCGCAGAAACCAGCATCATCGGAAAGACAACCAGAAGCCCTGAGTGGTCTGCAGAAACAGAAGAACAATAAACGTCCTTCGGGACCAGGGAGGAGAGCTTTCTCTGGTCCGAGCCTGGCTCCACCTCTGGACCCCCCCTCCCTCGCAATGACCATCGGGATCGCTTTGAAAACCCCTCACAGCAAACAAACAATCATACAAACTAAAAAAAAAACAAAAAAACAAAAAACAAAACAAAAAAAAAACAAACCTAAAATAAATAAACAACAGAAAGTAGAACTTGAAATCTGACAGGAAAGAGCTGGCATGGATTGGCTCATGCCTCGCTGGGTGGGTCACAAAGATTAGTTTTACTCCTCACCATGGTGTTGAGGATTTTCCTGCACACCCCCCCCCCCAAAAAAAAATGTTCTGCACCTAAAATGTTGACATATATCTTGTTAGAGTTACAAGCCAGTCTGGATTATCCTAAAATCTGCCAAGATCAGCAAAACTTTACTTCAACACAACAACTGGCTAAATACTAAGATGAAATGGACACGAAACAGCTGAATGGTGCCTTATGGCCATTTTAAGGTATAGAGCAGCCGGTCCTGTATACGAACTAAAATTGAAATGTCAATGAGCTAATCATAGGTTGTGGCTAGGACTTGTTTTCCTTTTTTTTTTTTTTTTTTTTTTTTTTTTTATTTATTTATTTTTTTCTTTTTAATACACTGGTTACTCAAAACCATGTCAACTCCATAACATTGCAAATTGCTGTTGATGTTATATTGGGACTCTTAATTGACTGTGATGATATTCTGCCAGCTCAAACTTCAGACCAGAAAAGGTCTCCCCAAGAAACTGTTCAACCAATCTGGACAATAAGTAGCTGGACTCTATGCTTGGTATATGTTTGCAATGAAAGAATCTTGATTGAATTTGAACTGTAAATCTGCATCAAGGTGGAGGAATTCACCGGGGGGAGGGGAGGGGGAGGGAGGGGAGGGGGAGGGAGGGGGGGATTCCCAGAGCCTATGAAACTGTCACATAATGCAAAATAATTAACAATAAAAGAAAAAATTAAAAAAAGAAAAAAAAAAGAAAAAAAAAAGAAAGAAAAAGACAGTTGGAAATAAAATAGAACCTCAATGCAAACGCAGGATGCAAGCTCGTGTCTGTCTTCCTTAGTAGAAGGTGTCCTTGCTCACGCCTTATCAAAGGGAATTCATTGACCTATCCAGCTGACCGTATATGATTTTCATTCCTTGACTCAGAGTCATTTACTTCTCCAATACAGAAGAACCTCCATGGCCACTGTTGTCCTGGTGGTGATTTTCAGGGAAACTCCAGGTCCAGGCAAAATATAACTGCCACCTTCACATACCTCCCAGAGCAACTAGAGCCCACCTGGGCATCACAAAATCCCTAAAGAGCACAGCTGTCAAAGGGAAGCCATGAGCTCCACTGACTAACCAGGAACCTGGACTCAAGGCTGAACACCCACTTCCCAGCCCCAATTGCAATCTCTAAGAACCCATTACCTCTAACTCCTCCGGGAGTCCAGAAATTAAGCAAAAGCTGTCCAGTCCTTGCTCTGTACTTTTCGATAATACCTACTTTCTTCTACCACCCCAGTGTCAGTGATTGGCTTTCTGTCCAATTGGAAAAAAGAGCCAGCGTGTGGGTTAACAACAATGCCTGAAATGAACTTGAGGCTTTTCTCAGCAATAGGCGTAGGAATTGGGCATGGCCTCTGTCAATATCTTTAAGGCCTCTAAAGACTGAATTCTCACTATAATAAGAATATAATTGTTATATATTAAGCTAATATAGTAAAAATATGATTTTTGTAAGAAGACTTATTCCTGGAATAATATGAGATTCTCTTAAGCTGTGCTACCTACCTGATTTTGTCATGATTTGTGGACTTCATAACACATGTTTTAATCCAGGCTACCAAACAGCATGTCAGCTGCACAGAAAGGGGTTGAGGTTGTACAGTGAAGGTGGGGCTCCAGCCCAGCATAGGCTAAATGATTGATCTGTGGCTTCAGCTTCTCTTCTCTGGTCATTCCCTTACCCACCTTATAGTCACAATTTAATAATTGAATTGAGAGAGCCTAAATTTGGTCATAAATGACTGTAGATGTTCTTTTAAGCCCCCATCGTATCTCATATTGGGGACTTGTTCAAAACATTCAGGAAAAGGTTTCTTTCCGTAGTGGCAAGTAAGGATGTGCACCTTGAACTCATTAATGAGACAATTCAAACACTTAGGGAACCCCAGGACTTTCTGTAATTTCAATTTTGGTCTAGATACTAAACTCCCAAGGGAATGATTGTTCTCCAGAAACCATTAAGTCATGATACTGAGTACAATAAGCAGTGTTGTTTTAAAAACCCCCTTTCCTTTTTTTTTTTTTTTTTTGTTTTGATGCAGATGATTGTCAGTGTAAGTCTATGAAAGTCTGTGGGATGAACAGAAAACATGAGAACTGCTAATTTCAATTGAAGCAGTTAGGTCTAAATTGAATCGGACTGCTGAATCACCACATTACGTCACTTCTACTTATAGCAAATTTATATGTACTGAATACCACAAAAACTTTATGGCCGTATACTTTCACCCTCAGTCTAATACAGAACATACGATAACTGAGTTAAACATTTGACATAGTGAAGAAGTATAATCAATGGTGCATTGCATGCACAAAGTCTTTAACTCACAAGTGTCAGGAAAATTTTTTTAAACAAATATTTTTTTTCTCTCAAACCAGAAAAAGCTTTGCTCTTTCTTACTTTTCCTTCTTCATTTCCTCTTTTCTTCATTTCCCCTTTCCTGTTTGCCTTTCTCTATTCATAAAAAACAGAGCTAGAATTTCAGTCACATAGGTAAAAAGTAGATGATAGATATTGTAAAATTAAGGACACAATTGGAGAAAACATCTGGCTATAAAAAAGGTTGAATTCTACTGTGGATAAAATTGGGCAATTTAATTCTTTTTTCCTCTAAGTTGTAAAACATGTTAACATTATCAGGGCAATAAGTCATCTTTCAAAACTGAACTGTAAAAATCCTCCATAACTATTCACACAGAACTTAGAACTTCGTTTTCTTCAAAAATGTTAAAATCTCTGCAGGTTTCTGTTGAATTGTTATGGGTGATTGAGTTATATGCTAAATGATAATAATTTAATTATGATAAAATTTCATATAGTTTTATAGAGTTATATAAAGTTTTATATGCATAAAGTTCTATGAAGTTTTGAGTTATGATAGAGCCTGACAAGATTTCCTGATGCATAAATGTTAAAATGATGCCACTAAATATGATGGCTCCAACATTTTTTATTTTTAATTTTACTTTTTGAAGATTTATTTATTCTTATTGTAAATGCTGATCAAACTGACAGAGGGAAGAGATAGAAAGATTATCCATTTGCTGGTTCACTTTCCACATGGCCACAATGGCCAGAGCTAAGCTGATCTGAAGCAAAGAGCCAGGAACTTCTTCCAGGTCTCCCAGGTTGGTGCAAGGTCCCAAGGCTTTGGGCCGTCCTCCATTGCTTTGCCAGTAGATGGGAAGTGGAGCAACTGGGACATGAACTGGCACTTGTAAGGGATCCCAATGTTAGGACTTGGCTGACTGAGCCATTGCACTGGGCCTTAATTTTTCTTTATTTTTTAAAGATTTATTTATTTGTATTGGAAAGTCAGATTTTGTTTTTTGTCTTTGCACCAATGTGAGTTTATTTTTAAATGTTGGTTTTCCAACAAATTTTTGAAGTCTCTTATATTTCCCGAGTATTTCAACTTCCAACACTGGATGTTGGGCCTTTGTTTTCGAGAATATTAGCAAAATCTTGCACATATTTCATAAGGCATACATTTAATGATGAAATATTTTATGCATTATAAAAGCACTCAATGAGCAAATCAAATCTGCTTTGGTGAACATGGATTTTTAAAAATATTTTATGATATTTACATAATTGATCAGGGTAGGAAGGGTTGAGGATTAGGGGGAAGTGGATGAGAAAATTGTTTCCAAGTTTTCTTTTTCTTCTTGTCTGGGAGAAGGGAGCAGATAAGGGAGAAGCTGCTTCTAGCCTCCCAACCACCTCACTACCCAGGGATGGGGAAGTGCCACCTGATGACATGCCCGAGGTAGAGCATTCTCTGAGGGTTCTGCTAAAGTGGCTTTGATAGTTCTGAAATGCTGTTGATTTCAATCCAAGGAGGAAATCCTTCCAAAGTCCATTAATACAGGGCAATACTGAACTGCGAACAACTGTGACTCCATCTTGATCTCCTGGAGACCCAATTCCTACCCCTTATACAAGAGCTGACAGAAGGACAAGTCCCGGACATATGGTCCATGACTCATGTTTTTTCTGGTTAAAGACTGTTGGGGGCTGCAACCCCAGATGCTGACAACACTGCTATTGCTTCTGTAAACTGCTTACAGCTCCCACCTGTGCGTCTCTATCCTTATCTGATTAACAGTGTCTTGATTTTACTACCTCATCTGGTTTGTCTTACTACCCAGAATGTGGTTTGAGAGTTTAAAACCCTTCACTGTGGAGGCTGTTGGCAGTAGTCTATCAGCAACTTGCTAAGTGGCTGCCATCCCAGCCATTGTGGGATGGCTGAATAAAGACCCTTGAGTCTCCGAGAGTACATCTCCATCTGATTTTGGGGATAGATTTTATCAACTCACAACTGTTTGACAACAAGTTTAAATGGTAACAGTCATTGCAACCTGTACTTTGCATGTACCCTCCAACCCACTGGGTTGGCCATGTGTGAAATGCTGCAAAGGAATGTTTCAGCAACCCAGTGCAATGGCTCAGTGGCTAATTCTTCACCTCGCAAATGCTGGGATCCCATATAGGTGTTGGCTCGTGTCCACTGCTGCCCCACTTCCCATCCAGCTCCCTGATTGTAGTCTTGGAAAGCAGCAGATTTTAGCTCAAGGCCTTGGGACCTTGCACCCATGTGGGAAACCCAAAAGAAGCTCCTGGCTTCTGTCTTCACATCAGTTCAGTTTTGGCTCTTGCAACTTTTTGGGGGAGAGAACCAGCAGATGGAAGATCTTTCTTTCTTGCCTTCTCTGTGTAAATCTGATCTGCCTTTCAAATAAAAACAAATGAAACCTATGTGTGGTAAAGCACATGTTGTGGGTGTGAGCTGGGACAGTGGTGCACTTAATGTCTCCAAATGAAAAGTCCAGTCAGTTTCTGCTTCTTATATAAACACTGGAACTGGGATTTCCCTCAGCTCTGAAGGGCGGGGTGGACTCCCAGTTCCCTCGCATTCATAGTTGTGGTCTGACTTTGCCTGGGAATTCAAACAGCTTCCACAACCTGTCTGACCATGCAGCACTTCCCATATGATGTTTCTGGAGATTTGGATCACTGTGGATGTTGCAGGGTGTGATGCTCATTTTCTCAGACACAGGAGCTGCTTAGTCTGTTCCAAATTCCTACATTGGGGCCCCAGTCAGTCTTCATAGAGTTGCGTCATTATGGATATTGATGGAAAGGCCCCCTCCTGACAATCTGCCTTGCTTCCCTGATGGTACTTAACACTGTTCCTTCAGTTAAATTATGAAACATTTGTATTGCGACTTATCTGTCAAGAATGGAAATGCTTCGCTTTGCATCTTCACAGACACATCCACACGATTCTGCTTACTATTGTGAGCCAATTGGAGATCTCAAGTTGATCTTCTAGGTGCTAAATGATAATTAAAATTATTCCTTTTGCCATAAACTTTTCCCTACAGATATCCAGGCTGTTACAGGAGACTGACACTGTAGCACATTGGTTTATATTCCTATTTCTGATGCTGACATCCTGTATGAGTGCTGGTTTGTGTCCCGTCTGTCCCACTTCTGATCAAATTCCTGGGAAGTCAGCAGGATATGGCTCAAGTGCTTTGGCTCCTGACTCCCCAAGTGCCAGATCTGGGTAGAGTTCTGGGCTGCTGGACTCAATCTGGTCCAGCCTCTACTGTTGTGGCCATTTGGTAGAGTAAATCAGCAGATGGAAAATATTTCTTTCTCTCCTCTCCTCCCTTTCTTTCTCCGTACCTGTGACCATACCTTTCAAACAAACAAACAGATGAATAAATACATAATTTTTTAAAGAAATGTTGTTGACAGACTCAAAGCGGCACTAAACAACACTAAAACTACTATACCAATGCATGAGGAGGGAATCGGGTGTGATCCTGACAACCTCTTAACAGGAGGTCATGTGCGTGGAGCAGGGGGGCACTCCAGAGTGGAGCAGGTGGTAAGGAGGAAGCTTGGATCCCAACCATGAAGACTCCCAGACCTTCACCACAAACTATTAACACGAGCAACAAGGACTATATCCCAACTGCCAAGGAGGCCACAGGGAATTGGATGCCCTTGGAGGCAGAGTACTCTGAGGTCACCCACCCCCAACCAGAGCTTCCGCAGGGGATGGAAGAAGTCCAAACACTACCGCGCAGAAACCAGCATCATCGGAAAGACAACCAGAAGCCCTGAGAGGTTCGCAGAAACAGAAAAACAATAAATGTCCTTTGGGACCAGGGAGGAGAGCTTTCTCTGGTCCGAGCCTGGCTCCACCTCTGGACCACCCCCCCCCCCCGCAATGACCATTGGGATCGCTTTGAAAACCCCTCACAGCAAACAAACAATCATACAAACTAAAAAAAAACTAAAATAAATAGACAAACAACAGAAAGTAGAGCTTGAAATCTGACAGGAAAGAGCTGGCGTGGATTGGCTCATGCCTCGCTGGGTGGGACACAAAGATTAGTTACTCCTCACCATGGTGTTGAGGATTTTCCTGCACACCCCCCCCCGAAAAAAAATGTTCTGCACCTTAAATGTCGACAAATATCTTGTTAGAGTTACAAGCCAGTCTAGATTATCCTAAAATCTGCCAAGATCAGCAAAATTATACTTCAACACAACAAATGGCTAAATACTAAAATGAAATAGACACGAGATAGCTGAATGGTACCTTATAGCCATTTTAAGGTATATAGCAGCTGGTCCTGTATATAAACTAAAATTGAAATTTCGATGAGCTAATCATAGGTTGTGGTTAGGACTTGCTTTTTTTTTTTTTTTTTACCATACCGGTTACTCAACCATGTCAATTCCATAATATTGCAAATTGCTGTTGATGTTATATTGGGACTCTTAATTGACTGTGATGATATTCTACCAGCTCTAACTTCAGACCAGAAATGGTCTCCCCAAGAAACTGTTCAACCCATCTGGACAATAAGTAGCTGGACTCTATGCTTGGTATATGTTTGCAAGGAAAGAATCTTGATTGAATTTGAACTGTAATACTGCATCAAGGTGGAGGAATCCACCAGGGGGGAGGGGAGGGGAGGGATGGGGGGATTCCCAGAGCCTATGAAACTGTCACATAATGCAAAATAATTAATAAAAATATATATAATTAAAAAAAAGAACAATGAAATGTTGTTGAATCTCAAGTGACATGCTTCTCTTACTTCTATCTGTATTGGGAAACTACCATTAGCATCAAATCACTCTGCTAAGCCATCCTACTGCAATAGCAAAAGAAGAAACTTTCATTACGCACCAGGAGGTTGCTTTGAGACACATGGCTATTATCTCAGGTGACAGTCCAGAGCACTGGCCAGGCCCTAGAATAACCTACAATTCTGTAGATACTCTAGCTGAAGTGGTCATGGGCAATCACTAGCCCTTGATTACCTACTGGCAGAACATAGCGGGGTATATGTAGTGATCAATAAAATAAGAGTTGACTTAAAAAATAACAAAAGGTTCATGATTAATCCAAGTGTTTCAATGGATGTCCTTTAGCTTCTAACACTCTTGAGAAGCAGAAAAATGCATTTTTACTCTCTTACAATCCTTTTTGGCCCATGCATACTTCTTGCAATTGTAAAATTTGTTGTTTTCCAGAATTTAACAGTGCTGTGTAAAAATTATGGTCATGCAGGGACTCCAGTCACTACCAACCACTAGTGGTGAAACTTGCTCCCACAGTGGGATTTCTAGATCAATTTGTAAGGGACGTTTGCTCCCTTACAAGGCAGCGTTGACAGCCTGATGTAAGAAGAAAAATAGTCCGCCTTGCCTGGCCTTTTTTTAAAGATCGAGGGAAGAAAATCTCCAACAGGGGGATGGATGATCTAAGTAAGGAGCTAGCTAACAAGAATGAGTGAATTACCCAGCTCCACCCTCCAGCTTCCACCATATCAAACTGAGACAGCTGTGCCAATTCCCCAAGTTGATCGTCTCTCAACTGGATGAGCAATTCGGCTCCTGGCTTAGAAGGTGTTTGCCAAAGTACTCCGAGAGGAGGACAGCAAGGATGCCTTGTACCTTTTCACCGTCCTAACTTCTGTGAGACCACTGTCTAGAGCTGCTGCTAGTCAACAATAATAAATTTGCTGCTGCCTGTGACCTTGAAATGACTTTGAGCTAATTATAATGCCACTATAATGAAATTACCACAGCTGACACTTCTTTTCTCATCACACATCTAAAGACATGATGCTTCCAAGATTTAAAAAAAAAAGGCTAGGAAATAAGTGCTAACCAAGCACAGCCCCTCCAGACTTCACCTCTTATGAACATTGGATTACGCTCTATCTCAGACACCCCCTTGGCACTAGCTCAGATATAAGGAAGGTCCGAAGTTTCTTGACCGCAGCTCACCTTGGAGCAGACACACTCTTTCATTTTCATGCACATAGATTTTGTTTCTCTGCTGAACTCTGCCTTTATCTTCTTTTGGGTTCTCCAATTTCTTGCGTCAAAGAACTTGGATCCCGCTGCTACTTGATAAACACCATGTAGAAGGTAGACATTATTTATTTTGACCAACACAAAATTCAGTTTCACAAAATTCAAATTCTGCTGGCTACAGGCTGTCTTGCTGAACTGTGACTTTGTAAAAAGTGCACATACGTTAGTGATTATAAAGAAGAAAGAAAACATCAAGTAATTTTTGTTAGAATGTTATAATTGTAGAAAACAGCTGAGAATTTGCTTTTCAGTGTAGCTTTGTATATCCCCAAATTCACAAATGTTCAAATAAACCTTGTAAATGAGAATATTTTTAAAAAAGATTTATTTATTTTCATTACAAAGTCAGATATACAGAGAGGAGAAGAGACAGAGAGTAAGATCTTCTATCCAATGATTCACTTTCTAAGTGACTGCAATGGCTGGTGCTGTGCTGATCTGAAGCCAGGAGCCAGGAACTTCCTCTTGGTCTCCCAGACAGGTGCAGGGCCCCAAGGCTTTGGGCCATCCTTGACTGCTTTCCTAGGCCACAAGCAGGAAACTGGATGGGAAGCGGGGCTGCTGGGATTAGAACCAGCGCCCATATGGGATTCCTATGAGTTCAAGGCGAGGACTTTATCTGTTAGGCCACCGTGCCGGGCCCATAAGTGAGAATATTTCTATAAAATTTGCAATAGTCCTTAAATTTCATTTGAAACACTTCCACCTGGAAAAATAATGGGTTTTTTTTTTTGTGTGGAAATTCACCAACTATTTTTTACCTTAAGTTTCTAAAATTTAATGCACTCCTTCTGTGATAGTTAAGGAGACTTTTAGGGATTAGAGAAAGCTGTAGAGGGAATATGTCATCTTTTCCAGATCTTCTGTTCAATGCTTCCCCTGACTCGCCACCTGAAGTAGCTGCTGTAGCCAAGCCACTGCCCAGCACCAGTGCTGCTGATAATTTCAGCATGGCTGGTAACTATCTTGTAATGACATGAAGCCTAGCAAAGCCTCAATGCAACAAAATGATCATGGCCGTCACTCCTACTCCCATGTACTTGGATGCCACCATACTTCCAAACTTCCTACACACTCCAGAAAATGGGCAGTCATCCAATTCCTACAACTGCCCAATCCATCCCAAAAAACTCCCCACAAAGCAGCAGTTGCTTTACCTCCAGATCACAGAGGGATGACCTTAAACCTGTGCAGCTCACTCCACACAATGCTCCACAACCTGAGTATAGCTTTGCTTAGCTAGTAAATAGTATTATTCTGCTAACCTTTGTTAGTATCTGGTTCTTGAATTCTTCCATGGATTGCAGATAGGAGCCTGAATCCCTAAAATCCCTGACAAGTCTATGACCCTTTGTCATTCACAAACTTTCTAGCTGAAGGTCAGTTACTTTCTCCTGACAACATAGGCAAAGTGTACATTTATGAGCCTGTGGAGATCCACTCTACTGAAGAAATCCTTGATATTATTTTTTGTAAATAGAGGGAAAAGAGAGAAAAAGAAAACATGACAGTCTGAACAAAAATAGTGCCATTTAGTATTTTTCTCTCCTCCTGGGTTTTCTCAATTTGCTGTAATGGAAACCTTCCTCGAGCGCTTAAGAAAGGGCTTTTGTTAGCCAAAGAGACTTTCCGTCAGCTTTCCTGTCTGCCAAAATTCTTAAGACCTCCTGACACAAGGAGTGCTAGCCCAATAATAACAAACTCCACTGCTAAAATTTCAGCTAAATATAGAAAAGTAGTTTAAATCATATATTCGTTTTGCCACTTATGTTTTGACATGACTTCTGCTTTTCTTTCTTTCTCAAGAATTATTAAAATTTATCACTTGGAAACTATGCTAAGCACCAGTCTGCAGATTAAATTCTAACTAGCTGACTAAACTGCACAGGAACTCCGCTCTAGGTGGGGCTGCTGAATCGTCTCCAGTTTTAAAACATTCAGCTAGTGGATAGGAAAAGTGACTCATGTGGAAAGTTATGGAAACTCAGATGATTTAAAGGACACTTGGGAAGAGACACGACCACCTTGCTGCTGGGGTCTCCGCAGCGACAGGACCCTCGAGGCTGGGGTCTCCACCATGTGAGGAACCCCCTCGCTGCTGGGGTCTCCGCCATGAGAGGACCCCCTCGCTGCTGGGGTCTCCGCCATGAGAGGACCCCTTGGCTGCTGGGGTCTTGGCACCCTGAAATCTTGGCACCTTTGCCTTTCTTGCTACATGTTCATAAGGGTGTGCAGGAGTGTGCAGATTTTCCTATTATAGTAAAAATTAAATCCTTTTCACTAATGCCAGTGTACAAAGTGTACTTGGGGTTCTGTAGGCAATATCATTGTTTCCAGCACTGGTCCATCAGTCCAAAGAGAAAGTCTCAATAAATAACACTCCCAGCCAGCCTCTTGTAATCCTGTATAGGCTTTCTGTCTCTGAACGTGACAGCTCCGAGCAGCTCAGAGGTGTGGCATCACACTGAATCATTTCTGGACAGAATCTTTTCTGGACACTTCCTTAGTAGAGTGTTTGCAAGACTTTCAAAGGTCATGACATATCTCGGAATGTATTGCTTTGGAGGGCTGAAGCTGATCCCACTGGATGGGTATGCCACATCTCATTTTATCTAGCATTGTTTGTTTGCTTGCTTACACAGATAGCTGGGCCTGCTCCTCTCCACAACTGGGTTGTAGGTTTTTAAAAATGCTATTTGCTTAAGTAGGGCAGCTCTGTTAATCCCTTACCTAAATGAAGAATGGAGAGATGCATGGAGCCTCCCACATGCCCAGGGCTTCAGTTGTTCTCGGCTTTAGCAGTGGCCAGGGCACAAACACTGGAATGATTATCCTGCTATGAATTTGCTTTGAAAGGCACCCTTACCTGCACAGGTGTATCTGGTTTAAAAGCGTCCTGAGGCATTCCGGTGCTTGCTTTGCCTTGTCTGAATGAAGCAGACTCTCTCTGTGCCTGAGCTAAACCACAGCAAAAGGATCACTTTTGGGTTCAACTGGCCTAGGGCGGAGCTCATGCTAGACATCTAAAACAGACTGCCAGCCGATCAGGGGCCTTCAGAAAGTTCAAGAAACCTTTACAGCTTACCAAAAGGCATGCATGGGATGTAAACACAAGCTTCTGCCCCAACCCCCAATAAACTTGCTCTTCATTTCATTCCCCATGAACTTTCTGAAATACTCTCACATAATAATGTTCATGCAGACATGACTGCTTAGAAACTACGATAAGGCACCTTGGTACACACTTTTCAATAATCATTTCAAGTTAGGCACAAATAAACAATGGCTGCAATGGAAAAACGTATATTCATGCTATCAGTACACACACTGTGAATACATTTCCATTTCAAATTGGTTTCCATTAGGACTGTGGAAAATTAGACGCGTAGTTTACCAAGGGAGTTGAATGATATCAGTTAGTCTAAGACACTTTTCTCATAGGTGCTCGTAGCTAAGTCGTTAGGGATCTGCAAGGAGCAGGATGGCTGATGTGTTGTTTGCAGTGGTTTCCATGTTCATCCTCCGACCAGGCAGCCGGACACCTGAACGCACAGTCTCCCAGACGTCTCCGACCTCTCTAGGGGCCACCCCGCCAGACCACCACCTGTTCACTCTCCCTCCTCCCATCATGGCTTGCTGGCCGCCCCACTGTCTGAGAATGCTGCCACTAAAGTCTAGCCCTGAATCCGATCCAGTAACGACTCACTCAGGCCCAGGAGAGTCCGGGCAGGGAGAATTTCCTAAAATGTAAAACCCGCATCATAAAGGCACTGAGGTCAGCAACCATGGCTGAGGGTCCCTGGAGCATCGCCGAGGGACCTCACACACACCTCTCACAATGACGAGTCTGTCCCCACCTTTTCCTCCTCAATTTGTGGAGGCATAGTTGATGAATATATTTATTCAAAGCATACGTGCGCTAGTTTCATATTCTACATAAAAGAGTACTTTAAAAAGTTAATGGAAAGCAGAACTCAAAACTGAGTTTCGGAATGCAAAAATTCTGAAATTCTATACTTCAAATAGCTTGTGGACTATCCAGGAAAAACTACGGATGTCACCAAATGTTGGCGTGAAAATAAACACATTTTCATGTCACGTTCTTCACCCTTTTGGAATGCACTGTAAAATGATCGCCGTGCACCAGGCCAATTCACACTCATCACTCCAGTTACTTCTCTGTGCGTCGTAAGAACATTTAAATTCTACTCTCAGCAGATTTCGAGTGCACATCATTGCACCTGAACGTGCTGGCACTGCCCAGTAGATCCCCAGAACTTGTCCTTCTTATAACCTAACTTTCCACAGTGTGACCAACATCTGCCCGTGTCGTCCAGACCCTTTCTCCGGTCCCTGCCCTCAAGGTACTTTCAATTCCACCTGTCAGCGGGCCAGCCACACAGGACCTGGGTCTGGCCTCCTTCACTTCGCATCGCATGCTTTGGTGTGTGACAAAGTAGCCATGAAATTCAAGGATGGCGTTGCCTCATATTTTCTTCTCAGGCGCCTGGAGAAGCTTTCAAAGGCTGTGATGATGGCAGAACCATTTGCGCCCTCTGGCGCCCCTTCTGGGGATGGAGCAGAGAAGCCTTCTGAACAGAAAGAAACATTGCAGAAAACAAATTGCTCAAAGTAGGTGTATCCAGCCCATCTGCTACCCAGAGAACTCAGCCAAGGCTCAAAGGTGCCCCCCAGGCCGCCCCGCTGTGACTGCAGCAGGGCTGGTCTTGGTTGTGGCATCGTGGATGGAGTTCCCACAGGCCCTTCAGACTGCTTTCCCTAAACATCTAGAGCTTAGCAGTCACAGTGATTGCTCTAATATCCTGAATGCCAGCTAGGATATTTTCAAGGAAGACCCAGAAGATGGTCAGGGCTGTATCTACAGGGACAAGCGGGCCACCTGGCCTCAGGTTGTTGGCCTCACGGGGCTTCAGTGGGTCTGCAGTGATCAGAACGGATGTGCACACACGGACTCATTCGTTTCTCATTAAAAAAAAAAAATTATGTGGGGCCAGGATGGTGACACAGCAAACTAACGCAGTGCCGACATGCCGTCTGATGTTGCTCTTGTCCCAGCTGCTCCACTTCTCTTCCAGCATTATACTTGTGGCCTGGGAAAGCAGAGCAGGATGGCCCAAAGCCCTGGGACCCTGTACCCATGTGGGAGACCTGGAAGAAGCTCCTGGCTTCAGTTCCAGTTCAGCTCTGGCCCTTGCAGTCATTTGAAGAATGAACCAACAAATGAAACTTCTCTTTTTCTCTCTTACCTTCGCTCTGAAAATTCACTGTTCAAATAAAAATAAGTTGTCTAAAAACGTATGTGGGCCTGGTGCAGTAGCCTAGTGGCTAAAGTCTTTGCCTTGCACATGCCAGGATCCCATATGTACACCAGTTTGTGTCCCAGCAACCCCACTTCCCATCCAGCTCCCTGTTTGTGACCTGGGAAAGCAGTGAGGATGGCCCCAAGCGTTGGGACCCTGCACCTGTCTGGGAGACCTAGAGGAGGCTTCAGGCTCCTGGCTCTGGATTGTCTCAGCTCCGGCCATTGCGACCACTTTGGGAGTGAATCAACGGACAGAAGATCTTCCTCTCTGTCTCTCCTCCTCTCTGTATATCTGACTTTGCAATAAAAACAAATAGAAATCTTTTTAAAAATTGTGTGAAGCTGGTACTGTCTGATGCATATGTGCCCCCAGCAACCCCAGGACTCAACCCAGGCCAGAAGCACCGCCTTCCCGTGTCTGGGAACTGCAACCTCATCTTTAGGAGCCCTTGGCTTCCAAATACATGGGGACATTTATCCCAAGCCCAGCCGACACACACGGATGCGCCAGATCATTCTCCCCAGTTGCTGTGAGATGACTTTGAAAAAGCTCCAAAAAAAATTGAAATCTGAAGATATCATTATTTGGGTACAAAACAATTTTGAAAGCTACACAGAGCTTTTCTGTAATACACATTTTTTGGTCAGCTTTCTCAAGACTGCCTCATACAGTCGTTTTGAAAGCAAAAAAAAAAAAAAAAATGTGGTTGCTAACCATGAGGGAGGGCAGAGACCCGAACAACAGGGTAGGGAGAGGCACAGCCCGCGGCCACTGCTTAACACTGGCGGCAAAATCCTTCGGTCTGGTCCTGCCAAGGCAACTGTAGGTGGGATTTCAAAGCCAATCTATTACAGGTTAATTTTTAAGTTGGTAATTCTATGTGGCCCACGAGGGATGTTATAAATATCCAAATGGCCCTTAGCAGGAAAAAACCAAAAATTTTCCCACCCTCGTTAGAACACTCAGTTCCCGAGGAATTACAGCTATCAAAATGCTAGGAGGGGATGGTGCTTGCTCTTATCTGTAATTTATGCAACAGTTTATCTTTGGAAGGGAAAAACTGCTTAGTCTTCAGGCCTCTGCAGCTACTCTGATCTTTTAACTGGAACTCCCTTGCAACCCAACTGGGTCGGTTCCGCCTGCAAGTTTTATCTCGTTCTCACCAGGACCTCCCACTGGATGTGGGGTGTTAGCTGCCACGCGGGGGGATCCTGGCATGTCGCCTTCTAATCTGGACTGTTTTGACTTTACTGAACTCTCAGCTGATACATCTAAAGAGAAACACAGCACATCAGGGACTATTCCCCGCACACACACATTCCTTTGGTCCGAAATGCATCGTGTCCTATTTTTTAAAATCCCAGTTAGTATCTATCCTTGACAGCAGGAAGGAAAACCTGTCCCCTGTTCATTGCTGAGTATGGATCGTCTGCCCCATGCACCAAGCTGAAGTCCACTGCTGCTTGGAGGAGGACCCTTGGGGACAGGGCTTCCTTTGAGGAGGGAAGACATGTGTAGGGATGTGCTACCTTGCCAGGTAGGGACTCACCAGGCAGTGTTCCCACCAAAGCAGGAACAGGAATTCTCAAAGCCACACGGTTGCAGGGCAGGTGCTCTGGAGTGCGCCACGTGCTGGCCAACACTGGCACTGCAGCATGGCCCTGGGGGCTCCTGGCTGCAGGTGGACACCTGGGCTCCTTGTCCCTGGCCTCTGCAGTCAGGCTCTCCTGGTCTAGCTGCTGTAGCCATCTGGGATGTGAATCAACCCATCAATAAGTCTCTCTGTGCATTATTTTGCCTTTCCAATAAATTTTTAAATGTTTTTAAAGACTACATAGGTAACATTGAACACACTGGCTAAACTAAAGCCATCTCCAAGTTGGCCAGCACCGTGTGCTGGCAGAGTCAGGGGTACCCTCGCTTTCCTAAGAATACACCTGTCTTCATTCCTCTGGAAATTTAAACTTTTGAAACGCGAGGAGATCCTGAACATACTTTGGGTCCAAGTTTTGGTGAACACAAATTGGTGTCCATGGTTCACTGCTAAACTCATACTTTTGATTTAAAACAAAACCCACCACAGCAAGGCGCTTGAAGAGCCTTGCTCTGGGGTGCCACCTTGTGGCGCAGAGTGGTAGGAGGAACGAACGTCCCTGAGGGGTGGGCTGTAAGCCACATCTTCCCAGCAGGATTTGCAGCACGTTCCCCAGCATCGTTCATTCCTTCCTTCGCGCTACTCTTGTCTGTGAAGTACTGACCCCATGAGCAACTAGAGATGGTATCTGTCACTGACCAGCCCAGCCTGAAATATCTTTGGAACGAGCACATCTAAACCTTTTACAAGTCGACCGACGGCATTTCTGTGTGATTCTGTCTAGATGCTGGCCTGCGTTTTGAATCAGCCCAAAGGTCTTCATCCCTTGCTAGGGTTCCCTGCTTTTCTTATTCCTTATTCAGCATACAGTCAGTGAAGGCCTCTACCTACAGGCTCTGGACCAGGCACTCAGAGCCCTGTTGAACGAGGAGCTAGCCGCCTGCCTCCTGCACGGTTCTAGAGGCCTCTCCAACCACACAGATGCAGGAGCCCAGCACAGTGGCTTAGCAAGTTAGCCCTATGTTTGTAGTGCCAGCATTCCATATGGGCACTGGTTCAAGCCCCAGGTGCTCCACTTCTGGTCCAATGTCCTGCCTGAGGCCTAGGGAAGCAGAGGAGGATGGCCCAAATTCTTGGGACCCTAACCCACGGCGGAGACCCAACAGAAGCTCCTGGCTCTTGGCTGCAGATCGCTTCAACTCTGGAAATTGCAGCCATTTAGGAAATGAACAGCAGATGGAAGATTTTTCTCTGCTCCTCCTTCTCTCTCTGTAAACCTGTCTCTCACGTAAAAAAGTAAATAAATCTATAAATATTTTAAATTATAAAATTACCCTATTTTCTTGCAGTCGTCAGAGTACAGCATGCAAACTTTAAACACTTAAGCACACGATGAATTTTGACTGAGGGCAATGTTAGGAATCTGCAAAACACTTGAAATGCCTCAAAGGCTGCGGTTTTGTTTTTCTGAAGAAAATTCCCTAAGTTTATCCTTTGGGGAAAAGTGTAGCTTCCTTATTCCCCGAGACAGAGCCAAGGCGGGAGCTGGCTCAAGGACATGAAAGCGCAGTGTTCCATTGCACCTGCACAGCCATCCCCAAAACACACCCCGGGGAGACACGGTCATTGCTAATACTTTTCTGAAAGAGACCATGAGCTTACCTACTTTTCTCACATAAAATGTACAGCCCAAGAAATGAGATCTTTGAGAAAGGGGCTCTAATTTGTCTCAGAAGTGAAAGAGAAAAAAAAAACAAATATTTTTTCCAAAGACAAACCAAGAGGCCTCATCAACCCTGGGACCAGTCCTACTACCAAACTCTACAGGGAGGCCTACGCTGAAAGGCTCAGAGGCTAAATCCTCACTTTGCATACACCATGATCCCACAGGGGCACTGGTTCTAATCCCGGCAGCTCCACTTCCCATCCAGCTCCCTGCTTAGTGGCCTGGGAAAGCAGTCGAGGACAGTCCAAAGCCTTGGTACCCTGCACCCGCGTGGGAGACTCAGAAAAGCCCCTGGCTCCTGGCTTCAGATTGGCTCAGCTCCACCCATTGCAGCTACTTTGGGAATGACCAGAGGGTGAAAGATTGTTCTCTCTGTCTCTCATCCTCCCTGTAAATCTGCCTTTCCAATAAAAAATAAATCTTTAAAAATAAAAATATAGCCACCATGAAAACACAGGCTGGTACCAAATTCCCTAACAGAACAGATGCACCAAACAAAAGTGGGAGAGAGCCCAGGCTTCGCTCACAGAAAGCTCCCAGAGTGCAAGGGTGAAGGACAGGAGAAGCAGAAAAGAACATTTAAATCAGCCACCAAAACAGCAGGGATTTGTTTTTGTCTACCAGCATTAACCTTGAATGTAATGGGTTCAATTTCCCAGTTGAAACATACAGGTAGACCAAATCATTTTAAAAATCAAATAAAATTAAAAATAAAAAAGACTCAATGCCCTGCACAGATCCCTAGGCATTGATACAAGGTTTATACCAAACTGACCTTCTAGCCACTCAGAGAGCTTTTCATCTGGCAGGTGGAAGACACCGTTTTCCTTCAGCACACGTAGGGGGACGAATGTTTTCTAGGCTGGGACAGGCCACAGAGTCTCAGCACATTTTGAGAAACTGAAATCATACCATGTATCTTCTCAGGTGACAGAGGAATAACACTAGAAATAAACATCAAGAAACATGGAAAACTGAGGAATGGGACAGCATGCACCTGCGCGACCAATGGGCCATCCAATAAATTGAGAAGTAAACAAAAATTCCTTGGAAGCAGGAAGTTTATCACAGTAAACACACAAAATAACTGGAAAGAAGTTAAACAAATGATGCAGGGGTGAGAAAAGCCAAAACAAGCTGTAGGAGAAAAGCAACTGGAGATGAGAAAGGCACCGCTACCACGGATACCACACATCCACAAGGATCCTAAGAAACGGTTGTGAACAACATGCTCATCAATTGGAAAACCTGGAGGGAATGGAAGAATTCCTGGATAAACAAAACCTATGCAAAATAAATCAATATGTAGAGTATCCAGAAAGACCCATCACAAGTGACAGTGAGAAATTTCAGAGTTTTAGGGCCTGAAGGTTTCATAACAGAATTCTACAAACTAGTTAAAACAGCACTATCTCTAACACTCCTCCAACTATTCCAAAATGCTGAGAAGTTCAGAACTCTCAAACTCCTTTCATGAGGGCCAAGTTACTCTGATGCCAAACTCAAACAAAGCTACAACACTGACAGGAGACTGCACACCAGGATCCTTGATGAGCCTGCTCAAGCCAACAGTGACACCAGACACCCAACACTGCATTAAGATCATACGTCGTAACCGAGTGGAATTTATCCCAGTGTGGCTCAATATTTACACATCAGTTAATAATCACATCAATCAAATCAACAAAAGCCGTGAGACCTCAACAGAGCAGAAAAGCTCTTGCAATTCAGTGTCTCTTTGTGATAAAAACTCACCAAAAAATTAGGTAAAGAAACAACCTTCAAAACTATAACAAAGATGGTATATGACACACACACAGCCAAAATTACATTGAATGGGACAAAACTCAAAAACATTTCCCTTCAAATTGAGAAAAACAGGATGTCCATTTTCCACACTCTAATAATGCTGCAAGAGTTAAAGCAACTAGGGAAGAAAAACAGAAAAAGAACATTGAAATTGGAAAGGAAGAAATAGTGTTTATAGATGACATGACTTGCATACAGAAGAGCCTAAACACTCCATGACAAGTTAGTTGATCAACCCATTCAGTTGATTCATAAGTTAGAAAATCAACATGCAAAAACAATAGTGTTTTAATATACCAACAGTGATTTTAGGAAAAATCAAGAAACAATCCCATTCATAATAACTAAAAACTTTAAATACCTAGGAGTACATGTTTTTAAAGATTTATTTATTGGGCCCGGCGGCATGGCCTAGCGGCTAAAGTCCTCACCCTGACCACGTCAGGATCCCATATGGCCGCTGGTTCTAATCCCAGCAGCTCCGCTTCCCATCCAGCTCCCTGCTTGTGGCCTGGGAAAGCAGTCGAGGATGGCCCAAAGTCTTGGGACCCTGCACCCACATGGGAGACCTGGAGGAGGTTCTAGGCTCCTGGCTTCGGATTGGTGCAGCACTGGCCGTTGCGGTCACTTGGGGAGTGAACCATCGGATGGAGGATCTTCCTGTCTCTCCTCCTCTATGTGTATCTGACTTTCCAATAAAAAATAAATAAATCTTAAAAATATTTATTTATTTACCTGAAAGGTAGAGTTACAAAGAGAGACAGAGAGACAGACAGACAGAGAGATTAATCTTCCATCCACAGGCTCACTTCTCACATGGCTACAGAGGCCAAGGCTGGGCCAAGCTGAAGCCAAGTACTTCTTCTACATCACATGGGTGCAGGGTCCCAAGGACTTGGGCCATCTTCTGTTGCCTTCCCAGGCTATTCCCAGGGAGCTGGGTCAGAAGTAAAGCAGCTGCAACTTGAACTGGTGCCCACATAGAATCCTGAAGTCACAGGCAGTGACTTAATCATCTATGCCACAATGCCAGTCCCAGGAGTAACTTCACCCCAAAATGTGAAAGATCTCTACAATGGAAATTATAAAACAATGATGGAAGAAATAACCAAGACACACATACACACACACACACACACACACACACACACACACACAACTGTGTATTGGAAGAATCAATGTCATTACAGTATCCATACAACTCAAAGAAATCTAGATTCAGCAAGTCCCTATCAATATACCAAGGACATTCTATACAGAATTAGAAAAACACAATTCTAGAATTCATATGAAATTGAAATATCCCAAAATAACCAAACAAATACAAAGCATCCCCCTCTTTTTCCTCCTCCACAAATCAAGCAGGTGTATCATAATACCCTATTTCAAACAGCACTACAAAGCTACAGTAATTAAATCAGTATGGTACTGACATACAAACACATAAGTCAACCAAAAAGGGAACTCAGAAATAAACTCACATATATATGTAGTCCACTGACTGCTGACAAAGTGCCAAGAACATACATTACAGAAATGGTGGTCTTTCCAATAAATGGTGCTAACACAAGGAACGCAGAATGAGAGTCCTGCCTCTCTTCATGTACTAAAACCAAAGTCCTAAATCTAAGCCCTGAACTATGAAAGCATTAGGGAAAAAAATGTAGGTGAAATACACAAATATTTGGCTAGACAATGATTCCTTGGATAAGACCCCTTTAAAGCATGGGCAACAAGAGCAAAACTAGGGTCTGCACGGTATCCTAGCGGCTAAAGTCCTTGCCTTGCACGTGGTGGTATTCCATGTGGGCTCTCTGGTTCATGTCCCAGCAACCCTGCTTCCCATCCAGCTCCCTGTTCATGGGTGGGAAAGCAGTCAAGGTCGGCCCAAAGCCTTGGGACCCTGCACCAGCGTGGGAGACCTGGAAGACACTTCAGACTAGCTCAGCCAGGGCAGGGTGTGGAATGTACCCAGTTGGGCCAGACTGCAACACCCACCAACAAGAGCTGAGACTGCAGGTAGGCCACACTAGGTTGGGTTGAAGCACCTGCCAGCATGCACAAGATCCAGGGCTAAGAAAGGTTCTGGTAGGAGAACTTTGGGGACTCCTTTGTTGGGCTGTAGCTACCACTGGGGAGTGACAAGAGCCAGAGCTGGGGGTTGGATTGGGCTGAGCAAGCCTGCAGCATGCTTTGGCATGCATGTGGGCTGGGTTTGGAGGCAGAGCAGACTGGGCTATGCTCCAGCATCCACTGGCACTTGCAAGAACCTGAATGGCTGTGGGATGGGCCATGCTAGGCTACAATACCCACCATTCAGTGACGGGACCAGGAGCCAGCTCTATCAAGTGGGGCCGCAGCAGCCCCCACACATGTGAGATTAAGATCTGGGGATACAAAATAGGTCTGATGGGAACTGAAGAACTCCTCTGCTACGGTGCAACTCCTAGTACTTAGTGTGAAAGCCAGAACTAGGGGCAGGCCAGACTGGGCCAGTCCACGACATATACTGGCACAAACGAGAGTCAAGATGGGGCTCAGCGCAGCCGGGTTGAAGCATAACACCCCCCAGTTCATATGCGGGTTGGGAGTGGGCCAGGCCAAGCCGGACTAGGCTGCCACACCACTGACAAGTGCTGGGACTGGGCGCAAGCCATAACAGGCTCGATTGTAGTAACCACTGGCAAGTACAAGATCTGTGTCTGGGAGTGGATCTGGCAGGGAAACTGTGGGTACTCCTCTGCTAGGCTGCAGCTCTCACTGGTGAGGACAATGGCAGGGCTGTTGGAAGACCAATCTGGGCAAGGTGGTAGCACCCACTGGCATGTGTGTGGGCTAGGTCTGGGGTGAATCGGGCTGAGCTAACATGTAGCACCCATGAGTGTGCTCAAGAGCCAGACGGGATGCAGGACAGACCAGGCTAGGCTGCAGCACAAGCCAGCAACACACAAAATCCGGGATTGGATACAGGCCTGGTGAGGTTTTTGGAGGTTGCCCCAACTAGGCCATGGCACCTGCTGGTGTACAGGAGACTGGGCCTGTGGCAGGCTTAGTTGGGCTGGGTTAGGCTGTAGCATGTGTCAGTTTGCATGAGAGATGGGGCTGTGTAGCACTGACAGGTAGATGCATTCACTAGCATGTGTGTTGGCTTGTGCACGAGACAGGCCACGTCTGACCCTGGATCATCAAAGGACCGTCTGCAATTCCTGGGTGCTGATGGAGTTTGACAGCAAGGAATGGTACTTCCCCCCTCCTCCCCTGCTGACACAGGAAGAAAAAAAAACATTAAAAGTTATGTCCCACTCACCTTCCTCCATACCTGAACCCTCCCACCCTAATCAGAGGCCCACTTGGGCATCCCTTTCAACTGTATAAACAATAGTAAAAAGGAAATTTAAAATTAACAAAAAAAAGAAAACTCACCAGAGTCTTTTTATTGGCAAGGTTACTAAGAGACTGTGGGGAAATGAAACTCATAAAACTAGATATTAGTGTGCAAAAATTTAAATGAGCCTCTTTCACTGAAAAAAAAAATCAATGCAAACTGAATTAAAAAATAGTTGGAAGCTACTGAACCATTACACTCTTAAAAATAATGGGGGCTTGGCACAGCAGCCTAGTTGGCATGGCAGCCTAGTGGCTAACTCCTCTCCTTGTAAGCATCAGGATCCTATATGGGCACCAGTTCATGTCCCAGCTGCTCCACTTCCCATCCAGCTCCCTGCTTGTCATCTGGGAAAGCAGTCAAGGATGGCCCAAAGCTTTGGGACCCTGCACCCGCGTCGGGGACCTGGAAGAAGCTCCTGGCTCCTGGCTCCTGGCTGCAGATCAGCTCAGCTCCAGCCATTACAGCCACTTGGGGAGTATACCACCAGATGGAAGATTCTCTGTCTTTCCTTCTCTCTGTAAATCTGACTTTCTAATAAAAATAAATAAGTCTTTTTTCAAAAGAAGAGAAAAGTAAGATAAATACTCCCTGTTACTGTGCATGGGAAGGCAGAAGAGTGGCTCCAATGCTTGGGCCCCTGCTCCCATGTGCGAGTGCTGGGTGAGGTTCCTGGCTTCAGCCTGGCCTGGTCCTGGCCGGTGTGGTCATTTGACGAGTGACCCAGAAAATAGAAAGATGCTTTTTCTCTGACTCTCCCCATCTCCCTGTAACTCTTTCAACACAGCAAATAACTAAGTAAGTTAATCTTTTTAAAAAGGAAACAAATCTAAAAAGACATTTTTCAAAGAAAGACATTCAAATGCCAACGGATATACCGACAATACTCTCAACACTGTTAATAACCAGGGAAATGCAGACACCACGGCATGTCACTGCATCCAGTTAGCATGGCCAACATCGAACAGAGAAAAGGCAGCGAGGACAGGTGAGAAGGCGGAGAAAAGGAAACCTCGGGTTTATGGTTGGGAGTGTGAGTCAGCACAGCCATCGGCGGAAACCAGGCCAGATACTCCCCAGATTAGAACTCGAACTATCTGCGGAGAATGAGACATCACACAGTATTTCACACATATGTGTAATTTTTGTTATTATATATATATACACATATAATTTTATTTATTAGTTAAAAGTTTAAAAAACTTTTAAAGACATTTAAGATAACAGATGGAAGATGACTCCCTCTAACCAAGCCTTTCAAATAGACAAATCTTAAACATACACAAACAAAGGAATGCCTAGGTGTTATACTCGTTCATTACATTAATATGTTAACATCATAGCTAGATGTTATCATATAAAGGTGGCTGTATGATGTCACCTGGAAACTTGCCTACCAACTGCCTAGGATATTTCTTACAAACTGCAAGTGACCTGCAGATGTGGGGATGAGAACCCCGTCTGGCAGCAGGTCACCAGGAGTGGCTGGGCAGGAGAGGGCTGGATGGGAGCCAGGTCCCAGGCTGTCCCTTTCGTGGCCCCTGTGGGGCTGGCTGTGGGCCAGAGCCCCAGTCTCTCCCTTTGACTTCATTGACCCTTTGGAGCTGGCAAGGTAACTCGCCCTGCTCACCTTGAGGCCTGGCAGCAGTGCCCCTGCAAAGCGTTTGTATCTGCTGTGATCTGAGTACCAGTCTGGATGAATTTCACTTCATTCTGGGAAAAACAGTGTATTCTCTCACATCTGTCTTCCAGGTTCTGCAGCTTATGTTTGACACTCGTATTGTCCACTAGCGACTCTCGGTTCCCAACCTTAAAGACAAATAAAACACAGTTGACTGAGAAATACATGAACATACTTTTGTAACTGATATGTAAATGTTATATAATTACACACATATACATATATATGTAGTTATGCATGTGTGTATGTATATATATGTGTGTAACAAATGTAGTAGTCCCTTAAACATAACAAGCTCATGTTATGTGAATACATTAATTCTGGAGAAAGAACAGATGAATAGCCAACCACAAAGTAGCATCTTAGAAGTGTGATTGTGGGGTCTTGGGTGAGGCTGCCACCTGAGACGCCCACATGCTATATTACAGTGCCTGGTTGGGGTTCTTGCCACTCCACTTCTGATCCAGTTTCCAGTAATATGCATTTTGGGAGGCAGCAGATGATGGGTTAAGTACTTCAGTTCCTGCTACCCAACTGGGAAGCCAGGATGGAGGTCTAGGCTCCTGGCTTTGCCCTGGCCATTGTGAAATATGGGAGAGTGAATCACTCTCACTGTGAGCTCGCTCACTCTCCACTTTTCAAACACATGACATTTTTGTAAAGGTACCTTGGAGGCATTTTCTTCAGCCTCTGAGCACTCCCTGGAAGAGAACCCACTCAGCAGCCGGGGACTTGCATATTCTGCATGTGAGGAAGAGGAGGTTCCAGTGAACAAACACACCAGCAATGAGGCAGTCACATCACACTACTGCTCTGCATAGTAAACCCAATTCCTTAAAACTGGACATAGTGCTAAATAAAATCCCAATGTTGCATTTTCAAGATGTTTGTTTCTGAGATTCGTAGTTCTGTAGACAAAACAGCCAATCACCTTGATGCACTAACTCAACAACGTTGGTAGCTATCCATCTGGGTAAGGTCACCCCATGAGTCTTCTCTTTTCTCCCCAAGGATCCCCTCCGTATTTCCTCTGACTCGTGTGTGTGAGACGTGATTTGACACATGTGTGCTGTGTGAGAGTTGTCATATTAACACCGAGGTCAACATCCACGCTGTGTCTCATATCCCTACCACTTGTTCCCTCTCCACCTGCTCACTCGGCGAGGGGTGTGTAGTTGCTTTTCACATCCTGTTAAGAATGCGACAATGCCCATAGGAACGTAGACATCTTTCTGACATACCAGTCTTCCCAAGGGAGACTGTCATATTGTTCCATTTTTAATCTTTTGACAAACTCCTGTAACTTTTCCCTCTGTTGGCTGCACTGATGTGTATCCCAACAACAGACACCATCCCATCCAACACTTCTGCTCGTCCTGCTGCACTAATCACCAAGCAGACGTGAAGTTATGGCTCATTGTGCTTCTAATTTCATTCCCTGGTGTTGAGTGCCTTTTCACATTCCTGTAAGCTGTCTGTATGCTTTTCTTAGTCAACTGTCTATTCAAATCCTTTGACCATTTTGTGTAAATTAGGTTACTTGGACATTTCGTCTGTTTTGCTGTATGAGTTGTGTATTTTTAGCACTATATCTTATATACTATCCTTATATACTCATCATATACCTCAGATATATGATGTAAAAATATTTTCCCTAGGATCACCACTGTGGGAGAGCTAAGCAGCCACTTACAGTGCCACCATCCCGTATGGGCACCAGTTCAAGTCCTTACTGTTCCATTTCCCATACAGTTTCCTGCTAACATGCCTGGGAAAGCAGCAGCAAATGGCTTGAGTGCTTGGCCTCTGTGTCCATACAGGAGACCTGGAGGAAGTCCCAGGCTCCCGCATCAGCACGGCACAGCCCCACCTGTTGTGGCCATGTGGGGAATAAACCAGCAAATGGAAGGTCTTGCCCTCAATCTCCTTTCTAATACTGCCTTTCCAATAAATAAATTCATCTTCAGGAAGAAGAAAATATTTTCCTATTCTGTAGGCTGCCTTTTGATTTTGTTGATGGTTTCCTTTGCTATGTGAAGACTGTTCAGCTTGCAGTACCTGTTCATTTTTACTCTGTTGCCTGTGGTTTTGGTGTTATATTCAAAACAAAGCAAAACAAAACACTACCAAGAATACTAAGTACCAGAACAGTGGGGAAAAAAAAAACAGAGAATATCAAGGACCTATTTCCACATTTTTTTATTGGAATCTTTATGGGTCCTAATCTTTTTTTAAGGTTTATTTATTTTTATTACAAAGTCAGATATACAGAGAGGAGGAGACACAGAGAAGATCTTCCATCCATTGATTCACTCAACAAGTGACCGCAATGGCCAGTGCTGCACTGATCCGAAGCCAGGAACCAGAAACTTACTCTAGGCCTCCCACACAGTGCAGGGTCCCAAGGCTTTGGGCTGTCCTCCACTGCTTTCCCAGGCCACAAGCAGGGAGCTGGACGGGAAGTGGGGCTGCTGGGACTAGAACCGGCGCCCATATGGGATCCCGGCACATTCAAGGCGAGGACTTTAGCCACTAGGCCACCGCACCAGGCCCTACCGGTCCTAATCTTACATTTATATTTTTAGTCCATTTTGAGTCTGTCTCCACATAAAGCGTAACATGTCCCCAATTTCATTTTTTAACATACATGTGAATATCATGTTCTCTCAACACCATCTCATAAAGAAACTTTTCCCCCCATTGTATATATCTTTTTAAGATTTATTCATTTTTACTGGAAAGTCAGATATACAGAGAGGAGGAGAGAAAGAGAGGAAGATTCTCTGTCCGATGATTCAGTTCCCAAGTGGCTGCAATGGCCAGAGCTGAGCCAGTCTGAAGCCAGGAGCCAGGAGCTTCTCTGGGTCTCCCACATGAGAGCAGGGTCCCAAGACTTTGGGCCATCCTTGGCTGTGCCCCCAGGCCGCAAGCAGGGTGCTGGATGGGAGGTGGGACCACTGGAACCACAGCCAGCACATACATGGGATCCAGACACGTCCAAGGTGAGGACCCCAGTCGCTAGGATAACACGCTGGGCCCCTCATTGTATATTCTTAACACTTTTCAAAAATAATCAGTTGGATCATGCTGTATGTGTTTTTTTTTTTTTTAAGACTTCTTTCTTTTACTTGAAGTCAAAATTACACAGAAGAGACTGAGATCACCCATCCACTAGTTTACTTCCCAAATGACTGCAACAGCCAGAGCTGGGCTGGTCTAAAGTTGGGGGCCAGGAGCTTCTTCCCAATCTCCCACGTGGGTACAGAAACTCAAGCACTTGAGCCATCCTCCCCACCTTCTCAGGTCATTAGCAGGGAGCTGGATCAGAAACGGAGCAGGCAGGACTAGAACCGGCACCCACAGGGTCTGCGGGTGCCACAGGCGGAAGCTTAGCCTGCAACACCACCCTGGTGGCCGCTATACTTTGCTTTCTGAGGTGTCAGTCTGTTCCAGGGGTCTGATTCACCTCTGTTCCATCACCATAGCTTTCAAATACCGCCGGAAGCCAAGCAGCTTTGCCCTTCTCTGTCAAGACTGCTTTGGTTACTGGGGGATTTGAGGCCCTACACACATTGAAGGATTGATTTTTTTTAACTCTGTGAAAACTGACAGACATTTTATCAAATGGAAATGCAGATATCTTTCTGATATACCATTTCCCTTGGATGGAACTCAGAAGGGAGACTGTCATATTGTCCTATTTTTAATTTTTGGGAGGCATGGCCATCTTAACAACATTAACAATATTAACTCCTTATTCAACTTATTTCATTACTATCCCATGGTTTTGGTATCCAGCTCTCTCCTCTCTTTGGATTTATTGCTACTTTTAATTCTTTTGGATTCGATTTTTAAAAGATATATTTATATTCATTGGAAAGGCAGATTTATAGAGAAGGTGAGACAGAGAGAAAGATCTTTCAGAAAGTTTGCTGGTTCATTCCACAAGTGGTCACGATGGCTAGAGCTGAGCTGATCTGAAGCCAGGAGTCCGGAACCTCTTTCTCTGGGTCTCCCACGCGGGTGCAAGGTCCGAAGGCTTTGGGCCGTCCTCAACTGCTTTCCTAGGCCACAAGCAGGGAGCTGGATGGGAAGTGGAGCAGCCAGTATACAAACCGTTGCCCATATGAGATCTCAGTGCACACAGGGCGAGAATTCAGGCACTAGGCTATTGTGCTGGGCCCTCACTTCTATTTTAATGGGATGGTTTTCTTAATTTTTCAGATGGTTCACTTTTTTTTTTTTTTGAATGTGAATTTTTTTTTATTGTTAATTATTTTGCATTATGTGACAGTTTCATAGGCTCTGGGAATCCCCCCCTCCCTCCCCCTCCCCTCCCCCCGGTGGATTCCTCCACCTTGATGTACTATTACAGTTCAAATTCAATCAAGATTCTTTCATTGCAAACATATACCAAGCATAGAGTCCAGCTACTTATTGTCCAGATGGGTTGAACAGTTTCTTGGGGAGACCTTTTCTGGTCTGAAGTTTGAGCTGGCAGAATATCATCACAGTCAATTAAGAGTCCCAATATAACATCAACAGCAATTTGCAATGTTATGGAATTGACATGGTTTTGAGTAACCAGTGTATTAAAAAGAAAAAAAAAAGGAAAAGAAGTCCTAGCCACAACCTATGATTAGCTCATTGACATTTCAATTTTAGTTCATATACAGGACCGGCTGCTCTATACCTTAAAATGGCCATAAGGCACCATTCAGCTGTTTCGTGTCCATTTCATCTTAGTATTTAGCCAGTTGTTGTGTTGAAGTAAAATTTTTTTTAATTATTTATTATTTAACTTCATTAATTACATTGTATTATGTGACACAGTTTCATAGATACTTGGGTTCTCCCCACCCCTCCCCAAACCCTCCCACCATGGTGGATTCCTCCACCTTGTTGCATAACCACAGCTCAAGTTCAGTTGAGATTTCCCCATTGCAAGCGTATACCAAACATAGAGTCCAGCATCTTATTGTCCCGTCAAGTTCAACGGCTTCTTAGGTATACCCTCTCTGGTCTGAAGACAGAGCCAGCAGAGTATCATCCCAGTCAATTGAAAGCTCCAACATACCATCAGCAAAAATTGACATCATTATGGAATTAATTGACATAGTAATGAGTAACCAATATGTTAAAAGTAAATGCGAGTTCCCAGCCACCTTCTGTGACCACCTCACCTATACTTCAATTTTAGTTTATACACAACATATAACATTCAAAACATAACATGTTATACATAACATCATATCATCTTAAATCAAGGCAAACATGTGGTATTTAACCTTTTGGGATTGGCTCATTTCCCTTAGCATTATGGTTTCCAGTTTGGCCCATTTGGCCACAAAGAACTGCATTTTGTTTTTTTTAATAGCTGAGTAGTATTCCATGGAGTAGATGAACCATAGCTTTCTTATCCAATCCTCTGTTGATGGGCATTTTGGTTGCTTCCATGTTTTTGCAATTACTGATTTGCTGCTATGAACATAGGAGTGCATGTTGGTTTCTCATAGAACAAGTGTTCTGGATATATTCCTAGGAGTGCTATTGCTGGATCATATGGTATGTTGAATTTGAGTTGTTTGAATATTCTCCATACTGATTTCCATAGAGGCTGTACCAGCCTGCAGCCCCACCAGCAGTGGAGTAGGGTTCCCTTTTCCCCGCAACCTCGCCAACAAGTGTCGTTGGTGCTTTTATTCATGTGGGCCAGTCTTATTGGCGTTAGGTGGTACCTCATTGATGTTTTAATTTGGATTTCCCTTATTGCCAGGGAACTTGAGCATTTTTTCATATGCTTATTTGCCGTTTGGGTTTGTTTCTTTGTGAAGTGTTTGCCCATTTCCCGTGCCCATTTCTTGAGTGGCTTGTTTGTTTTGGTGTTTTGGCTGTTTCGTAGTTCTTTGTATATTCTGGAGATCAGCCCTCTATCACCTATGTCGTGTTGCTGATCTTGGCAGATTTTAGGATAATCCAGACTGGCTTGTAACTCTAACAAGATATATGTCAACATTTTAGGTGCAGAACATTTTTTTTTGGGGGGGGTGTGCAGGAAAATCCTCAACACCGTAGATGGTTCACTTTTAAATCATGTAGAAGCACAGGTTTTTGCACTTTAATTTTCCACCCTGAAACTTTACTGAGTTGATGTGATTTGTTCTCACAGAGTCAGGGGAGTCTGTTTCCCATATATTGATCATCTCACCCAAACAGTGGAAACTTCACTTCTTTCTTTTTGATTTGGAAGATTTCCTTCCCTGCCTGCTTGCTCTGTCTGGGACTTCTACTACTGTTACAAAGGGGAGAGGACAATGCTGTCTTGCTCCTGATCTTAGAAGAACAGTTTTCAACTTCTCACCTCTGACTATGTTGTTAGCTGTGGACCCGATGCTATTAGTTTTCATTGTGTTGAAGTACAATCCATAAATACCTAATTTGTTGAGGGTTTACATCATAAAGTTATTTTGAATCTTGTCAAATACTTTTTTATATATTTATTTTTCTTTGTAAAAGCAGATTAAATTTATAGAGAGAAGGAGAAACAGAGAAAGATCTTCCACCTGCTGGCTTACTTCCCAAGTGGCTGCAATGGTTGGAGCTGAGCCAATCTAAAGCCAGGAGCCAGGAGCTCCTCCCAGGTCTCCCACATGGGTGCAGGGTCCCAAGGCCTTTGGCCATCCTCTACTGCTCTCCCAGACCACAGGCAGGGAGCTAGAAGGAAAGCAGGGACAGCTGGGACATGAACCAGCCCATTACGGGACTCTGGGGCTTACAAGGCGAGGATCTATCCAGCTAAGCCATCATGCAAGGCACATCAAATTCCATTTTATATGTCTGTCAAATCAATGGTCAAGGATGACATATTACTACTACTTGAATAATCTGTGGATATTTTAAGATTTTATTATATATATAAGCAAAACGGGTAACTTTTTTTGATTGTTGTTCCTAACCCTTGCCTGAATTCCCACTGAACTCGTGTTTCCACTTGAGTTCCTTATTTAGTGGACCATTGAGCCTTTGCTCACAATGTAAACTGAAAAGATATTATCTGGAGAATGAAGAAAGGAAGGGAGCAAGGGAGAAAGAGAAGGGAAGCATTAGTAGATTGTTAAACACAAATCTACACTGTATCAACACCGCATTAACACGGTGGGGGAGGGATGTTCCAGAATTTCAGAAAGTATATTAAAACATAAAACCTCCACATCGTTTTTGTGGAGATAATCACATCTTCACACATTCGTCAATAGATAGCAAAATAAAATTGCTTTATTTACCACAGAGTCTTTACTGGAAAATATGTCAACAGGAAGTCACGAACCTGGTTTCTGGGAGAAATCTTCAGGAATTAAGGTGGCAGGACTCCCCAGCAACTCTGGTTCAGCGATCTCTGGGCGTGTGGCCTTCCTCTGCCTGGACGTGTCCTGTAGTGGTGTGAGAAGTTCAGCCAATCCAGACACATTCAAAACATCATAAAAAAACAAATCTTCTAAGACATTGAAGAAGTGGAATTATTGGATGCTTAAGCATTTAAAAATCGGTGTTTAAGTTTCAGTTGATCACTGTTAACCAGCAGTTCTCAAAGTATGACGATGCAACACCTTACAGCTTGATAGAAATGCAAATTCACAATCTTTTAAAAACTATGATTTATTTTTAATTTATTTATTTGAAATTCAGAGTTACAGAGTGAGAGAGGCGAGGACAGAGAACTCGTATGTTTTCTGATTTATCCCCCAGCTGGCTGCCATGGCTGGAGCTGCACCTGTCTCAATCTGGGAGTCAAGAGCATCTTCCGTATCTCCCACATGGGTGCAGGGAACCAAGGACCTGGGTCCTGCTCTGTTGTTTTCCCAGGTACAACAGCAGAGAGCTGGATTTGAAGTGGAGCAGCTGGGATGTGAATCAGTGCCCATTTGAGATGCCAGTGCCAAATGGTGTAGCCTGATATGCCACTCCACTGGCCCCAGCAATCCCTGTTTAACAAACCATCTTGCTCATTCTGACGGTCGCTGAAGTTTGAGAACCTGTGTTCTAAACCGGGGCTCGGTTCAACCCACCGCTGACTCTTGTAAGTAAAGTTTTATTGTAACACAGAGCACATTTTCACATTATGATTGCTTTGGGGTTACAAGTGCAGAGATGATATGTTGCCAAAGAAGCTGCAAAGTTTGCAGAGCCTAAATTGTTTTGTTTTGTTTTACCATTTTCTCTGTCTCTTCTCTTTCTGCTGCTTTGCTTTCAAGTGAAACAAATGGGTGTCAGCAGGTGAAGTTGCCTTTTGGCCTGCACCCCGCATCACAGAGCTGGCAAGCCCCCCAGGCCCTCCACTTCCCCTTCTCGCTGTGCCAGCACAGCAGGCAGAGGATGCTGGCTCAAGTGCTTGGTGCCCTGCCACCCAGAAAGAGGTCCTGGATAGAGTTCCAGGCTCTGGCCTCAGCCTGGTCCAGCCCTGGATGCAGGCATGTGGGACATGAAGTAGAAGTGCCTCTTTCTCCCTGTTTCCCTGTACACCCGTCACCACCACTGCCAGCTCTGCCTCTGGAGTTCAATGGAAGCATATTAAGACTTATCCTATGTAGCAGGACAGAAACATTTCCCCTAATCTTTGCTCCAAGTCAATCATACTTTGACCAGCAGTATTTATGGAAAATCATCAATTCATAAGAAATGCTAAGTTGTCCTTGCCATTGCTGCTGGAGTGATTTCCAAACCATTAGACCACTGGTTTGTTTTTCTCATATTCCTGAAAGCCTTAGAAAGAAATAGGCTCATCATAGCCATAACACGCAGAAGCAGTACAAAGTGGTACAAAGTGGATTTATTTACCTGATCTTTCTCATTGTCGCTAGCACTGCTGAGAAAAAAAAGTGGCAGAACTGGAAGAAAAAGAAGCCAATTATACCATGGCTATATTTCCTGAAGAGACAGAAACTCAGCTCCCAGATATGCAGGGCCATGCCAGGAATGACGGCAACCTCCCACCTGCCACCTACAGAGCCCTTCACTGTTCACCTCTTTCCTCACCACCCAGGCTTTGTCTCTGAGCACCACCAGCACGCCCTCACTGTGTCCTCCTGGTGTCACGGGCTTGCTGCCCCATCCTCTCTGCCCTTCAAATCCCACTTTGCTTCAGTCCCACTCCCCCATCCTCGGAGCCTTGCCACATGTCCCGCCCTGAACCTACTGCAAACAGCTGTAACTCATAGTGAACAGTGCTTGGTCCATTCTCAGCTCTCTGTCTGAGAACTGTTCATTCCACATCTGCTCAATGTCCGTGAGACACAGAGACGGGGAAGGAGGGTGCACTGGTCACACAGTTCTCGGGCATCCTTTCATTTAGCACACTGAGAAGTTAATCCCTGCTGGTTGATTTCAGAGATGCCTCAGAAGCCAAATGCCAAACTTACTGCTGCCACATTTTCGGACTTTCGTCTTCCTTCTACTACGATATGGTATTAGCATTTTCTTCTTCTGGTCACCAGTCCAAGACTGCTCACTGGCACTGCTACTGGAAGCCTCATTGCTCTCAGAAAAGAGATGTTTCCTGTAATTAACCTATTACAAACACAAATGAAATGATCAATGAAACCATCGAAAGGGTGTCGGCACCATTTATGTATGAGCAATCTATTACTACAAAGTTACACAGAAGAGAAGTGACTATTGAAGACTGGGCTCTTATACAAAAGTGATTCAGAAGTAATGGTGAGGAGAAAAATAATTTCTCATGAGTCAGTTATCAACCAAGATGTGGTCTCAAGGATGACCAAATTCTAATTAGGCATTTGCAACTAAGATGTAAGAGTTGCCAACTTTAAAATACTAAAAATTTTATTTATTTATTTATTTGAATGGCAGAGTTATAGAGAGACAGAGGGAGAGACAGGAATCTTCCATGGGCTAGTTCACTTTCCAGTGGCTGCAATAGTCAGAGCTGGACCAGGCAGAAGCTGGGAACTGAGTCTAAGCACTTGAGTGTTCTCTGTTGCTTTCCCACACAGCCCAGCAGGCAGCAGGACTGGAAGTGGAGCATTCAGGGTCCAATGTGGGATGCTGGTGCTGCAGGCAGCAGCCTACATTTTTATGCCTCAACACTAACTCTTAGGCATTTCCTGAGCAGAAGGATCTGCTTAAAGAATTGAAAAGAAGGGCCCAGCGTGATAGCCTAGTGGCTCAATCCTTGCCCTGCATCTACCATGATCACATATAGGTGCCAGTTCATGTCCCAGCTGCTCCACTTCCCATCCAGCTCCTGCCTGTTGTCTGGGAAAGCAGCAGAGGATGACCCAAAGCCTTGGGACCCGGCACCCATATGAGAGACCCGGCGGAGGCTCCTGGCTCCTATCTTCAGATAGGCTCAGCTCCAGCTGTTGTGGCTACTTGGAGAGTGAACCAGTGCACAGCCGATCTTTCTCTCTGTTTCTCCTCTTTGTATACCTGCCTTTCCAATTAAAATAAAATCAAATATGTTTTTTTAAAAAATGATTGAAGAGTAGAGATTTGATCTAGTGGTTAAGACAACAGTTGACATGCCCACATGCCCCATCAGATTCCAGCTCTAGCCTGGCAGGCAGTGGTGAGGACTGAAGTAGTGTGTCTCTGTCCCCAAGACACAGCCTGGGATTGAATTCTTGGCTCCTGACTTTAAGCCCAGCTTTTCATGGTCATTTGATGGGCTGGAACAGCAGATTGAAGCTGCCCAACTTCCTTTCTGCAACAATGTCTGAGTAATGAATTTCTCTTCAAGCCTCCTCTTGTGATCCTGGTATGTAGCCACATTTATGAACTGTTGTTCTAAATACGCATGCTTTTGAAAACAACTTTCAGCATTTTTTGATAGAGGAATAAAGAAACTGGGAAAGTCTTATTGCATGATTTTTTTTCTTTCCTGAAAGATGTATTTGAAAAGCAGAATGACAGAGACGTCACACTGTGTCGTGTCCCATCATGAGAACGACATCAGAATAGTAAGGTATTCCGAGAGAAAGATACCACATTCACAAAACTTTCATCGCTTGATGTTACTGCCAGCTATTACTGTTCGCCTCTCATCATGTCTACTGTGTAAGTTCCACTTGAATGTGGCTATCATGATCAGGAGAAAACAGCATTTAGGGGTTTCGTAGAATCTCTGGATTCAGGCTTCCATTTCTCATGAGAAAGAAGGGACCACTATGCCTGCCCATCAGCTGTCATCCAAGGTGAGCGAATTCTGGACGGCGTAAGAACTTGCTCTAGTCACATAAGACTGAATAAAGGACTTTTTCCATTTTCACGACCTATCTGCCATCAAATGAGAACATGAAATGATAATTCCTTCTAAGACTATCAATGGGGCTGACCCACCTGTCCATCTAACTGGACAGACCTGAGTATGGTAGATTGACCCTTTCATAGTTTGCCAATCATTAAGCACATTGCATGCAATGAATAGATCAAGTAATAGCATGCAGGGATTATTTTCACTTTATTTGGAGGCTTACTGCTACTTGTAATGAGTAATGTTCATTTCCAGTTAAAAATGAAATAAAATATTTATTTTTAAAATGCTTGAATAAATTTAAGATAATTTTCATTAAGAAAAAGGCATAGATAACAAAGAGAGCCACAGCACACTGACAGTGATGGGCAAGTAACTGAAGTGTAGGGCACATTGCCTTAAAAGGATAAAAGTTACTACATTACCAGCATCCTTCTCCTTGTTTGTTTTCTGTCACTGTTGAAAGCAGAATCGCGCCTGAGGTAAAATGTGCCTGGTGAATGGGACAGGTACAACCAGCACCCTCTACCTTCCCCTCTCTCACTGCCCCCAACTTCTGTTTCCCTCCTGTGTCCTTTGCCCAGTCACAAACCTGGTGCCCAGTAGTGCCCCATCCTACAAACTTGCTATCATGCAGTCTATGGCTGCAGATTCTCTGGCAGGTAAGAACAGAGAATAGAAACCACACATCCTGTGAGTCCCTTGTCTGTCAGGTTCAGAGGGAAGAGAAGGGTGGGTGGAGCAATGGGAAACCAGGCAGCTGTGGCAAATACACCACCATTTCTAGGCAGACACTGACCTAACTTATGTCTGCCTTTTCTAGCATTTCATACAATAGAATCATTATATGTACTCTTGTGGCCCAGCTTCTTTTACTAAGCATAATTACTCTGAGATGAATTAAGGATACATATATCCAAATTCATTACTTTTTGCCTCAAAAATTTATTTATTTGAAAGGTGGAATTAGAGAGAGCGAAGACAGAAGAGAGAGGGGGAGGGGGGAGAGAGAGGGGGACAGGCAATGGGGGGGAGACAAGGAAAGCTGGGCAGAGAAGGGAAGAGGGAGAGAGAGGGAGAGAGAGGGAGAGAGATGGAGAGAGAGGATATGAACTGATGTTCATCCACTACTTCACAGCCCAGCTAGCTGCAACAGGCAGACTAGACACGACCACAGGCAGAAGTCAGGAGCTTCATCAGGGTCTCCCATATGAAGCAGGGACCCAAACACATGGGCCATCCTGTACCTACTCTCCCAAGGCCACCAGCAGGGATCTGGATCGGTAGTGGAGCAGCCAGGACTAACTTGTGCCCTGTTGGATGCTGGCATCATCACAGGTGGCACCATGCCCAGCTATGCCTCAATGGTGGGCCCATTCCTTTCCATTGCTATGTGGCATTCCAATGTGTGGATATGTCAGAGTGCGTCATTATGTCATCTATTGATGGACATTTAGGTTTGTTTCAGTTCGGAGCTATTACAAATAAAGTTGCCATAAACATTCATGCCTTTGTAAGGACACACTGATATTTCTCTTGGGAAAACACCTAGGATGAGAACAGCTCAACGAGTCAAAGGGTTGCTAAAAATCTAACATTTTAAGAAACTGCTAGAAGTATCTAAACTGCTCTACATTTTTAGCAGTGCTTGGCACAATCTAATTTCAGCCAGTCTAGTGGGTGTGTAGTGCCTCTCATTACAGTTTTAACCTAGATTTCCTCAGTAACTAATGATATCAGTAAAGTTGCAATATACTTATCTGGGCTGTCCTCCACTGCTTTCCCAGGCCACAAGCAGGGAGCTGCATGGGAAGCTGGGCTGCTGGGATTAGAACCAGCACCCATATGGGATCCCGGAGTGTGCAAGGTGAGGACTTTAACCATTACGCTATTGCGTTGGGCCCACCTTCAATGATTTGAATCAGGGGTTATATTTTTGAATCTATTGGCCAATTTCGGAGGTCCTGGAATCTTCCTCCTGAGTCTTCCATGGCAAGAGCTCATCTATCTCTGTTTATACTGTTTTTTTAAAGATTTATTCATTTTATTACAGCCAGATATACACAGAGGAGGAGAGACAGAGAGGAAGATCTTCCATCCGATGATTCACTCCCCAAGTGAGCCGCAACGGGCCGGTAAGCACCGATCCGATGCCGGGAACCAGGAACCTCTTCCGGGTCTCCCACACGGGTGCAAGGTACCAATGCATTGGGCCATCCTCAACTGCTTTCCCAGGCCACAAGCAGGGAGCTGGATGGGAAGTGGAGCTGCCGGGATTAGAACCGGCGCCCATATGGGATCCCGGGGCTTTCAAGGTGAGGACTTTAAGCACTAGGCCACGCCGCCGGGCCCTATCTCTGTTTATACTTAAGGACCCTCAGCAACATCAGAGATCCCAATGTATGCATGTGATCTTATGGAGCTCTGAAATTAATCTGTCATTAACTTGACTGCAAATGGTATTGGTTGTTAATTATTCTAATTGTTAGTAGCATTCAGAAAGGAAACTGATGTTTGTATATTGATCTGTGTCCTTTGGTCTTAAATCCAGTGTTTTGCTGACAAAAAAAAAAAAAAGTACACTGCCTGAGATAACCCTGGAGGCATGGGGAAGGGGCCCGAGGGGCCTTGAAAGCCCCAGGATCCCATATGGGCGCCGGTTCTAATCCCGGCAGCTCCACTTCCCATCCAGCTCCCTGCTTATGGTCTGGGAAAGCAGGAGAGGACGGCCCAAAAGCTTTGGGACCCTGCACCCGGAAGAGGTTCCTGGTCCCGGCATCGGATTGGCGAGGCACCGGCCCGTTGCGGCTCACTTGGAGAGTGAAACATCGGATGGAAGATCTTCCTCTCTGTCCTCCTCTCTGAATATCTGGCTTTCCAATAATAATAAAATCTTTTAAAATAAATAAATAAGCTTTTAAAAAACGTATCTGGTCTAGTCTATTGCTGCACTGGCCTCAAGGGAAGACAAGACTGACCAATGCTCCCATCTCCTGCTCCCTGCCACCCCAGCATCTGTACTGCTTTGCCATTTTTGCGGGACAAGCAACTCTGAACTGAATAGTAATTCCAGGCTCTGACCAACTCTTCCTTCTCCAGTGATACACTCATACTCAAACAATCTCACATGATGCTAGGTTTTCTGGGACTTCTTCCAAGATTGATTTTTGTCATCACTTTTCAGAGCCAGAATTTTGCCATTTTCCAAAAAGACCTGTCTCTCTCTCATGGCTATTAGGAATCATAGCCATGGTGACTTCCTTCTCAAAGTTAGTAGAAAGTTCCCAGGAAGTTTGCATCTGATCAGGCAACACCTGAAACATAAGCCAGAAGCCATGTGACTTTAAAAGCAGAAGCCTGCCCTGGTGCTCCATTTCCAATCCAGCATCCTGCCAATGCACTCTCTAGGAGAGCAGTCACATAGCTCAACTATGTAGGCCCTTGCCACCCATGCATGGGACCTGAATTGACTTCCAGACAACAGGCTTCAGGACAGCTCAACTTTGGGTATTGCAGTGAGTGAAGGTCTCTTTTGCTCTCCTTCAAATAAATACAAATAAGTAACAAGTTTTAGAGTATCAGCCTTTGAAAAAGCATCCAGGAAAATGCATAGCTTGGGATACAGCTCAGTGCTCCTGGAGAAGAGGTTAGTGTCTTAAAGGGTTTTCAGCGAGCTGGTTCACTGAACTGGTTCTAATTCTGCCCTCCTCCAAGTCCAGTGAGGGGGGACCAGACCTTTGCAAGTGTAAGAGATCAGAATCTTCCCAATTCACTCTGTGAACAGGAAGGTGAGAGAGAAAGAGGGGGGGAGAGAGGGGGAGAGAGGGGGAGATAGAGAGCGACAGAGAGAGAGAGAGAGAGAACAGTGCCAGAAGCCCAGGAATGTCCTTGGGACCCCAGGAAGAAATGGTCAGGAGGTGATGTCATCCCAGTCAAGTTTCCCATGGTGCACAGTAAATGGAGTAGATTATTTGGAGGCACACAGAGAGGGTCAGTGTTCCACACCATGGAGACACTGACACACAAAAAGGGAGAAATGGGATTAGGACACTTGACTCTTCAAGGGACACTCAGGAGACCATGGCTTTTTCAGCCAACGCTCACATCCTCCAATGCCAATGAGCAAATGAAAGAGCTGGGAAAAGAGTTTCGAATCATCAGCGAGAATTAATCCTGGTCCTGTTTGTCCTGTCCCAGTGCTCGAGTGGCTGCCTGTGCGATGGTAAGCTGTACATCAAAGTGGATTTCTACCGTCATCACCTCTTCCCTGCTGATGACAATAGGCTGCTGCAGGCGGATGAGGAGTATCTTCATCATCACCGTTTCTGGCAATGAAAAGGGGCAATAATGCGTGTCAACACAGAGACAGGTTTTATTTTCAAATGTCATCGTTTTAAATGACCTCGGGGGGGTATTTGTAAACCAGATCTTTCCATGATAATAAGATGAAAATAAATCAAATTATAACAGGTTTCTGATACTGCTTTACTAAATACACATGTATATTTATGCACACACTTGTCATACACGTTTGTGGGGCTGACCTTGGAAAACCATGAACCAGCATAGTGCAGCAACAAGGAAATGGAGGCAGGTTCTGCCTTCTGCAAGCCAATCAACTTTTTAAGGAGCACTTTGTTTTTATAGGGGGATCATCTGCAACAAGCATTTTATTTTCGAATCCACTAAACACAATATCCATTCAATATCTCTTTGAAATCTTAGTTGCTGCTAAAATTCACATTGAAATTCAGCTTTCCCAATATCCAAACAGTAATAATTCACCTCCATTTCAACACACTCTTTTCTTTTAAGAAAATTACTTAAGAGACAGAGTCACAGAGAGACACAGAAACATTGCTCCCAATCATTGTTTCTCTCTCCAAAAACTCATCACAGCCCTGGCTTGAGGCCAAGGGCAGAAGCCAGGAACCAGCACCCGAACTACCACCACTGTGCTCCAGGCTCCACATCAGCACAAACCAGTTGGGCTGGGCACCCGAGCACGCCAGTGCAGGACATGGATTTCCTAACCACCAAGACAAACGCCTACTCTTAGGTTCCTCTTACAGAAAAGAATGGAGCCAGAGTTGAGAGAAGCCTGCTGTTAGACTTCAGCCTCTGAATTAGATGACAGCTCTTTGCTGAACTGCAGTGAGCGCACATTAGAGGTGGCCCACAAGAAAGAAGCGAGTGAAGTGCAGCAGAGAGCCTGCACAGCCACAAACTGAGGAAACTGGAGAGGAAGCCAACAGAAGCATACAGGTCTAGATCGGCCCTGTCCATCGCAGTCGAAGACCAAAACGCAACCAGTAAGGTGGGGATGCAACAAGAGTAACTCAGACAGCAGACTGGGATTAATTGGGACCAGAAAGGGCACACCATCTCAATCATTTTGATATACGATATTTTGGTTGGAACTGGTTAAACAAATTAACAACAGTTTTTATTTGACATGAATACTTGGAGATACAAGACAAAGAGGCAGAATCTACTAGATACCGCAAAACAAAGAAAAAATGATGGTCCCAGTGGACTGCTTGAAAGAAATTCTTGGTGGAAAGTAGAATGAACAGACTGCTTGGCACAGTGAGGAGAAAGAACAGGTAGCTGCTGGCTGCACACCACCAGTGACACCTGCACACTGCTAATGATGCCTGCGTAGGCATGGCTAGGGCACAGCTAGAATCACCATGTTCCATGACAAGGTGCCAGGAGGCAGTTCACTGAGCCAGAAATGAGTTCACTCCCAAACCCATACATGCGCAGTGCTGTCCTATCATAACCTTTGCCTCCCTATACAAAATGGCACCTGATTTGGCTCTAGGTGGCAGACTGGGCTATGGAAATCTACCCTTTTCCCACACTGCCCATCTGGGACCTGCTGCTCTGTCTCTGCTCCTGGTCAAAAGAAAAAGACCAGCAGGATAGGCAGTTCTTTGTCTGGGTTCATCTCCTGAGCTCTGGGTGAATGCCCCTTCCCACCTATTGCTGGCAGAGTTCCAGCTACCAGTGGAGTTAAGACTGCTGCTGGCTGGTTGCCATTGGGGTATCAGTCACTGCAACACCACACCATTGTGTTCGCTGCTTTCCTGTGCCTGTCAGTCTCCAGGTACCCCTCTGCTATTGTTCTGTTCTCTCCTATGTCCTGGAATGTGCCCTCTCTACTCCACACTGGCTAACAGTTCTCCGTCTGTTTAAACATGTCCTTACCCTATTCGGCCATCTTGATTCTCCGTAAATTAAATTTTAAAAATCATCCATTCAGACCAAGCAGCATTTATCGCAAAGATGCAGGGACAGTTTTCAACATATGCAAATCAATGAAAATGACATATCACACCAACAAAATGATAAAAAGCCACGTGATTATTTAAATGAATAGAGAGAAAGCATTTGGTAAAGTATAACATCCTTTTGGGGACAGGACTGTGGCGTAGTGGATTTAGCCACTGCCTGCAGCACCAGCATCCTGTAGAGGCTCCTGGCTGTTCCACTTCTGATCCAGCTTCCTGGTTATGCGTTTGGGAAAACAGTGGAATCTCTGGACCCCTGCATCCACAACGGACACATAGAGAAAACTCCTGGCTCTTGGTTTCAGACTGGCCCAGCCTCAATCTCTGTTCCCAGTTAGGGAGTAAATCAACAGATGGAAGTTCTCTTTCTTTCTCTCTCTAACCCTTTTAAATAAATGAATGAAAAATAAAACATACTTTCATGATGAAAAATTCCCCCCAAAATATTGTATATAGAAGGAACACACTTATAAACAATGAAGGCAACATAGGCAAATCTCACAGCCAGTATTATATTGAATGGAGAAAAGTAGAAGCATTCCCACTAGGATCCAGAACCAGACACGGTCGCCCACGCTCCCCATTGCTATTCCACACGAACCTGGAAACTCTATCTAGAGCTACTAGACAAGAAAAAGAAATCAAAGGGATACAAATTGGAGGGAAGGAAGCTGAATCATCCCTGTTTGCAGGTGACATGGTTCTTTATATAGGGGAACCAAAGATTCTAAGACTGTTGCAACTCAAGAGGCTTTGGCAAAGTGTCAGGACACCAAACCAAACTAATTCCATTCTTACACACCAACCATGGTTGAGAATGAACTCTTAAGATCAGCCCCATTCCCAAGAGCTGCCAAACAATAAATAAAATAAACAAATACCTTGGGATATATTTAACCAAGGATACAAAAGATCTCTATAATGAAAAATTTTTAAATGTTAATGAAAGGAATAGAAAAACACACATGCAAAAAATGGAAAAATCCTCCCCATGTTTAGGAATTTGTCAGAATATCATCAAAATGCTCACACCACCCAAAACAATTTGCGATCCCAATAAAAATGCAAAGGGCATTCTTCTCAGATCTGGAACAATACAGTAGCCCAGAAACTCCTATGAAAACACAAAACATCCCAAACAATTAAAGAAATGTTAAACAATAAAAACCAACCCAGAGGCATCACAACACCATACTTGAAGACACACAACTGACACATAGACCAGTGAAATAGAAGGGAAGCCCCAAAAAGTGGTCCACACATCTATAATCCCCCCACCTTACTAGGCACCTTGCCTCTTTCTCAAGGCACGTACACAATCTTCTTTAGAACTAACCCAGCTTTTTACTGACAGAACTGCACACAGAAAACATAAACAAAAGTAGATGTGGCATGAACAATTATCATCTTACCTGTTACGCAGAAATGGACCACTGCTTCCTTGAACAATCTTACTGGATCCCACAGAGTACTCTTAGAAGGAAAATAAATTTGTGAAATTCACAAGCACATGACACATACAGAGAACAATCCAGAAGCATTCAGATCTCACAGGGAAATGAACATCATTACCTCCACATTGTTTATATAAAATGTCACACTCTGACTTCCGAGGTTGAAATCAATCCAAAATTTCTCTATTTTTTCATCTGCAGGTTTTCTCATCTGAAAGAGAATTTCAGCATGAATTGAACAGAATATCCACATTAAATGGTCATGTAAAATCTAACCCATTAAAGAATTTAAATTTTCCTAAAATAATACTATCCTAACATTATGCAACTTGCCTTAATTACTTAACTCATTTATGCAAAATGGAAAGATAACAATTTTCTGTACCTAGTTCCAAGAAAAATTGCTATCTTAACATATCTCATGGACATTTAAGTGTGCCGAAAGACTCCATCTTGTAATTTTATCTATAATAAAACACTGGTTTACATAATTTATTGTCTGAATAAACGCAATAGTTATCATTAGAGTTTTGCTGACAGTAGCTTTTAGCAAAGGTTATCTAATTAGAAGCCTATTTCATATTTTTTTCATTATTTTAAATATATCTTTACTGTAAGTTCCAAGGCCAAAGAACAGCTAAACCAGTGAGATACACTTTGTAGTAAATAATAATAAAAAAAAAAACCTTGAGATTGCTGTAATCCTTAAATTCTTTTATAAACAGTCTGAGGTATTAAGTCAATTTAATGTGTGCCTGATTTATGAAAATACATGTAACCACAACAGTGTTAAAAAAGACTAAAACAAAAATACTGTACAACTCCAGGAAATGATTCAAATACAGATGTAAATAAATTTTTTAAAGACTTTATTTCTATTTCTTTGAACGATTTTCCATCTGCTGGTTAAATGACTACCATGTTCAGGGCGAAAGCAAGCAGAAGCCAAGCCAAGAGCCTAGAACTCCTTCTGAGCCTTCTACACAGACGGCAAGGGCCACACACTCAGGCTACCTCCCGCTGCTTTCCCAGACACATCCACAGGGAGCTGGACAGAACCAGGACAGCCAGAACGCACACCGGCACTGCCACAAAAGGACAGTGTTGCAGGGTTAGGGTTACTCAGCGGCTTGATGCTGCACCACAACGCCAGGCCCCTCAGTTACTTTCTCCAAACAAGAAACATGTCCAGATGGACAAGTTTACCAAATGAGGCTATCGCCAAATGTAATTTTTCCACCAAAGCACAACCTTGTAGGTTTCTGCCATGTTTTTATGTCTGCTGATTAGGAAGAATAATGAAGCAACTGCTGCAATTGGTTTACATTTCTTAGCCGTTCTCATATACCACTACTAAATCAGTTCTTAATCACAGTTTTGTCTTACTAAAGTCATTTTGCCTGAAATAAGACCTTTGGTATTCTTCCTCTGCTTGATCCAGTCTGTTGTTCAGGCTTTCATTACTTTATTGAGATCTCTATGTCCCAGATTTTAGTCTGGTTCCTTTTCAAACATCTTTTTGTGAAATCTCATTCATACCCTGCATTGTCCGTCTCATTTCAGTAAACTCTCTGTACCTCTTGAACCTCTGACTATCCCTATAGTCACTCTCCTGAAAGTTTTGAATCAAATATTTATTCCCTCAACCTCCTTTTCTTTGGCGTCTGACACTACTAGAACATTACCATGCGCCAGCGGACGCATCATTCTCTCCTTCACCCCTCTGTTGATACTTGCATATCTGATGAATCCAATGTCTCTTTGGCTTTTTTCATATTTTTTAAATGATTATTTTATGATGCAGTTCCACAGACTCTGAAATTTCATGTTCCCTCTCCTTAAAGCCCTTTGGCCCCACTGATTTCTCTTATATTATTACAATAGTACAGTCCTTCATAAACAGTCATAAGTCCATCATTCCACCATTTAAGCATATCCCAACACTGTAGGTATGGGCAATGACAAAGAGTCCAGCATCCTGTTGCATATATATATGCATATATATTAGTTTCAAATATACATATATAACACAATTTCAATGGAAGTCCGTCTTTGGTTTGGAAGTAGAGATGCACACTGCATTGTATCTTCACATCTACGTATCATAACCTCCATTACACAGTTACTGTACATCCCCTTAAATGCAATGCCACAAAACAAAATCAACAGGAAGAAAAACAGAAAATTTACAACATGGAGTTAAATAACGTGATACTGAATGTCCAATGTGTCACTGAAGAAACAAAAATCAAAAACCTTTTGAAGCAAATAATGCTACTGTATGCCCTATGTGTCACTGAGAAAACTACTAAGAAAAAAAAAACTTGAAGAAATGAAAACAAAAAAATCAAAACCCATGAGATGTAGCAAAAACAGTACTAAGATACGTATAACATCAGGTGCTTACAAAAAAACAGAAGCATCTCAAATAAATGATCTAATAATGCATCTCAAGGACTTAATGAGAAAAAGTGAAATGCATGAAATGATAATCACAGCAAAAATAACGGAATTAAAACTAAAAAACTACAAATAGCAACAAGAAAGACCCACATTTTAAGAAGATGAGCAAAACAAATTCTAAGCCAGACTAGCAAAGAAAAGTAAGAGAGAAAAACCAAGTCAAATTAGAGTTGAAAATAAAAACATGCTAAGAAACAAGTAAGGTGATCTCTTCCTGCTGAAAACACAATCTCTGATCACTATGTGGTGTCCTTTCTCATCTCTTTGGTTATTTTTTCACGTCAAAGTTTATCTTATCTAACATAAGGATGCCTACAGCAGGGCCTGGCATGGTAGTCTAGTGTCTAATGTCCTCACCTTGCACATACTGGGATCCCATAATGGCACTGGTTCACATCCAGGCAGCCCCACTTCCCATCAAGATCCCTGCTTGTGGCCTGAGGAAGTAGTTGAGGACGGCCCAAAGCCTGGGGAGCCTGTACCCTATTGGGAGACCTGGAAGAAGCTCCTGGTTCCTGGCTTCAGATTGGTGCAGCTCTGACCATTGTGGCCACTTGGAGAGTGAATCAGCAGATGGAAGATCTTTCTGTCTCTCCTTCTCTCTGTAAATATGCCTTTCCAGTGAAAATAAATCTTTAAAAAAATGAAGAAAAATTGCTACATCAACTCTTTTTTCCATTACCTGGAATATCTTTTTCTTTCACTTTGTTTCTGCCTTTTTTAGTGAGATGTTTCTCCTGTAGGGAACAAATAGATGGATTTTGTTTTTTTTAATCCAGTCTACTAATCTATGACATTTGATTGTTGGGTTTAAGCCATTTACATGCAGAGTTAATATGAATGGGTGGTAACTCAATCCTGTCATTTCAGCAACGGTTGTTCATTATTTGATTTACTCTTCTGTTGTTATTTTACTGGGATGTTCTTCACATTTGCCTTTGGTTTTGGTAGGTGTTATTCCTTTTCTCTATAAAGAGAACATCTTTAAGCATCATTTGTAGGGCAGGTCTGAAAGAGGCAAATTCTTTGAGCTTTTCTTTACTGTGGAAGAATTTAACTTGATTTCAAAGACAAAGGAAAACTTTGCTGGATAAGTTATTCTGGGTTGATAATTTTTCCCCTTTAAAATCTGGAATATGTCACTTCACTCTCTTCTGGCCTGTAGAGTTTGAGAGGTCAGCAGGAAGTCTGATTGGGGATCCTTTTAATGTTACTATCTTTTTCACATGCATATTTAAGTATCTTTTCCCTGTGTTCAACTGAAGAAAGCTTGATTATCATGTGTCATGGCAAAGATTGCTTTTTGTCAACCCCCTGGGAATTCTGTTCTTCTTCTGAATGTTGTTTCCCAATTCTTTCTCCAAATTAGGGAATTTTTCCCTTATTTTATTGAATATATTTTTAAACACAGCCTCTCTTTCTGTGCCTTCTGGAACTCCCATATGTCTTATATTCGGTCATTTAATAGTGCCACCTAATTCTTGAATACTTTCCTTAGCTTGACTCAGCTCCTCTTCCAGCTTTTCAAGTATTTCCCCATTTTGGAGGAAACATCTTCCAAATCTGAGATTCTTTCTTCTGCCTTGTTCATTCTATCACTGAGGCTTTCCACTGAATTTCTAACTTGCTCCATCATGTTCATTTCAAATAATTCGGCTTGACTTTGTCTCAGTATTGCTATTTCCTGTGTGACCTATAGTTCTTAAATTCATTCAACTCCTGTATGTGCTTCTCATTAAGAAGCTTCATAACAAGTTTTTAAAATTCTTTATCCCCCATTTTCTTGATGTATTCCTCAGTTAACTCTGAGATCAACAAAGGCTTTTGCTCCTTTGCAGGGGAAGCAGCAGTAATATTCACTGTGTCTGTCTCCTCTTTCGCTCTTGGTCATTGCTATTCTGGATGGAAGATTCCTCTCCTTAGGGCCCGTTTCTAAACTGTGTAGCCCACTGAACTACAGATGGAGTTTACTAATTGAGTTTGGTATTTGGTTCTTTGTTTGCAGTCACTTGTGCCACTCTCTACAGCAAGTATCGGTCCTGGACTCTTGTTTTAGGCTTTTACCATGGTCTCCATGGCCCCAACTCCTGGCTCACCACTTTCAACCCCATGTGATCCTGTGCTGTGGCTGCACCATTTGCCATATCCTGTATAATCTTTCTCCCACTCCTGGCTCAAGCAATGCCTGGCATTAGGGAGACACCAGCTGTCCTACATCACTGGATGCTAGTCTTGCTGGAAGCTGTTGGTCTGAGGGCCACCTGGACCTATTTTGGTTGGAACCTGTAAGATGCAAAGTTGGTGCAATTTTCTCTGTGATACCAGCGCAATGCACTGAGCCAGAAGTGAGTTCTTTCCCGGCTGTGTGCCTGTGCAGCTCACTACAGTTCCTTCTGCCCCACAACCTTTACCTTAGTACACAAAATGGTGCCTGATGAGAGTTCTGGGCCTCCTGGCTATTGGGCCTGGAGGCCACCTTGACTTATCTTGAGTAGAACCTGTAGGATGCCAAGTTGGTACCATTTCCCTGAGGGACCAGTGCAATGTGTTGAGTGCAGAGTGAATTCCCTCCTGGCTCAGCAACTGCACAGCTGTTGTTCCTCCACCCCACAGCCTTTTCCTCAGAACACAAAATCATACTCCATGTGGCTCTGGTACGTGTCTGAGCCATGAAAGCGACCCTGTTCCTGTACCTTCTTGCCTGGGCTCTGTCACTCTGCTTCTGCTTGTGGTCGGATCAAGCAAATCAGCAGGATGGGTAGTTCTATGCCTGAGTTCTATGCCTGAGTTCCTGGTGAACTTGCCTTCCAACTGGCCGCCAGTGGAGCTTCAATCACTGGTGCCAACCACTGCTCCATCGTCTCTGCTGCTTCCCCATGTCCATGGATCTCCAGGTGTCTCTCTGCCATTGGCCTGTCCTCTCCTATTACCCGGGATTGTGGCCTATCTTCTTTACCCTGGCTACTGATTCTCCATCTGTTTAAACATGTCCTTACCCTATTCTGCCATCTTGCCTGTCTCTTTGATTACTAAAGGTAATCTGCTTCCTGCAGATGCATCATTGGGTACCAGTTGATTGACTTTGCAGTTTCAGCTGGATGCTGAGGTATGGATTCCCCTAACTCCTTCCACTGTCATCAATGGCTACAGGGCTATGGGGTTCTCACGTCAGTTCCAGCAGGTAGGTAGGCCCCAGTGTTGGCCTGGGGTTGCAGGAGGGTTGGCCAAGAGTCCTCAAGGACTGTATGGCTCTTTGTACCAATCAAAGCGCTGGAGGGTAGAGAACAGTCACAGTAGTACGTGCCCCAAGTTCAATGGCAAAGCAGACTTCCCCACAGTGCCATGTGCCACCGAAGGGGGAAGGAGAGTGTGGAGGTGGAATGGGCCCCCGTTCTGCTTGGGCAGGTGGTCTTACCTCTAAAGTCTTGGGAGTTCATCCCCCTGTTGTTCTCAGACACATGTCCCTGGTAGCACAGCACACTTTGGGGGCTGGAGTCTAGGGGATCACCGTTTGTGCTATTTTACTGGGATGTCTGTGCAGCCCAGGCTCAAGGATTTGCCAGGGCCTTTATCCTCCTAGAGTGGCAAGAACTCTGTTAGTGATGCCTTTCTACAAGATAATACGAAAATGTGTCTCAAGAGCAGAGGGAGATGCAGTTCCTCCTCTAGGGCAGAGGTCCCATGTGGCTCTGCTGGCAGGACTTGGTGTCTGTGTGACTGCAGATCCCTCCCCTAGCTAGGATTGCTGGGGCTCTCAGGGGCTCTCCTAGTTGCCCTCTCCCCTAAGGGGTGTCTCTGCGGCCAGGTGGACATTCCCTTTCGAGTCACAGCAGCTGATGTCTTTTGCTCCTCTTTCTGCTGTGGATTCTTTGTCAACTGACAGTGTCTCCATGTCTCCTCCATGAGTTCCAGGGCTCTGCCTCAGGCACCCACAACAACGTGTGGCAGTTTACTGGTGCTTTCGGGTCTTGCCATGAAGGTGGTAACAAACGGGGTCCCTAGGACCCCATCCTGGACTCTGTCTTGCACTTGGAAAAACTTGTGTAAAAACTTGTGTAAAAACAAGGTAAATCTCTGATTGGGACCCAAGCATCCCAATCAGAGTGCTTGACTGCTCCACTTCCAATCCAGCTTCCTGCTGTTGAAAGCAGACAAAAACCTAGGGCCTGGGCCCCTGTTAACTACATGGGAGACCAGGATGGAACTGCCAACTTCTGACTGTAGCCTGACCCAGCCCTGGCTGTTGTGGCCATTTGGGAAGTGAATCAGCAGATGAGACACAGAGAGTATGTGTGTGGGGTGGAAGGGGACAGCAGGTGTCTCCCTCTCTGTGCCTTTCAAATACAGGAAACTTCCTTTCAAAAAGAAGACATGGACAGCAGCCTGCAGCACATCACTTTACGCCTAGAAGAGGATCTACTGCTGGTCTGGCAATTATTTTCACTTGAGGTAGGATTTGGCTTTTTGCAGATTTTGCCGAAGAGCAGATGTATTCAGTACATCAGGTTTCCATCAATCTTTACAACCTCACTCCTGAGGCTCAGGAACTTTAGCTGAGCCATGCTGCCTGCATGCCCACCACTTGGTTCTGATGATGATTCAGAGATTACGATGATATAGAAACAGTCACCATCTCGGCCTCTGCCTCCCAAGGTCCCGCGGTACTTCTCCATACCCAGCACTAATACAGTGTCTCTACTGCCTCCCAGACAAACCTCAAGAAGCATTTAACAGCTGCCCTTCAATAGCCCCCAGGGATTGGTTCTGATGTCCCTTCAGAACCTGAAATCTGCGGACATTGAAGTTCCTTAAATAAAACGGCACTTGGAATTGTCATTGTGGCACAGTGGGCAAAGCTACCGTCTGTGATGCTGCCATCCACATGGGCATCGGTTTGTCCTGGCTACTCCACTTCTGACCCAGCTCCCTTCTACTGGTATGGGGAAAGTAGCAGCGGGTAACCCATCGAAATGGGAGAGCTCTCTCCTCCCCTGACTTCAGCCTTGCCCAACTCTAGCCACTGAGGCCCCTGAGGCCATCTGGGAAGTGAATCTGCTGATGAAGATCTATCCCAGTCTCTCCATTTCTCAATGCAGCTTTAAAATAAACAAACTATATATATAATATATATATAAACTATATAACTATTTAGTTATATAACCTTCTACCATACTTTAAGCCATCTCTAGATTATTTATAGTTCCCATGACAATGTAAACACTAAGTAAATGCTGTATTTTTAAGAAAATAATGATGAGGCAAAAATCAGTACACACTCAACCTAGATGCAACCATCATTGCAATGTCTAACTATATAGGACATATCAGCAACAACCTATAACACTCCATCTGCAGTGGGCTGAACCCGTGGCTGCCAGCCTGCAGACAGAGAGGGCTGACAATGTACAGCTTTTGTGCCCACCTATGGGACACAAACTACAGACTCACTACTTTCCCAGAAGATAGTACTTCTTGGACATGGGCACCACCATGGGCGCCTAGTTTTTAATAGCCACAGAGTTAGATGAAGGTATTAGCCCACCATACATGTTCTAGAAGCTAGGATAAGGTGAAGTTCAAGGGCCCTGATAGAAGCTGTTGGAAAATTGCAAAGAAAATCCACAAAGAGCAGAATTCTCACAGTAACCTAAGGGGAAATAAAATAGACAGACTTTGGGTGCAGGACTGAGACTCCAAGAATCTGCTCTAGACAGAAGGAATGTGCCAGCAAGCCTGGGTCTACAGTCCCAGGAAGGCATGCTGGACCCAAACCAAGGACACGGTGCATGCAAACACCCTGAAGGCTGCGCCAAGGGACCAAACTCTCAGGTCTCATCCTGACACTGAGATGATGGGTTCGTGAGCACTGTGACAGGAAGGACCCTGTGTTTGTCTAGAAACCAAAGAGGAGAGTGAAAAAAATCTGATCTCACAAAGGAAGGATGAAAGTGCTGTCCGTGTGCCCATAACATCCTGAGCTGTCCTGGCACATCCTTTGTCAGGTGTCTGTACTTGCACAGCCTGTACTCTATGAAGACAGAGAGAAAGGAAAGAGTGTGGCCCCTGTTGTTGGAGAAAGAAGAGGAAAGTTCAACTGGAAGGAAAGAGGCGAGGGTACCACCTCTTGCATCCTGTATAATCTTTCCCTTCAGGAGGGTAAAATGAAACAAGCAGCTGGCTTCATGGGTACATTATGCACCCCCAAGTCCCCCTTTTTGTCAGGAGTGGAGCCCTCAGGCATGGTCTCAGAGTTGAAGCTACTTGGAGATGTTAGTATTATTTTCAAAAAGTCTCTTGAGAATGACAGCAAAATTGAACATAACTGGGTTTCACCATCCAGCACCCTCCCAACCCCCAGGCAGGACAAACCTACCTCACGTCCATCGGCGAATGCAGCAATACATGGAAATGAATAAACCCTGGAAGAGACCATCACAGTTACAATGTGAAACTTGGATTATCCCAGCCACAACCCACAGACACAAGAATATTTATAACTAGGATATGCTGTTGAGTTTCTTGGTACAGTGTGGGGGGTTCAAATGTACAAATGGGATGCATAAACAGTTTTTAAATGCCCACCTTGTAGACTCTGAATTACATTCAGTGATTCTCTATACCTCCACCAAAGCACTTGGCAGAATTCCCAAAGAAAGAAATTAGCAAATATGTTCACACCAGAAACTCAACTGTTGGGCTTGGCAGTGTGGCCTAGTGGCTAAGGTCCTCGCCTTGGTCCCGTATGGCCGCTGGTTCTAATCCCGGCAGCTCCACTTCCTCTCTATCTCTCCTCCTCTCAGTATATCTGACTTTGTAATAAAAATAAAATAAATCTTTAAAAAAAAAGAAGAAGAAACTCAACTGTTCATAACACACTTATTTCTGATGAGCTCATGTGTGTAACAACCACTCCTCTTAAAAATCTCCGGACTTGCTGGAGAGGACTGTATCAGAAATGTCCCAAACCAAACAAGTGTGCTAAAGACCAACAGAGCTCATTTTGAAAGACACTCACAGATCCCAGACAAGCTGTAAACACAGCCGACATCGCCAGGACACCGAGAAGCAAGGGAACCATGCTGAAGAAGCTGTCTTACCTCTTTCGGTCACCAAGTCTGTCATTCAGGAGATTGAGAAAACAGCGACTATCCTACAAAACAAGTCAAATGTTTTCATTGAAAATATATGTATATATCTTATTTAATACTACCCTGACCAGCACATACAGGTCAGTATGGGCTCCTGCCCAACTACATCCAGTAACATCATGATGCTGCATAAGGGTTCGGGATCATGTTAACTATTCTTTGCCACGAGAAAGAGGCTCAGGCCACAAGCAGACTCCCTTCCTCTGACTGTGAGGGTGACAACTGAGGAATACTTGGGAGTTCCAGAAGTTATTTTCACATTTGTATGTCACTGAGCCAGAAGAAGCAACAAGAGAATCACCACTTCCTGCCAGACCCCAGCAGGGTGAGCCTTTCAAGGATGAGTGGCCCAACTAAGAGCTGGGTGCCTCCAGGGGAGACAATTTCAGAAGCTAGATAATTAACGGATCCTGTATTTTCTTCACTTTCACAGCAAATGTGCCAGTGTAACAGAAGAAATTCATGCCAGAAGCCCACGGGAGTGCAGGACCTTTCTATTTCTCTAAATCAGGTAGCTGGAACTCAAAGGCAAGCTTGGGATAGCCCTGACATGACGTCAACAGCTCCACCTAGATCACAGGGAATCCTGGCAATGGGCTCACAGCCTGAGAAAATAGAAACATTTAGATGTTAGAAAATCCTGAGGCCCAGAGTGATGGCTTCATGGCTAAAACTTGACCTTCCCAGCACAGGGATCCCATATGAGCGCTGGTTCATGTTCCACGTGCTCCACTTTCCTCCCATCCAGCTCTCTGCCTGGGGCCTGAAAAGCAGTGGGGGATGACCCGAAGCCTCGAGACCTGCATCCACACTGGAGACCTGGAAGAAGCTCCAGGCTTCTGACTTTGGATCGGCTCAACTCCAGCCACTGTGGCCACTTGGGGCCTGAGCCAGCAGATGGGAGATCGTTCTGTCTCTCCACTTCTCTGTAAAATCTGACGTGCATTTCTAATAAAAATAAATAAATCTTAAAAAGAGAAAACTCTGGTTGTGTAGCTTTTGCCAAGAAGGGTGTTTTTAGCCTAGGTGCTGTTACTAAGGTTTTGCCTTATACTAAAAGCAGCAGCTTTAGTTTTTGTTGTTTTTTTTTTTTTTTTTTTTTTTTAAGAGGAGAGGATATGTTTTTAACAGATACACACAAAAGCCCTAAGCTACGTCTGTGCCACTCAATGGCAAAATCAAGGTGACCCAGAAGTATAGAGAAGACCCTGAAAATAACCCTATATCTACATACAGATGGTGGGTGGACAGCTCAACACAACCACCCCACACGACTTGGCCATCAGAGCTAGCCCCACCCATGGGAGCCTGTCACCACCCATGGGAGCCTGTCACCACTTCTCCAGTTCCCCATCCCCCTGCAAGTCCATTTACTGTTACTATTTTTATTTATTTATTTTTTATTGAAAAAGGTAGATATACGAGAGAAGCGACAGAGAGAAAGATCTTCCATCCACTGATTCACTCATCAAGTGGCCCCAATGGCTGGAGCTGAGTCAATCAAAAGCCAAGAGTCAGGAGTTTCCTTCAGGTCTCCCACATTGGTGCAGGGTCCCAAGGCTTTGGATCATCCTCGACTGCTTTCCCAGGCCACAAGCAGGGAGCTGGATGGGAAGCAGAGTAACTGGGACATGAACCAGGGCCCATATGGGATCCCGGCGCTTTCAAGCCAAGGATTTAACCACTAGGTTACTGCACTGGGCCCTACATGTCCATTTACAATTGCTCTCCTCATTCAAAACGAAACTTTTTTTGCTTGATCCATGAAAATCACTTTGTCTGTAGTCCGTACCATCCCTGTTTGTATTGATGGATCCCTTTCCTTGGAAAACAGGGAGTTTAACAATTTCAGTGAAATCATATAAATGGAAGGAAAAAATTCCTCCCTAAGGCCAACTCATTGCCAAGAACTCAGGGGAGACTTCGCAACTGTTCACTGTTAGGGCAGAACTCTCACCGTCTCGAATTCTCGATCCTTAATGTCTTTGAAAGCTTCCACAATGACGTTGTCCTCAAACCACTGCTTGGCAAGTTTCTCCCTCGCTGTTCTAGTTGTCAACCTACACAAGGTTTCGGAAGCTGCAACCTGCTGGTCGTAATCTGGACATGAACACACAGCAGACATGGGTCACTCTGGACAAACGACACAACAAAGGAGTCCCAGAGACGGTGCTTGCTCTGACAAGTCCCATCTTGGTCGCTTCATGCCACATGAACTAACAGCAGAACGTATCCTGGGGTGGGACCCCCAGGCAAGCTGCAACTGACAAATCCTGGGAGAGAAATCTAAAAGATGTCAACAACATATAAATGAATAATATTTGTGGTTTTATGTTAGATACATTTAAACTTTTAAAGGAAAGGGTTGGCACAATGCTAACACTGACTAATCCTCTGCCCGCTGCCACTGGCATCCCACATGGGCACTGATTCATTTCCTGGCTGTTCCACTTCCAATCCAGCTTCCTGTTTATGGCCTGGGAAAGCAGTGGAGGATGGCCCAATCCTTGGGACCTTATACCCTTGTGGGAGACCCGGAAGTCCTAACTCAAGATCAGCTCAGCTCCAGCTGTTGCAACAAGCGGATGGAAGATCTGTCTCTCCTTCCCTCTATAAAAATCTGCGGTTTTTTTATATTTTTATTTATTTTTATTGCAAAGTCCTATATATAGAGAGAGGAGGAGAGACAGAGCGGAAGATCTTCCATCCAGTGATTCACTTCCCAAGTGAGTGCAACGGCTGGTGCTGTGCCGATCCGAAACCAGGAGCCAGGAACTTCTGGGTCTCTAGAAGAAGCCATCCTCGACTGCTTTCCCAGGCCACAGGCAGGGAGCTGGATGGGAAGTGGAGCTGCTGGGATTAGAACCCGTGACCATATGAGATCCCAGTGCGCTCAAGGCGAGGACTTTAGCCACTAGGCCACGGCTCCAGGCCCAAAATCTGCCTTTCAAATTAAAAAAAATAATTTTTTTTAATTCAAAGAAAGTTCATCAAAATAGCCATAAAAATATTTGTTTTAAAAATAAAATTCTAAGGTCACTTATGATATTCACAATGGACTCTAAAACTGCATAGAGCAAAATACTTTCCATAGGACGGTACTTATATACTTTAAGGGCCAAGGCACCTGGCCTGGTTAAATCACTGTTGGGATACCCATATCTGATTTGCAGTGTTTAGGTTTGTATTCCAACTCTGTTCCCGATTCCAACTTCCAACTAACGCAACCCTGGGAGGCAGGAGGTGATGGTTCAAGGGACCGGGTCCCAGCCACACACACGCAGGAGACCCGAACCAGTCCCCTACTATGCACGGAGACCCGGACTGGACCCCCGCCACACACACAGAGACCCGAACCGGGCCCCTGCCACACACTTGGAGACCTGGACTGGACCCCCACCACATACGCAGGAGACCCGGACTGGGTTTAGGTTTCCCAGCTCTGGCTGAGGTGGGCACTTGAGGAATAAACTAGCGGATGGGAGCTCTCTGTCTCTCAAGCATTTTTTAAAATTGTGTTTTTAACTAATTTTTCAAATTTAAATTTAAAAAATAAAAATTTTCAGCGCTTATGAAAATAGAAAATTTAGAAAAAGTTTCTTAGACATGGAAACTGTGAGTCAAGGAGAAATGAAATGGCCTGGGAACAAGGACACAGGGCACTCTTCTTCATTCTGACTCTGTTTTCAAAGAGTATTTACAGTAGATGTGCCAACATACTAAAATTTAACAAAGTTGCATGGTGAATAAATATGCAATTCCTAATTATTCTTTACAGTGTTCAGTCTACATCTCAAAGAAATTGAAAATCAAATCTCAATACCTCTTTTCAGAGTTTGACCATGATTCATCCTTCCTTCTCCCTGGGTCCCAAATACTTAGAAAATCCCCTCCAGGGCCCAATATTTAATATAGTAAATATTTACATTCTTACCACCCACAGTTATGATGGTCCTTGCAAAGTCTTTCCTGAAACATTTAAATAAAGCACATTTACTGACAGGTACATCGAGTGGCAAAGTTACATCAAGTGTATCATGCTGACAATATTTTTAAAATCAATCTGTACGTTTGAAATGACTTCAAATTCCCCTCACTGACTGTAATGTCAAAACTGTAGCGAACACAGTCTCTCACTGGATGAGGTTACTCCTAAAAGTTGGTGGAAAACAGAACTAAAGGGTAGGTTTACTTGGCTGCAAAAAGAGATTCTTGCATATGGGAAGTTGTCTAAAAAGTTCACCAGAAACAGAGCTGGCATTATGACACAGCAGGTTAAGCTGCTACCTGTGACACCAGGTTGAGTCCTAGCTGCCCCACTTCCAATCGAGCTTCCTGCTAAAGCGCCTAGTAGAGCAGCAGAAAGTGACCCAATGACTTGGGCCCCTGCCACTCTTGTAGCAAACCAAAATTCCAGCCCTGGTCATTGCAAACCTTGGGACGTAAATTAGCAGATGGAACACTGATTAATCTCTCAAAAAATGTATATTTTTTTAAAGTTTGCAAAAAAGTGCCTGTTACAAAAATCTGTGGAAACGGTGCTGTGGTACTGTGGGTAAAGACCATTGCCGGCAGTGTAGCATCCTTATGGGCACCCATTCATGTCTCAGTTGCTCCACTTCACCTCCAGCTCCCTACTGATCGTCTGGGGAAGGTAGCAGAAGATGCTACAAGTGCCTGGGCCCCTGCTATGTATGTGGGAGATCAGGAAGAAGCTTCTGGCTCTTGGCTTCAGCCTGGCCCAGTCCAGCTGTTGTGGCCATGTGGGAAGAGAAATCAGTGGATGGAAGAGGTGTGTGTGTGTGTGTGTTTCTTTCTATGTAACTTTCAAATAAACAAATTAATCTCTAAGAAAATTCATGCATGGAATTTCCAGATTTTCACAACAAAACACATTCTATTTTTAAATTCCATTTTCCACAAGCTTTTAAAGTACCTGTATATAATCAAGAATTTCAAGTCAAGTTTAACAACTGTGACACTAATCTTTCTTCCATGTCTACAGTAACTCCCACTTTAAAGAAGAGATTTATTACAACATCTTGTGATAGCCTAGTTTCTCATACGTGGATTGATCTGTTGCTACTCAACAAACAGCCTTAAAACAGCACCACTTCATTTTACACTTGCAGGTCTCACTTGTGCCTGGAAGTCCAGAACATTCCAGACTTTCCTGAACACAGATAAGAAGGCAGCATGACCATAGGATTGTGATTTGAAAATTGAGGAAACATCAGAAAACATGAGATCTTCCAATCTCAACATATTAGATATCAGAACATCAATATTAACTCCAAACACATTGAAGATAGTGATTTCACTGTGTCAAATGAAAAAAAAGGTGTTTTTGTTTGTTTTGTTTTTTAGGAGAAGTCCAGTGCAGAAATGATGAGTGATATGGTTAAACATGACATCAATGCATTGATGATCATTGGTCACCACCTTTACACTATGATAAACTCACCAGTAACAGCTGCCCAGCCAATAAATGTTAGACTGCCACTGTCAGCCATTTAAAATCACATTTCACAATATTGTGCTAAATTTGCTCTTTCTGCAGTCACACATGACATCCTTCCTTCCAAATTTCACGCTGCAATGACTATGCAGGCATAACAAGGTCATCCAAAACTCCACCACTTCAAAGCAATGCAAACTCCACAGCCTGTTGGGGTGGCGAACAGCTGGTAACCTAAGACTCCATGCTCTCCACAAAGCATCGTGCTGACCACTGTAAGACTGTCTCACTTGACCTTCACAAGAACTTCACTGGGAAGTTACTGCCAACTCCAGTCTATAGGTAAGCAGCATGAACGACAATGTTCAAGCTGCACTCCACCCACGGAAGTGGCAAAGGTAGGATTGGAAGCCAAGCAGTCTGGCCCCAGGACTTGCACTGTCAACATTCTTGCCAGTCACTGAGTGAGCTCACATACACAAAAGGAAAAAAATCACGGATGGTCTAATAAAGCATTTCACCTTGCCTTGTAAAATCCAAACAACCCATAAAGAAACAAGAACACAGTCAGTCTGCCTCTTCCTCGGTCCTCCCGCGTTATCTAGCACACACGGCAGGTGCACTGAGCCTTCACCAAAACCACAAATGATTGCACTCATCCATGAGAAGAAAGGCTGAACCAACACCACCACAAGAGAGTTGGTCTTAACAACACCACATACTTGAGGCTAAAGCCACTTACATAAGATGACATATGCTTTCCAACAAGTGGAGGCTTTTTCTCTCTTCCGGAGGTACAGCTTGCAAAATGAAGTTCAAAGTCCTCACGGCCTTCTCAGAATTGGGGAAGGCATTCACAGGAAAGAAAGAAAACAGAGACCCATGCGTAAGTTTCTTGGAAGCTGCTGGAGCACTCGTGGTCTAGTTTCCTATTTGCAGCTCACTTCCTGCTGAAGCGAATGGCTGATCCTCCTTTCTGTCACCAGGAATCCTAAACTGAGGATGAAGGAATCCAACATCTGCATTTTCCCTGAAAGCATATTTTACGAGAATCAAATGTGTGCCAAAAAGAATTAGGGGAGCTAGTGGTTACAGTGTCCGTGTCCTACAGCACTTGGTCTCAACTCCTTGCCATGCAGTCCGTGGGAGGCAGTCAGGGTAACTGAGTTCCTGCTGCCCTCCAGGGAGACCTAGCCCCAGCTGTTCTGGAAATTCTGGGAGTGAATCAACAGATGGCAGATAGCTCTGCCTCTCCTATCTGGGGAGGAGGAGGAAGGAGAGGAAGAGAAACTTGCAAATGTAGGGGCAACAGCAGCAGGGGGAAAAAACACAGAAGAGGCACCAGGAAAGCAGAGACCAAAGCAGGTGAGGCAGCAGCAGTAAAAGAAACAGCGCAGCGCAGCAGCTGCCGCAGGAGGAAGAGAAGCCGCGGCAGATTCAGCACAAGCAAGAGGAGGAGGATGGCAGCAGAGCCGGCACACGAGGCAGCAGCTTACACAGAAGCAGGAAACGCCACAGCAAACTCTGCGGGTGCAGGCTCAGTACAAAACAGCCACACAGATGCAGTGGAAAGAACGGCAGGGGAAAAATGAGACGCCAACAATGACCAAGGAAATGACTCCCAAATGACATGGAAAGGCAAATCTACAAAAGCCATGGAATGATGAGGTCTGGCCATGAGACAAGATCAAGTCTGTGTTAAACCCACTACCAGCAGGTGTTGTGGCACAGGAGTTAAGCCCTGGCACCTCAGGTCCATATTGGAATGCCCGTTGGAATCCCAGCCACTCTGCTTCCAGTCCAGCTCCATGCTAACAGCCCCGGCAGTTGAGACCATGGGGGAGTGAACCAGCAGATGGAAGAGGTGTCACTCTGCCTTTCAAATCAACAAACCTCTTGGGTGAGCACTGGTACAGCGAGTTACGTGGTCCCTTGTGAGACCAGCATTCATAACAGCTTGCCAGTTCTAGTCCCAGCTCTTTTGCCTCTGATCCAGCTCCCTGCTAATGTACCTAGGAAGACAGCAGATGCTGGCCCAAGTGCTTGAGGTCCTGCTACCCGTGTGGGGAGCAGGAGGAAATCCCAGACTCCTGACTTTATCCTGGCCCAAACATAGCTGTTGTAGTCATTTCAGGACATGGAAAATCAATTGATCTCTCTCCCGTCCCTGGCGTGTGTAACTCTACCACTCAAATAAATTTAAAAGTTCCAGGCCACATATGTATGAATCATGCAGATATCCACGGAGGAAAACGGAACGAGCAGTATGACTCTTCCCTGTCATCATACCTAAAGCAAAACTGATTTCTGCACCAAATAAGAATGTGCAGCTCCTTGTACAGTTTCATTTATCATTACTACTATTATTGTTATCATTTTCTGATACAGTTCCATAGGCCCTAGGACTTCCCTTACTCCCTCCCCAAATTCCCTCCTCCTACAAGTTCTACTATATTATTACTATAGCACAGTTCCTCATAAACAGTCATATGTCCATCATTGCAGGCATGGACAATGGCAGAGAGTCCCACATCCTATTGTCAAGATACAGTAAACAGTTTCATTGGGAGACCATCTTTGGAAGTAGAGATGCATACTGCATTGTATCCTCACATCTGGATAAGACAGTCTCCATTACAGTTACTATACATCCGCTTAAATGAAAAGCCACAATACAAAATCAACAGGAAGAAATAGAAATTTACAATGCTATGAAGTTAAATAACACGCTACTGAATGGCCAATGTGTTGAAGAGAAAGAAAATCAAGAATATTCCTTAATAAAATGATGCTATCGTATGATCTATAAGTCATTGAAGAATTTAATGAGGGGAAAGAATAAGTGTTTTGAAGAGATGGAATTAAAAAAAATCAAAACCCATGAGATATAGTTTCTGTTAATCTTTGTTGGTGATATGTCTTCTGCAGGCAACAAATAGATGGGTTTTGTTTCTATAATCCAGTCTACTAATCTATAATGTTCAATTGATGAGTTTAAGCCATTCACATTCAGGGTTAATATGAATAGGTGGCAATTTGATTCTGTCATTTTAGCAATGGGTTGTTCATTAATTTAGTCTACTGTTGTTATTTTACTGAGATGTTCTTCACATTTGCCTTTGATTTTGGTGGGTGCTATTTCTCTTCTCTGTCAAGAGACCGTCTTTAAGTACCCTTTGTAGGGCAGTTTTGAAAGAGGTATATTCTTTTTACTGTGGAAGAACTGTATTTCACTTACAAAGACAACAGAAAGTTTTGCTGGGTAATCCTGGACTAATTATTTTTTGCTTTTAGAATCTGGAATATGTCACTCCATTCTCTTCTGGCCTGCAGAGTTTCCTGTGAGAGGTCTCCTGTGACTTTAATTGGCATTCCTTTATATGTCAGTTGATTTGCTCATGTGCACATTTAAGGGTCTTTTCCTTATGTTTGATTGAAGAGAGCTTGATTATCATGTGTCATGGTGAAGATCAATTTTGGTCAACCCTGTTGGGAGTTCTGTGTCCCTCCAGGATGTTGTTTCCCAATTCTTTCTCTGGATTAGGGAAAATTTCCCTGATTATTTCATTAAATACATTTTTTAAAGATTTATTTATTTTATTACAAAGTCAGATATACAGAGAGGAGGAGAGACAGAGAGGAAGATCTTCCGTCCGATGTTTTACTCCCCAAGTGCGCCGCAACGGCCAGTGCATGCCGATCCAAAGCCAGGAACCAGGAACCTCCTCCAGGTCTCCCACGCAGGTGCAGGGTCCCAAAGCTTTGGGCCGTCTTCGACTGCTTTCCCAGGCCACAAGCAGGGAGCTGGATGGGAAGTGGAGCTGCTGGGATTAGAACCGGTGCCCAAATGGAATCCCGGGACTTTCAAGGCGAGGACTTTAGCCGCTAGGCCGTGTCACCGGGCCCCATTAAATACATTTTTAAACCCAACTTTCTGCACCTTCTGGGAATCGCATAACTCTTATACTTGACCTTTCAATAGTGTCTTTCAGTTCTTCAATATTTTTTTAGCTTGACCCAGCTCTGCTTCCAGCTTTTTGCTTGTTTTCTCCTGGTGACAAGAAATATCTTCCAATTCTGAGATTCTTTCTTCTGCCTACTTCATTCTATTTTGGAGACTCTCCACTGTACTTTTTATTCACTCCACTGTATTTTTCATTTCTGATATATCAGCTTTCATTTGATTCATTTCCAGTGTGTGACATATTCCTTAAATTCCTTAAACTATTAAAGTATTACATGATTCTTATTGTTGATAAGAAGTTTCATAATAAGTGTTTTGAATTTTGTGTTCCCCATTTTCTCGATATCTTCCTCAGTGAACTCTGAGGTTGGCTAAGGGTTTTGCTCCTTTACAGGAGAGTATTCAGTAATATTCATTGTGACTGTGGCTCCTCTTTTGCTATTGGTCATTGTACTTCTGCTTCCTTGGGACAGGTTTCTACACTCTGTCACCCACAGGTCTGCAATTTGATTTTATTTATTGTGGTTGGCACACATCTCTTTGTTTGCAGTCACTTGGGCCACTTTTTCCAGCAAGTTCCAAGTCTGGGTTCTCATGTTAGACATCTACCATCATCTAGACAGCCCCAGCTCCTGGCTCACCACTCTCCACCTTCTGTGATACTGTGCTGAGGCTGAGGCTGCATCGTTGTCTGTACAACCTTTCTTCCACTTCCGGTTGGAGCAGGTCCCAGGATTAGGGAGACACCAGGTGTCCTATATAGCTAGGTTGATGGTGGTGCTAATCTTGCTGGAGCCTGTTGGCTGTTAGGTCTGAGGGCCACACAGACCTGTTTTGACCCGTATGCCATAGTTGGTATTATTTTCCTGTGGGACCCGAGCAATGCATTGAGCTCAGTGAGTTCTCTCCCAGCTAACTCAGCACATGCACAGCTCACTGTTGTCACTGCAGTTGTAAAGTTTTTCCACACTGTTCAGATTTGTGCCTGATGTGCCACTACTAGAGTTCTTGATCTGCTGGTAGTCAGGACTGAGTTCTAAGCAGACCTGTCTTGGGTGGAACCTGTAGGATGCCAAATTGTTGCAGTTCACTGAGCCAGAATGAATTCATCGCAGCTCAGTGCATGCACAGTGCTGTCCTATCACAGCCTTTGCCTTCCTATACAAAATGCTGCCTGATTTGGCTCTACAAGCAGACCAGGCCCTGAAGTCCAGGTTGTTCCCGCACTGCCTGTCTAGAACCTGCCACTCTGTTTCTGTTCCTGGTCAAATCCAACAGATCAGCAGACAGGCAGTTCTTTGGGTTCACCTCCTGAGCTCTGGGGAAACGCCCCTTCCCACCTTGTTGCCAGTTGAGTTCTCACTGCTGGTGCAGTTCAGGTCACCGCTGGCTGAGTGCTGCTGGGGTATCAGTCACTGCCACACCACACTGTTGTATATGCTGCTTTCCTGTGTCTGTCACTCTCCAGGTGCTCCTCTGCTGTCATTCTGCCTTCTCCTATTTCCTGGAATGTGCCCTCTCTGCTTTACATCGGCTAACGTTTCTCTGTTTAAACATGTCCTTACCCTATTCTGCCATCTTGATTCTCCCTAGTTTCCTTTTGTTTTTCCAAAATACTTATTTTGAGGCCAGTGCTATGGCTCAACTGGCTAATCCTCTACCTCCAATTGCCAGCATCCCATATACGCATTGGTTCATGTGCTGGCTACTCCACTTCCCATCCAGCTCTCTGCTTATGGCCAGGGAAAGCAGCAGAGAATGGCCCAAAGCCTTGGGACTCTGCATCCACATGGAAGACCCAGAAGAAACTCCTAGCTTCTGGCTTTTAAATATATACGTATATATTTTTTCCATTGGAAAGGCAGATTTACAGAGAGAAGGAAGATCTTTCACTCTGTCTCTCCATCTACTGGTTTACCTTCCAAAAGGCCACAAGAGCCTGAGCTAATCCAATACGGAGCCAAGAGCTTCTTCCAGGTCTCTCATGTAGGTGCAGGATACTAAGGCTTTGGGCCATCATCTGTTGCTTTTCCAGGGCATAAATAAGGAGCTAAATAGGAAATGGAACAGCTGGGACAGTGCCCGCATGGGAATTTGATGCTTGCAGGTGAAGGGTTAGTGTGCTGAGCCACTACACTGGCCCCACAATTTCCTGTTATTTCCATATGCTTCTTACATTTGTGTATTACAATGAAAATTAAGATTGTGCAAAGGTTTAGTCTGACAGAGAAGCAGATAGCAGCAGTGTGAAAGTGCTCTCATCAGTTGGTTCATTCTCCAACTGTCCACTCACTCCAAGTCTCTTTACATGAATATTGGGGCTACAAATGTCCAAATACACAATGGAAAATACTTTTTCTGCCAATTTTTAAAGACCACAATTATCATTTAGGAAGTTCACAAAAAAAATTAACTTGAAGATATGTGGAGTCCACTGACAGATGGTGAAGACCTCTGACAAACACAGCACAGCTGGTAACAAGTCTGAAATCCCCCGTGACCAGACATCGTCAATAACTACTCTTGAACATGAAAATCAAAAAGGTGTATCACACAAAAAGAATGTATCTGTTGCAAGAGGTCCCCAGTTTCTGAAATGGTCCAATGTTTTAAATATACCTTGGAGTCCATAATAACTGAAAGTATCAAAATCGTCTTTTCTGTGAGCCACGTTGGAAAAAAAAAAAATCAACCACCTAGTCCCCAGTTTCCTATTCTAGAATCCTTACCTTTATACTCTTAAAGGAGGAAAGCAGCCAAAGCAAATTCAGGTCAAGTCAGCAACAGCTACACTGGTCTGGTTTTCCTCTTGGTCTGCCTCTAGGTTTGAGTAACTGTGGTGGCATGAGGAGGGCTTTGTGGCAGATGGCACTTCAGTGGCCACATGCCAAAGAGATTACCCAGAAACAGGAGAGCTGAGACGGCCAAACTTCCCAATCCATCCTCTCAGGACCTACCAGCCCCCGGTGCTGCCTCAGTGGGAACCACAGCACTGACCATGCTGCTGGTGTGCAATGACCAACCTGGTTTTTCACGACTTGAACAAAGCTTAGCAGCCATTTAGCAACAGCAGCAACTACAAACACAACCAGGCAAATAAACAGGTTTTCACAACAAAATGTATTTCAACACTATCATATGCTTTCTCAATAAATTCAAATATATTTAACCCCACTTTCAATAGTCTCTGTATTGTAATATTAATTAAAATAGGTAGCCAATTGGTAGCTAATAATAGACTTACCTTTTTTACTGCATCCGGAAATAACCTAATAAAAAGAAAGGTTTCAGCTATTATTCTAAAGCAGCATTCTAAACTGTAACGCTCATATCAGTAGAGGGTGCCCTCATAGGCGAGGGTGCCCTTAAAGAACTTTCGAGAAAGCTTATGTGAACCTCAGCCACCTGAATACAATGAGCAAGTGGCTATTTGTACATATGTAAATAAGCCACTTTGCTTTTAACATGGACATGTGTGTTGATGTACAGTTATTCTTTAAATGATACTCTGATAATAAAGTCTTTTAATGAAACGCACATCTTACAGAAATTCAGGCTTTGAAAATAACCTCAAGGGCCAGCACTGTGGTGTAGCATGCTCCCCCACCACCTACAGAGTGGCCTCCTGGATGGCAGCTGTTCTGAGTCCTGGATGCTCCACTTCTGATTCAGCTCCCTGCAAATGCGCCTGGGAAAGCAGCAAAGGATGGCCCAGGTGCTTGGGCTCCTGTACCCATGGGAGAGACCTGGATGAAGCTTTGCTATTCCTGTCCACTTCCAAGGGGGCTTGCACAGTGAAGTTCCCCAGAGCCTTACCATAGCAGTGTCCAGGAAGTCTTCTGTCGCACTGATCAGAGACACATCTGAGGCCAGGTCTTCCATGGTCAGAAATCCTGTCATCCTCTCAAACCAGGAAACTATGTAGCCAAGACAGAAAAGGCAGATGGAACCACACAGGACTGAATAATTGCAGTCTAGTCAATGAAAATTCTCTGGGAGATTTCCTTTTTCTTTTTTTTTTTAAGTCATCTGCATACTTTATTTAATCAATCATGATGGGGGGTAGGGAGGGAATACTGAATTGGTGCGGTAGCTCCCACATCTCTAGGAGATTTTCTCAGGCGACCAGAATGGGACTAAATTCCCTCTTCCCTGCACATGTCCAGGTAGGCCTGGCTCTCACATCTGCCATTCGGAAGACTTATGATGGAGCCAGAAATCTCCAGGAGCCTCCTAAGCTCTTGGGTTCTCAGCAGGAATTGAAGACTTAGCCAGGATGAATGCCAGAAAGCTCCAGAAGGGACTGGCAAGACAGGACTGAGCTCAATGGATCTTCCCAACACAGGGGGAAACGTGCAGAAAACAATCTGTCAATGGAGATGGAGAACTGGGAACGGCTCCACCCAGTGCCACCCTGATGGCACTCGATGGGCCCAGGCCTGGCTACCTTTCTTATGTCAAACACAGCTGGCTAAAACAAGGTTTGGCTTTTCATAGAAATATATATTCGATTTCATATTAAGTCGCTAGGATGGGAATAATTTATAACAAACTTTAAAAAAAGACTTATTTTTATTAAAAAGGCAGACATGGAGAGAAGGAGAGAAAGAAAGAAAAATCTTCCAACTGTGGGTTCACTCCCCAAATGGCCGCAACAGCCGAAACTGAGCCATTTGGAAACCAGGAGCTGCTTCTGGGTCTCCAGCTGTCCTTCTCTCTGCAAATCTCCATTTCCAACAAAAATATCAGTAAGTCAGAAAAAACAAACAAAACTTCTGTCACCTTCCTAGAATATATTTACTCAGTAAAGCAAAGGCCATCTGAAGACCATTTTTTTGCTGAGACAGGTCAGAAGAGAAAACGGCTCTTGCTGAGCAGGAGTTTGGATAAACAGCTCCTTACAGAGCCTTGAACACTGCATTTCAGAATCAAGCACCCTGCTGAACATCACAAACAAGCCTCAATGGGAACTGGGAAAAGCTGGCACTGTCTGAAAATTCCCTGATCCCAGACCCAGGAAATCAAAATTGCTGGTGACAGAGCCCAGGCAATGGTTAACTCTCTCCATGTGACTGGTGACTGTAACATAGGCAAGATCTGAGACATTTCCTGCATTTACATCAGAAAAACCTTCACTTTAGATTCAATCACCTAGGGGCTTAGAGTTGTGGCACACTGGGTTAAGCCACTACCTGCGGTGCTGGCATCCCAACTGTTCTGCTTCCCCTGTCTCCCTGTTACTACACCTGGGAAAGCAGCAGAGGATGGACCAAATGCCACCTGCTTGGGAGACCCAGCAGGGATTCCCAGCTCCTGCTTTTGCCCTGGTCCAGCGCTGGCTGTAGTGGTATCAATCAACAGATGAAACATCTTTCTTTGTGTCCTCTCTGGCACTTTGCCTTCCAAATGCATGAATGCCTGAGTCTGTGGGCACACTGAGGTAGATGCGGGCAGCCAAGAGACCTTAGAATTTCTCACCTCTGGTGCAAGAAGCCAAGAGAAAGAACTCCCTCAGGACATTCTCTCTCCTGCACCCCCGTCAGGGTCCCTAAGGAGACAGCCAACAACCACCTCCATCCCTTGGCACCACTGTAGCCTGGCAAGGAGTGGCACACCTTCTCTCTCTACTCTTCCAACCCTCTTCCCCTGTGGACAGAGGAGGGAAGGCAGGAACATTTTTCTCAGCCATCCCACTGCCCCCCAAACCCAACCCTCTCCATCCTAATCAAAAGTCCACATTGGTCTGTAACCTCCTCACCTTTGCAATAAATATTAAAATTTAGAAATTCAAGTGGTATCCCAACAGCAAGAAACATAATTATGTTCCAAATCATCCACTGTCTGTAAAAAATCTTACCGAGTCCTTTAGTGCGTTAAAGGAAACAAAATGTTATGTTTAATTCAAAGCTCAGAGAAACATTTTTGGTGCAATGATGTCCAAAAATCAAAAGAATTGAATCATCTGTCTTCTGAAACTATATTTTCTCCATCCTTAAATTCATGATTAAAATGCCATGCTCTTGTATGTTAATGTGATCCAACTTACCCCAGGAACCCCAGGACCTCCCCTCAAGAAGTGACCTCAACTGAGGGAGGTCAGTTCTTAAAAAAAAAAAAAAAAAAGATTTGGAAGAGTAACAGAAGCAGGGACACACACACACGGACAGACTCTCTTTCTCTCTCTCTCTCTCTCTCTCTCTCTCTCTCTGAGAAAATAGCTCCTTCTCCTTGCTTCTCTCCCCCCTCCCACTCCCAGAATGCTGTTGCCCTGGCAAGGCTGAAGCCAGCAGCTGGAACTGCATCCTGGTCTCCCACATGGGGTGCAGTGGCCCAAGCACTTGGGCCATCTTCTGCTGCTTTTCCCAAACACATTAGCAGGTAGCTGGATTGGAAGTTGAGCAAATTGTTTCCCATGCTTGGCATTACAGAAGGTGGCAAGTACTGTCCACTATCCCATGAAGCTATGCTTTAAAACACCTCAGTTCGGCACAGTGTGATAGCTCAGTAGTTATATCCTGGCCTTGCAACTGCCAGGATCCCATAAGGGTGCCGGGTGGTATCCTGACTGCTCCACTTCCCATTAGCTCCCTGCTTGTGGCCTGGGAAAGCAGTACAGAACAACCCAAAGCCTTGGGACCTTGCACCTGCGAGGGAGACCCAGAAGAAGTTCCTGGCTCCTGGCTTCGGATCAACTTAGCTCTGGCCGTTATGGCCACTTGGGGAGTGAACCAGCGAATGGAAGATCTTTCTGTCTTTCCTTCTCTCTGTAAATCTTTGCAATAAAAAAAAATCTTTTTCAAAAATAAAATACCTTGGTCACCACTCCAGTTCTCCCTCAAAAACTATTTTTTGTCACCATTCCATCTCCCTCCCCACCATATATTTGTTGAATACAGATGTAGCAAAGTGGGGATACAGATGTGGCAAAGAGGGGATACAGATGTGGCAAAGAGGGGATACAGATGTGGCAAAGAGGGGATACAGATGTGGCAAAGTGGGGATACAGATGTGGCAAAGAGGGGATACAGATGTAGCAAAGAGGGGATACAGATGTGGCAAAGAGGGGATACAGATGTGGCAAAGAGGGGATACAGATGTGGCAAAGAGGGGATACAGATGTGGCAAAGTGGGGATACGGATTTCTTCTCTGATTTGGTCTCCATGGGACAGAATAATGTAACACAACTAAACCCACCCTAATCCTTCAGGTTACCCAGAGCTTCAAGCAGTGACAAGGTGACACTTATCTTTGGGATCAGTCCCTGCTGAATTAGTAAAGGCTCCTCTTCTTCAGGACCATCCATGAAGAACTGCCGAACACAGGTGAGCAGCAGGGAGATATGCCCAAAGGCATGCTCATCCAGCTCCTAGGCAGGAGACCACACTGCGTCACCACTCACGTCGGCAGTTCAACGCAGGTACTTTGGGCACACCAGAAAGCAAAACATACTTGCCTTATTGATGGAGCTATCGAGCTTTTGTAAGAGTAGACGACTGTATTTTTGAGGGGAATGGCTCTCTTTCTGTTCAAAGTATTCTTTGATTTTCTGAAATCTATTACCATCAAATGCATCGGTAATGAGTGACTGAAGCTGGAAAGGCAACAGTGTGCAAATTACTCCTCACCCCAGAACATTCTATAATATCTCTAGTTCATATTATCTGTAATAATTCAATGTGAAATAGAGGTCAGCATGGAACAATGTTGAATAGTAGGCAATCACATAACAAGTGATGGAAGTTTCTTGGCTTTTTTTTTTTTTAAAGATTTTTATTATTATTGGAAAGCCGGATATACAGAGAGGAGGAGAGACAGAGAGGAAGATCTTCCATCCAGTGTTTCACTCCCCATGTGAGCCGCAATGGGCTGGTGCGCGCTGATCCAAAGCCAGGAACCAGGAACCCCTTCCGGCTCTCCCACGCGGGTGCAGGGTCCCAAAGCTTTGGGCCGTCCTCGACTGCTTTCCCAGACCACAAGCAGGGAGCTGGATGGGAAGTGGAGCTGCCGGGATTAGTACTGGCACCCATATGGGATCCCGGGGTGTTCAAGGCGAGGACTTAAGCCGCTAGGCCACGCCGCCGGGCCCATCTCGGCTTGTTAATACTCAAAGGCAGCAGAGAGCCTGTCCCGTGATGCTGACACACCCTAAAGTTGGAGACCCACTTGACTGGAAACACATGTGATCCTACAGGTGAAAATTCTTAGCAATGCTGGCAATCTTATAACCCTAAAACGCTCATGGAGTCACACAAATGATCCTAGTAGAAAAAAATTAAAATTCCATTACAAACAATGGAAGCTGATGCATTCACAAATTGGCCATTTTGAGATTGATTTGTTTTCTAACTAAACATTAGCCAAGACCTGTTTTAAGTGCATACACTTGCGTAACATTCTTAACTATCTCCTCTAAAGGATGCCTGGAGCTGAGGTCAAACCTCTGGAGAGCACCCAGCTGGGCCTCCTTCTCATCCTCTACTTCCTATCCTACAACTCCTATCCTCTACCTGGCAGCCCCAGTCCTGCCTGCTGAAAACCCTACCATGACTGTCCCTCCTCTCAGAATCAACCTAAACCTTTGGCTGTCATCTGCAGGTCTCTGCTTTCCCATTCCGACACCTAATTCCTCTTGGCTGGGAACCTGCCTCCCTGACTCTGCCACAATCATGTGGGCAAGCACTGCTTGAGCTTGGTTCATTTCTGGCTGCTTACATCCAGCACAGCACTAAGGCACAGGATCCTGCAGCCTATGGTGCTCAGGGTGGCTGACGGTGAAAACTGACCAGAAGCGTGGATACACTGGATGGGGGAGATTCAGGAAAGGATAGATTTCTCTGCTTCTGGCTTGAGAACTGAAGGGACCATTGTGCTGATGGCCCCTGGGGAACAGGGAAGGGACTGGAACTCACCCACACAAAGAACAAGAAACAGTCTTTACCAAGAAAGCAGCTTGGGGGCTCTCAGTCCCATCATCTTCTTTAACAGACGTCAAAGGACCTTTCTTTTTCTGTGTGCAACAAAAAGACTTAAACATTCAAAGAATCCCACTTCAAAGTTTTTTTTTAAGCCTTCTATTGTTTCCCTCAACACAAAATTTTAACTGTGCGTTCCACTTCTTTCAGGTCAGAGTAAAACAGCATTTCAAAACAAAACTTTACAAATACAGCACGAAGATTACCAGCAAAGTGCATCCTATTTGAGCAAGTTTACAAAAAAAAAAAGCCAAACTCCATCGTGCCGCTATAAAGTACAACTGTTTAGAACCAACCATTGTCAAATGTCAGGTTGCAAAGTACAAACTAAACAAAGGGTCTCTACTCAGGAGTGTTTTCCGTACAAATTTAAACAACACCGAAGGGCTTCCATACTGAAAATTTCAAGAATCAAACCACAAGAGAAATGTCCAGAAACTTTGATAATTGTCTGAGCTCTATATTTTTTTTTTTTTTTTTCAGGAAACAAGCCCTGGTTCTGCAACACCTTACCACCACATTAAAGAACTCCATGTTCCCTGCTCACTTCACCCTCACAATGGGATTGGAAAGTGTGAGACACACAGTATTTTAAAGTCCGCTTTGATGTCTAGACAGAGGTAACGGTGCTACTTCTCGAACTTGACCAAAAAATTCCCCAACGGTGTACTTTTGTCATATTCTATCACCACTATTTACGAACGCGAAAACAAGGGATATGAAGTCAAAGACTCAAATCCAGACTGACTTTTTCACCAACGGAGTATTCTAATTAACGCCAATTAAACGAATGTTGCAACTCGGCAGAACCGCACCGCGGGTGCCTTAGGAGGTCTTCACTTAGTCGCAAAAGTTTTCTGGAGTCCCAGCGTTTGGGACCACGGGTCTGGACCCGGAGAGAGCGACTTGAAAAAATCTGCCCGGTCGCTTTCTAACTCGAATCCCCCCCCTTCCCGAGCGCTGTAGTAGCGAGGAACTAGATCACCGTCCCTCTGCCGCCCAAACACTCAGACTAAACCTAAGAAGCTTGAAGCCGCAGACCGGACCCGCTGCCCCATCCCCTGAGCTCAGAGCCTCCCCGACAGCTTAAAACTCAGCCCGCCAGGCTAGTGGCCGAGAGACCAGGGCTCAGTGGACTCTGGGTTCCACTAGGGTCACTCACCCGCGGCATTGTGCTCCTCCGGCCCGACGCTGGCCTTCCCCGGTCCCGGTCCCGGTCCCTGGTCCCCGGCTCCTGGCCCCGGGCGCGCCGCTCACCTGAGCGCACACACCTGCGCTATTCTCCATTCCACCTCCCATGAGTCGGGCGGGTGGAGGACGCTGGGTGGCAGGTGTCTGGATTTAGAGCTTCTCCAGAAATACCAGTTGATGGACAGGCCGCTGAAACCTACAACAACTCTGATTGAAATCAAGACACATGCGCGCCTGACTAACCAGCGCTCTCAGGTCGGGACCCCTGGGCGCGCGCTCACAGGCGCACCCGCAGAAAATGGTGATCCCTGGAACACGAACTCGGTGAAAGCTTTCCCTCCTACGCGGAATTACGAAGCCAGAGCTGGTGAAGCGTTCGCTCTACGCGTCAAAGCCCTTAGAGCTGATTTTTGTGCGCTAACTGGAATGGATCCAAGCTACACTCTTTCCCTGCCAAGAACTAGGCCTGCCCCTAAAATTACAGCAACGCTCCGGAGACCATAGAGATGTTTTCATTTTGCTTTGCTTAAATGCCCTTCTGCGTGAGTGGCAGAAAAGGGGTGTTTGAAAAAAAAGACACGTGAATACAGTAGCAAAAAAATAAAACTGCAGTTTGAGTTTAAAAAAAATGTACTTTTATAGGAAAGGCAGATTTATGGAGAGGAGAGACAGAAAGATCTTCCATTTGTTTGTTCACTCCCCAAATGACCCCGAAGGGCAGAGCTGAGCTGATTCAAAGCCAGGAACTTCTTCCAGATCTCCCATGTAGGTTCAGGGTCCCAAGGACTGCGGCCATCCTCTAGGCTTTCCCAGGCTACAAGCAGGGAGCTGGAAGGGAGTTGGAACAGTCAGGACAGGAATCAGCAGTGTCCTGGTGCTTACAATTGGAGGACTAGCCAATTGGGCCATCATGCCCACCCTCAAAGTTTGTTTTCTTTCTCTCTCTTTCCTTCCTTCCTTCCTTCTTTTTCCTTTATGATTTTTCTTTTTAAAAAATGACGCTTCCACTGGAAGTACCCCTTGAGTAAAAATCAACAGACACTGTTACTAGATGCTGTGCGATTTCATGTAGTGGCATGTACATGCGTCCACATCAAAGCTATAGAGGACGCAACTGGAGTCTCCTTTAGTCAACACAGGTTTCCCCTCACACTTTCAGTGTGATCCTTGGGCTGTCTTTCCCAGGTACTAGTGTGGGAAGAGGGATTGAAAGTAGAGCAGCTTGGACCCAAAGCAGCACCTGCATGGGATGTTGATGATGCCGATGGTGGCTTAGTCCTTGAGGCCACATCACCAGCTCTATCATCAATTATTTTCAGATGAGGTTGGGGGCATGATTTGGGGAAAATGTATTTTATGTATTCTTTGGAACTCTACAGTAGCAATACATGCAAATCTTCAGGAGGCAGTAAAAATATAATAAGAATTATTATTAATTACATTTTAACTTTGATCAGCTTCCTTTTTTTTTTTACCAGACATTTTATGGCAACACAGAATTAGATGCTCTTACTGTTCTCAAACAAAACACAGGAGAGGCTTTGCATCTTTAGTAGATTCTTAGGATGCATTTAGAAATTGAGTTTTCTTTATGTTAAAAGGTTTCATTTTGGGGGGCCCAAGGCGGTGGCCTAGCTGCTCAAGTGTTCGCCTTGAACGTGCCAGGATTCCATATAGTTCTAATCCCAGCAGTCCCGCTCCCATCCAGCTCCCTATTTGTGAACTGGGAAAGCAGTTGCGGTCACTTGCGGAGTGAATCATAGGACAGAACATCTTCTTCTCTCTTCCTCTCTGTATCTCTGACTTTCCAATAAAAATAAATACATCTTTTTTGAAAGTTTGATTTTTGAAGGGTGAGTATCCTGTAGTCACACTCCGAAAGGGGTGAGCCAACAAACCTAACCAGGTTTGCACAAGATCAGAAGCTAATTTTCATGCCTTTTCAGTGGTAATTATAAGTGACTTTCTGGAGTTATTGTAAAGCCACTTATGGATGTAAAGTAGCACATTTACCAAAATAACGATATTTTTAAAAATTTCAAGGCAGGAATGTTAATCTAACTTCGGAAGACAACACGAAAGCCGCGGGAAGGCTGAGGCGGCAGAACCCGGCATAGTCCGGCAGCAAAGACAAGAAAGACAAGGCGGGTGGGGCGAAACCTCCCCCCCCCCCCAAGGAGGAGACCGGTGCCTTCCCTGCCGCCTGGACCAGCTGAGAGAGACCTTAAGCAGAAACTCTGAGTAAAGCCAAGGGGCAATAGAGTCCCCGGGACGTGCGATGTTGAGAATGAACCAAGCTTTGTTCCCCCGCCTTTCGGATTTTTTTTCCCCGTTGGTGAGCAGAACTCCGCTGCCTCTGGAGAGCTGCTCTGAAAGCTAGCCGACTAAGCAGGCTTGCCCGTGCCCTTGGCTGGACCGCGTGGACCGCGCGGATAATCCGCGGATAATCCTTCACGCTCTCAGGCTGATGCGCGCCTGAGACGCATTTGCTTCTCCTACCCCCGCCAGCTCCTAGCTGGCGGCCCCCACCCCGGCGCATCCCAGGGAGAGCGGCGTCTGAGTTTGGAGCTGTGCTGGTTCCGAATTGCAGTGGCGCATCGCAAGGGGTCGGCTCTCTCTGGCTAGGGCTGCAAAAAACAATTGGTTTTGGAAAGCCCACCGTCCCTCGCCGGCCTGCGCAGCCATAGAGTACTTCTCTGTCACTTCAGTTGCGGCTAGGTCCCAGCCCTTTGGGGCCACATTCTTCCCCCCTCCCCCAAGGATTCTCTAGTCCCGCAAAGTTTCGCTAGACTGAGACAGAATCGATGAGATTCCTGTCCTAAGGTTTCCATAATATCGATAAATTACGTATTTTTAAAAAGTCGTGTTAAAGGGGTTGGGAACCGTTTAACAGGTGGAAAGCCGTGGCTTCGAGGTGGGGACTTAGGAGTTCTCCTCCCGACCCCCCTCCACGTCCCCTTCCTTCGGGGCTCCCACCCAGGGCTCTGGTCGTGCGGGCCAGGTCTCTTTGCAGTCCCCGGCGGCGTGGATGAACCTAGTCCCAAACAGCGGAGACTCCTCTGGGACCCGGCGCAACCCCTGTCGCAAGGAGCTGGGATGGGGGGCCCCCAATCCAGCGCAAGGATCCCTCGCATTTCAGCGAAATTCACTGTTGGCTTCCCGGGGACTTTGCTGGGAAAATCTCCGCCTCAAAGGACTGGAGCCAAGCACCTGTTCCGGAACGAAGGAGCCCAGTTACAGATCCAAAGTGGTGTTCAACTTAACCGAGACATGCTAACTTATCCCTTTCCCTTCTCTTCGCTCGCCTGGGAGCCTCGACATGACCTTGACGTCTCCCACGCTGGCTCGGTCTGAAAGGGGGGTGACCGGAGCCGGGAGCGTGGACGACCCAAGGAAAGGCGCAGAGGCAGCACCTGCGCTATAAGCGTGAGAGATGCTGGGATCAGGCGAGTGCTTTCAAACGGGGCTCCGCCCAGCTCCCCTGCCCACCGTCCAGCTTCAAGATTTTCAACTCTTCTCTCCTTTCCTCTCTTCTCTCCTCCGCTCTCTCGCTCTCTCAGGATTTTCGATTCTTTCTCTCTCTCTTCGTCTTTTTCCCTCTCCCTTTCCTTTCCGAGGGAAAGTACCTTGCGTCCCCCCCCCCCCCCTCCCCTCTGTCTTGCAGGATCCTGGGCCGAGAGTCGCGAGCCAGGCGCGAGGATGCCGGCCGACTCGGGGCAGGATGCGGACCGTGCGTGTTCCCACGGGATGCAGCTCACCTGGGACATCAATGATCCGCATATGCCTCAGGTGAGTGAAACCCAGTGGCTGTGACACATGGAGCAGTCCGTCCAGAGAAGGGGAGAGGATAGGAACCCTGCTAGCAGACCCCACAAAATTGTGAGACCCCTCCAAAGTAGAGAAAATTCCTGCATTGTCTACAAAAGGTAGAGGTCGGCTTGAGGAAGTGTCTTGTCCCAGCAATTTCCTCACACTTGTGTAAAGACCTGTGGAAGGCAGCTGGAAATAGCCTTCCATCTCCAAGTCCCCAGTGGCCAGTGACAGTAGGAGCACCTGTTACCTCCTGTTATCTTCAGAATGCCTTTCCGCTCATCCACTTAGGTGAAATCTAACAGAAATGTAAATAACACTGCTTCTCTGGCATCAAAATCAGGAGCTATGATGGGAAATGGAGGTGACTGGGATCTAAAACGGAACAGTCCAGCCTGAGCCATTGATTCAGCCATCCTCCACCGCCTGCCTGAGGGAAGCTCCCTGGGGATGCTCTTGAAGCTGCACCATAGTCATTCCTTTAGGATGAATTTGTTTTCTATGAAGCGGTCCGAGTGCAGAGGACAAACTGGGCAGCTATATTTGATGCTGGGCTTGTCTCAAAACTAAGGGGGTGGCTTTGAGGTCGTGGATACAGGTGGCAGAAGCATGGCAATGGCTTCCTCACATTTGCCAAGCGGTGTGGTGGCAACCTCAGAGACCTATTATGTGTCAGATGAATTTGAATTCACTTGTGTTCATCGCCTTCTTTGGATGTGCAGGTTTGGAATAAGTTCAAACAGTCGCTGTGCTGTCTTTGTGCGAGTAGATCACAATTCACCGATTTTTTTTTTCATTCTGCCTGACTTCCATCCACATGCATTTTCATGGAAAACCTTCAGACTTTGTATTTTAGAAGAGTCCCCTCCAGATAATGCAGCAATGGCTCATTGCTCAAACATTTTTTCCCCCTTGGGAAGACTACTTCTTCCGTGGGGAATGTGTGTAATACCATAAAAGGGACAGCCTCACTGGGATGCTAAATGAGAATGGAGGAAGCTTAGCATGCTAGCCCTGCTCAGGCTGACTGAAGGAGAAACCAGCTCACTAGGCTGCATGACCTTGAGGGAAGCCTTGAGTCTGTCTTAGTCTCAAGTGACTGACCTGTCATCGGGGTGGAGGAACTAGATAATGATCTGAACTGTGTCTCAGCGCTGTGGTTGTGTTCTCTCCGTGTGTGTCTTTACACACACACGCATGCGCCAACGCATCAGAACAAACGAACCCAATCCTGGAATCCACCGCTGATGTTCTGATTTTCAAATAATGTAGACCCCCAATTGTTGTTTAATAATAAACTAAGACCTAAAGTTGAATGTTCAAAGATACTTGCCTAGAGTTAGTAATATGAAATATCACTTGGAAATGAAGATCAAATTAACAGATTAATTTACATCAATATAACATTTCAAAGGCTATGAAGTCTGTTACTGTTGCTCTGTCTCTGTCCCAGATACCACATTATAATGAAGAAGCATCCATAGACAATATGTGGAAGACTGTAGCTGTGTTCCAATGAACTTTTTAGATACTGTGGCTTTGAGTCTATATAAGTTCCATATATTACTAGATACAATTCTGATTTCCCCCCAAGTACTTCAAAATGCAAGAGCCATTCTTGGCCCAAGATTACAGCGACCTTTGCCTCTTGGATGTGCTGTGGGCATTAACTGCTGATATGACTGGCAGGTTTAGCACAGGAGGAAGTCAGGAGTTTTGGGAGAAAAACACACTGGATTGCAATAAAGATTATTAAGGTTATGTATCCTTTACATGACAGATCATTCCAGTTCCTTTTACCCTGGCACTTTCATAGTTCACTTGAAAATAACATTTAAACAAATCAAGAAATGGTGAGAAACCAACAGTTCCAGGCTCTGCAGTTCAAGAGCCAGGTTGTAAATCCTAGAGGAAGCTGTGAGCTGTGTAACATTGGACAGGCCAACCAACCTCTCAGGCCTCCATTCTATTGGGTTACATGGGCATGATAATTTGTGTGAAGTAAGACAGGGAGGCACTTAGAGATGGGCATTACGCACTCATTAGTGCCTACCCATTTGTCCAAAATGCACAGAGGAGGTGCAACATTTTGTGACAATGTAGTCCGGTGCTTTGCCACACTTTTGGATTTAACAATAACCTGCTTCTTTTCTATCCTGCCTGCGGAAAAACTCAAAGTCCAGCACGTGCAACTTGAGCTTGGTGACACGGGCCTCCTCTCTTTCCAGGAGCCAGTCTACTTCGACCACTTCCGGGAATGGCCCGACGGCTACGTGCGCTTCATCTACCGCAGTGATGAAAAGAAGGCGCAACGCCACCAGAGCGGCTGGGCCATGCGCAACACCAACAACCACAATGGCCATATCCTCAAGAAGTCGTGCCTGGGCGTGGTCGTGTGCACACGGGCCTGCATGCTGCCCGACGGCTCCCAACTGCAGCTGCGACCCGCCATCTGTGACAAGGCGCGGCTAAAACAGCAGAGTGAGGGTGCAGGGGCAGCCTGGGAGTCCCTGGCCCCCTCTTCCCAGGGACCCACTGTCCTCTTTGTTCCCTTAGAGGGTCCCTGGGACGTGCATATTACTCATCTCTCTCTCTCTCTCTCTCTCTCTCTCTCTCTCTCTCTCTCTCTCCTCTCTCTCTCTCTCTCTCTCTCTCTCGGTTTTACAGAGAAGCCATGCCCCAACTGTCACTCCCCTTTGGAGCTGATTCCTTGTCGCGGGCACAGCGGATACCCTGTGACCAATTTCTGGCGACTTGATGGCCACGCCATATTTTTTCAGGTAGGTAAGGTGAGAAGACAGTTGGTGATGGGTGTTTTCATTGAAGCTGAGAGGCCAAGTCACACTCGTGACCCCTGGGAAGGGTGGGGGCTGCTCCAGCAGGTGGGTGCTGCCTCTCCAAGGGACCTGTTAGGAAATCACTTGTAGGCTATGTACTTCTGGGCCAGAAATAGTGAGCCAAGGTGTGGTAATACTTTGTTTAGTAGGATTGAAGGACTGCAAGCCATCTTTTGAGGTGTCTATGATTGATGACATTTTCTTCTTGTTCAAGAATTTTTTTTCCCTCTAAGATTTAGGAAACATCAGTTTGGGATCTTTGGGAGGGTATGATTAAGTTAGGCCAGCAGGGCTAGCTGCTAGGGTAGGAAGCCATGTTGCCTGTCAAGGGCCATTTGGAGATTTATAACCTCATTCATGAGCCATACAAAATTATCGACTTAAAAACTGACCTGCTAGAGGTTGTTTGAATTTCAGGTTCCACCTGCAGCTCCCTTAGCAGGACCACACTAAATGACTGTTGTGAACCAAGCCTTCTCACCCACCACTTTAGAAGAACCAACCTATGACTCATTTCTTCTTTAATGCAGGCCAAGGGGGTCCATGATCACCCAAGACCAGAGAGTAAGTCAGAGACGGAAGCTAGAAGAAGTGCCATCAAGAGACACATGGCTGCTTTCTACCCACCCCAGAAAAAGAGAATTCGAGAACCGGAGGTAACGGGGAATTGGCACAGGACTGAAATCTGTCTATTTCCATGGCAAGATATACTCATTATTGAAATGGGAATCTCACTATTAGCTGAAGAGCTATGCTCTTACGGGAAAATTGCATACCTGTGACAAAAGTACATGAAGTCAACATTGGCATCAAATTCCCAAGTTTTCATTTATTTATTTGGAAGGCAGAAGAGACAGAATGCTTACAATGGCCAGGGCTGGGTCAGGGCAAAGCCTTGACCTTGGGAACTCAATCTGCATCTCTCAGGGACCCAACTGCTTGAGCCATCACCTTGCTGCCCCCATCCAGTGGGCACATTGGCAGGAAGCTAAAATCAGGGAGTTAAGCTGGGACTCGAATCCAGGTATTCAGAGAGAGCTTGAGGCAACCCAAGCAGTAACTTAACTGCTGTGGCAAAGCCACCTCTGGAGAAGGATTTTAATCCTTCCTTTTTAATACTACCTCTGTCCTTTGGAGGTGACACAGTGGCATAGGGGGCTCATCTTCTCCCTGTGGTGCTAGCACCTCATCTGGATACTCACTCTAGTCCCAGCTACAACACTTCCCATATATCCCCTTGCTAATGACTTTGGGAAGCAGTGGAAGATGGTCCAAGGACTTGGGCCCCTGCACCCAATGTGGGGGAACCCAGAAGAAGCTCCTGGTTCCTGGCTTCCTTAGCTCCAACCATTTGGGGAATAAATCGGCAAATAGAAGACCTCTCTCTACGCTTCTCTTCTCTGTAATTACCTTTCCAATAAAAATAAAATAAATCTTTACATAAATACCAAAGTATCTAAGGACAAAAATGTAGTTAGGGTATGTGCTGACATACAAAATACAAGGACAATTATCCAATAGTGATAAAGAAATACAGTCAACCCCTTAACCATGAGAGAGAGATTCCAAGACCCCCAGTGGACGCTTCCAACTACAACTCATACTGAGCCCCCTCTGTACTTTTTTAAAAATATCTGTTCATAGCTATGAGAAAGTTTAATAGAACAGTTATATCAACAAACTAATAAAACTTATTTAAATCCATACACTGCTTATTTCAGGAATTTCCACTTAAAATCAAGTATCTATGTAATTGTGTCACATAATACAATGTAATTACTGAAGTTAAATAATAAATAATTTTTTAAAAAGTTACACAAAGAAAAAAAATATATTTTTTTGGACAGTAGGTGGCTGTAGGTGATTAAAATCTTTAAAAAGCAAACTGTGAGTAAGGAGGATTACAACAGATGCGTCCTTGCCAGAGGACTGGCCGCTACTTTACATGGAAACAGAGAGCATTTCTTGGGGCACTTTGATGCAGTTGGTCTTTCAGCCAAAGCCTGTCAAGCAGGCAGGGTGTTGGTGTGGGCATAATGGAAACTGGCACCAGCCTTGTCCTTCCTCCATACCAGGCACTAAGTGTTTCATTTGTTTGATGATTACATTCAATTGAAGATGATATCCCTATGATGAGGTTATTGTTATTAAGTCCCATGTTTGACATGAGGAATCCAAGGCTCAGAGAGGTTGGGTAATGTGTTTCATTAGTGAGGGGCAGAAGGAGGAGGACTTGAGCCCAGGACTAGATGGTTCCTGAGTCTCCCCTCTTACCGTACAAGTGAGAACTGGATCATTGGCTGCTCAAACTCAAATGCTTGTCTGCTGGAGAATCTTGCTTGTTCACTGGGTAGTATTCATGCCCAAGGCAACTCAAGCTTTTCTCTAGGACTTGGGCTCAAATCCAGTTTCTGAGCAGTACAGAGTCTACAACACACAGCCCACCAACTGGGGGGTCAGCTTGTATGTATATGCTTGGCTGTTGTTACAGATGAGGGTACACACATAATTTTCATATATATCTATATTTAATTTTTTTTAGGCACAAGTGAATCAAGACAGCAGTGGAAATTTCAACAAATTATCACCCCTGGAAAATTCTGAATTGCTTGATACCACTGCTGAGATCAGCTTTGCTGTTCCAACCCAGTCTTGGCCCACCTTCTCGAACTGTGAGGCTTACAAAGCCACCTGTGACCTGGCCACCTTCCAAGGAGATATAATGCCGTCCTTTCGCAAGTACCCAACCACAAGACTCTATCTGCCCAGGCCACCTTGCCACTATGAGTTGGCAGGCCCTGGGTGCACATACCCGAGCCCGTATCCTAGTCTATATGCAGAGTCCACCTCTGTGTCTAGTAACACAGACTGGGTTCATCTGAACACGCTTCCCTATGATATCAGTTCCTACAGCAGCCATGAGAGAAGCTTTGATTTCACAAGTCAGCAACATGGCTGGAGACCAGCTCCTGGTAGACCTGGTTCTCAGGAGAGGATTGACCATGGAGAGTTCCAGGCTGTGGCCACCAGACCCTGTTATAACCCAGAGCTTCCTTGCAGGCACCTCCCATCCTCCCCAGTGAGTGCTCCAGCCCTGCAAACAGTGATCACCACCACCACCAAAGTGTCCTACCAGGCCTTCCAGCCCCGGGTTTGGCCCTACAGTGACAATGTGCTGGAGCAGGGGAGCCTTTCCAGCTGCAACTATGTTTCTGAAAATGCCCTCCAGCCAGTCTATCCTGAACCCTTGGATCCTGAAGCCAGTACCACCCAGGCAGCCTCACCTGCAGGGATCTTTGGCTTGAAGCTTGCTGAAGATTGCCAGGCCATGAGCCCCACACTGGACTTCCCTCCAGAGGAGGCTCATTCTAGCACAGACAGAGCAGATGCTTGGGATGTGTGTCTGTCTGGGCTGGACTCAGCAATAAGTTACCCAGATAGAGTGGTCCCATTCTTGAGCTATGACAGAGAGGACTTTTGAAAGCTACTCCAAGGTGTACCATCCTGTTTCTTGATGCCATTGCGTCTTCCACTGCCTGCCTATACACATCTCATGTTGGGTGAGAAGATTTCTCTTGTATACAAGTCTATGTTTTTGATAGGATACTGATTATCAACATTACCAGTTGGTGATGTTTAGACAGTACGGGGAAATTTTGCACAACATCCTGAGACCAACTTTGCCACCTAGAAGTAGCTTGGGAAGGCATGAATCTCTGAAATGAGCACATCAGGCAACTGGAACCCTTGAAGGTTTGACTCTGGCCCAAGTTCATGAGCTTGTCAGCTGCAGCAGAACTGGAGTACCTTGGTCTCGTTCTAAGCTTGGTTTCCATTGGAAGTTATCAAAGCATTTCACACATCCATATTTAGCTCACACAGAGGCTACCTAAACAGATTCAGAAAGAAACTTTATAATCTTAGCCCTTGGGTCATTTCATGAAAGTTTATTTAGCCTTAAAACCTGTTAAAGTAGCTTTAAGAGACCCTGCACCAGCGTGGGAGACCTGGAAGAGGCTCCAGACTCCTGGCTTTGGATTGGCTCAGCTCTGGCCATTGCGGCTGCTTGGGGAGTGAATCAGCAGATGGAAAATCTTCCTCTCTGTTTCTCCTCCTCTCTGTATGTCTGACTTTTCAATAAAAATAAAATAAATCTTTAAAAAAATAGCTTTAAGAAGTAATTTTGATTATTTTTATCTCCAACATAAACTAACAATTTAAAAAGAACTCTGGCAATGACAAAATACAAAATTCTAGAGGAATTTTGGCTTTCAGTATTAGCTGAATACCTTTTGTTTAATGTGATGGTTTTCATTACAGACACAACCTAACAATGATACATATTTAATGAATTCTTAATGTAGTAAATGCTTTTTCCTGATTAGAATTCAAAATTAGAATGAAATGTTTTATTAACATATAATTTTACTATTCCCTATAAGTGTAATTGGTAATGTTCAATAAAATAAAAAACACTTTAAATCAATGTAGCAGATGCTTATTTCAAAACAGAACTTGGAAAAAATATTTTTGTTAGGACCTAGAAAGAGTTGTTACGAAATATTAAAGCTGTTAACTAGTTTGATAGTTGTGTGGTTTGTTTTAGAATTACTATTATTGTACTTTGTCATCAGGTCACAACATTTGGAAAAGACACACACCTGCTTTTGCACTGCTCCCAATACTTAGTGGAAATATACTCAAAGCTTTCAAAGATAACAAGCTCTACAAAAAATACGCTTTTGAGAATGGGGGTGGAAATAAAGGTATCATCTTCGAATTTGCCTAGAGGATCTCTAACTTACATAACGAAAATACAGTCAAACAGATGTTAGGTTAAGTCACTGGGTGGTCTCTAGCATCCCTGATAAAGGCCTGACACCTGTAATGAGCACCTGTGCTGGTTAACATGTGGTCAGCAAGCAGGTGTACACCTGCCTGTGGCTCCCCATCTGCTTTCCCAAAGGAAAAGATGCCTGGTACACGCATGGGCTGCTTTTTCTGTAGATTCCATTGCCAAAATCTGTTGCTCTAATATATCCATAAATGGAACTTTCTAGTGTAAACAGCATTCTAAGTCATGAATATGTATTAATTTCTTTAGTCCTCCCAGCTATCATCAGACCTACTGGTAGGTTAGTGAGAGAACCAGGTTTGGATGAGAGCAACTTAAAAGACCATATCTGTTTGTTTGGTATTTGTTTATTTGGAAGGCACAGTTGTAAAGATGGAGAGAGAAACCTTCCATCTGCTGATTCACGCCCAAATCAGCTGCAACAACCAGGTCTCCCAGCACTTGCCCAAGTGGTAACTTAACTGCTGTGCTAAATACCCCTTAACTCAAATTTCCATGAACTTTCTGCAGTTCCTGTTTCTTAGTTTTGATTATAATTGCTTATCAGTGAAATCCCGCTTATACTCGAGTGTTGAGCTTGTTGCAAAGTCATCAGCTTTATTATTTCTAGGAGTATATGGGCAGGACAGGTAGGAAGGAGCAGGAATGGTGGGGGGAGTTGGGAGGCAGACAGGGCATTTCCCCAAAAACACCACTAGGGTCCCCTGGGGTCTCCTTGGGGCAAGTCCAGAGGAATAGCCCATAAATATGAATGTTTTACTTTAACAGTTACAAAGGTACCTAAGATTTCAGCATATTTTCACCCACAGTAAAATAGATGTTTTGGTCTTGTTCAAAAGCAAAGCCAAGTTAAGGGAAAACAATGAGCAATGAACAGTACAGGTATTGCAAGGAAATGTGTAATAAAGCCACCCTGAGTGAGAACCACTGAAGACCCAGGCCCGTCTCCCTGAAACAGGAGCCCTGGCCAGAAGGGGGGTGGCTTACCTGGAAGGGGCAAACCTGAGCAGAAGGAGGTTGTATACTGCAGGGGCTGATGCCAACAGCAAGCTCAGGTGTGATGACTGGCCTCTGCTCATGTTTCACAGTATTAAAAGGGGTCCAGATAGCTGTCAGTGCTCAGGAGTCAGACTGTGGGCATGGGTGCTGCAGGCAGGACTGAAGAGAGCTGCACGCTGTGTGTTGGGCAGCACCCTGGCTTCTCCATCTAGGGGTCCAGGTGCAGGGCAGGATGACTTGGGCAACAGGGCAGTTCTGGTAAGGTGGGCCAACCGATGAAGGTCCTGGAAGATACAGTAAAAACCATTTATGGAAAATCAGTAGAAGCAGCAAACTTGCAAGGGTCTGTCATATTAAATACCAACTGTGAATACTCCTAACACGTCATTTATGATACATGTATTGCTAGATCTCAAAGTTAGAAAAAACAAGGGAGGGCTGACACTATTCGGACCAGCTGCTCAACGAGCCTACAGGCTGCTCTCCATGTCATCAGCTGCTGCTGAGAGCACAGGATGGTTGGGTGAAGACATGAGGCCAGCCTGAGGGCAAACACGGAGCAGGGCAGATGTCCCCATTGGAGCTTCACTGGCATGCTGAGGGGCACCCGCTAGATGCAGGGTCTGTTCACTTACAAGCCGTTCTTTACAAGAAAGAATTCCTGACAGCAGGCTTTGAGAAACAGAATCTCAGAGGTGAGGCCCAGTCATCAGGCCAGTGCAGCTTCTCAGGTGATTCCAGTGCAAATCCAAGGCTGGGGATCACTGCCTCTAGGTGGTCTGAACAGTGTTGGACACCTCTTTAGCACAAATAGTCCCAGGAGGCAAAGAGCAATACACACTAGGGATGACTTGAAAGAAAGGCAATATTCACGGTGGGCTTAATTTCCAAGATTTCTGCCCTTCTCTTGAATACTATTGCTCCATCATGTAATGAAAAAATGCCAGAGGGGTACCGATTCAAGTCCCAGCTGCTTCACTTCTGATCCAGCTCCCTGCTAGTGTGGCTAGGAAAGCAGTGGACAGTGGCCCAAGTGCCTATGCCCTGCCTCCCACGGGGGAGATCTGCGTGGGATTCCAGGCTCTTGGGTTTGGCCTTGCCCAACTCTAGCCTTGGCATCCATTTGGGGAATTGATCAGTAGATGGAAGATCTCTTTGCCTCCCTCTATCTATCTCTAACTCTGCCTTCAAATAAAAAAAAATTAAAAAATTGTTTAAAAAGAAAAACTCTGGGTTTCAACCTTGGGACTTTGATGGACAGACCTCCCGGCAGCGTGGTGGTTGCTGGGGGTGCATCTGAGCCAGGTCAGACCCAATGCTTGGGGCCCTTAGCTCCAGCCACCACTGACAAGCGGTGGGAGAATCCTGGACTTACAGGCACACGCTTTGCTTGCTGGCTGCCCAGCAGTGAGCTCTGGGGTGTTTAGGGGGTGGAATTACTGCCTAGGGACATTCATAGATAAGGCCACAGTACACTTAGTTGAGGAATGAATCCTGAGGGACTCCCAGCAACAGGGTCACTGTACTTGCAGAGAAGCAAGGGGACTGAGACCTGGTGGTTTGGAGGGGAGAGACTAGATGATCTGTATGGGTCAGACTGATTCACCAGCCTACACGGCAGTCCTGAATGGGGCTTGTTAGTATGCAACACTGCTGACCACCACATGCCAGTCCACACTAAAGCTAGGGCTGGGGGCCTGTCTAGCAGGACTAAATTCCAGTACCAGACTGAATGTTGCAACAGGGGACAGGTCACATTAGGCAGGCTCATGTCACTAACTAGCATACAAGAGAACCAAGGTCGAGGGTAGATTCTGTGGGGTATATGTGAGCCCAACCCTACAGAAATACAGGTCTTGCTGGTTAGCTCAAGAGTTGGGGTGATGATGGGCTGAGCTGGGTGTGACCATGGAACCTGTCAAGACTCATGGGTACAGGGACCGAGAATAGTCTGGGCAGATCCAGGCTGCAGCACCCACATGTACATCCTAAAACAAAGTGTGGGGCAGGCTGGGCCACAATATTAACCAGCTCATATAAGACCAAGATGGAGGGGCAGGCTATGCTGGGCAAGGGCCTAGCACCCACTGGCATGCGTGAGATCTGGGTCTGGAAGTGGGCCAAGTGGTAGAAATGTGGGAAATTCCCCTAGTGGGTCATATCTCCTGCTGGTAAGCACATGGTTCAGGCCTGGGGGTTGGTCAAGCTAGGCAAGGTAGCTCCAACTGTTGGCTAATCTGTGGGTTGATTTTGGAAGGGGGCAGATTGGACAGAGCCAAGCAAACCTTAGCTCACTGGCAAGTGCAGAAACAAGAATGGAGTGCAGGTCATGCCAGGCTAAGTTGTTACACCTACCAGTTTGCATGAGACAGGGAAGGAGCTGATTGAGTAGGGCCAGGTTCCAGCGGCAGCCAGCAAGAGATAAGACTGGGGGCAGCCAGGGCAGGCCAGGATACAGCATCCAAAGACCAAGATAGGTGAGGGACTATGTCAAGCTGGGTTGAAGCAACCACTGGCCATGCAAGATCTGTGGCTGGGATTAGGCATGGTTGAGGAGCAAAGGTGACGCCCATTGGTGAGTGTGAAGGCCAGAGTGGGGACTGATGTCTAGTCTGGACATGGCTGCAGTGTCGCTTGGCACAAGTGTGGTCTGGATCTGGAGTACAACAGGCTGGGCTGGAACTCAGCACCCACTGATGCCCGTGAGAACCAGGGTAAGTGTAGAATTGTCTAAGCTAGGTCTCTCCCCTGTAAAGCCAGATGTGAGTTGTGTCTGCATGTGGACCAGGCTAAGCTGGGCTGTAACACCTAACAATAAAAATGAAAACGGGTGAGGGCTGGTCAAGAAAGGCCACTGTTCCTGCTAGGACAGGACTAAGTAGGGCTGACTCATGGACCATTGGTATGCTTGAGTTTTGGCATTGGGAGAGGTTCTGATGGAAGAGCCAGGGCAACTCCTCTGGTAGGACACAGTCCCTGTAGCTGAGCAGGGAACAGTACCCATTGGCAAAAATTTGAAGCAGGTCAGGGCCAAACCAGACTGGGCAAGTTCATATCATGCACTGGTGAATTCAAGCATTGGAATGGAGTGTGGGTTGAACCAGGTTTTGTCGCAACACACAGCAGTACACATGAGGGCCAGGACTTGGGACTGGCTGGGCTAGGCTAGGCTGCAGCCCCCACCAGCATGCCTGGAACCGGGGTTGGGCCAGGCCCGACCAGGCTACAGTACTCATTGACAAATGCCAAGGTGAGGTGAACCATGCCATACTTGGTTGCAGCACCCAACCAGTACATGTGAGACCATGTGGGGAGGGGATGGAGCCGGTAGGGAAATGTGGAGGGCTCCTCTGCTGGAATACCACTCCCACTGGAGAGCATGAGTTGGGATGGGGGCAGACCAGGTCAGACAGGGCTACACTACCTGTTGGCCTCATGTGAGCTGGATCAGGGAAAAGCCAGGCTGGGTTGACTGTTCCTACTGGTGCAAGCATAAGTCAGAGTGGGTGTGGGTTGGTTGGGCTTTGCCACTGTATCAGCTGGCAGATTATGGCACAGGGGATAATTCTGTCAAGTTAAACTGCAGAACCACCTGGAGAGTGCAAGATCCGGAAGTGGGAGTCAGCCCAGTAGAGAAACTATGGGCACCTTCCTCTTGGGTTGCCACTCCCACTGGTGAGCATGAGAACCAGGACTGAGGCAGGCATGACTAGACAGAGAGTGGCACCTTCCAGCACATGTGTGGGCTGGATAGTGGGGTTGGTTGGGTTGAACAAGGCTTCAATGCCCATTGACATGTAAGAGAGCTCAATGGGATGTGAGACAGACAAGACCAGTCTGTTGTACATACTGGCAAGCATGGGAACCAGGGCAGGGTGCTGGCCTGGTGGGGGTTATTACAGGTTGCTCCAATGAGGTGGCTGCTCCATGGGCATATGGGAAGGCCTTGTATGTGGTAGACAGGATTGGGCTGGACTCCAACACCCACTGGTTTGTGTAGAAGACATGGCTGGAGACAGAACTGACCCAGCAATTACAACCACCAGGATAAACTGATTGGGGTGACAAACTGTGCCAGACCTTGTATTGGCAAGCACGCACAAGAACCAGGTCTGAGATCACCTCAAATGAAGTTTCTCTGGGGATCCCCCAACTAATTGCTGGACTCAGAACCCCAATCACGGAGAGAATTGCTGTTCCATGGTCTGATCGTGAAGTGCATGTGTCAGAGCTGGACCTCCTCAGTGGCTTAAACAGAGCAGTGGACAGCACAGTCAGGTGCACATGGAGGGAATGGCAGTACATTTGAGTCTGCAGAAGACTCCTGGTACCATAACAAAGGATAGAGGACAGAACACATTGATCAACTACCCCAACCAAGTGTAGGCAGTGAATATCTGGGCAAACAGAGACTCTAAGGTGGACTGTGTCAGCCAGTGGATTCTGGAAAGATTTCATCGTGCTTGGAGTGGCAAGATCAGCAGTAATTCGGAAGTGCTGAACTATCAAAACTTCATGAGCAGGACCTTCAGGGCATGCCCCACGGCAGGGACCCTGGGGTGGTGTTGGGTGACTGTTCTCCATCCCATGGTGCAGAGGCCTTTGGGAGACTGGGTGTGGATTTCTCCTTATCTTCTCCCTTCCCCCAGATATAGAAAGGGAAAAAAGAGTGTGGAAATGGTGATCTCACCCACCTTCCTGTAGCCCTTGGCCCTTACCACCCTAATCAACTATGTAAAAATCATCCAAAAATAAAAAAATTAATGAAAAAAAAAGAAAAGCTCCAATATAGAATTGAGTTTAAACCCAATAAAATTACAATGCACTCCCCTGCCTAACTGGCAAAACAAGCGCTCTTTCATTCAGTCATTCATCCAACAAAAATCCACAGCACCTCTATTGCACGTCCGTGATGTGCTGGTATGAGACACATAGTGATGGTCTTGAATTAAATAGAAGTCTTTGCTTTTGCAGATCACAGAGATTGGTGGGCTGCCTCAAGAGGAGGTGCGAGTATCAAAGCTCAGCAAAGCATTCCAAGCCAGAGACCAAGGGCAGGAAACTATGTGGACAAAGTGCTATGGATGAACTAGCTCCCTACAGAATTGAAACCTACAGAGCAGAGCTTTGAGGGTCCAGCATGGTGGTAAAGTGTACTAAGCCACTGTTGTTGATGCCAGCTTCTTCCCACATGAGCAGCAGTCTGAATCCAGCTTCCTGCTGCTGGTTTCTAGCACACGTGTGGGAGAGCTGCAGGGAGTTGCTGACTCCTCGCTCCAGCCTGTCTCAGCCTCAGCCACTGTGGCCATTTGCAGTCAACCAGGGGGTGGAATATTTTCTCTCTTGCTCTTCCTGCCTCTCTCCCTGTCACTCTGCTTTTCTGATAGATAAATACATTTTTTTAGAATGGGAGATCAAAACCTCTGTGGTTTGAGAAAGGTCAGTCAGGTAAACAGCCAACAAAATTATAGCAGCCTCAGGGACCAGCAAGTGGCAAGGCGTTGAAACAGCAGAGCCCACAGGGCGCTGAGAAGGTTGGGAGGATAAGGTGCAAAGGGAAGCAATAGGGTAAAACAGACTGGGAAGGAAAACAGATTCCAGAGCCTTGAAGCTCAAAACTAGGAATTTAGATTGTGTGTCAAAAGCAACGACAAACCGCTAAATAATTTTCAGCAGGACAGCTGCATGATTCAACCCATGCTGACGCTATGCAGCAGAAAAAACTGCTACAAAGTAGTACAGACAAGAAATGGTGATGGCTTGGACCAAAGGACAAGAGTCGAGATGGAGCAGGTGGACAGATTAGACGGATGTCATTTAGAGGTAGACTCAGAGACACTTATTTGTGGTTTCTATGCGGAAAATAAGAGCAAAGGAAGAAACCAAGAAGCGCTCTCAGCTTCCGACTTCAACAACCTGAGTGGTTGGTAGTGTTGCTCTCGGAAGAAGGGACAGCCAAGAGAACAATCGTGAAGTTATGGCCGCTTACTGTGTGTGAGTCATCCCAGTAATCAGAGGGACGGTACTCCTGCGGCTCTGTAGAGAGGTCTGAGCTGGAGATAAAAATTGGAAAAAAATGAATATGGAAGCTGGATTTTTTTTAACATTTATTTTTATTGTAAAGTCAGATATACAGAGAGGAGGAGAGACAGAGAGGAAGATCTTCCATCCGATGATTCACTCCCCAAGTAGCCGCAATGGCCAGATCTGTGCTAATCTGAAGCCAGGAGCCTGGAACCTGCTCCAGCTTTCCTATGCAGGGAGCTGGATAGGAAGCAGGGCTGCCAGGATTAGAACTGACAGCCATGTGGGATCCTGACATGTTTGAGCCACTGGGCTACTGCACCAGGCCCGGAAGCTGGATTTTAAGGCAAACTAGTGTTGCCTGTAGCAAAGCAAATTCATTATCGTCACATAAAATCTAAAACTCAGTTTCTCAATGTCAACGGTCACATTTCCAAATACTTGGGAGCCAGTGGTTGTTTCACTGGAAAACACATTTCTAGAACATTTCCATCCTCTTAGAAGTTCTTATTGGATAGTGTTGGTGTAGAGATGGGAAGAACCTGGTATGATTCTATGTGGAAGGCCCAACTTGGAGTTCAATCTTCTCATGAAGAAGATGATACCCAGCCCAGTGACTGCGTGGGTGGAAAGCCAGAAGAGAGAAAGGGTGGGAGAGAAGCAACAGGCCAGCCTCGCTGCTGCTGGGACACATCCATGGGGTCTGTCAACACGCACCCGGTGGTGACCATAACAAAAGTTGCTTTCATCTGATGAAGGGACTTGGTGAGGCACACAAGAATGGGCAGCCAGCCTGTGGAAATGCAAGAGAGAGCAAATGCACTTTGTCATTTCCAGGGTAAATCTAAGTCAGCATGCTTCATTCAAAACCATCTTGAGAGCCTTCGGCTTTCTTCCATTGAACTTGGCCTTGGTGACAGGGCTGCCAGGTGAATGAAACAAATAAAAATACAGTCAATCCAATTACATTTGAATTTCAGAGAAACAACATGTGATTTCACACTACTTGTGTTAAATACATCCCAAATGGTGCATGGACATAATAACAATACTTCATCATTTCTCTGCAATTCGAATTCAGCTGGGTGGGCTGTATTTAGTCTTAGAATTTACTGCTCTATTGAAAACATGACAATTTAATTTCATTCTTTTCTGAAAATTTGGCAAATGACATTAAACTAAGATGCTGGCAGTACGTCTATATAAAACAATCTGTTGGCTATTTATTTATAAGGGAATCATATTGAACCCCTTTAAGAAGGGCAAAGCTTATTTTTATAATCCTCTGAAGCCTCTACATCACAGATAAACCTCATAAAATATTTTTAAAAGCTCCCAATAACTCTTTGAACATTTCCATTTACAGGCCCCACAGAATGAGCAAACTGAGCTCCACCGTCCCCGTCTGCGGCTGGCAGCCGGCGCACTGCTCACATCGCCAGCCGTTGCAGTTCAAAGCCACGAGTGTTCTTTGGCTGCCGCGCGGTAATGCACGTTTCCATTCATCAACCCATTAGAGCCCAGTTTTCTGATCCTCTCTCAGACAGCTCAGCTACCCACATGGTATGGTACTTTACGGTTGGTCTGATCAATCGTTTCAGGGAAGAGGCCTTGTGGAGTTGTGGGCCTGTGGGAAAAGAGGGAGAAGGAGAAACCCCGTTCCAGCCGCGGCCGTCTGTGTCTCCCTGACAGATGGATCAGAAGGGCCCTGCTGAGTAAAACTGCCACCTGTCTGCCCAGCGACGCCTCCGCTGCAGGAATAAAACATTGTCATCTAAGGCTCCTGAAGGGCATGGGTCTTAAAAACCCTAATTGAAAAACCTTCTTCTCGGGCTCAGCAGCGTGGCCTAGTGGCTAGGGTCCTCGCCTTGATCCCATATGGCCGCTGGTTCTAATCCCGGCAGCTCCACTTCCTCTCTGTCTCTCCTCCTCTCAGTATATCTGACTTTGTAATGAAAATAAAATAAATCTTTAAAAAAAAAAAAAAAAGAAAAACCTTCTTGAACATGGTCTGCTTACTTATGAGCTCCAGTCCTGATCCAGTTCTGGAAACCACCTTTTGGACATTCTTTACTCACCCTAAGCAATATAGTTATTAAAATCTTTTCTGGCCATTGCCAAAATGTAACCATAAATCCCCTAAGGCCAGTGCATCCAGGATTGTAGCATCAGTCATGGACTGCAGTCCTTGTCTCCATGGGTTAGTGCCTTCCAATGTCCATGTCACTGTCCCCCCTGTAAGCGTATGACTGTCCTCATGAACTCTACGAGGAGCTTACAGAATCAAGGTACAGCTCTCTGTTTCAGGATTATGTTGAAGTCCAAGTTCATCAGTAGATCTGCAAGGTGACTCAGAAACAAACACATCATGACACGTACATCAGAATTTATTCTCTTGCTGGGTGTGAAGCGCTCACCAGAGGAAGTACAGAGGGTGAAATGTGGCCTCTGCTGGCAAGAAGGCTGCAGGAGGCAAGAGAAACCAGACGCCCAGCAATTTGTTAAATAGCAGCACAAGACCACACATCATCATAAGCATAACAATCACCTTTTACAGATGTATTTCTCTTTATTGGAAAGGCAGATTTACAGAGAGAAGGAGAGAAAGATCTTCCATCTATTAGTTCACTCCCCAAGTGGCCACAATGGCTTGAACTAAGCTGATCCAAAGTCAAGAGCTTCTTCCAGGTCTCCCATGCACGTGCAGGATCCCAAGGCATTGGGCCGTCCTCCACTGCTTTCCCAGGCCACAGGCAGGGAGGAGGATGAGAAGTGGAGCAACTGGGACACGAACCAGAGTCCATATGGGGAGTGCTTGTCAGGGAAGGATTAGCCAATTGAACTGTCATGCTGGCCCATGATCATTTTTCATTAATAGAAAAATAAAACCACATTTGTAAGAATCTCTCCTTACTATTTTCTAGGGTTGCTGAAAACATTAAAGGTGAGCATTACATTTGGTTCTGCAACTGTGTGGCGGGACCTTCTGCCAAGGAAGAGCGGGGCGGGGGGAGGATAAACCAGCACTTCCGGAGAGAGGTATGGCGTGCTTCCTCTCGGAGCTTTTCTTTTTCTAGGAGATTTGTTTATTTACTTGAAAGTCTGGGCTACAGAGAGAGAGTGAGAGAGATATTCCATCACTGGTTTACTCCCCAGGTGGCAACAGAGCCCCCCCCCCCCGCACCAGGCAGGCTGAAGCCAGAAGCCAGGAGCTTCCTCCCACTCTCCCACAGAGGACTCCAGACGCTTGAGCCATCCTCCGCTGCTCCTCCCAAGCCATGAGTGGGAAGCCGGATTGGAAGCAGAGCAGCCTGGACATGAACTAGTGCCTCTTTGCGATTCTCACATCACAGGCAGTAGCTTTACTTACCTCAACCTAAGCTTTTCTTATTAAAATAGTTTCCTGGGTATTCTCTCATGAAGATGTTCTTCTATAACTCTTAATGCTTCAAATGATCTAATAAGTAGTTTTTTTCATGAAACAAAAAAATTATCAGGAATATATGCTTTTTTCTACGCATTCATAATTTTTTAGAATAAATTATTTTGATGATATTTACATAATTGAGAGGAATGCATGCCTATCTGAATTGCCAATTAGTGGGGAGGGTTGAGGAATGGGAGAAAGTGGATGAGACAGCTGCCTCCAATCTCCTTTTTGCTTCTGGCATCTGGGGAAAGTGAAGAGAGAAGGGGAGAATGCCACTTGTAGCAATCCAACTGCATCGGTGCCAGGAATGGGGGATAGCCACCCGATGCCATCCCAGGGTCCCCAGCATGTTCCTAGGATACTTCTTAAGTGGTTTCGATAATTGTGAAATGCTGTTGATTTCATTGCTCCAAGGTTGAGGAAATCCTTCCAAGGTCCATTGGCTGATATAGTTCAACTTAGAGTCTCGACTCACCAAGATACTTGTCCAGTTTGTTCTGCCCTCCATGGCCATGTCCCCTGCAGGCCTCATTGAACTGGCTGTCATGTCCCCCAGGAGGATCTGGGCATGCCATCCACCACACAGGCCTCAGCAACCATGGAGGCTCAGTTCTCACACTTGCACTCCATGGTTAGACCACAGATCCTATGATCGTCACCAGAGTTGGAGTTCTGAGTCCAATTATCCAGTTGAGACAGGAGGAACCACCAAAGGTAACCCAAACCAGACCCATGTGTGTGCCAACCAGTGTGAGTTCTGGCTCAATCTATCACCCACATCAGCCTACACACAAACTAGTGGTTGCAGTCACCTGGTCAGTTCTGTCCCAAGCCCCATCGCATAGGCAAACCAATGGATGCTGCAGCCCAACCCAACCCTGCCCACCGCACACATGGCCATCATACACATCAGCCGGAATTGCAGTCATGTCTGAACAATCCCCAATAACCCCAGGCCTGCCCTCAACCCCAGTTCCTGCACATTCTGGTATATGCAGCAGACTGGTCCAGTCCATACCACATCACGTTCAACTTTCGTACACATCAATGAGCATTAGAGCCTAGCTCAACTCAACTGACCCCACTATCCAGCTCACTCTCACGCTGACGAGCGCTACTGCCTGTACATCCAGGTCCATCCCTGGTTCTCTTGCTCACCTGTGGGAGTTGCAGCCCAGCAGAGAGGTGCTCACAGTTTCCCTACTGGACCTACTCCTAGTCCCAGATCTCGCACTTTCCAGATAGTTCTATGGTCTAGTCTGACAGAACTTGGCCCCCAGTCCCAGCACTTGCCAGCTGATGCAGGGGCAAAGCCCAGCCAGTCTGCACTTACTCGGGCTCAAACATACACCAGTGGACACAATCACTTAGCCCAGCCTGAGTCTCCCCCTAACCAGCTCACATGCAGTCCAATGACTGTTGTAGCCCTGCCCAGCCCGATCTGCCCCCAGTCCCAGCTTTCACAATCACCAATGGGAACAGTGGCCCAGCAGGGGAGCCCCTGCAGCTCTCCGGCTGGGCTTCCTCCACCCCTCAGTCTTATGTGTGCCCATGGGAGCTGTGCCCTGGCTGGCATGGCTCAATTTACCTCAGCATCCACCTGAGGTTGCTGCATCCTGGCTCAGCCCAGCCTGCCCTTAGTTCCGGCTCATGTTGGTAGGTGCCACCGCCTGGCCTGGCCCAGCCAGCACCCAGTCATAGCCCTAATGTAAACTGGGTGCCATTGTGGCTCAGTCTGGCTCCTCCTGAACCCCGTCCTGGTTCTCACATCTGGCAGCCTGGCCTGCCCCAGACCTGACCCATACATATGTCAGATGGTCCTGTAACCTAGCCTGGTCGGTCTGTTCCCAGCCTTGGTTCTTGGGTTCACCTGCAGGGACTGTGTCCTGACAGAGGAGCTCCTCAAGCTCCTCCATCAGGTCACCTCCCAGTGGCAGATCTTCACACACTTGTGGATCCTTGGCCTAGCCTGACTTGGTCCACCTCTTGTCCTGGCAGGAACAGTGGCCTTGCCCAACCGGCCCATACCCATTCTGCCTCTTAGTGGGGGCACTACAGTTCAGACCTCATATGGTTCAGTGAGTGCCAAGACCTAGCAGCCTATCCTAAATCTACCCTAGCTCTTGTGAGCACCAATGAGTGCTTGAGTGGTACATCCTAGGCACACCTGTGCCAAGAAATGCTGCAGCTATGTCCAGCCCAGTTTACCACACCTTTCCAGTTCTCATGCTCACTGATGGTATCACAGCACAGCAAGAGCAACCCCTTAGTTCCCCAACAAAACTCATTCACACCCATAGATCTTATGTATACTAGTGTTTGCTCTGACCCAGTCTGGCATAAGAAATCACCCAGCTTTGCCTTTACCATCAGATGCTGCAACCTGGCCTGGTCCTTACCAGTTCCAACTCACTGGGGGTGCTATAGTCTAGCACTACCTAGCCTGTCCCAACCCCTGGCTTTCATGCAAACCATTGTGTGATAGCCTAGCCTAGCTTGGACTGATCTGCACATGCCAGTATACTATGGTTTGGTCTGGCCCTACCTGGTCTGCACCCACAGAACCAACCCATACACCAGTCAAGAAGTGAAGCAGCCCTAGCCAGCCTGACCAACACCAGCCCTGACAGTCATGTTCACCAATGGGATGCTACAGCCCCCAGGGAGTTCCCCAAATTGCCCTACCAGGTCCACTACCAGACACAGATCTCACACATGCCAGCAGATGCTAAACCCTTAACCAACACAATTTGCCTCCCAGTGCTGGCCCTTGTGTGTTCTGGTGTTGTGACCTGGTCTGCCCCATACCCAATTCTTGGGCGCACCTGGGAGTGCTACAGCCTGGGCCAGCCCAGCCTGTTTTCAACGCTAGTACCCATGAGTGTTGTGAGTTCTAATGGACATGCCTAGCTCAGCTCACCACCATCCCAACCCTCAAGCAAACCAGCTGGTATGGCAGTCCCACAGGGGTGAGTCCATGATTCCCCACAGAATCTGCTCCCAGACCTAGTTCTTTCAAGAGCTGAGAAGTGTCACAGCCCAGCCTACCATGATCCATGCCCTGCCCCAGTAGTCACTGGTGGATATTGTGATCGAGCCCTGCCAGACAGGCCCTCAAGTCATGGCTTTTGTGTGCACTGGTAGGTGGTGTTTGATACCAACAATGCCAGCTCAGGTCTCCCACATGGGCAGGTGTATTGGGTTGGCCCCAAAAGGTCCTCTGGTTTCCCTCCTCTGAACCAACTGGTCTCAGACCCCTCATTTACCTGCAAGTGCAATAGCCACTCCTCACCTCTCACATTCTCCCTCAGCAGTCTTGCCTCCCACACATCAAAAAACCCACTTCCCTGATCAATCTAGAGCTCCCTACCCATGCCAATAGACCCCTATGCGCAGTCCTCTGGTGATGTGTAGTCTGGGGCCCTGTCTGCCTGCTCAGGGCCCATACACCTTGTGTGTAGGTCCCCAGAACCTGTCTGTTGAATGCCAGCATCCACACCCCACACATCTTTCAGAAAAAAAAAAAAAAAAAAGAATAGGCAACTATGCTGCATACTGGTATAGTTACCACAAATTTGGCTTTAACCAGGCCCAGAATTTCCACCAGCTAATAGCTACTTTTCTCCCAGCAGTGTAACGCTTGTCTAGGTACACTGCAACCTTGGCCATTGCCTGCAGCTAGAGTTCCTGAATATGTTCTTGATTATGAATATCCATAAAAAGAATACACTTAATGAATATGACAGAGGCTGGTGCCATGGCTCAACTGGCTAATCCTCCACCTTGTAGTGCTAGCATCCCAAATGGGTGCCAGTTGGTGTGTCTGCTGCTCTGCTTCCAATCCAGCTCTCTGCTTATGGCCTGGGAAAGCAGTGGAGGATGGCCAAGTCCTTGGGCTCCTGCCCTTATGTCGGAGACCCAAAGAGGTTCCTGTCTCTTGCCTTCAGATCAGCTCAGCTCTGGACAGTGCGGTCATGTGGGGAGTGAAGCAGTGAATGGAAGACCTTCTCTCTGTCTCTTCTTTTCTATATAAAATCTGCCTTTCCAATAAAAATACATATTCTTAAAAAGTATGACTGGGACAGTATTTCTCTTTGCAGATAATCTTTTAAAGAAGTTTAGCCAGGAAGCATGGAGAGAAGTAAGCAGACAGAGCACTCCTTTCATTAGTTCACTCTTCAGATGAACTCTTCAGCTTGTTTACTTTACAATACTGTGCACCCAGGGCCTAAGTCAGGCTCTCTCCACACCCAAGATCTCGTCCTAAGGAACAAAGCTACACTGGGTTACAATAAAGAGGATGGTCATACTATTGCTCCCTCCTGGCCCTCGCCAGAAAATGAAGTGACCAGTTAAGGCACAGAAGATGGGAGGAAGATGTCACAGTGAGCAGTAACATTGCGCCCTGAAGCCTTTGCCATGAGCCTTAGAATCCATGGGTCAAGCTGAGCTCTCCAAGAATGGACTCAATACATCGTAGAAGGAGGTTGCAGGATGAGACCACTGCATTTACGGGATGTGGGATTTACAGTGTTGATTTCCATCGCTGCTTCCTACGATTCATTCAGGACAAAAGCTCAGATCAGATGTATACACTGCTTTTCCATAAAATACAGCTTAACAATGCTAAACACTCTGAAGTCTTCACTTGGCTAACTTTTTAAGTAACATAAAAGATCAGGTAATAATGCATTTCGAAAATTAACATATTCATATGGCAAAGAAACAAGGATAAACAATAAGCAAAAATATGTGTCAGACTTTGTTAAGCAAAGGATATGGTAACTTTGCAGTAATAGTCTGTAACTCCATTTCTAGTTACTCTGTAACTAACTACTTTCTCCTCCAGCCTCTGCTACTGATGGAAGATAGCCACGCTTGGCAGTTCTGCCCAGGACGCCCTGGGAGACCACTTGTCTTGAGTCTGTGAAATGTTACACCAGGTATTTGTTGGATGTGAAGGAGGGAGCAAGTGGTGACAGAATAATAAATGTTATCACTGACCTGTGTCAGCTTTGCAAATGCCGGGAAGATCATTTCAAGGTGATTTCTCAGGCATCTGTAATAGATCATAAATCCAAAACGGCTGTGTGGCAGTGATACCTTGCACCCGAGCTTGAATACCTAGAAGAATCCTTAGACTGCAGATAGTAATGAGGAACAGAAATGAAAAGTTGGTTTCAAAAATACAAGAAAGAATGGCTGAAGAAAATCACAATTTCCACAACTACCTCATAGTCTTTCAATGTCCTCCAAAAGCAAGTCCAGATGGAGAAACTCATCCATTGTAAGATGCAGGAGAGGAGTAAGAGATGAACTCTCCACTTTTATTTTACTTTTATTGAAAAGGCAGATTTACACAGAGAGGAGAATGATACAGAAAGATATTCCATCTGCTGGTGCACAAGTGGCCACAATGGCCAGAGCCAGGAGCTCCTTCGGGGTCTCCCACGCAGGTACAGGGTCCCAAGGCTTCGGGCCATCCATTATTGCTTTCCCAGGCCACAAACAGGGAGCTGGAACAGAAGGAGATCAGCCAGGACACAAATTGCCACTATATGGGATCCCAGCACTTGCAAGGCAAGAATTTAGCCACTGAGTCATTGTGCTGGGCCCAAATTTTGCATTTATAATAGGACCTTTGGAATGCCTTTCTCTGAGACACTGGCGTCTCGGGAGTTGTGGTTGGTTCCATTGATTGAAAATTTTACCTCTCAGATTGAAAGGGCTTTCTCTGGCTACCCATTGTTCTTGCCTGTTCCCTTCCCACCTCCAATCTCTCTATCGGAGTCCTATTTCATTCTTTCTGACAATTTCATTTTCTTCATGGAAACTCAGCTTTTCACACATTGTTTCTATGGCCCACCAGTTTGTAAGTTCTATTTGAGGAGATCTTTGACTATCTCGTTGATCGCTTCTTCACACAGAAATAGTTCCAAGCATTTTTATTTATTGACTAAACTAATAGGCTGAATGAGTTCGATAGCTTAGGTAGCTTTTGCTAGGATAGATCAAATGAGAAGACACTTGTGAAAATAATTTAACTAAGCTAAAATTGCCCAAGACTGGAAAGCCAACTACTTGTCCTAAATTATCTTCCAAACTACACAAAATAATTCGATTCCTCATTCTATATTCCTGTTGAAATACAGTGTTCTTGTCCCCTACTTATGTTTTTGGGTGTTTGTTGTTGTTGTTTGTTTTTGCCAAGGCTACATATCTTTAGTTCCTCTCTGAGATGGCTTCCAGAATCTACCCTATCCTGTTTGAATACAACTGAAGTATCTCTTAACAGGAGCCTGTCCGAGTGAAATACAATACCTGGAGGTATTATGATTACTGCAAGAAGTCGGACCACCAAATTATATAGCTCTACCAATTTTTTACAACTGTATTAGTTTTACCTAAAATATCTCTTCTAGGAACTGTACTACTCTTCTTGAAAGACATATGGCATGCATGCTATGGTGATTAATTATTTGCAGAATACTTGTTTTTGTGCTGAGCAAAGTGCCTTATGGGGTTGAAAATAACTACATATTTGTCTTCACAGGCAAACCATTACACATAACCAGGATTCTTCAAGTTGGAAGAAGCCTAAAAAGGCCCCTCGGCTCGTTTCCTCTGATTATGAGAAATGCAAGCAGGCGTCTGAGTAGCTAGTGATGAAATGATAATGAGTAAGGTAGACATGGTGAAATCAAGCAATAAATCATTCGGTCCAGACAAGAAGGTCAACACACAAAGTTCACAAGGGGCAGAAAAAGTGGTGAGAATCTCACTGAAGACGTGACCTGAGCCTTGGGCTGTGCAGAGAAAGTGGTAGGTACAGAGACAAAGTTTGGAAAAAGCAAAATCCCTGAGGGTTCACACGATAGCACAGAACACAGTCTGTCTCTATGACAAACTCTCGCGAAGAAACGCACTGCAGCCAAACGGTTGGAACTGGAGTAAAATAAGCCAGATAAATATTGCATGTTCATGCTAATATGTGATGGTTAGAATGGAAGGAAGGAAGGATGAAATGCCTGAATTTATTAGTGTTGCTGCAGATATAGAGTTCTGTTCACTCTGTTTTGAGTAGATGTCAAGCAAAAGTGATGGTAATTATGCTCTATTAGAGTGACAATGATTTTATTTACTCTCTTAAAATTTAACTTTATATGAGTGAGGCTGAACATCTTTCCTTTTGATTACTGTGTGTAGCCTTTGCTTACTTTCCTGCTATGGACTATACACTACGATCTTTTTACTTACTGGATTCTTTCTTTAGTGGAGCCAATAAGCTTTTCACTAGAATGTAAATTAAAGATAATATGTGATAGCAGAAAACAAAGAAAACATTGAAAATAAAAACATACAAAAAGAATTACCCATAAAAATACCAATATGTTCTATAATACGTAATAACTTAAATAACTAAATAAAGGCTCTATAAAAGTTACAGTACAATTTTTATCAAATGATCCTCGCTGACACTGGAGAGCGTAAACTGCATGATTAGATCATTCTAGAGTAACTATGAGAAGATGCTATGATCAGTAGTAACCAACAACCAAATAGGAATAGAAGAAAATGTGTATCACTAAATTCTGTGTTGCTAGAGGCTGTGGTCCCACAACAATGGGAATATATTAAATGTCATGCGTTGTTCAACTCAATTAGAACAAGCCTGTATTACCAGCCCAGAGCAAATATCCCATGATGAAGAAATAGAGATTCCTAAAACTTATATAATCTTATTAGTCTATAAATACAGGATCGGATCTGCACTTAATTCTTCAGATTCAAGTGACCCATGGAGCACACTCATCTTGCTTACGCTTGCAGCACTGTGACACCATGGAAATGTCGCTGTATCTAGCGTCATAAGCCTTGTGTTTGATTATGGTCTCTGAAATGGACTCGGTCGTATATTTGGGCTTGGTCATATAATCACCCTGAAGGTAACTTCTTCATCACACGATCCAATATGCAGCTCCACCTCACAGTACTATCAGACAGCAATGTGTTTGGCAATGACTTCCACTAGTCACTCAACAGGTGTATTTGGAGATCCTACCCTGTTCTATACCCTACTGAAGCATCAGAGACTTACCTCTGGTTATGGAGCTTAACTGTGCAGTACACAAGATCACAGCTAGGAAGTAACTGGTCTGGCACACAGTGCTAAGGAAGAAAACAAAGCAAAGGAGGTGCCATGGCTTGAATGTGTCCCCCTAAAGCCGATGTCTGAAAACCTCATCCCTTGGGGATTAGCTGACTCTGCATGCAGTGAGTTAAGCTCTTGCTGTGACGGCAGCCTTGTGTATCAGAGTGCTGGTTGGAGTCCCAGCAGTCCTGCTTCTGATCCAGGCTGCTGTTCATGCACCTGGGAAAGCAGCGGATGAGGGTCAGGTGTTCACGCCCTTCTGCTTAGGATGGAATTCATGGCTCCTATAGTCAGCCTGGCCTAGCCCAGACCATGGCTCCCATGTTTCCAGGCAATGGAAGATCTCTCTCTCTCTTCTCTCTGTAAATTTGCCTTTCAAGTAGAAATAAATAGCTTTAAAATTTACATAATATTAAAACCCTACGTGGATGAAATAGGGGTTGTTTTCAAACACTTGTTTTAGTTTTCTAAGTGTCTCAAATTAGTTCCTGTCCCCACGTTGGGCATGGGAAGCCATGTTTGTCTGCTGCGTGGAGAGGGGCTGGTGCAGACAGAACTTCAGCACAGGTGAGCTTGCAGGCAGGGGCCCCAGTCCCTGCATGCTGGCTCCCTCTCTGCTCCATCAGATGGGGCTAAGTCTAATAGATATTTCCTTACATTTGAGAGGCAGAGAGACACAGAAATTAAGACACAAACACACACACACACACACACACACACACACACACACACACACACATCCCCTCCACTAATTAACTTACAAAAAAAGGAGTGAGACAAAATTGGGAGCTAAGGACTCAGTCCAGGTCTCTCCCGTGGGTGGCAGGAGAGCCAGCTACCTGAGCCCTGTGCTGCCACCCGGGGGCTGCCACACTGCAGAGTCAGGTGAACGTGGGAATCAGGAACTGGAGCTGGGTACTGAACTAGGTACTCTGAGACAAGATGCAGTCGCTTAACTCCTCACTCTACTGATTAACTTTATAGAACTGGTTAAACTTAACAGAGCAAAATGTCTTCTATTAAACAGAATTAGGTATCTCAGTAAATACCTGTAAAAGTGAAGTACAAAGCCACTTAAAAACTACAGTTATTGCTCGAAGACTTATGCTTTCAAAATGTGAAAAATTTCTACTGAATTGACCTTCTGTGCTGAAAGAAGCTAAATGGATTTCCTGAGTTCTTCTCAAACACGGTCCTAAAATAAACAATCATACATTTTAAGACCTCATGCAGAGAGGAAATGAAAATTGCCATTTCATTGCTTATCTTGTTTATTTCCCTCTAATTTGTCCTCAGGCTCGGTTCGGAGTTCTCAGATGTCATTTCAGCCAGGCACATGGTGACAGATCACCTTACGATGAAATCTTCCCAGTCAGTGCATAAAACCGATAAACAAAGTTGCTGGGCCTAGGAAACACTGATAATGATCTGTTCCACAAAGTCCTGATGACAGAAGCAACGGTGCTAGAGGTGCTATAATTTATTGCTTCCTCCTGAGCAGGACAGCCTCCAGACACATCTGTGACAAGCATGAAGGGAAGTGGCTCAGGGAAGCAGCTGTTGGTCGGTCTCAGGTTCCCGCACCTGCCACATGGTCCCTCGAGACTCCCAGCGTCATACATAGGGATGTTTTGCAGCCAGAGTTGTAACGCAGGGCTTTCAGGTCACTGTCTTTTGGCCTTCTAAGTATGTTTCCTCCCTGGCCTCTGTTAACAACTCGTCTGACCTCCATAAGGTTGCGGCAGAAGGTCCCGGTACTGTGATGGCATCCAGCCAAGACCCTGTGGTGTGACATTAGATGGAACTGATGCTCTTAATTTGAAAGAAGATTTATTTATTTTAAAGTCAGAATCACAGAAAGAGAGGAAGAGACAGAGAGAGAGCTTCTAGTTCATTCCCCAGATGACTGCAACGGAGGCCAGGAGCCAGGAGCTTCTACCAGTTCTCCCACGTCAGTCGCAGGTGCACAAGCACTTGGGCCATCTTCTGTAGTTCTTCTCAGGCCATTAGCAGGGGAATGGAGCAGTTGGGACATGAACCAACATCTATACAGGATGCCGGCACTGCAGGCAGCAGCTTTGCTGGCTATGCCACATGCCACCCCAGTGTTCTTATTAAAACACACACACACACACACACAGCTGGGCACAGTGCCATGGCCCACTAGGCTAATACTTCTCCAGCAAGTGCTGGTATCCCTTATGAGTGCCAGTTCATTGCTCAGCTGCTCCACTTCCCATCCAGCTCCCTGCTGTGGCCTAGGAAAGCAGTGAGGGATGGCCCAAAGCCTTGTGATCTTGTACCCATGTTGAAGACCCGGAAGAAGCTCCTGACTCCTGACTTCAGATCGGCTCATCTCCAGTAATTGTGGCCATCAGGAAGTGAACCAGTGGATGAATCTTTCTCACTGTCTCTCGTTCTCTCTGAAAATGTGTCTCTCCAACAAAAATAAACAAATCTTTTTAAAATATATATAATGTAAAAAGCCACAAACTGAGATGACTGTTAAAAAGGAAATCCTCACACATATTCTGTCCATTAGTGAAAAATCTCTGTAAAGGTTTACTAAGACATTTCTTTTGGTTTGGAATAAGCTGTTTGGAAAGGCTTTTGATTGTTGAGTCATTTATTTACTTGAAAGGCAAAATGGAAAAGGATAAAGAGATTACCCACACACTGGTTCACTCTCCAAACACCTGCAATGACCAGGGCTGGGCCAGACCAAACCTAGGAGCTAGGAGCTTCATCCATGTCTCCCATGTGAGTGGCATGAACCCACCTATTTGGACCACTATCTGCTGCTTCCAAGTGTTCTAGTAGGGAGCTGTGCCACAACACCCACCCCTGATCATTTTTGTTTTTCAAACTTTTAACCTCTCTCTCTCTCCTTCCTTCCTTCCTTCCTCCCTCCCTTCCTTCCTCCCTTCCCTCTCCCTTCTCCCAGTCCTTCCTCCCTAACTTTTCTCATTCTGAAACCCCACATGTCCCTCCCAGCGACCTCCAACCAGTTCTTGGACTTTTCAGATTCCCCTCCCTCACTTCCACCCTTCTGTCCTCACCCTTTAGAATGTCTTCTTACAGTGTATCTCACCTGTATCTCTGACTTCATCCACAGCATCACAGTGTGTCTCATTTCCACTTGGACAGAACTAAATGACATCTGTATGCCCACCTCTCTTCTAGTAACCTCCATTTGGATCTTCCTCCAACTCAACCTTTCAAAATGGGGATTGTTTTCTCTTGTACTCTTCATCTTCAGATCTGTTCCTCTCCCCGTATCTCCCAACTTGGCGAGGGCACCACTGTCCCCCATTCGCTAAGGACTCACAGGCCTATCCATTTTAACGTGTAAGTGTCCTTTAAATGCTGTCCATCTCTGTCCTATTGCCATCACCCCCATTTTAGCTGGGTCTTGATCATTCCTTCCTCATTGGCTGCGGGAGCCTCTTTCTGTTGCTTGCAACTACCCTACTCACTGCTGCTCCCATTGGTCATCACAAAATACAGATCTGAATATGCCACTCCCTCTGTGGAAGTGCACCCCTGAACCAGTCCATCAGATGCCCGAGGACCCCAAAACTCATACACTCTCAGCTTACGAGGGTGCTAGCAGGAAGCAGACTTCCTGTGTGGGACTGTGGCTGCCTCGCTGGCCAAGCATGGTGGGGACGAGCAACACCTCCCTGTGCCTCCTTCCTCATTAGTTGCTTGTAACTGAGCGTATCCCCTGCCTCAGTTAATTGGTTGGATTGTTGGAATCTGTTCCTGAAAAACATGCTTACTCCTTTGCCGCTACTGACATACATAAAGGCCTGACCTTCCTAAGTGGGCATACGAGACCGCTGTTGCCTCACCAGGGCTCCAGGAATTGAAAGACACTATTAAAAGGCCAAATATTAGTTATGAGAGTCCCAGAAGGTGCAGAAAGAGAAGCTGGGTTTAAAAATGTATTTAATGAAATAATCAGGGAAAATTTCCCTAATCTAGAGAAAGAATTGGGAAACAACATCCTGGAGGGACACAGAACTCCCAACAGGCTTGACTAAAAGTGATCTTCACCTTGACACATGATAATCAAGCATTCTTCAATTGAACATATGGAAAAGATCCTTAAATGTGCACATGAAAAATTCAATTGATATAAAAAGGAATGCCAATTAAATTCACAGGAGACCTCTCACAGAAAATTCTACAGGCCAGAAGAGAATGGAGTGACATATTCCAGATTCTAATAGAAAAAAAATTATCAGCCCAGGATAACATACCCAGAAAAACTTTCCGTTGTCTTTGAAAATGAAATAAAATTCTTCCACAGTAAAGAAAAGTTCAAAGAATTTGCCTCTTTCAAAACTGCTCTACAAAGGATACTTAAGGATATTCTCTTGACAGAGAAAATGAATAGCACCCACCAAAACCAAAGGCAAATGTGAAGAACATCCCAGCAAAATAACAACAGTAGACTAAATCAACGAACAACCCACTGCTAAAATGATCAGACCAAATTACCACCCATTCATATTCACCTGAATGTAAACAGTTTAAACGCATCAATCAAACACCATAGATTAGCAGACTGGATTATAAAAGCAAAACCCATCTATTTGTTGCCTAAAGGAGACACATTTCACCAACAAAGATTAACGGAAACTATATCTCATGGATTTTGATTTTTTTTTATTTCACCTCTTCAAAACATTTTATCATTAAATTCTTCACTGACTCATAGATCATATAGTAGCATCGTTTTCTTCAAGAAGATTCTGGATTTTCTTTTTCATTTCTACAGTGACACATCAGTCATTCAATAGCATGTTACTTAACTTCATGATGTTGTTAATTTGTTTTTTTTTTTTCTTCCTGTGGTTGATTTTGTGTTTGGGTTTTTCATTTAAGGGGATGTATAGTAACTGTGTAATGGAGAAGCAGCATGTTACTTAACTTCATGGAGTTTTTAATTTCCTTTTTTTTTCTTTCTGTGGTTGATTTTGTTTTGCGGCTTTTCATTTAAGCAGCTATATAGCAACTGTGTAATGTAGACTAACATATCCAGTGTGAGGATACAATGCAGTATGCATCTCTACTTCCAGAGAAAGATGGAGTCCCAATGAAACTGTTTTCTATATCTTAACAATAGGATGATGGACTCTCCGCCATTGTCCATGATGGATGCATAACTGTGGTTGAAGAACTATGCTATAGTAACGATATAGGGGAATTCAGTGAGGGTGGGAGGGAAATGGGAAGGCCATAAGGGAAATCCCAGGGCCTATGGAAAAGTATCATAAAATGATAATAATAAAAAGTACAATTAAACACACACACACACACACACACCAATAACAACCTGAAACAAACTGCAAAGGTAATCAAGATCCTCCCAAGTATCCAGTCTGAACTGCAGATGGCACTGCAAGCTCAATAGATTGTGCAGGTGCAGCCTTAAGCCATGCCCTGTGGAGGCGGGACCTTTGGGTTGGCCTATGGGGCATTGGTGGCCAGCAGAGGATCCAAGACACAGGAGAGGTTCTGAAAAAAATTTACTGAAAATAAAAGGTAGACACTGATGGAGAAGACAGTGTTGCTTACAGGCATTGCATACATGGTCATGGACTAAGGGGCTGAAGTTCTTGTACTGTACAATCTTTCAAGGGAAGTATGAACCTAAGAATCAGCTGTAGGGCCTGGCACCCTACCCTAATGACTAAATGCTCACCTTGCATCTGCTGGGATCCCATAGGGACTGCTTTGTATCCCAGTTGCTCCACTTCCCATCCAGCTCCCTGGCTGTGGCCTGGGAAAGCAGTGGGGGATGGTCCAAAGCCTTGGGACCCTGCACCTGCATGCGAGATCTGGAAGAAGCTCCTAGCTGCAGATCAGCTCAGCTCTGCCCTTTGGGGCCACTTGGGGAGTGAAGCAGTGCATGGAAGATCTTTCGCTCTATCTCTCCTCATCTCTGTATATCTGACTTTCCAATAAAAAATAAATAAATAGATCTTTAAAAATAAGTAAATAAGTCTTTTAAAAAAGACTTTGAAAGAAAAAGAATCAGGGACCTGCGGCGTGGCCTAGCGGCTAAAGTCCTCGCCTCGAACGCCCCGGGATCCCATATGGGAACCAGTTCTAATCCCGGAAGCTCCACTTCCCATCCAGCTCCCTGCTTGTGGCCTGGAAAGCAGTTGAAGATGGCCCAATGTCTTGGGACCCTGCACCCGTGTGGGAGACATGGAAGAGGTTGCTGGTTCCCGGCTTCAGATCGGCGCAGCACCGGCCATTGTGGCTCACTTGGGGAGTGAATCATCGGATGGAAAATCTTTCTCTCTGTCTCTCCTCCTCTCTGTAGATCTGACTTTATAATAAACTGAATAAATCTTAAAAAAAAAAAAGAAAGAAAAAGAATCAGCTTATTGGTATTTTATCAAATTATTTTAGGAAAATTCTATGATGCTAGGTTTAATTTAAAAAATATTTTCATTGTAATACATGAATAGATTATTGTCCTTTGGACAGGCATGGAAACTCCACTATCAGATATGTTTAAACTTCTCTAGTAGTTAGAATGAGTGACACAATTGATCTATATAAAAAGTTCCTTCAAATTCTTACTTCTCCACAACTTAACTTCTGTGTAAATGATGCTCTCAGTTCATAGTCAACAAACCTAGCTTACAGATCCTGAAAAAAACAAAGTAAACTTGGCTCAGGTGTACTCTGAAGCCTCGCCCCCAGGAGGCGGGGCTTCGCGCCGGTGGGCGGGGCTGCGGTGGCCACGCCCCCGAGGGTGGGGCGTCGGCGAGCCCGGCCTGCCGCGCGGCAGCAGGCGCGCCCGCGCCGTTTCCTAGGAGATGAAACACACAAGACGCCGGAGCTTCACAAGGGAGCGGACGAGGTGAGCCGCGGGCGCGGGCAGGTAATCCCGAGCTGGCTGCGGGGCCGCCACCCTCCGTGCGACCCGGGGCCGGCCGGCACTTCCCCTCGGCGCCCTGTGTCTGCCGGGACGCCGGACCAGGAGGCCGGTAGGGAACGGAGGGGTCCCGGCTGCGCACACCGCGGCCGGGAGGGTGGGAGAGGCTGCGCTTCCCGACCTCGCTCCCCTCCCTGCTCGGTCGCGGCTGGGGCCGGAGGGACGAACCCCCTCTGGATGTGCGGGGCGGGAGGCCTCAGAGTGGAGCTGTGAACTGTTCGGAAGTTTAAAAGCGGGAAGAACACTCTGGGTCCGAATCCCGCCTTCGCTGGGGCACACCCCAGATCACGCATAGATGGAATGGGCTCCCAGGCGACCTGCGCCCCTGGGTCCCGGCAAACAGCCCCAGGACTGCTTCTAAAGGTCCTGGTGCCAAAAAGCTGTTCCTTTACTGCGGATGGACCGCGTTAATTTCAAGGGACAACGGGTCAGTCGGGAGCAAGAGACCTGTTTCTTAGTGGTTAGCAATCCCAGCAGTGCAAAGAAAGAGATTTACCTGACGGTGTGTAATTGCCTTTTAGACGGGTATTTGTTCGGGGAACCAGGCCTCTCGGGGTGTATTTTAATCAGAAAAATGACTCATTGAGTCGCAATGGTGGTGGAGACAGAATTTACCTTTTAGCAGGGTCAGTTTTTTTTCTTCTATTGCAATAATTAGTCCTCTTTAAATGTCTTTAAACCTATCACTTGGGTAATAATAAATCTTTTTGTTTTGCTTTTTAAACAGTTTAGTGCTCTTAAAAACACCGGTTACTGTTTTGTTTTACAAATGTTAGTACGATCCTACAGGGGAGAGCATGAAAGTGCATTCTACAAAGACCAGCTGAATACCCTGCACCCTCCAGGTGCCCTCTCTGTTAATCTCTTTAATCCTTTCTAAATCCCTTACTAGCTGGGACAAAGCTGTTGAGAGCCCAAGCTTACAATAATTGTGCACCTAACTGAAAATAAGAAAACTAGAAAGGGTGTTTGATGAAACACTATGATTGAGATGCTAAATAAATGTTATTTTATTTAAATCGAACGCTAACTTTGTTTAATCCATACGAAGATCAGTAAATATCGCGTAGCCTGGTGGTAGACAATTCTAAGTCCCTAAAACAGTTAATTGAGGATCATATTTCCCTTGTGTTTTTGCTTGGTAGTGCCAATTATATGTCATAATCTATTCAAATATATAAGAAACCATGTCATGCATGGATGTCAAGATTTTTTTTTTTTCCTGCAAAACATATTTTTGTCTTCCAGCTGTATTTTTCGACGAACTTCAGGAAGCATGGTCATGCATCCCTGTTTTGCAAAATCAGTTCTCTCTAAATCTACAAAGAAAAATACGTAATTTAGAGACAAGTGTGGTACAAGTGTTGGGGAATGATAAACTACATATTTTAATTTACATGTAGTTTTAAAATTCTAGTTCTTTATTTCAAAGGCAAACAGAGAAAGACCAAGATCAGTGTCCCACTCACTGCTTCGCTCCCCAGGTACCTATAGCATCCGTGACTCAGGGGAACTCTCTCAGGCCTCCTGTGCGGGTGGCAGGGGGCGTTCCTTGCTGCCTCTGCAGGTGCACACGGACAGGAAGTGGGAATCAGGACCAGAAGTGCACCCAGGCACTGGGACATAGGATGCTGAGGTTGTCCCTGAAGAGCATCGTGGCACAGCGCCAAGCACCCGCGCCTGTGTGCTGCCTGCCGGTGACAAGCAGTATAGAACCTTGCTGTCCTTTCCCGGTGAATGCAGTCTGATTGGCTCCCACCCCGCAGAGTTGTATGTTGTAATTAGGGTTACTCACAAGAGGCCTTTCTCAGGTTTCTGTTAGACAGCACAGCGTATAAATCTACCCCCCTGACCTGCAGCCGTCCTCAGCTAGGACAAAGTGTATGTTTCCCATGTTCATGTGTTGCTCTAGGTTGCAAGCCAATGACTTGACACTCTGTAAGGAAAATGCATGTTCTTTTGTACTTTTCGCAGGGTATTCCTAAGGATGGAAGCACTGTTCCCTTGCCGTGTTCCCTGTTACCCTGTCTCATAAACCTTCACAATCTTGGGGAGGAGTCCTTGTTTACTGGATGAGCGACAACTGTGAGCGAAGCGATCCCAGGCTGTGACTTTGGCTGCGGTCTTTGTGCACGATGAACCGATACACAACCATGAGACAGCTGGGAGACGGCACCTATGGGAGTGTGCTCATGGGCAAGAGTAACGAATCCGGGGAGCTGGTGGCCATCAAAAGGTACCGCGCGTGACTCAGACGCTCCCCTCTGACACACCCGTTCCTGCTCTGCTGCCCTGAGCAGACAGCCACGTGCTGAGCGAGCTCTAGTTGAGGTCCCATGCACATTTGGCTGATGGGTAAAGCCAATCTGGAAAAAAAAAAGAAATTACCCGAGAGGAATATTCTCCTGATGTCCATGTTATGTTATTCTCAGCTCAGTAACACACCCTCCCACAAGTAGTTGTGTTATGTTGTTTATGATTAACATATCGGGCCTAAAGCTAAAGGGAATCTTTGTCATTTTTACAAACTGAGAACAGAGTAGAGCTTATTATTTCTTTAAAATAATAGACATCCAATCAGCTGGTCTTCATAGTGTCAAATTGAGCCTGGCATACAGGAAAGGAAATGAAATTAGAAAAACATTAGAAGAAAATGAGGATATTTTAGAGCAAAAATAAAGTCTTGGAATCCATTCATAGTTTTGGCATGAAATGTGCATTCCCAGGAACTTCCTGAAAACTCCTCCTCTGCCTTCGTTTCAAATGCTCTTTTGTACTTCAATAAATGTACGTATAAAGGCCACTTTCTAGGAACCTGTTTAAAGTGTCCGTCCATTTTCCTGAGCTTACCAAGCAAGTAGAATGAGGAATGGTTAGTTTGTTTCCTTTCATCGCCTGTGTTTTCTGTGCTACATCCTCAGAAGTTTAGTTGATTGAAAATATGCATCAGAGAATCTTCCACCCACTGGTTCCCTCCCCACATGGCCGCAACAGCCAGAGCTGGGCCAGACCAAAGCACAACCCATCCACCACCTGCCCTATAAAATGCATTGTTTTTCACAAATCCTGTAAAATACTATGATCAAAAACATTACATGTTTAAGGAAATAATTTTATAAAATATTTTCAGATTATCATTATCAAATGAGTGCACAGTAAGCGAAACAAAAAAAGTATCGAACCAGCATCCCACGTGGGTGGTAGCCTTACCAGCTAGCCGAAAGCACTGGCCCGCAGACCTTTTCTATATTTTCATACTGAACAATTAGAATTCATTTTTGATAATCGGATACGTCTGCTGATGGCCACATTCTGGCTCCTTTGCTTCCGGGCATTGTGTCTGGTCTAATGTGGGGAGAACAGGAGTAACACTAGCATACTCTCCCCTCATCTTTTATCAGGGAGTGATATGTCTTTGTCAGAAACTCCCAAGAACTTCCCCTAGACCTTACTTCCAAAAGAGAACGAGAAAGTACAGCTAGAATTGGAAATACTTGGGGGGCGGGGGGGGGCGGATACCGCATCCTGCCGAGCTTGCTGAGGCTGTATATTCATTGTTTCACAAATAATGCCACAGAACTACTGCTTGTATCATGTTTACTCTGCATCAGGTATTCTAAGTAACCTGGAGGTGATTTAAAGCATGTGGGGGAATCGCTTCTTGGCCCTTTGGCTCAGATCAAGTGTGAAGTGTACGGGGGAGGATGTGCGCAGGCGCAGGCTGTGTGTATGCTACATGTTTGATACGAGGAACTTGAACATGCTTGGGTTATGGTACCAATCCCATGAAGTTACTGAAGTTACTGTATTTACTTTTCCAGCCCCTAAACAGTAGCAGGTAGAAGCAAAAAGGTTGAAAGTAGCTTTCTAGCATCCAGACACTATTGGCTGCCCTAGCGCTCCTTGGAGTTGGAGACGATGGTTTAACTGGGAACTGGGATGCTGTTCCGTTGAAATAGTCGAACAGATAAGCCAGATAGCAGCAAGGCAAGGAGTTATTAGGAGGTAGTAGTGGAGTTTTTGAACAGTTCTAAAGTGGTAAAATTACTAAAGTGGTCAGAAAAGGATCACCAGGTATTGGTGAGAGCCCACCTGCAGCTACAAGGGGGAACAGAAAGGTGGATCTCCAGGGAGTGTTTACGTGACGTTTCAAGAATGGAAAGGCTAGAGTGGTGGCATGTTGGGAGAGGCGGGCCCTGAGGACACGTGTGTGTGACCTCGAGAAAATGGTGGAGAGAGGCTGAGCACGCGACCCAAGCTGCAGGAGGGCACAAGCAGAGCCAGGAATGCAGCGGTGGTGACAGCAGAGTGGCCAGAAGGGCGGATAAAGTGGAGTCAGGGGCAGTGGTGGTGACGGACAGGAAGTTATGATCATGCCTCCTGATGACATGGTGTTCCTGAGTGACCGTGGCAGGCTGGGGGTGAACATAGCTTTGTAGCTCAGGAGCTGTGAAGCTGGAGTCCTAGCAAAGCTTATCAGTAGGACCGTTTCCTCTGGCCATGACTCCTGAAGGTTGTGGACAGTGTAGAAACAAACACAGCTCATCCCAGAAGGCTTGGGTGTTTCATTCAAGCTGATGCAGAAGAACAAACTTGACCTGCAAGTTACAAATAGTAGACTCCTGATTTTTCTAATCTCAGTTTGCTCCTGTTATCCAAATAGCTTACATCCCAAAATACCCCATCAGGATCATCATTTTATCTTTGATGGTATACAATGTTCAGCCTCACCAGTGTGGGCTGTAAATGTTAAGGGTATAGCACTTTGGGGGCCGGTGCAATGGCTTAACTGGGTAATCTTTTGCCTGTGAGTACCAGCATCCCATATGGGTGTTGGTTCATGTCCTGGCTGCTCCACTTCCCATCTAGCTCCCTGTTTATGACCTAGGGAAAGCAGTAGAGGATGACTCAAGTCCTTGGGACCCTGCACTCATACGGGAGATGTGGAGGAGGCTCCTGGCTTCTGATCGGCTGAGCTCTGGCCATTGCAGCCCTTTGGGGAGTGAACCAGCAGATGGAAGATCTTTCCCTCTGTCTCTCCTTCTCTCCATAAATCTGATCTGGCTTTCCAATAGAAATAAATACATCCTAAAGAGAAAAGCATTTTGTGTAGCAAATGAAGAAGGGCTGCCTCCCCTAAGGCTCTGATGCACAGTAAATTGACGGTCTAGAAGTTAGTGGTGGTGGTTTTTTAGACTTGGAGCTGGTCAATGAAGAATGACGACTGGCAAGAGCACCAGCCTAAAAGAGATGGCCCAGAGACACAGGGTGGGGCGAGGCAGACATCAGAGAATGGGCACGCTGGTGTAACCTGAGACTGTGAACACCGGGGAGAAAGCTTGCAGGGGGCTGTGGCGCGTCGTGACCTTGGGTTCAGCACCAGGCTCACGTGCTGCAGCGTGAGCACACAGCGCAGGTGCTGTCATGGGCACACATGTGACACACTTGCCGTGGTTCAGTGACGTGCAGCTACACTTACTAAGACAAGCATTTGAGCAGTCTGGAAACACAGTCAGGGCTGGCTAGGATGGGTTAGAGGGTGAGTGGTTGTAGCTCAGAGGAAGAGACTGGGAAGACCCACAGGAGAGATTTCCCTTTTGAACACTGCCTTCAGGGGAGTTTATTCAGGGCACTGGTGAACAACCTTTGCTTTACCAGTTGCGGTTTCCTTGAAGAGGTGTAACAGACCATTTTTCTAGAGGATGGTCGTAATGAGAGCTCACCTCCTGCAGTTAGCCTGTATTGATTAAGCTCTGCCTTGCAGGCTTTGAGAAGCACTTCCGAAGGTCTCCCGTGTTCTCTCCGTGTTCCTGCGTGTGTGCCTGGCAGTTCATCCCGTCACTTAGCAAATCTGTGTTGAGAATCTACTCCGTGCCAGTGACTGGTCATGGTATTTGGGCATGTCCTCAAGGAGCTTATGAGGAACTAAACCTGAGACATTAGTATGGCAGAAGCGCATGAGCCATGTGGAGGGAGGAAGGTAGAGCAAGAGGGGTTAACAAGGATTACGATGGATCTTCAAAAAGCTCATAAAATTAAATTAGGTAAGTGTTTTTGGTGTGAACATTTTCAAAATCTGGGCATAGTTTTTACGTAATACACTCATTCTCCATGAGCTCTTTGAAGACCCCTTGGAGAGCTGCATTTCAAAACTTTTTGGGTAACAGAATAGGCTTGTCTTTAATTCTACTTTCCAGAAGCTTTTGGGATTGTCTTTGATGAGAGCTTCATTTCCTTGTGATGGGTAGTTGAGAGTAGCTCCAGATATTAATGAAATAAGGACCTGCCGGAAATGACTTCTCATTTCCCCTAACCGTGTCGTTCTTACTAGATGTTTCTCAGATTTCTTTCTCTGCATGTGCTTATACTGTGTCTTTCAGGTTCAGGTGCAGTGTTACCTTATCAAAACAGTAACAGATGGCCACGGTGATGTCCTTGTGTCTAATTTTCACTTTTGACTTGTGTTAACGTGTTTCCTCTGTTCGATGGGAAACACCCTGGTGACACTCCCTCATTTGTTCCTCATCCTGAAAACGTGAGAGAAGATGGCAGGGACCTAACAGGGACTGCCTGTTCTCAACCTCTCTTAGGAACTGAATTATCTGAGCGATGGTTAAGTTGTGAGGAAACTCCTGTCGAAGCGGTAAGGTGCATCACCTTAGGGAAAAATTTCTGAGATTAGTCACTTTCTGTAGCTGTCATAGAAAGTTGATCGAATCCATTGTCTGCATTTTTTTACCAACGCTTGAGTTTTCTTCTCTTGCCCCTGTCTGCTTGGCAGAGGCCTCTGGCGTGCCACATCCAAAACTCTGCTTCAGTACAAAGGTGGCTTTCCACGCCCCATCCTCTCTGGGTTGGTTCAGAGCATATCCCTAATCAGGTGAAAATATTCCCCAAGCTGCGGCAGGAGAGGAAACGTGGGAGAAGTCCTTTCGGACAAAGCGTAAACGTGTGAGTAAATGTTAGGTCCCCAGGAAGGGGAGCTGCATGACGCTCCTTTGGTGTTGGTCGGATGTTGCACAGGCAGGAACAGCCTGGGCTCTGTGGGAAGGCGGTGACTTCCGGTGAAGGAAGAGGAGGGACTTCCGACTTGCCCGCCATGAACCGTAGCAGAGTAAGAGAGCGAACAGCTCAGTCCTTGTACGCTGAACTTTTCCTGATCTGTTTCAGGATGAAGAGAAAGTTCTATTCTTGGGACGAATGTATGAACCTGAGAGAAGTGAAGGTAAGATCCCGGAAAGAGAACTGGGCAAAGTTCTTAGCTCTGCTTCATTCCTGAGGCTCGGAACTGAGCAACTTGCTCCCCGTGGAATCCACTCTGAAGATAATTTTACGTTTTTCTTTATTTTTTTGAAGCATTTATTTTCCTGCCTTTTGGTTCTGATGTCAGTGAAGAACAGAAAATAATTACTTTCGAACCTGAAAATTTTACCCTCACTTCTTTTTTTTTTTTTAAAGATTTGTTTATTTGTATTGGAAAGGCAGATCTGTAGAAAGGAGGAAAGAAGAGAGAAAGATCTGCTGTTTCCTGGTTTACTCCCCAACTGGCTGCAACGGCCAGACCTTAGCAGAACCCAAGCCAAGAGTCAGGAAGCTTCTTCCAGGTATCCCACGCAGGTGCAGGGTCCCAAAGTCGTCCTCTTCTGCTTTCTCAGGCCATAAGCAGGGAGTCGGAACGGAAGTGGAGGAGCCGGGACATGAACCGGCGCCCATCTGGGATGCTGGAGCTTGCATATGGCGGAATAGCTAGCTGAGCCATCGTACCAGCCCCCCTTCCTAAAAGATAACTTTTTAATTTACTACATGCTATTTCCTTGTATTTTATAGTTAGATGACTTGGACAAGTTTTTGAAGTTTTTTGGAATGGATATGTCACATGATTAAATTAGGGAAAAAAGTTAGTCCTATTGAAACCAAGCAAAAAGATGATATTGAAGTGTGCAGTAAACGTTTTTGCACTTACTATTCCTTACTCACAGGAATGAGTGCATGCCTTAAATAGACCTCTGGGACGTTTTAAAGTTGCAGGGGTATTTAAATGTAATTCGTTAGTAAAGCTAGGAGAAACGGAAATTCCTTAAGGTGATGGTTGGCTGTAGTTCATGAAAGGTTGTCAACTTGTGTGACTTCTCTTGTAGAAACTAATGCTTTTGTGCTGTTCCACAGTCCCTGAAGAAACTGAATCATGCCAATGTGATTAAATTGAAAGAAGTTATCAGAGAAAACGACCATCTTTATTTTATATTTGAGTATATGAAAGAAAACCTCTATCAATTGATGAAAGACAGGTATGTTATTATCCTATGAAAACTGTGATTTCTCCCTATTGTCCCTCATAAGTTCTCGGGATCCTACCAATATGTCATCTCACACAGTAAACCAACAAAAGAAATAGATTTTACCCCAGTCCTCTCTGTTGTCTTTGTCAAAGGGGAGCAGGAGCATCAAAGAGCCATTCACAGCGTGATTTTTTCTGTCACAACTCCTTAAAATTAAAGGTAAATAGTTCATGTAGGCATACAGACTTACCTGGTAATGTGTTTGCATTTAAAAACCTATCTGTCGTTTAGGAAAAACCTTGGGCAGACTTGAGAAAGTGGGCTTCTTTTTTCTCTTGTGAAAGGCAAATGAGAGAATTAGAGCCAGGAATCAGACATCTTTCTAGAAAGGATCTGTAAGTGAGTGGTGGGAGTCAGAGTTACCAGTCCCAGGGGGATTCTTGTTGAAATAGCTACCCGGACAGGGACTCGAGGTCTCCCCCTAGAGGCCAGTGCTAGTCTGGCTGCTCCTGGGAGCCGGAAGTCCATTCCACCTGCTTTGAGGACTAGGCCCTCAAACATTTAGAAATGCTCCCATTGTTATATTAATCTAATTTAGTGGTGATTAAATTTATTTGATCACTAAAAATGCTTTCATGATGATATATAGTCTTTAATATTTATTTTTTTTTTTTATTGGAAAGACAGATATACAGAGAGGAGGAGAGACAGAGAGGAAGATCTTCCGTCCGATGATTCACTCCCCAAGCAGCCGCAGCAGCTGGAGTTGAGCCAGTCATAGCCAGGAGCCTCTTCCGGGTCTCCCACGCGGGTGCAGGGTTTCAAGGCCTTGGGCCGTCCTCGACTGCTTTCCCAGGCCACAAGCAGGGAGCTGGATGGGAAGTGGAGCTGCTGGGATTAGAACCAGCGCCCATATGGGATCCCAGCGCATGCAAGGCGAGGACTTTAGCTGCTATGCTATTGCGCTGGGCCTGATATATAGTCTTTATACTTACAGATATTATATTAAATGGTCATATTAACCCCAATTTATCTCTTTGATCTGTTTAAAATGAATAACTATCAGTAGGAAAAAAGGCTGATAACTATAGTAAAAAATATTGATGAAAAGTTACGCAGTCATTAATGCTGAAAGTGAAAAGGATTATAAAAGTGCTTATAATGAAAAAACACATCCAATTGTATTTGTGTGACTTTGATGCCTGATATAAGGTGCAGGGAGGCATGTTAAGCCATTACTTGGGACACTTGGGACCAATATCGGCGTGCTCTCTTGAGTCTTGGCTACCCCATGCCTCAGGTCCAGCTTCCTGCTAATACATCTGGGAGACAGGGAGGCAGAGGATGATGCCCCAAGGGTGGGGGCCTTGCCACCCATGTGGGAAACCCAGATGAAGTTTCTTGGCTCTTGGCTTCAGCCTGGTCCAGCCATTTCAAGATGAACTGGCAGATGGAAGATCTATCTCTTTCGCTCTTTCTCTTCTCTCTCTCTCTGGCTCTGCCTTTCGCATAAATATTTGGGAAAAATGCACCTTTTAAAAAAAAGGTCATGCAGATTAGGACTTGAGTGGAATGCTGAAAAAATAAAAGCAGAGTTTTCATCACAGATATTGTTACACTTGCTGAAAAAAAAATAAGTGCATGAACAAGTAAGTACACGAAATAACTTTCATCTGATTTTAAATATATACATGGACCTGACATGAAGGTTGTTAATGAAGTAGATGAATACTCTAAAGAACCTAGGTTGGTTTTATTTATTTGTCTTCATTCCATGTGATGGACAGACAAGCAAAGACAGGTGTCCTGTGACTTCTCCCACCTACTACTTCACTCTGCAGATGCCCTGTAATTCAGGGGCTGGGCCTAAGCTGGAACTCATGAGTTTCTCACTCAGCTGTCAGGGACCCAGGTAGCTGAGCCATCACCACTGCCTTACAAGATGTGCGTTAGCGGGAATTGGTAAGGACTGGAATCCAGGCACAGCGCCCAGTGTGGGAGGCGGGCATTCAGTGTGACTTCTGAGACAGTGTGCCAAACACAGACCCCAGAACCAATGGAAATGTCATTATTCATCCCTGCATTTCTAAATGAAATTAAAAGAAAAGTGATATTGCTTAGACTGTTATGTAACTAGTAATGCCCAAGAAATAAAACAGTTATGCAGGATAAGGATAACTTAAACAGCATTTGTACATTTTATTTTTAGTGATTTTTTTTGAAACATTATATTGAGGATAGAAAGGGATCCAAAAGCCTTCTGTTCAAATAAGGTGCTTTTCCATTTCAGTTGAAGATGTACAAACCTTCTACACTGACACTTGTCACCAGGATTAGTACTAGTAATTGAGCCTTCAGCGTATAGCACTCTTTTTATAAACTGTCAGCAAGGGTAAAAATATTTCAAAATCTACTTGATAGTTTATGAAAGTGAATTAAAAAAAAGGTCAATAAAATATAATCCAAAATATTTTCAAATACAAGATAAAAACCAGTGTTTTCTGTATGTTTTGTGTTTCTAGCCCATCTGGCGGGACAATTTACAACACATTAAACACATATAACATAGCTAACAATATAATTTGGAAATACAAGCGATTTATCACAGTTGAAAGCATCTTTAATTGTCCCTCTAAATTAATCCAGTTAGTCAATATGGGATTTAATTCTTGGAAAATGTTTCAGTTATGATGAATTTGAAAAGCTTCTAATAATAACTTATAAAACAATAGCATAGCCATCAGGGTTGAACAGTTTTGCGCCAAGGCTGAGATCAGTATGCTTTCAGTCTTCATTTAACCCAACTAGGATGTGATTTAGACTTTACATAAATAGCCTATAAAGCTGTACTGCCCCAACCCAGCGGCCACACGTGGCTACTGAGCTCTTGAAATGGCTGAATTGAGCTATGGTTTAAATGTAAAACAAGCTACATAGCAGATTCCGGAGACTTGGTACAGACAAGAGAAATTTATTGACTTTATAGTGATTGCATGCCATAAATAATACTTGGTGTGTATTCGGTTAAATAAAACAGATAGTTAACACTTTATTTCACCTGTTTCTTTTGCTTTGTTAATGGGGTCCCTGGACAAATTTGAAGTCTCACAGTTGTGCTCATTAGTTGCTCTGGCTGTATTTCTAGTGGACAGCCTCAATATGCAGCACAAAACAGGAATATGCGTGCTGTAAAATTCCCTTAAAAGCCCCACAGCACAGAGTGCCACAGCTGGCTTAGCGGGTCAGCATCCTAAAGCCCCACAGCACAGAATGCCACAGCTGGCTTAGCGGGTCAGCGTCCTAAAGCCCCACAGCACAGAATGCCACAGCTGGCTTAGCGGGTCAGCGTCCTAAAGCCCCACAGCACAGAATGCCACAGCTGGCTTAGCGGGTCAGCGTCCTAAAGCCCCACAGCAGAGTGCCACAGCTGGCTTAGCGGGTCAGCGTCCTAAAGCCCCACAGCACAGAATGCCACAGCTGGCTTAGCGGGTCAGCGTCCAAAAGCCCCATAAGCACAGAATGCCACAGCTGGCTTAGCGGGTCAGCGTCCTAAAGCCCCACAGCACAGAGTGCCACAGCTGGCTTAGCGGGTCAGCATCCTAAAGCCCCACAGCACAGAATGCCACAGCTGGCTTAGCGGGTCAGCTTCCTAAAGCCCCACAACACAGAATGCCACAGCTGGCTTAGCGGGTCAGGGTCCTAAAGCCCCACAGCACAGAGTGCCACAGCTGGCTTAGCGGGTCAGCGTCCTAAAGCCCCACAGCACAGAGTGCCACAGCTGGCTTAGGGGTCAGCGTCCTAAAGCCCCACAGCACAGAGTGCCACAGCTGGCTTAGCGGGTCAGCGTCCTAAAGCCCCACAGCACAGAGTGCCACAGCTGGCTTAGCGGGTCAGCGTCCTAAAGCCCCACAGCACAGAGTGCCACAGCTGGCTTAGCGGGTCAGCGTCCTAAAGCCCCACAGCACAGAGTGCCACAGCTGGCTTAGCGGGTCAGCGTCCTAAAGCCCCACAGCACAGAGTGCCACAGCTGGCTTAGCGATTCAGCGTCCTAAAGCCCCACAGCACAGAGTGCCACAGCTGGCTTAGCGGGTCAGCGTCCTAAAGCCCCACAGCACAGAGTGCCACAGCTGGCTTAGCGGGTCAGCGTCCTAAAGCCCCACAGCACAGAGTGCCACAGCTGGCTTAGGGGTCAGCGTCCTATAGCCCCACAGCACAGAGTGCCACAGCTGGCTTAGCGGGTCAGCGTCCTAAAGCCCCATAAGCACAGAGTGCCACAGCTGGCCTAAGGGTCAGCGTCCTAAAGCCCCACAGCACAGAGTGCCACAGCTGGCCTAGGGGTCAATGTCCTAAAGCCCCACAGCACAGAGTGCCACAGCTGGCCTAGGGGTCAGCGTCCTAAAGCCCCACAGCACAGAGTGCCACAGCTGGCTTAGCGGGTCAGGATTTACTCTTCCAATTTACTTTGCTCCTCATGGGACCGTTTTTCGAATCTGGCAGTGGAATTCTTGTACAGTGGTGTTGGATTTGAGTTTTTATGAACATCAGCACAAAAATACTCTTTCATTTTAATTTGTGACCTTTAGAACTTTGAGCGTGTTTTTATCCAATGTCATGTGTCAACAGTGTCCCCAGGCCATTGGTAATGAAAGCTTGGTGGCTGGTTAACAGAATGAGGTGACTGTTTATGTGTTCGTTTCTTTACAGAAACAAATTGTTCCCTGAATCGGTCATCAGGAATATCATGTACCAGATTCTGCAGGGGCTGGCTTTCATCCACAAGCACGGTAGGCTTTCCAAGTCTCGTTTGCCTCTGAGAAGGCTGCCAGGGAACACACCGGAGTCATCTGAAAACTCTTAACTAATTTACATCAGTTAGGGGTCTACATGCATTCACTTATTTTTAATTTAGAAAATTTACAATTTCTCCAATACTTTATAAATTAGAATATCTATGCTCTGTAGCCATCTTCCTCTGTAGCAGATTTTAAAGCTAAATGTATTTGAAAGCTGGAGTTATAGACAGAAAGCGAGACAATGAGAGAGAGAGAATGAATTTTCCATGGGCTGGTCACTCCCCAAATGGCCACAAAAAGCCAGAAGCCTGGAGTTTCCTCTGGGTCTTCCACATGGGTACAGGGGCCCAAGCACTTGGACCATCCTACAATGCTTTCCCAGGCACATTAGCAGAGAGCTGGTAACCATATGGGATACTGGCACCCAGTATGATATGCCAGGGCACTGATTCCCAACCCCCCAGTTTTTTTTTTTTAAGATTTATTTATTTTTATTGGAAAGTCAGATATACAGAGAGGAGGAGAGACAGAGAGGAAGATCTTCTGTCTGATGGTTCACTCCCCAAAGTGGCCACAATGGCTGGAGCTCAGCCAGTCTGAAGCCAGGAGCCAGGAGCTTCTTCCAGGACTCCCATGTAAGTGCAGGGTCCCAAGGCTTTGGGCTGTCCTTGACTACTTTCCCAGGCCACAAGCAAAGAGCTGGATGGGAAGTGGAGCTGCTGGGATTAGAACCAGCGCCCATATGGGATCCCAGCACGTGCAAGGCAAGGACTTTAGCTGCTAGGCTACCACGCCAGTCCCCACCCCCCAGATTTCTTTAACAGGTTTTTCATGAGGCCACAGCTCAGTCAGAATGTCCTCATCTTGCCATCTCGCTTCCCCTGATTTTACGTGGAAGTTTTTTCAAGGCTCCATGTTGGGAAGACTTGGGTTCTTTCATTCCGCATGACCCGTTACTGGCATTTTAAATGCTTGCAGGTCCCCGAGGGTGGCATTTGGCAGCTTCATATAGTATTTACATCCGTTGTTTCTATTCCCCAAGGGAACTCAAAGCGGGTGACTCTCCTTATTTCCTTACATTTCTCATCCGTATATAGCTTTCACATATCTTCAAATAAAAAACAATTATTAGTCCAAAAAGTTAATGTTATTAAGTGAGCATTGGTTCAGAGTCACCATGTAATGTAATAGGTATTTAGAGAACTGTGCACCAGGGGCCGTGTTGTGGTGAAGTGGCTTAAGCTGATACCCGTACGCTGTGAGGGCTGTTTGAGTCCCGGGTGCTCTGCTTCTCATGCAGCTCCCTGCTCATGGCCTAAGAAAAGCAGCGGAGGACGGCCCAGGGATTTGGGTCCCTGCACCCACGGGGGAGACCCAGGGACTCCTGATTCCGGCCTGGGTCAACATAGACTGGAACAGTCATTAGAGGAGTGAACCAGCAGGTGGAAGATCTGTCTTTTCTTCCATCTCTGTGTAATTCTGCCTTTCAGGTAGATAAATAATATTTTTTAAAAGATAAAATAGAATTTAAAAATGTATATTTTTTTAAGAAGAAAACTTTGTGCCTTAGCATTGCTACATTTTGCACACATAAAACAATACTTCAAAATGTTCTGAAAGATAAAATTAAAATGTAAATGCATTTTGGTTCAAAAAGCTTTAAGATGCTTGCATGTCTTTTCGTAGTATGCATTCCCACAAGCTCTCGGAAGACCCCTTGCACTGAGTTTGCAATAGAAGCGGTAGGATGGTTGGTTTTGTCAGCAATGCAGCTGCCCCGGGGAATGGAACTGTGGCGGTAATTTCAAATGAAGAAACTAGTTACCATGTGTGGGGCTCCATTTTTATATGTTGGACTTCTCCAACAAGCAATTCCATTTAAGGAGTCCTGGGTTAAATTACAATGTGAAGGATTGCTGTCTTGAGCCTAACTAGAAAGTCCTCCTTAAGCATTTCTAGCCTTACTTAGATTGTTTCTATCTGGGCTTCCTCCCCACACCCAAGAGGTAGCAATGATCATAGTGTAATGATATTTGGCCCAGCACCTGAACTCTGAAGTGAGGAATAACAACATGTGTTGGATGGCTGTTCATTTTTACTGATGTATTATACTATGTGAACCTTCTTACTAAGTCATTCTAAAAGCGTTTAAAAACTAGCTTATTGGCCTTGGATGAAGGAAAAAGATGGCGCTATATGTCTCCTTAATCCCAGGCGTTGCTGGAGCCAGGAGAGGGAGAAAAGCTATGCAGGAAGTGGTGCAGCCACAGCACAGGATCACAGGGGGTCAAAAGTGGTGAGCCAGGAATCGGGGCTATGAGAACTATGGTAGAAGCCCAGCACATGGGCCCAGGTCTGAAATTCGCTGGAGGGAATGGCACAAGAGATTGAAAATGAAGAACCGGGTACCAAACACAGTCAATAAAATTGACCTGTAGATCAGTGGACAACACAGCGTAGAAACTTGCCCTGAGAAGAGGAGTCTGCCAAAGAGGATAGCAGTGACCAAGATCTAAAAAAGAGAGAGAGGCACAATGAATATTACTGATGCCTCCACTGCAAGGAGCAAAAGCCTTTGTCAACCTCAGAGTGAACTGAAGAAGACGGAGAAGATGGAGGATAAAGAATTTTAAAAGCTTGTTATAAAGCTTCTTAAAAACAATGAGAAGCACATACAAGAGTTCAGGGAACTTAAGAAATATGTTAAACAGGAAATAGCAGCAATGAATTAAACAAAAGCTGATGTGTTAGAAATTAAGAATGCAATGGAGCAAATTAAAAATGCAGTGGGAAGCCTCAATAATAGAATGAGTGAGGCAGCAGAAATAATCTCAGAACTGGAAGATATTTCTTGCCACTATGGGAAAACAATTTAAAAAGTTGTGAATGGATTGACTGAAGCCAATAAAAAAGTATTCAAGAATTAAGAGAGCATTATTAAAAGGCAAAATGTAAGAGTTATGGGAGTTCCAGAAGGTGCAGAAAGAAAAGCTGGGTTGAATAAAGCTTTCATTGAATAAAGTTGTATTCAATGAAATATTAAAGGAAAATTTCCCTAATATGAAGAAAGAATTGGGAAACAACATACAGAAGGGGCACAGAACTCCCAATAGTATTGAAAAGCAATCTTCACCACAACACATCATAATCAAGCTCTCTGCAGTCAAACGTAAGGAAAAGATTTCTAAACATGCACATGAAAATGATCAGTTAGCATTTGGAGAAGCCCCAATTAAACTCACAGCTGACCTCACAGAGAAACCCCTGCAGAGAATGGAGTGACGTACTCCAGACCATCATGGAGGGAAACTGGAAACAAATAGCTCACAATACCCAGAAGACATGCAAAGTCTTGCAGACTGGATAGCATGCTGCTAAATGAACACTGGGTTGTAGAGGAAATCAAAGAGGAAATTCAAAAACTGCTTGAAACAAATGAAGGCATCAACACAACATATCAATGCTTATGGGACATGATAAAGGCAGTGTTAAGAGGAAAGTTCATCTTAATCAATGCTTAAGAAATTTAAAAAGCACCAAGTAGATGAGCTGACCTTAGAGTTGAAGGAGCTAGAAAAACAGTAGCAAGGCAATGCCAAAATTAGCAAGGGGAAAAAATAACCAAAATAAAGGAGGAAAAAAAAAAACAAATACAGACCAAAAGAACAATATATAAGATCAGTGAATCAAAGAGCTGGTTCTTTGAAACAAATCAACAAAATAGACCACATTGAGGTTCCACCTCACTCCAGTGAAATTGGTCAACATTCAAAACTCTACCAACAACACCTGCTAGCATGGATATGGGGAGTGTAGGCTAGTACAAACACTATGGAAGTCAGTATGGAGAGTGCTAAGAGAGCTGAAAATTGACTTGCTGTATGGCCCAGCTATCCCACTTCTGGAAATATATCCAAAGGAAATGAAATCTGCATATGAGAAAGAGTTTTGTAATCCTATATTTATAGCAGCAAAATCTACAATAGCAAAGACGTGGAAACAACCCATCTAAAGAGAAGTGGATAAAGAAACTGTGGTACATCTACTCCATGGAATACTGCTCAGCCATTATAAAGAATGAAATCATACCCTTTGCAACCAAATGATCCCAACTAGTGACCACTATGCTCAGTGAAACAAGTCAATCCCAAAAGGACAAATATCATGTGTTCTCTCTGATATAAGGCAACTTTCATGCAAAATACAAGATCAGTAGTTCTTTCAATACTGCTGTTGCTACATCTTGGGGGGGAGTTGATATTTTTATTGTTATTTTAATTTATTCAGAGAAGTTTTTGTTTTCTTTATAAATTTCCTCACTGACTCCCAGGTCATACAATAGCATTGTTTGCTTCAGGAAGTCTTTGATTTGTTCTTCATTTCTTCAGCAACACATTGGTCATTCAGTAACGTGTTATTCAACATCATGCTGTTGTAAATGTTCTGTTTTTCTCTATGTTGTTGGTTTTGCTTTATGGATTTTCAGTTAAGGGGGTATATAGTAACCAGGTAATAGAGGCTGTCACACAGAGATGTGAAGACGCAATGCAGTGTGCATTCTTCTTCCAAATCAAAGATAGACTCCCAATAAAACTGTTCAATATATCTCAACGATAGGATGCTGGACTGTCTGCCATTGTCTGTATCTACAATGTAAGCTTACACTTAAATAGGCGAACGATGGACATGTGACTGTCCATGAAAGATCGTAATAATATGGAGGAAATCTATGAGGGGAGAGGACTTGAGAAGGAGAGGGGAGACCTATGGAACCGCATTGTAAAATAATAATATTAATAAATGAATAAACAGTTAAAAATAAATAAAGCTCCTCTCTGTGAATCTGCCTTTGCAATAAAAATAAATATTTTGAAAACTAAATCTTTCTTTTAAAAATAACTACTTTTACATAAATTAAATAAAGCTATATGTCAACATGATGATTTATTTTGTCTTCTCTTTTATATTACAAAGGCTTTTTTCACAGGGACATGAAACCTGAAAACTTACTCTGTATGGGTCCAGAACTTGTGAAAATTGCGGACTTTGGACTTGCTAGAGAGTTGAGGTCCCAGCCACCGTACACTGACTATGTGTCTACCAGATGGTGAGTAGCTCTGTGCCCGTCTCCTACGGCATGCGGGAATGTTGAAATACCCCTGGGATGGATGCACTTCCGTCTGGCTGGAGGCTCCATGTTTAATATGTAAAACCACAGTCCAGGACTGAATTGAAGATGCCCTGGAGATGGAATTGGCTCATGAATGCTATGATCAATGATGTAAGGGTATGATGGCAGATTTCAGCTTTGTGTTTTACTTTAAACCCAGATCTCAGAACGGCACCGGCCACGTGGTCGATTCCCGATAAAGTTTTGTCGAATGAATGACTGTCCACCACCTCCAGGATCCTGAATTTACTGTCTTCAGGATTTTTCTAAATCTGACAGTTGTTTATTTTCTTATACCGAGCTAAAATCTGATTTTACATAGCCTTTTTAGTAAAAGCAACTCTCTTTCCAGGAAGCAGCCTTTCCTGTAGTTTAAATAGCACTGATTGTATTGGTCCTTGTCTCCCGGAGGAGCAGCCCAGTTCCCTCACACACTCCACCCAGGACGTCACTCACAGAGGCAGAGCAAGCCTCAGGCCTGCGTGGGGACTCCCCTCACCACACCTTAGGCTGTTTCCCCCTCACGCTGTGCTGATGGAAACCAGAGGCGCCCACTGAACAGGGGGACAGAAGGCAGGGAGGTGACCTTCACCATTGCATGTCCCTGTGCCGCTGAAGATCACACCCTTTTTTTTTTTTAAGTTTATTCTTTGTTTTGAAAGAGAGAGAGAGAGATCTTTAATCTGCTGTCATTGCCCTAAATGTTCAACAGCAGGGCTGGGCCAGGAGCCCAGAACTTTAAAATAAAAATAGATAAATCTTAAAAAAAAAAAAACTCACCAACAAAAGACACAAACATGCTCACCGAAAGACATGTAATGGTCCCACCGCGAGCCACCTTGCTGTCCCTCACGCTTAGCATGGAAAATTACCTCAGTGAATATTTTACAGCGTCTAGAATGCAGAGTCCACGGCTAGGTGCAGCCAGGCAGGTGGATCTCACACGGACATGGATGAGAAAGAGACCAAGCCGCTGAAGAGAAGCCAGGAGTCTGAGTGCCAAGGGAGACAATCACTTTGCTTTTCCTATTTGCAAACAACCCGAAAGTCAGAAACTCAGCAGGCAGGGCTTCCTAGAGCTACGTTTCAGCTCATCTTTTTGCATTGATTTGTTAAACACTGATTTATTTTGAAAGTAAGACTTCCAGAGAGAGAGAGAGAGAGGGAAATTCCATGCGTCGGTTCACTCTTCAGATGATTCCTCTGGTGAGGACGGCCAGGCTAAGTCAGGAGCCAGAGCTTCATCCGGGTCTCCTCTGTGGGTGTCGGGGTCCAAGCACGCACCCGGCCTTTCTGCTAGCTCCTGTGTTGGCACAATCTTTCATGTTCTTTGTCCAATAGATGCATCATCCTCTCCTCGGCTGTGCTTTCATCTTTCCTTCTTTGTAGATGTCTCTTCTATAAATACCACGCAATACCATATTTATGCTCTGGGGCCAGTGCCATAGTATAATGGGCTAAACTTGTACCTGTGCCAGCAGCATCCCATATGGGCAATTTATGTCCCAGCTGCTCCACTTCCCATCCAGCTCCCTGCTTGTGGCCTGGAAAGGCAGTTGAGGATGACCCAAAGCCTTGGATCCTGCACCCATGTGGGAGACCTAGAAGCAGCCCTTGGCTCCTGGCTTCACATCAGCTCAGCTCAGGCTGTTGTGGCCATTGTTGGGGGGTGGCTGAATCAGTGGATGGAAGAGTGCAGGAAGAACCTCACAATTAAAGGACGCCAGCTTCTTTTGTGTCCCTTGAAACACTTAAAAATCAGTCACCTTTTTGTCTGATAACAGGTACAATGTTTTCATTGTAATTCATAGAATGAAGGTAAAGCTCTTAGACATTCATTCTGTGCAAGGTGGAACATCTGACGTTACTGCTGTTCTATTGTGGTTTCAGTTAAAAAGCTTAAAGTTGTAGATGAAAGTCTTGTCTTGTCGTGATAGAACAGATACAAAATTTTAGCTTAGCACATTTAATGAAATTCCAGGTTGACTGTGGACTAACCCAACAGAGCAAAAACACATATGCATGGGCTGTGAGACACAACTGTGTAGCAGCAATGCCTATAAAGGGTTTTTTTACTATTATTAACACACCGATGTGACTACAGAATATGTCAGATTTGCTTGCTGGCACTGTTGTCAGCTATTGCCTGTGAAGAACTACTTTGTAAGAAAATGTGGTTTGCAACACATCTTACGTCTGTAAACAAACCTTCTAAATTTATACTGTATTTGCTCCAAATAATTTGGAAAGCTTCCATGAGAATTTTTGATATTTTGAGTGCCAAAAACCCTGAAAGCTTTGAACCATAGAGCAAATTGGCTGAAAACGAAGTTTGAAAACAGAGAAAAATAATGATACTTATCCCTACAAAGGTAAAGAAAGAACTGGACAAATTAAGAGCTCCAACAGTATGCTCACTTTTTAAAAATAAAATATGAAAGTAGGTTTGTAAAATCTCTTGTAGAAGATCTTGTCTTTTTAAATGGGTTATATTGATTTTGTTAAAGATTTATTTATGTATCTGTTTATCTGAGGCAGAGTTACAGAATGAAATGGATGGGGATAAGACAAGAGAAGGATCTTCCATCGGCTGGTTCCATCCCCATGGCTTCAATGGCCAGGGCTGAGCCAGGCTGCAGCCAGGAGCCCAGAGCTCCATTCAGGTCTACCACATGGAGTGGTGTGGTCCAAGGACTTGGACCAGAAGCATCAACAGGAAGATGAATGGAAAACAGTGCAGCTGGGACTAGGTGTGCCAGTATTGCAAGGTGTGGCATAACCCATTGTAGCACTATGATGGCCCTTAAGCTGGTATACTTAGATTCTATCATGAAATAAAACAATGAAATGAAATTGAGAATACAGTGTTTCAGTGTCTGAGTTTGAAAAAATTGTTTCATAAGACAAAAGAATCACAAGAACGTGGAAACGTCAGGACCATAAGACAGCGTCATAAAAGGGGGCTGCTGCTTCGGCAAACAGTCGGGCAGTTCTTCAGCGTTAAAAATAGAGTTAACGTTGGATCCAGCAGGCCTCCACCTAGGGTTACTCCCAACAGAAACGAAACACTTGACACAGGTGTGTCCATAGAAATTAGTAGAAACCGCCACGATATCCATCAACTGTGGATCAATGCAACGGGCTGTTAACTGGCAATGAGAAGATGAAATGGCTCTCCATGCGGCCACAGGGACCGACCATGGGATCCGAGTATGATTCCACTGACACAACACAGCCCAGCACAGGCAAATCTTTAGGTACAGAAAGTAGATTAATAGGTTAATGGCTACCCAGAACTGGGGACATGGGGAACCGATGGATTAGAGATGTGGGAGAAATAGACTTTGGGGTTAACAAAAATGGTGTGACATTGGTAGTGGGGACAGGCATCTAGGATAGTGTTTCAGACTGAAGATAGCCACGACCCATCTCAGAGGACCTGATTTCTATTCCTGGCTGTGGCTTCCTTGTTAAGGCAGGCCCTGGGAAAGCAGCCATGATGGCTCAGATAACGGGGTTTCTGCCCGCCCTGTGGGAGACCCGGAGTGAGTTCCTGGCAGCTGCCTTGAGCTCGGCTCAGGCTCAGCCACTGTAGGCGCTGGAAGCACGAACCAGCAGGTGGAAGCTCTCTCTAACTGCTGGTGCCTCTCTGCCTCTCGGAATAACAACAGTGATATTAAATAGGTAAGTTGTACACCAGTGGATTATGTATCCATAGTGTTTAAACTATTTGTTAAAGAATTTTAGCTGAAAGCCAAACAGCATTACAAAGCATTTAGACTGAAATATCCATAGATTTCAATATGAAAAGAGCATTCAGGCTGACTCACATTAGCTGAATTTATTAACCACCCAGGGCAAGAGAAGATTTTTCCTAATTAAAAATATTGTCAATAGAGAAGACCTGTACTTTCTTTAAAAAAAAAAAAAAGATTTATTTATTTTATTGGAAAGGCAGATATACAGAGAGGAGAGAAAGGAAGATCTTCCGTCTGATGGTTCACTCCCCAAGTGACCCCAACGGCCAGAGCTGCGCTGATCCAAAGCTAGGAGTCAGGAGCTCCTCCATGTCTCCCACACGGGTGCAGGGTCCCAAAGGATTAGGCCGTCCTCAACTGCTTTCCCAGGCCACAAGCAGGGAGCTGGATGGGAAGTGGAGCTGCCGGGATTAGAACCGGCGTCCATATGGGATCCCGGGGCGTTCAAGGCGAGGACTTTAACCACTACGCTATCACGCTGGGCCCAAGACCTGTACTTTCAAAATGAGATAAAGCAGGGGGAAAATCCGCTAGCCTAGGGTTGTCTTTGTTAATCTTCCATTTGTCCTTCACGTGAATACACGTACGATGTGATACTTTGGTCAGGGTTTTCTTTTCTTTTTTTTTGCTAAAACATTGGGAGGTTCTCATTTCTCCATTTGCTCCTTCAAGTTCCTGCCTTAGCTGTGTGGCTGTTTCACATACGTTTGCACTGTGGTCATGTATTACGGAAAGTCTGACATCCAACAGGTCCCTGATCTGTGTCATTTGGTTGAAACATGTGACCGAATCGTAGACCGTCCTGCTGCCCGCCCCCCTTTAGCCCTGCAGTCCGGACAGCCTGACCTGCTGTGTTTTCCGCGTTAGGTACCGGGCTCCCGAGGTTCTGCTACGGTCTTCGGTTTACAGCTCCCCCATCGACGTGTGGGCTGTGGGGAGCATCATGGCTGAACTCTACACGCTGAGACCGCTTTTCCCAGGGACCAGTGAGGTTGACGAAATCTTTAAGATTTGCCAAGTTTTAGGGACTCCCAAAAAAGTAAGTAACCTCCCACCTACGTCACAGTAGTGTTTGAATATTTCTAACTTGCTAGGTTGCATTTGGTTTTGGAACTTGATCATTTGTAATTTATGCAGGGATGATCTGATATTTTTCATCTTGACATAAGCTACACTTCAACAACTTTTTCAGAATCCGTATTTCCAAAGGCAGAGTGGGAGAAGGGTTAAGAACCCAGAATCCCACCAAACTGAACAGAAAAGGTGCTTGTCTTGAAGAAGTTGGGGAAAACATTTGTCTACCTAGAAGTGTGACTTCGGATAGCTGGCTAGTTAAGTACACAGGTGCTGGCCTGCCTTGGGGAGGTCTAGTGGCATCCGTTCATTAACCCCCAGTTTGCTGGACCTCATTTTAATCATTTCTTGTTTCCTTTCACACATTCTGCCATAGATATTTGATGTCTTCCCAGTTAGCCGTTAGGTTTCTGGGATGTACTAAGTACGTCTGATGACGTGTTGATTAAATCAGTGTGCTCCTTGTCGTTTACTTTAGATAAGTAGATGTCAATATTGACACAACTGAGCACAGCTCTCACTTCCCAGACGTGAGCATGTGTGACACTGGGTATAACAGACATATACAGCGCGGGTCTCCGTGGGAACCAGCCTCTTTGCAGAGCGTCAGTGGTCCTCCGCAGAGTCATGCTGGTGGCATCAGCAATGACCACCGCAAGCATCATTAGCATCCAGTTAAAAACAGACTAGATTCTCATATTCTGAAATTTACAGAAGTGCTTTCCCGTTTCCTCCTAATTCAGAGTGGTTCTTTGTTCCCTTTATACTGTTGGCAGCGCCGAACCCTGAACTGATCTGATGTGTTTGTTAACATGCACCAACATTACAGTGCTCACCCATGAATGATTTTTAAGTGGATTACTGAAACCAGGTCTCTGTTTTTTCTCCCTTGCCTGTGCGTGGGTGTTCCCTAAAGAGTGACTGGCCGGAAGGATACCAGCTTGCTTCCTCTATGAATTTCCGTTTCCCCCAGTGTGTTCCCATCAACTTGAAGACGCTTATTCCCAATGCCAGTAACGAAGCTATTCAGCTCATGACCGAAATGTTGAGCTGGGACCCAAAGAAGCGGCCAACAGCAAGCCAGGTACAGCAAATCTCCATCCCGCCTTGGGAAAGTGTTGACATTCTACAGCAGGAAGAATGTTGTTGTTGCAAATAGAGGCCAGTCTAGTGTCGCCTGTGCGTTTAACCAAGAGAATTAAGCTCTAGGGCATCCGGTGTATGTGATAAATCATTTTCTAGGTGTGTAGCATCCTTGGAGGACTGCAGAAATGGCCGTTGTAGTGGTTTTCTGAGCTTTGTGGTTCGGGTGGAAGACGAGGCTAAAAGGCATCCATCTCTAAGGATAAAAAATGCTGGCATAAGAAAGACTTGTTAGGACGAAACCTGTCGTGTGAGCTAGAAGACATCTACAACAGGGCTTCTCTGCATTCTGTGGTTCAGAGAGAGGCACAGCGGTTCCCTGCTCCATGGGAATCACAGTATTGAGCCCTGGCTCTCCCACAAGAGGGCAGCACTGAGGTACCCACGGCGGCTGCCACATCTGTCTGCCACATCTGGCAGTCTCCAAGGCGAGTCCCACATTCTAAAATGCCGTGTTTTTATCTGCAGAGGGCTTCAGTGAAGGGCTGATCATTATCTTCGTTTGTATTCTTGTGTAAATATAACTATAAATTCTATGTGGAAATAACCCCAACTTGAGAAAATGTTTTCTAAATGGCCCCTGGGAGAACAAGTGGGAAAGAACAGTCAAGGTATAACTAAACAAGAGTCAGTCATCAGAGGGCGACAGACAGAGCAGGCAGCTTGCCATGTCCGACGTGATGACAACAGTGACAGTCCCGGCATAGCAAGTGACACAGAGCTCGGCGTTGCGGAATAGGAACATGAGCGCTGGATAAACTTGACAGTGCATGAGGGCGTTGAGGACAGTCAAGGCCAACTTCCCAATAATTCGGGGAAAAGTAAACTTAGATTCTTAGCATTCACCACACTTTGCAAATAAGTCACGGAAGGATGAAATAATAAAAGTGCTTTAAAAAGAAAAAAAAACTAAAGCATTGAACACAGAGCTGTTCAGAAATTCAGTTTAAAAACAGTGAAACATAAAAAAAAAAGAATATGAGTGGTGGTTCTTTGTGAAGTCTTTAACTTACAGATAATCCCAGTTTTCTTCTTGAGAACTTGCTATAAACGTCTCACCTTCTAAAATGATCGCATACTCTCTTCCTGAGCCGGAAGACATCCATCTGGCGGCTGTTTGGAGTTCACTGTCCTCTCCGGCAACTTCAATTGCTGTAGGTGATGCTTGGCCTAAGCAGCCCAGTCCCACCGCTTCCTACCAAGGAAGCCAAGGGCAGAGGTTAGGGGTGGGCCTGCCCCCGCTGCCTTGGCTCAGGAGCTGGCGCTGAGAAGGGGCACTCTGTAGCCGTACTGCCCCCAGCCTGCAGCTGCTGATCCTGGACTGTTTTCTTGTGGCAGCCCTGTCATGGGCTGCTGGTTGGGCTCGGTTCTCTGCGTTATTCACTCTTCACCTTCGTTCCTGGCCTCTCCCAGCAGGTACCACTGGCACCCCCAGCCCCATCGTTAGCGTAGAATGTCTCCCAAGGGGCAGACGCTGGTTGAGGATGCTGCTCTGGACTGTGCCTCGTGTTAGGGAACCCCCCCATCACACACACACACACACACACACACACACACACAACTGGACAGCTCATGTTTCCAACAGTGATTTAGCTATATATATATATATATATAATTTAAGATTTGTTTATTTTTATTGGAAAGTCAGATATACAGAGAGGAGGAGAGACAGAGAGGAAGATCTTCCAACCACTGATTCACTCCCCAAGTGGCCACAATGGCTGGAGCTGAGCCAATCCAAAGCCAGGAACCAGGAGCTTCTCCTGGGTCTCCCACGCAGGTGCAGGGTCCCAAGGCTTTGGACCGTCCTTGACTGCTTTCCCAGGCCACAAGCAGGGCACTGGATGGGAAGCAAGGCCACTGGGATCAGAATTGGCGTCAATATGGGATCCTGGCATGTGCAAGGCAACAACTTCAGCTGCTAGGCTACCACACCAGACCCAACAATATTTTTTATACATCCCTGCCATGCATGTTTTTGCTTTGCTGATGTAAATTAAGCTTTGAGATACCTGTGTTTGTAGTCACTTTCTTAGACTGTTTTACCACTAGTTATACCTAGGTAGACAGAATAACTGAATTTTAAATACAGCCATGGTTAATCATTTAAAAGAAACCCCATGTGGAAGGGTTTCTAAACTCACTTCTGATGCCTCTGGATCTACGCCAAGCTACTATCAATATCCAGTATTATACTCTGAATTAGTTACATCAAATTTAGCTAATGTTTATAAGCTACATTCTGTTTTTATGCAAATTTCTTAAATAAATAGAATGGTTGCTTTGCTTGGATGTTAAACGATGCTTCCCCTCTTAAATTTTCAGTGTAGAACTCCCTTCTCAAATCATTTTTCCCTGGTTATCTTTTTAAAGTCACGGTGTAAAGGGCTGTGGAAGGGAAAGTGATGCTCTTTCAAACGTTCACAAACTGTATTTCCGTGCTTTTTGTAGGCATTGAAACACCCATATTTTCAAGTTGGTCAGGTGTTAGGCCCCTCCACACACCACCTGGAAGCCAAGCAGCCCTTCAGTAAGCAGCTGCAACCGCTGGAACCGAAGTCGTCTGTGACTGACACAGAATCCAAGCCTCTGGCAGAGCTCGCGGATCAGACCCTGGGGCAGCCACAAGCCCGCCAGCAGCCACCCCCGAAGCAGCCGGGCCAGCAGAAGCCCCCAGCCACGCTGTTCCCAAGTATCGTGAAAAACGCGCCCCTGGTGAGTAGCCCCAACTGAACCCTAGTGAGCCAGTCGGATGGTTTCTGTTTGCGGGGGGCGTTTCTCTTCTCACGGCGTTATTCTGTGCTAAAGCCCCTGCTTCCGCTAGTAAGAAACATGAGCCGACACTGGTGTGGTTGGTGAAATGAAAAGCTCTCGGGGTGAAACCAGTAATATTTGCACCCACAGACTTCCTTTAACAGTTACTTTGTTGCAAAAGAATTAAAAGGAAAACATTGAATACTGAAGAATATAGGTCCTAAATCTTAAGGACTAGCAGGAACTATACACTTTGTAAACACCAGTGCGCGTGAACAGGCATAGTATAAAACTCCTCAGGTCCCTCCCAGCAGAATGCAAGTCTCAAGGCGGCAGATTTCAGCTTTGTGTTTTACTTTAAACCCAGATCTCAGAACGGCACCTGCCACGTGGTCGATTCCCGATAAAGTTTTGTCGAATGAATGACTGTCCACCACCTCCAGGATCCTGAATTTACTGTCTTCAGGATTTTTCTAAATCTGACAGTTGTTTATTTTCTTATACCAAGCTAAAATCTGATTTTACATAGCCTTTTTAGTAAAAGCAACTCTCTTTCCAGGAAGCAGCCTTTCCTGTAGTTTAAATAGCACTGATCGTATTGGTCCTTGTCTCCCAGAGGAGCAGCCCAGTTCCCTCACACACTCCACCCAGGATGTCACTCGCGGAGGCGGAGCGAGCCTCAGGCCTGCATGGGGACTCCCCTCACCACACCTTAGGCTGTTTCCCCCTCACGCTGTGCTGATGGAAACCAGAGGCGCCCACTGAACAGGGGGACAGAGGGCAGGGAGGTGACCTTCACCATTGCATGTCCCTGTGCCGCTAAAGATCACACACCCTTTTTATTATTGTTTTTTTGAATGTTTATTGTTTTGAAAAAGAGAGCGAGAGACATGGAGGGATCTTTAATCTGCTGTGCCATTCCCCTAAATGCTCAGCAGCAGCAGGGCTGGGCCAGGAGCCCATTTGCTGCCTCTGCTAGACGTGCAGAGTGCGCAGGGCCAAACCTCTGCTCTCCAGGTCCTTCGTGACTAGCAGGGATGGCACTAATCCTGTTTTCCTTGTCCAGCCTGGCTCGCAGAGCTGTCTCCTCCCTGTAAACACCTACCGTGGTTGTCATTTGTGCTACGCGTCACAGATAATGCTTCTTAACATGTGTATGTGTGTCTTATCTCGCTAAGTCAGAAAGAGTCCTGGAGATTGGAGACTGTTAGTTCTGATTGAAGGACTTGTGTGTAAAAGGCATTCCTCAAGTGATTAAAAGCTGTGACGTTTCTCTCCCTCCCCTCTCCGCCACAGAAGCCAAATGGCGCCCTGGGTCATAAAAGTGCCAGGAGACGCTGGGGTCAGACTGTGCTCAAGTCAGGAGACAGTTGGGAAGAGCCCGAGGACCATGACCTCGGAGCCTCGCATCCCAAGAAGCCAAGCATGGGTGTTGTCAAAGAAAAGCAGAAAAAGGATTCTCCAATTCGGTAAGATTCCAGGCCCTTCTATGCTCCGCTTTAGGGTTACTCATTATGTTTAAATGAATGTTAACCTCAAAAGACAAAAGGGGAGCTAAATATTGTTTTTCTCTACAAAACGCAAACCTTAAGGCTCCGCGCTTTGCACGGTAATGGATTGGGGCTGGGGGGTTAGTGAGTGTGTGTGTGTGTGTGTGTGTGTGTGTGTGTGTGTAGGGCAAGCTTCTTATCGGAGTTGGATGGTGCCCTTGTGAATTAAGATCATGGTCATTCCCATTTGAAGTTCCTGAGCTCTTTGCAGAGGGCAGGGGCCAACGTTCATGGTTGCCCTCATATTGCTTGCTTGCTGTTCTACACTTAGAGCATTTTCTTCTGAGTCTTTTCTGGAAGTTCCTCCCTCACCATCAATGTATCATTCATGTCTGGATTTAGGATGGGTTTTCGAAGCTCACTTTTAATTTTCTTTCTTCCTGGAGAAGAGAAACAGGGGAAAGAATTGTCTCACGAGTCAGGGAAACGTGCCTCATAGCTTCCTGGCACGAGAGGATCCGGAAGTCTTCCCTTTGGGGTACTCAGAGCCCTGAAGATCTGTGAAGACTCCCTAAGTACACATGTGCTTGGAGAATTCCTAGTCGATTGATTTCTAGACCCTCACACTGCCGTACAGACTCTTCCCTGAGATACTTGACAGGCAAAGCCCGCTTGGCTGACAGAGCCCCGCAGGTTGAGCCATTTCAGGGTGCCGGTCTGAGTTGTAGCCCATCTGCTTCCCATCTTCGGCTCCCTGCTGGTTCCCAGCAGTGACAGGCGATGGCTCAACTCACAAGGGAGACCTGGATGGAATCCTTGGCTCCCTGACTTCGCCTTGGCCCAGCCCTTGGCTGCTGTGGTCACCTGGTGAGTGAGCCAGCAGGTGGAAGATCTGTCTGTTTTCTGTTTTTCTTTCTCTGCCTTTCAAATAAGTACAGGAATCTTTAACAAACAAACAAACAAAAAGTTCTCAGTCCCTCTCCCACTTTAGAAGGTCATCTCTCGGTCATACTGAAGTTTTATACTGCAGTAGGGTACAGCAGCCTTTAAGGTGCTAAGCAAGGGTGAGACCAAAAGGCCACCATCCTGGCTGAGAAGGCTGTCTGTGGCTCCCTTGCTTCTGCATACTTGTCTTGGGGAGAAAACTTTGCATCAAATATAGGCTACCTGACCCCGTGTTGGCAAGCATAAAGGTGTGACACTCCTGAAGCACGTGGGTCAGTAACACACAATCCTTTAAATGTTCTAGAACGTTCGATAGGGTCGCTGGCCTTTACAAAGCCCACAATGAGACATTGTAGGTAATTTGGTGAAGATGCAGTGTTATACAATGAGATGGTTAAAATTTATTGTATCATTGAAGCATTCTAATTGCTAACAAGCCAGACAGTGTTTTATATTTTTTTTATTTACTGTTGACAAGTAACAAGTATACTTACTTCATTTATGTTGAAAATTACAAATGTTAATTTAAATGTGTACAGAGAACTACATCATTTTCTTAAAAAAAAAAAAAAAAAAGGTGGGGGCGCCCAGTGCAGTAGCCCAGCAGCTATGGAAGGAATAATGACACGCTGGGATCCCATATGAGAATCGGTTCTAATCCCAGCGCCCTGCTTGTGGCCTGGGAAAGCAGTCGAGGACAGTTCAAAGCCTTGGGACCCTGCACCTGCGTGGGAGACCCGGAGGAAGCTCCTGGCTCCTGGCTTTGGATTGGCTCAGCTCCAGCTGTTGTGGCCACTTGGGGAATGAACCATCGGAAGAAAGATCTTCCTCTCTGTCTCTCCTCCTCTGCATATCTGATTTTCCAATAAAAATAATTTAAATAAAATTTATAATAAATATAATAACTTTATAATAAAATTTCCAAATAAAATTAAATGAATCTTTTTTAAAAATCATTTAAAAAAATAGAAGCTTTGTGTCTGGAAACTAAATAGAAGGCGATTGGCAGTATATGTAGGTGACTTGAAAAATGATTTAATCAATGTCATTCTACTGTCATCTGAGCTTTATTTATATTTTCTTTATTTGAGAGGCAGAGAAGAAGGTCTCACGTCCATTGACACTAGCTGAGGCCCGGCCAGGTCAACACCAAGAACTCTCTTGTGTCTCCCACTTGGGAGACAAGGACCCGAGCACTTCAAGCCATAACCTGTTACCTCCCGAGGTGGACAATAATAGGAAGCTGGGACTGAGAGCAGACCTGGGACATATCACAGGGACCCAGACACGGGATGGGGGCTTTCCAACCTCCATCCTAACCACTGTGCCACAAGGACCCTGACACGAGATGTGGGCTTTCCAACCTCCATCCTAACCACTATGCCACAGGGACCCTGACACGGGATGTGGGCTTTCCAACCTCCATCCTAACCACTGTGCCACAGGGACCCTGACACGGGATGTGGGCTTTCCAACCTCCATCCTAACCACTGTGCCACAGGGACCCTGACATGGGATGCGGGCTTTCCAGCCGCCATCCTAACCACTGTGCCACAGGGACCCTGACACGGGATGGGGGCTTTCCAGCCTCCATCCTAACCATTATACCACAGGGACCCTGACACGGGATGCGGGCTTTCCAGCCGCCATCCTAACCACTATGCCACGGGGACCCTGACACGGGATGCGGGCTTTCCAGCCGCCATCCTAACCACTATGCCACGGGGACCCTGACACGGGATGCGGGCTTTCCAACTTCCATCCTAACCATTATACCACAGGGACCCTGACACAGGATGCGGGCTTTTCAGCTTCCATCCTAACCACTCTGCCGAAGGCCGCCCCCGATATAATCCTTGGGGTTATTAGTTTGAATTACTGCAAGTAAGATCTAGAATCATTTGTTCAGCTGATTCTAGCAAGGAAACAGTTGGTAAACATCAATTAGCCCTTACCTCTTGAAATTGTTGTTTTTATTCTATTGCTTTGATAATCTTTACATAGTTGATTAGGGCACAAAGGGTCAAGGGTTACAGGAAAGTGAGTAAACCATTGTGTGTGTGTGTGTGTGTGTGTGTGTGTGTGTGTGTGTATCTGGGGTAAGGAGGGAAATAAAGGGAGAAGCCCCACCCAACCTACCCATCCCAGGGACCCCGACATGGGGCGTGCTGCGAGGGCACTGCTCAAGTGGTTTTGATAGTTCAACAGTTCTGAATTACTGCCAATCTCGCCATTCCAAGCACGATGAAATCTCTCCAGGAAAAAAAACTACATAGATATGAATTTTCTTGTGATTATTCCTTCCATATTTTGGTTTATGTAATGCTTTTCATGGTCATGAACCATTATAGGCATGTATTATTATTATGCTACCACCTTCTATACTTCTACACCTTCTACCACCTTCAACACCTTCCTACACTTTCCTTTTAATTTTCAAACCCCAGTAAAAATGTCTCCACCGCAGACCGCTGCCACTCACCGGCTGGCTGCTTCCCCAAGCCCAGAAGGGGCTTAGCTCAAACCCTCAGCCTTCTGTCCTCCACACCACAGTGTTTCACCAACAGTAGGAACTCAAATACTTGGTGAAGTACACGCTCCTTGTCATTCACTACCCAGTTCCTCAGCAGCCAGGGCGGCCCCATCAAGAATACAATACTGAATACAATACTGAAGTCCAAACCTTTTGCTTACTGGTTGCCCTTTTGTTTTAAATCAGTAAAAGTAAGATACTCATATTTGCCTTGCTGCTCAGTAGACATTCTAAACAGACAGTTGGGTGTTAAGCAAAGATCTGAATGTGGTATAGCCTGTTCTCACCCGCGCTGGGAGAACTCGAAGAAAACACGGCCGAACACCTGAAGGGCCCCTGGGGAAGGAACCGCAAGGAGCCCCAAGGGTCCTGCTTGGGGGTGGGCAGGGGAGGAGGGGAGAAGCCTTTCCCAATGGGGAGACTTCCCGTTGGAAATGGGAGTGAACCCATGTGCTGAGGGGAAAGACCAGGAAGCAGAGATGGCAGGGTTGTGTCCAGCAAGCAGACCTGTCCGGTCTGGGGCTGCCCCACAGCGCTGGCCAGCTGTTCAAAAGGCCAATGAGTGTCCACTTCCAGGGCGTGGACTAGGTGGGTCGGATGCGGTGGCAGGGATTTCTAGCGGTGACTGTGGGTGTTTGGAGTGAGGTGATAGGGGCTGGGTAGCGTATTCAGATCCCAGCCAGAAGGTGGCAGGGAGGCATGTGGGGGCAGGGCACTCATGACGGCACTCAGAGGGACACCCTAACAAGAGCAGCCCCCATCCTCTGTGACAGCTGCCTCGGGCGCTGCCAAGTCCTCCATCCCTAGAGGGGATGCGGGGACAGAGAAGCAGCCTCGGCTACTACTGCACCATCCCCTCTGCCCACCAGGGACCTGGCAGGCTCTACACACACTGTTTGGGTGACACAGGGGGACATGGAGCTTCCCTGGCACTGTTGTGCCGGATTTTGAAATCCCCAGATAATCATCAAGTCTGAAGTCGCAGCTAAGGCATAAAGGTGGTTTATTCAGGTTAACTAAGGTCTCCCAGCCAAAAGCAAGCATGCGCGAGCCAGAGAGAGAGCCAGAGAGCCCAAGCCCTCCAGTTCTTATACATTTCAGGCTATTAATTATACAGTCATGATTTAGCAGGCTTCTATTGGTGGATTTGAAACAAGCAACTTTCAAAAAGTACAAATCGATGAGCTATACGGCAGTGGATCTTATCTAAAACCAGGGACCTCCTTCCTGAGGAGTGGTCTGCCTACGTGACCTGCCAGGTGTCCTGCCGGGTGTCACGTAGACTATCAGGCCTGGAGTTCACACAGCCCCCAGCCAAGCCATTAAGCCAGAATCACAAAAGGCAGAAAACATCCAGGTTCTTCAGCACATCTTTGCCCACTTCTCTCAGGCCAGCCAAGCCATGCCCAGACGACCCTGCTGGCTGCCCATGACTGTGATGGACACGGCTGTGACTGTCTTCCTTTGCCAAGCACACCGATGCCCACTTTGCGATCCCCCTCCCCCCAGCTGCCACAGGAAGAAGTACAAACGCATGCAAATTGCACCTTTGTGTCACGGATATTCAGAAGCCAGAGGCCGTTCCACGTGTCTGCTCTCTCGGGGTTCCCAGGGCACGGGTGGGGGGGCTCTGAAGGGAGCTGATGTCACACTGTGTGCTGTGGAAAGCCTGACAGAGGGTGGGTGAGAACCCTCGGGTTCTTCCCGCTGTAACCCTTTTTTATGTTGACCTTCCAGACTCCTGGAGGCCTTGCCCTTGGGCCCCCACCCCTCAGCACAGGAGAACAAGAGCCTAAGATTGGATGCTGAGCTATCGACCGCGTCAACAGCTAAACAGTACTATTTGAAACAGTCAAGATACCTTCCAGGTAAGCCGAGAAAAAGGAGGTGTTTGGTGTTAACTAGACTGTGGGCTCAGCACTTGTGGACCACTTGGACCCTCTGAGAGTCCCTCAGTTAAAATAAATCAGAATAACCACAGAGCTCCCCACTGGCCCCGCCTCTTGCCAAGGGCTTTCCCGGACCTCCTGTCCCTGCTACCAGCCGGAATCTGTTCCAGAAAGCAGAGCTATCAAAAGACGAGATGAGATGGGGCTTCCCAAAGGTCAGTCCTTTCCCACCACAGCTAGGCACTTAGGAAAAAAAAAAGATTGGATGTTATAAAAGATTGGATGTTATAAAAGATTGGATGTTATTGAAGAATTCTGCATCTTCCTCACAACCTGTTATCAAATGTAGACTTTCTTTCTCTTGTTTCCAACATGATCTGATATACATTATTAAAAATCATGCTGTTCTCTGAGCAGAACATTCCAGGGCTCACCTAGGGAACAGGGAGGCTGGTCAGGAGGCTCTTACACATGTCAGGCTGAGGGACTTGATGCCAGCTGCAGAGACCAAGGCAGGTGTGGTCTGGAAGTGTGGGGGTAGTGGAACAGGTGGGGGCTGCTGGCAGATCAGCCTGGGCCCTGGATGCAAAGCTGAGGGTCAGCTTTGGGGCTTTTTCTTCCCCTCAGCTGCAAGGTGGAAAGAAGTGATTTTAAGTGAGGAAGGGGGCGTGGACAGGAGGTAAGGGCCACAGGCAGGTGAGAAGATGCGGCTCTCAGGCTAGGGGCACACCTTGGAGAGGAGCGAAACTTCATGCATTGTCATCTCTAGGTACCAGGAGGTTTGTTTTAGTGGAGACACGATGAAAGAGTTCTAGTCTGTTTTCCCAAGGAAGGATGTCACAAAGTTTTCAAAACACAAATGCACCTATGGACACGTTTTCCCAGTTAGAAAAATAAGTAAATAAAAAATCACTGGCAATCCATGAATCAGTACTCTGTGGACGTGCGCCCCCTGGCGGTAGGAAGGTCTACCATAAATTTTGGGCAAGTTACAAATAAGTCCCAAGCACCCCACGTTCTTAGTTCTGCTACCTAAAATGGTTTCCCAGAATCTCGGCAAGGGTAACTGCAACCTGTACAAGCGTTTCCTTTTTAACTAGAATTCAACAACTTCTTCCAGTTACTTGGGATGAGAAATATGGCCATAATGGCGACTTTTAAATTAAATGCAAAGCTGCAAGGAACTTTGGAAGCCTACACTTGCTGTTACCCTCCTGGAGTTGCCTTGAAGATGGCCTTATGGAGCCTGACGATGTTTGACACCAGTTCTTGGTCAAACATTTGTTGAGCATCTGTTGTGAACAAGCAGTGTATACAGAGGGTAGACATCCAAGCAAACAGCAACCCTGGGGCCTGGCGCGGTAGCCTAGTTGCTAAAGTCCTCGCCTTGCATGTGTTGGGATCCCATACGGGCGCTGGTTCATCTCCCGGCTGCTCCACTTCCCTTCCAGCTCCCTGCCTCTAGCCTGGGAAGTAGAAGATGGCCCAAAAGCCTTGAAACCCTGCACCCACGTAGGAGACCTGGAAGAAGCTCCTGGCTTTGGATCAGCCCCGTTGCGGCCACTTAGCGGGTGAACCAGCGAATAGCAGATGTTTCTCTCTGTCCTCTCTGTAAATCTGATTTTCCAATAAAAATAAATAAATCTTAAAAACAACCCTGGACGCTTAACGCACGCACCACACTTATTTTTGTAACTAAATACATACAAATATTAAAAAAAAAAAACAGCTTTTGGTGGCCACCTTTTGTTAAATCCTAGAGCCACATACAAAAGGTCTAATTAAGCATCGAGCTTAAATTATGGGAGCTCCAGAAATGTACCGTATGATTGCAGGGCACCATGACGTTACACTCAAGGAATGGCAGATGTGTGACACTGGCCTGCAGGGATAGAGTTTCAGAGCAAGACTTTGAGATTCTGTTTTCTGTTATTTACAACGGGACTGTAGTCACCCGGCAGCTCACCCTGTAAGCCTTAGATACTTCAGTAGTGCAAGGTGGTTGCCAGGAGTGTATGCCCTGGGAAGAGTACCCAGGCCTCAGCCCGCCCGTTAGTCCCAGGAAGAGGACTCTAGGCAGTGCTGGCTGGAGCGGCAGCTCGGCTCACACCATCGGAGCCACGGAGCACGGTGGCTCCTCCTGTACCACTCACCACCCTTCCTTCTGCCCTGCGCACCCAGGGTACTGCGTCACGTCCCTAGGAGCCTCTTCTAGCGCTCGGCAGGTTCCCTCCTGTGACACACACTCCCACGGAGCTGGCCCTGTCCCCTCTGCAGCCTCTCTTCGCACCCTTCCCTGCCTCGCCACACCCCCTGCCTCTGGGTTGTTCCAGCACACCGCCCCCGCCGCCTATGGTGGTCCCCATTTTCACAGAAACATTGCCTTCCCCAATCAGCTCTCTTCCCAGTCGGCTCTAAAGGTCCAGAGGGAAGAAATGGGTGTACTCAGCTCATCACTTCCCCCCAGTACCACGCACGCTGCCTGGCATACAGTAGGAGCTCAGTAAATTTTAACTGACCCATTACTCTCCATAGAGGCAGAGGGGTTGTCCTCACACATTACAATATCAAGTGATGGCAGCCACTGCTTCTTCTTAACAGCGTTTGCTGTAGAGGAGGCGTAGAAGAAAATGCTTACAGCCCGAAGCACATTACACGATTCTAGAAGCAACTCTAGAACATGGGTATTTCCAACAAAACTGGAATCAGTATATTTTAAGTCCTTGAAGTAAAGCAGTTATCTCCAATGGTACATGCCTACTTCACAAACATCACTGCTCTTTAGGGATATTGCCAAGGCTAACTGGACTGAACAAAAAAATTTAAATATTAAGGGTATTTACAAAAGCCTGTTTGTGAGATTTTAAGTTGTTCCCTCTGCCTAGCAGTTTCTTTTAGGGGAAAAAAAAACCTGTCCTTAGTTTGAGTGATTCCCACCCCCAGCCTCACCTTAATTGTCAGGTTGTATTTGTAGATGTTTTATTAGCAGCCGAACCCCACAGGGAGTCGTTTCCTACAAGAGTGACCCTGGGAGTGGGTCACTTTCAGGCTCATTAGCCCTGCTTTCACCACAAGGAGGTGGTGCATCTGCTGGGGTGAGTCCTCCCTAAGGGGATCCAGGAGTCCTCAGGCTCGATTTCCAACCGCTGGGTGCGCGACCCAAAGCCCGAGACTTTGGCGCTGCCTTTGGTGTCCCACAAGCTCAACTCAATGTATCAGTAGAAGAAAACCAGCTCAAGGAGTCTCTTTCTTTAACCCCATGACCAAAGACCAGGGTGTTTCCCTACGTTTCATAGATTTTGGGCAATTATAAACCATTTGAACCATCCTCTTTTCCAAGTACATTCCAGCACCTTCTTTCTAGTTCACAGGTGAGAAGCTGTTTAGTTTTTACTTCTAACACACAGATAAGCATGGCAGGTGAGTCTTTAAGCACCTGCTTTGGAACTTGTCAGGTTTCCCTGTGTTCTAGGTCATGTGCATGTTTTTTCCTCCCTGCTCTAAGCAGTCACCAGGGGTCTGGCCTGAGGTGTGCGCTCAGTAGGCAACATCAGAATGCCATGTTGTTTGTTTGTTTGTTTGGTTTTGGAAGAAAAATTTTAGTGCCGCCTCAATTTTTATAAGCCATGTAGCAGAAGCATCAAATGTGTATTATTGCTTGTATCGTTAGAAATATCTGCTGTTGACAAAGCGCTCGGTCAATAGTGTTTGAGTTTGTTGTGTGGAGGGTTTGGACTCAGGTACGTGTTCATCAAAAAGCAAGCGCTTACCGTGCTGTGAGCTTACTATGTTTTTCCATCCTCCTGCCCAAGGTATTTCTTGTCTCTGTGCTAAGGTATTACATATTCTTCCTCTCCCCTAAGTATATGAACCTTCCTAACCTTTGAAACGCCTGCTGTGTTCTTCTGAGGTGTAAATCCCAAGAACGTGTCCTTCGTCGCCAATGGGAAGGATATAAATTCGTACCCTTGGAGTAATCAGTTGTTTCCGAAGTCTTTGGAACCTATTGGTGCAGAATTTGCTTTCAAAAGGAATAACGCAGGTAATGCAGAAATACAGTGAACGTGAAAACATACTTTTAAGTAGCTGGCAGCCACCCCCTTCCAGCCAGGATATGTGCACCCCCAGATACACAAAAGATTTGCTAAGTACTGTTTGAGCACAGGGAGTTAAGGGGGACCTTTTAGCGGATCCTCAGTCTGAGTTCTTTCCCCAAATGCATCTGCCTTAGCAAGAATGCTCTGTTTATAAAAGAAAGAATCCTCACTGGTTACCCGAGCGTGAAAATGCCTGGGGCAAGTAATTCTGATGGCTGAATAACAGGTTATTTTTCAGGTTAGGTTGTTTTTCATTTGTTCGTCCCATTTGCCATGAACTTTCTGGAGTGCCCTTGCTAGATGCAAGGAGTGAGTTCTAGTATCCACAGCACACAGGGTGACTCTCCTGAGGCGCCAGCGCAGCCGCACCACGGTCTACTTGCTGTGTCTCGGTTATGTGAAAATGAACCAGCCAGTTCACACAAGTCGGTTCAAATGACAGCATGCCAACTTGGAAACAGACAAGTGGCACCAAGTGAAAACTGTCACAGCGCATGGGAAAATGGTTTCTCCTTGGGGGATTTTTTTTTTTCTGTATCTTTCCATCAATCATCTAATCCATTTTCCTCTGCTTTTCCTTAAACACCCTCCTTACTATTTATCCTTTGTTCCCACCTGCCTCCTCTTTCTAGAAGAAAGCATAATTAAGCCAATTGAAAAACTCTCATGCAATGAAAGCTTACCTGAAAATGTAGAGGACCCACAAGGTAATTTCTGGGTGCCGTAGATGAGTACAAGCTGCGCTTTGAGACTCTTGGCTAGATTTCTTCTCAACACTTGCTCTTGACCCTGTCCTAGAAGGCCCAGGTGACCTGCTTTTAGGGGTCGCATCGCCAAGATCCTAGTCCTCCAGTGCCTGTGGTTCTCAGCCCACTGGGCTCATCTTAAATGAATCCTGGCAAGTCGAAGAAATCAAGCAAATGGCTCTCCTGAGAAGGAAAGGAGTATTTTCTAGTTTTGTGGTTAGTGCTCCTAGAATATTTTGTTTTTTGAAGTCCTGAAACCCATTTCCTAAGCCTCAGTGACAACAGTGCCTTACAAGAAACAAGTTGAGCAGCTCAGGAGCGATGGTGGATCCCCTGAGGTTCAGTGACCGGATCCCAGCAGAGCCAGCCACTGGCTCCAACCTTCAGTCTTGTATTTCACAAGGTGACTTCAAAGCCAGGATCATTTAAGACTTAATTTCCATCCGTTCTTTTTCTGAGCAATGTTCTCCTGTATGAAGTAGCATCCTATAACTGCTCAAAGTATGGCTCTTAGAACCTAGCATGTCCCCATTCTGCCCCTCAGAGCCTTTGTGGTTTGGGATGTTACTTAAGCCAGTTACCACACACAGAAGATGGGGCCAGGAATGCCTACCTAGGTATCAGTACACAACCATACCTAGGGGTTTGCTCACGTAGTAAGCATTCAGGAAGTGTTTGCTCTGAGCGTGTGGACAGGAGCAAGAGTTAGGTCTTGAAGCCCCCTGGAACGTGACTGCTGCTTCGAGTGTGCTTTGCCGTGCTCGCTCAAGTCAAGGAGCGACCACCAGTCAGAATAAGCACCCGAGGCAAGAAGGAAGGGCACGCGGCCCCTGTCCCTGCACCGCCAGTGCAGCTTGTGCGCTAAGGTCATAAACGTTATCCGGACTAATCTCATGTGCTTCCTGTGGAAAACCCGCCCAGGAAAGGCTGCTCCTTAACATGCGTTCAACAGCAAACACCTGCTGAGAGGCACGGGCCAAGCCCTGCAGCAGATGGCAGGGACCCAACGCTCAGTGGGCTCACACGTGAACAGACAACACTACTGACAGATCAGAGCTGCCTGCAGGGCGGTTCCAGGAAAGCACCCGGGACTCCCTTCTGCTTCTGGGGTCACTCAGCCTCTGCCGGCCTCAGGCCCCAGAAGCAGGCCCCACCTTGTCCTCCCAGGAGCCGCAGGGGCCTGGTCCTGCCTCGCTGACCGCCTCCATTCATAGTCTGTGTGCTCTTAGGTCTTTCTGCAGCCACCTTTTTGTCCCTTCTGTCTTCTCCACAGTCCTTTTGGTCATTTCCCCTTGACACACAGGTGTGCCTTGGGAGTCCCTCAGGGCTCTCTGCATGCCTCCAGCCCTGGGAGCTGGCTCCTGCAAGCCCACAGCTCCCGGTGTGTCCTGATCTGCAAGCCTCTCTGGCCACCATTTGCTCACTTCTCCAGATGACGATTCTCCTCCTCTGCGGTTCTTAGAGACCTACATGGCTGACCAAGCGGCCAAGTCACCTAAGAGGGGGTTCCCCTCAACCCCTCCCGGCTCTGCTGTCCTCTCCACGGCTGCCTCAGCTTACCTCCTCTGCTGCTGTTATTTCTACTCTTAATAGTGACCTCCCAACCTGTGTCCCACTTTTAAATCCTCGCTCTTCAAGTTTGTCCTTCTGCTGCCCATGATGATGGTGGTGGTGGTGGCGGTGATGATGATGATGGTGGTGGTGCTGATAAGGGCAAGAGCAGCAAGGATGGTAACAGTGACGATAATTGACATCCAGAAAATGCAAAATTCTAGGTCAAGTGCTATGCATACGGCTTATTCACTCCCTACAACAACCCTTTGGGAACAGATGAACTGATTCAGGGCCTTGAATTCCGGTGCTAGCCCAGTAGTCTACTGAGTCTGTTGAACTCAGGCAATCACTTTCCGGCAAGAAGCCACACGACATCGGTGATACGTGCCTGGGAGGGTTGTTCTATGGACTGAATCGGCACTGTTGGGAACAAGCCTAGTGAAATGTCTTAGAACACAGTAGATGCTCCAGGTAGCCTTTAGAAGTATTAGGGGTAGTATTCAAAATTATTCCATGACAATAGTCACCTTCTGACTGTGAAACTTTTTGCTGTGTCACTAGGAAACCTTGGAAGTTACGCTACTTACAACCAGTCAGGATATATTCCTTCGTTTCTCAAAAAAGAAGTGGGGTCAGCTGGCCAGAGGATCCACCTAGCGCCTCTCGGGGGCACAACCACAGGTAAGGACAACCTGAGGGCTCAGGATCGGCAAGCGAGAGAGGAGCTTCTCCCCTTGGTGTTTAACAGTCACTTTTCCCTCACTTGAAGTCTTTGTGTCTCATTAATATAACTGGTTTGGGAAGTGTTCTGTTTTCCTTCCCTTCCCCCACAAAATGTGGTTCTACAGTCTAAAATAATGACCAGAGCCTTCTGAAGCCATCTCTGTCTACCAGGCTGACGGGCAGGGTCCGATGGGGTGCTGTCCTTGGTCCTCACGCCCTCCCCTTTAAGAAAGAGGACTCACAAGTGACTTCGCCAAGGTCACACCACGAGGGAAGCCTAGTCTGTCTATTCTTGTCTAAGAAGCATGCAGTGCCACAGAAGGCGGCCCCAGCCCCCGGCAGGTAGTGATGCTCCAGGGTAAGTTAACACCTTCCTTGCTGTAAATGCCCTCTTAGCTTGTCCATATTGCCTTTTGTTCTGCAGTAACATTAGAACATGGAAGGGTCCAGCCCTCCACCCTCCGATGCCACGGTAAACCAAGGTGGGCTTGCTCTCCAGTGGCATTGCATAGAATCGGACCTGCACATGTGCAGCAGTTTGCCCTTGAAACTGAGGAAGGTAGACCTGTCCTTGAGCCCACCAGACCTGCCTGTGACTCTCCTCTGAGTTATGTTCGTCTGAAATTGAAGCACCTAAAAATAAACATCCAGGCAGCTGATTGGAAGTTTGGTCAGAGACCCATCTGCAGTTTAACAGGTGGCTGTGTAAGAATCCTCGCTGCCTGCCTGATTCAAATCTGGTATAAAAACCAGTGGGAATGACCCAATTTTGCAATTCACACAAGCATATCTAAAAATGTTAAAACATTGGATGGCTTTAGTTTTTTTTTTTTAATTTCTTAGCACAGAGCTGCTTAAAGGAAACAGTACTTAGCCACCTAACCCATGCAAAGGAGTACTTCCTGAGCTCCCTGCTGAAACTAAAACAAGGAAATGCGTTTGGAAAGCTTGTTGTATTTTGAATCAGCCTTTCCATGAGCCATCCACTATGACTGACCAGCAATTTTAAATATAACTGCAGCAACCACATAACCGTTCGCAGTACTTTTGTGACCTGCCGGATACGGTAGGTAACAAAACAGTAGGCCTTTATATTCTAATAATTTTGTCAAATTACCATTATATTCCTGCTTCCATTTTTTGTTAAGGAAATGCGTTCTCGTAACTTTGCATCTCTTCATTTACTCTGCTCATCAAATTCCCATGCAGATGGTGCCAGGGGGAAAGGTGTAAGAAGTAAATCCTGACCCCTCTCAAGTGGTCCATACAAGCCCTTAATTTAACACTGATGTGTAGGAGATGAGTCTTCCAGTCCTCCCACTCGGGTGACCTTTTCCCACGAGAACATAACACCAGGTCGTTCGCAGAATCGCTCAGCCATCCCCGCTCCCCTCCCCGCTCCTTCCTCCCCCTCCAGTGAGAGGAAAAAGTCAGTATCTTTCTCCTTCCTCACATAACAAGCTTCCTGTGTCTCCTCATCCCCTGCTTTTGAAGTAACCACAAGGATTTCAAAAAGGGACTGCTTTCAGAACACAGCCACCCTGCGCATGCGCCCTCCCCAGCTCCCTCACAGCAGGGGCTCATGTGCTTCAGCCTGCGGCACCATAAACATTACACTGTTACCCACAGCAGGAGCCAAGCTCCCTTTCTATGCCCCTTCCATCCGAAATTAAATACCTTAAAGAGACAAACGCCGTTTCTTAAATAAGCAGCCAACAAACATCACAGGGAGGGTAAGGTGAAGGGTGTGGCCCAGCCAGGGCAGAGGTGTATCCTGCCTCGCCAGGAGATCCAGGCTCCCTGGTCAGTCACTGGTTCTTCACCAAAGCCTATTGTTTCAAAAAAGAACTCCCAAGCCTCAACGCTCACCACCTCTTTCATGTCAAAATGACTCGCTCTACAAAGCTTGACAAAATTATAGAGGGTGTGGTTCCACTGAAACGCATTAGGTTGTATGTCATGACTAAAAAAAAAAAAAAAAACCAACTTTTTTTTTCCTTCTTCTCCAAATCCCTCACTTCCAATTCAAAAGCCTCACGCATTAGCTTAAGAGTTGTAGTTGTAGTTTGGCAGCTGGGAACAGCCCCATCCCTCCTCTTTCCCCCCTCCACCCCATAATTATGGGAGAAAAGGGGAAAAAGGAAAGTTGGAAGCGTTTGCCCCACCCACCTTCCCCCTCTGTGACTTTTCCCACCCTAACCAGTGGGCCTCACGGGCCTGCGTGCTTGTCAACTATGGGAACAACATCAAAAGTAAAACGAAAAATAAAATATGTTGTGACACAATGACACGGTGTGTTAAGCTGCCACCCACTTGGCATCTCATAATTGGGGCACCTGTTTGAATCCAGCTGTGCTGCTTCCAGCACAGCTCCCAGCTAACGTGCCTGGGAAGGCAGCAGGTGGCCCAGCTACCTGGGAGACTCTGATTTCCGTTCTGGTCCCTCTCCTGCTGTGTGGGGAGTGAACCAATGGATGGAAGATCTCATACTCTGTTTCTTCCTTTCTCTTCACTTCTGCCTTTCAGATAAATAAAAATAAATCTTAAAAAAAAAAAAAAGATCCTTTTCCCTTTCTGCATCTCTCAGTCCTCCTGGCCCTCCCTCGGTTCCCAGCCCCTCGTAGGTTCTCGCTTCGGTCCGTGGTGCTGTTTTGACCTGTGGCCCTCCAGGGTGTGCTACCTTAACAGACTGAAGCCTGTTACAACTGAAGAGATGTTGCTGGAAGACATGGTGCTCCATGGCCCTTCCACACCCACTGTCCCTGCCCATGTTTTTGAGCCCAGTAAGAGTGGGATGAGAGGGCCTGTCGCATCACTGCAGGGAGAGAACGCTTAGCCTCCTGACCCAGCCAAACCACGCAGCACTGGGGCTGACGGGCTGGCCTGGGCCACTGCACACCCACGATTTGTTCACTTTCGGCTGAGGTTAGCACAGCAGGACCACGTGCCCGCATAGTTTGCGCCCACACCGCCACTTTGGTAGCGAAAGTTTAAGAAGAAAACCCATGCCTGTCAGTATGTGCAAGCTAAGTGTTAACACAGCACAGTTAGACTCGTTTCAGTGGTGACATCTAGAGTTTAATCCGAGAGTGTCAGCTCCCACACGGTGTGAAGGATGCCCAGCCCCCAAACGGAGAGCCTGGGCAGCCCTCCGCATCAAGAGTCTTGGTTTCCACGTTGTCAGCTGGAAGGGAGGAGGGAACAGAAAGAACCAAAGAAGACATTTAGCATTGTCTGTGCGATGCTTTGTGGCTTGTCAGCTGAGCTGCTGGAGCCTTCTCAGCGTGCAGACTGTTCACAGAGCAAATGCTTCAGCAAGCTTGACATTGTTCTCAAGTCTGTAAGCAGATACATGTATGAAAAAAGCAAACCTCATTCTTAAAGTTTGGGGACTGTAGTAATGGGTCACCACTTAATGGTGGAGTTATCCTTCGCGATTTCTTCAATTTAAAAAAAATGAATTTTTTTTTTGATTCTAAAAACATTTTCACTTTTTTTTTTAAAGATTTTTATTATTATTGGAAAGCCGGATATACAGAAAGGAGGAGAGACAGAGGGGAAGATCTTCCATCCGATGTTTCACTCCCCAAGTGAGCCGCAACGGGCTGGTGCGCGCCAATCCGAAGCCGGGAACCAGGAACCTCTTCCAGGTCTCCCACACAGGTGCAGGGTCCCAAAGGATTGGGCCGTCCTCAACTGCTTTCCCAGGCCACAAGCAGGGAGCTGGATGGGAAGTGGAGCTGCTGGGATTAGAACCTGCGCCCATATGGGATCCTGGGGCATTCAAGGCAAGGACTTTAGCCGCTAGGCCACGCTGCCGGGCCCAAAACATTTTCACTTTTGAAAAATAGGATTTCATTATTGTAGCTCCAGGAGGCTGAAGTTTTGCTAAGACACAACTTCCAATGCATTCTCTGTGGTGATGCGTGCTGGAATGTTACAGACATTCCATAGCCACTAACCACAGTGACCAGCACTGTGGGCATTGTCCACCCAGACCCTCTCTTGGTCTTCTAACTCGGTATTGCTTCTCTAATTGTGAAATACGGGAACTGTCAGCCTTGTCCGAACTATAAATCTGAAATCGGGCTTTTAAGTTCCTGAAACTTCAATGGCTGCTAACATAATACTACACTAGAAGTTTTTGTCTTAAAATTAGAAAAAAAAATCACTTCAGAAACCAGCACATTAATACTTTGAGATAAATTCAAAATTTTTCCCATAAAACGAAAGGATGAATTCTTTTATTTTGGATTTTATAATCAAATGAGTAAAATTCTAATTCTGTTGTCTTTCAGAATATGCCTGGAACACAAAAGCTGGTCGGGGGCAGTTTTCAGGAACTACTTACAAACCTACAGCAAAAAATTTAAATATCGTGAACCGCGTGCAGCCCGTCTCCTCAGTGCACGGGAGGACAGACTGGGTGGCCAAGTACGGGGGCCATCGGTAGGAAGGCTGCGTGACGCCCCATGGCATGGCTCCATTGAGTGGACGGGAGTCCCCACCACCGGGAAATGTCCACAGATGTCTGTTTCTACTGAGTTCTGGAAGAAACTCGCAATAGTGGCTACTTCAAAGAGCAAAAAATCATCTCCTATTTTCTTTTTTTCCGCTAGAAGAAATGCGTTTTCTCAGCATCGTTGCCCTCCCTGCTGATAGATGGGTAGGGCTTTACAAAGTATTGAATAAACTATTTGCCAAAGTATCAAGTATTTGATCTGCCGGTTACTAGAACACAGGAAGACGCTCTGAAATGAAATGCCTCCAGAGAGTGAGGGAGTGGGTTAGGATGCGTTAGGTGCACCTGTCGTCCTAACCTGCTGAACACTTCGCTGAGAGCTTGTGCGACATTGTTTTTTCATCGCAGCGAGGCGCTGAGCCTTCAGTTCAGATGAGGCTGTGTTCTCCCGCGTGGAGAACTACCGCAATTATCATTTGTTTTTCTACTTTGAAACAATGGCAACAACGCCAACTCCAGTTCTGAGCAGGACGTGTGTCTTAGCAATAAATTGGTCTTTAGCAGAGAGTATCAAAATCATCCTGATTTTAGCGGACTTTGAGCAAGGTGATAGTGATGGTAACTCTCCAACCCAGTAGTCGGGTGACTTCTGTATTAACCAAGTCAAGACTCTCTTGTCTTCCTGTTATTAAGAAGGTTCTTGAAAGCACACTGTTTTTGTTCACTGGACCGACCTTTCTGTGTTCCTCCTAAACAGAATGACCCGTGCCAGCGGGGCCGCAAAACAGACGCTGGGCTGCTGTGTGTCGCTCACTCGGCCTGGCACATGAACTCAGTTGCCATAGCGGTGGCCTCTCTTAGTACATTATTTTTTTTTCCCCTTAGTTTCATTTCTTAGTGTTTAAAACAGACATTCTGAGCTACCGTATTTAAACCTGCCACTTGAAAGGCTGAACATTAGTACTAGATACTCTTTTTAAGGAATGGTAAGGTTAGCAACTTACTGGCATTGTTCTGTTATGACTTTGTAACATGCTGATCTAATGGGTTTCATCTTGTGGGCATTAACAAAAGGCACATTATAAAATAAAGGTAATAATAGGATATTTTTTTATAGAAGATTCAGCTGTTCAGATTTCAGATATCAAAAAATGTGAAAATGTAGTTTATCACAGTGGTAATAGTTGTGTTTGTACAGTGTTAATGTCTCTGAGCTCATATTCTTTTGTATTGAAACTTTTCAACCATGCATAGATATTTAAAATAAATATGATTCACTGCCCTTTTCATCAAAAGACTTTTATTTTTAGCAGGTTTGGGTTACAGAAATGTTAACCAGAAAGTACAATTGCTGTATAAACCCCTCCTTAATTTTCTCCATTTCTCATGTCTTCCGTTAGTATAGCACGTTTATTACAACTGAAGAGTCAACATGGACACTCTGTTACTAACTGAAGTCCATTTGAACAGGAGGAGTCAGCTCTTCCTGCTGTATGTCTGTGGCTTTGGAGAAAATGTATACTGTCAGGCACCTGCCATTGAGTAGTTTCAGAGGCCCTAAAAATCCCACTCTACTCACGTACTCACTCCACCTTCCTCTGAACGTCTGGCAACCAGTGGCTTTTCCAAACTGTCACTGCAGGCCTTCTTCCCCCAGGATATCAACTCAGAGTGGCTTCTTCCAGCTAGTCATGTGCCTTTAAGCTTCCTCTGCTTCTGTTCTTGATACAGTTTGTTTGTTTATTGCAAAACAATATTTATTGTTTGGATGTACAAGTTTGTTTTTCCATCTGCCTACCAAAGGTCACCTTGGCTGCTTCCAAGTCTGGGCAATTTTGAGTAAAGCTGCCAGAAACACTTATGTTTGTGTTGGTACAGTAGCATGTTTTCAGCTCGTCTGAGGGGACGTCAAGGAGGCTGGCTGCTGGAATATATGGTAAGAGGATGTTTGGTTTTGTAGGAAACTGCCAGACTGAACTCCAGACTGGCCAACACTGTGCATCCCCACCAGCAGTGAAAGAGGTGTCCCACTGGTCCACACCCTCCCCAGCACTGCGGCACCTGAGTGGCCTGGAGCCACCGTGGTGACAGCAGTGTCTTACTGCTGCCCTAATGTGCAATTCCCCAACAGCACATGCTGTCGACCTCTGCATATGTTCATCTGCCATCCTCTTGGGGGGCAGTATCTGCTCTAATCTTTTGTCCATTTTATTATGTGAGTGGTTTGCTTCCTGATGGTGACTTGGAACAGTTATTGTGTATTTTGGCCAACAGGTCGGGTTTTCTTTTGGAAACATTTTCTCTAAGTCTGTGGCCCGTTTTTTTCATTCCCTTGGGACTGTCTCACAGAACAATTTTCATTCTAGTGAATTCCAGCTCAGTTTCATAGATGACACTTCTGGCACTGTATCTCCAAAATCGTCAGTACACCTAAGGTCGGCTATGACATTCTCTTACCTTCTGGGATTTTGACAGTTTTGTATTTAACATTAGAGCCATGATTCATTTCAGAGGATGTTTGTGAAAGGTATGAGTTCTGCGTCTTTAAAAAAAAAATTTATATTGGAAAGGCAAATATACAGAGAGAGGGAAGGACAGAGAGACCTTCCACTTTCTGATTCACTCTCCAAGTGGCCACAACAGTCACAGCCAAGCTGACCCAGGGGTCAGGAGCCAGGAGCGTCCTCTGGGTTCCCCACGAGGTTGCAGGGTCCCAATGCTGCATTTCCAGGCCACGGAGCAGGTTGCTGAATGGGAAATGGAGCAGGTGGGGCACTAAATAGGAAGAGCAGCTGTGCCCATATGGGATCACTGGGCTTGAAGGGGGAGGATCAGTCAGTGGAGCCCTTGTACTGGGCTTTGTCTTCATGTTTTAAGTGAATTTGAAGGGCAGATAATGCCAGTCATCTGTGGGTTCACTCATCCAAAGCCCACGGCACTCAGGCCTGGGCCAGGTTAAATTCAGGAACCAGGGAGTCCATCGGGGTCTCCAGTGTGGTTAGCAGAGACCCCCCAAGCCTTTGAGCCATCGCCTGCTGCCTCCAGTGCACACTGGTAAGAAGCTGGAATCTGAGACAAGGCTGGAATTTGAACTCAGCAGGTATCCCAAGCAGGCTGCACCAAAACTTGATTCTCTGTTTCTCCTTTTGTTTTGACATTGATACTCTGGTTGTTCCAGCCCCAGCTGTTCAAGACTCAGCATTTCTCCATTGCCCTTGCTTGGTACTTAACATTAAGCTTAACTGTTATGTATACGACTGTCTTCCAGGTCTTCAACTCTGCTCCTCTGATCTGTAAGAATACTTCAAAGGGTTTGTGGAAAAAATTTAATTTCATTTTGTTACTAAAAAAACAATGATATCCATGCATAGTTTTTAATAACATGCAATTTCCAAGCAGTTTTAGAAAACCCGTTTGTCTGTGCTTTGAATACCATACTTTCTCTTTTTAAGACAATATTTTGATTTCTATTTGAAAGGCAGTTATAAAGAGAGTGAAGGAGAGATCTTCCATCTGCTGGTTCCCTCCACAAATGGGTTGCAACAGCTGGAGCTCGGCCAGGAGCCCAGAATCCCATCTGGGTCTCCAACATGGGTGGCAGGAGCCCAGCCATCTCCCACTCCTTTTCCAAATACATTATCAAGGACGAGGTGCTGGACGTGAAGTGGAAGGTCAGGTTCCAGTCCCAGATCCATCATTCATGGGATACCTGCATCACAAGGGGAGGTTGAAACCACTGCCCCACAGTGCTGTCTTGGTGAATGAAGCCTCCAACTTGTTTCTTTCCTTCAATTTTGTTAACTAACATGGGTCTTCTTCTCCATGTAAGCCTTAGAACCTGTGTGTACGGTCCAGGTAACTCACTGCATCTTCCTATCCATGGACATGGGATTTCTGCCCATTATTTTTTTAAGGTCTTCTTTCTTACATGAATTTCGTAGTTTTCCTCAAAGATATCTTGTATTTTGTAAGACTTAAATATGTGTGAGATGTGGGTTTGAAAGTGGAGTTCTTTTGGTGCTAAACTGTGCTTTTAATCTCAAAAAATTATTCATTATTGGCATATAGGAAAGCAAGTGATTTGTGCATATTAACCTTATATGCTAATGTCTACTAAAATTATGTGTTGGTTCCAGAGATTTCTTTGCAGAGTGTTTGGGAGTTTGTACATCCTCTCTCATCTGCAACCAAAAGCAATTTTCCTTTCTTTTTACAATACAGCATATCTTTTATTTCTTCTTCATGCTTATTGCATGAGTAGAATTCCCAAGATGGTGCTGCCTAGGAGTGGTGGGAGTGCACACTCTTGCCTTGTTGGACTTGAGCAGGCAAACATCTAATTTCTGTGCATTCAATGTGACTTCACTGTAGCTCCCTTGTAGACATGCTCCATCACACTGAAAAGGTTCCCTGCATCCCTAGTGTGCCTGGGAGTCTTCCTTTCCCTACCTCTGCTGATGTGATCCAGTTGAGGTGCCATCCTTACCTCATGGAGTTGAGAACTGGGCAGAGATCTCTGCGTCATGGACACACCTGGAGGTGCTTCTCTTTCTCTCTCTCCAATGCGCAACCTTCTGGCTCACCCACAATGGATATTTTGCCATGTGGGTTGTTAACACACTGGTTCATGAATATATGCTTATTTCCTCCCTATTAAACAAATCCTGTCCCTAGCTGTGCCTGTCTCTGCTTAGATTTCTTACCTGCGTGAGGCAAGAGCCTGGAATAGGTATTAACATGCTCAGCCCCACGCCACTAAGTAGTATGTTGATATATGTTGCCCTGACACAGTGAAAAAACACTGCAGTGTATCTCTGGAATCTTCCTCCCGAAAACCTGCAAGCTCCAGTCTAACCCTGAGAAATTTAAGTGCATTCTGTGAAATGCCTGCTCAATAGGCCTCCAGTCCCGTCCAGGCTACTCTGCTTCCAAGCCAGATTCCACTGACGTGTGTCCTGTGACGGTCGAGACAGGCTCAGGCTCTGCAGTTCCCGCTGCCACAGGAGAGCTGGATGGAGTTCTGGGTTCCCAGCTTGACTCCTGAGCAGTTACGAAATGAGCCAGCAGATGCACAAAATCTCCCATTGCTCATCTTCCAAGTAGATGAAAATAAATATTGTTTAAAAGCTGGTTTGATTAGTTCATTCAGCCAATCTACATAAGTGCCTACAATATACTAACCATGGTGTATATGGCAGTAACAGGAGGGTTATTTTTCCTGGCTTCACAAAACATATATTGTAGAAGCACACATTGGTAAATATACCAAACATGTATTTCCCAAATATGATGGGTACTATCAGAAGCGATGAGGTGCTGCAGAGACCAGAGGATGGATATAAACGTAATAAGAGGCCGCTGAATTACAGCAGTCTAGGAAACTAACTGTATTTGAAATAGGCCTTTATGCCTGGGTAGAGAATGCATTGTAGGCTGAAAGCATAAAAGATGTTATATTTTAAAAATAAAAAGAAAAGACGATGAGGCTTGGTCCTAGCACATATAGAAGAAAACTCATTCTGACTAGTTTTGGTCCACAGCCACACCACCCTGAACGCACCCCGTCTCACCTGATCCCGGGAGCTAAACAGGGTCAGGCAAGTTAGTACTTGGATGGGAGTCTTGGTATAGTACTTACTCCCTACTGCATTAAATAATTTTATTATTTCTACTAGCTTTTTACTTGCATTAGACTGCATAATTATATCAACTACAAAATATTTTTTCTACCTTCACTTTATAATTTCTCATGTTTTCTTGCTTCATCTAGTATCACAGGAACAATATCAATTATCTTGTTAGTGATAGCAGATATCCTATTATTTCTTTTTTAAAAAGATTTATTTTTATTGGAAAGGCAGATATACAGACAGGAGAGAAATATCCTCCATCCACTGGTGACCACAACAACTGGAGCTGAACCAATCCAAAGCCAGGATCTAGGAACTTCCTCTGGGTTTCCCACGTGGGTGCAGGGTTCCAAGGCTTTGGGTCATGTAGGAGATCCAGAAGAAGCTCCCGGCTCCTGGTTTCAGCTGGACCCAGCATTGGCTGTTGTGGCCATCTGAGGAGTAAACCAGCAGCTAGAAAAGCTTTCTCTAGCTCTTTCACTGAAAAACAAAACTTTTTAAAAAATCATGAGATATATTATAAAAAATCATGCATAAATCCTAAAGTTTCTCTTGTATCAAAGTTATTTTCCATGTAACATTATTTAAAAAGTGTATTTTAATTCCAGTTTTCCAATAACTTTTTGATGTATCCTCACAAACCTCACAAACTAGTTAACCAAAATACCCTTTGAAAAATTTGCCACAGGGCCAGAGCCATGGCTCAACAGGCTAATCCTCCACCTGCAACTGTCAGCATGCTCTATGGGTGCTGACTCATGTCCCTGCTGCTCCACTTCCCATCCAGATCCTGTGGAAGCCTGAGAAGGCAGAGGATAACCCAGCCTTGGTTCCTTGCACCCACGTGGCAGGCTCCCGGCTCCTAGCTTCAAAGCAGCTCAGTTCTAGCTGTTGTAACCATTTGGGGTGTAAACCAGCACATAGAAGATTTTTCTGTCTTTCTCTCCAGAATCTGCATTTTCAATTAACAAATCTTTAAAAAAAAAAAAAAAAAGTGTGTTGTTTTTCTTTTCCTTGCAATCCTAGTCTTAGAAATCCTCAGTCACTTAAAAAATAATTGTTGGGGGCTCGGCGGCATGGCCTAGTGGCTGAAGTCCTTGCCTTGAACGTCCCGGGATCCCATGTGGGCGCCAGTTCTAATCCTGGCAGCTCCACTTCCCGTCCAGCTCCCTGCTTGTGGCCTGGGAAAGCAGTCGAGGATGGCCCAAGGCCTTGGGACCCTGCACCCGCGTGGGAGACTCGGAATAGTTCCAGGTTCCTGGCTTCAGATCGGCACAGCACCGGTCCGTTGCGGCTCACTTGGGGAGTGAATCATAGGATAGAAGATCTTCCTCTCTGTCTCTCCTCCTCTCTGTGTATCTGACTTTGTAATAAAAATAAATAAATCTCCAAAAAAAAAAAGTAATTGTTGGGCCCAGCATAGTAGCCTAGCAGCTAAAGTCCTCACCTTGCACACACCAGGATCCCACATGGGTGCCAGTTCGTATCCAAACAGCCCCACTTCCCATCCAGCCTCCTGCTTGTGGCCTGGGAAAGCAGTCGAGGATGGCCCAAAGCCTTGGGACCCTGCACCCGCGTGAGAGACTTGGAAGAAGCTCCAGGCTTCAAATCAGCTCAGCTCCGGCCATTGCAGTCACTTGGGGAGTGAACCAGCAGATGGAAGATCTTCCTCTCTGTCTCTCCTCCTCTCTGAATATCCACCTTTCCAATAAAAATAAATAAATCTTAAAAAAAAAAAAAGGTAAATGTTTATGCAATGTATCATCAATCAACAACTTTCCTTTGTCCTGAAGTCATTCAAAGTAGACAATTCCAGAACATAACTTTAGCAAATGACATTCACTTTTCTCTGTTGTCTTCCCTGCTATGCAGACAGCTTCGGTAATGAAGACACTACAGAAAATATTATTTATAATTTTATTTTCAGTGATATTTCATTTCACATAATTTCCAATGGGGTCTGAGCTGTAAGACGAGCCTAAGAGCATGCATCCTAAATCTCACCAGAAGCATGTCTTCCCCGTGGCTCTGAGCGGGAGGCCAGCGCCCCCCAGTGTTGACACCTAGCATTTCACACTGAGATGAAACCAAGGCACGGGATCGCGCTCACAGGCTATCATTGAGTCCTTTTAAATAGTCGTGATGGTAACGACTAGTTCTTCCTGTCAGGTTCAGTGTCTTTTTTAAAGGTAAAATATCACACTATTCAAAAATGCCACATTTCATTTCCTGAATACATTGGAAACAATGAAGTCTGGAGATGTTTAATTCTTCCCGAGCCCAGGGACAGGATGCTTACTGATGGGGTCTGTCCAACATACTAATTCCAACTTTGGCGAACATCAGCAAACTGTTCAAAAAAACACAAAGCAAGCATGTTAGGGAAAGGACAGACCAGCTGCTGGTTTGAAAGGGACTACAACTCGGCAGGCCCCTCCCAACTGCACAGGGTGGGAGACCCACAGTGGAGCCATCAGGGAAAAAAATTTCCACTGCTGAAAGCATGGAAGCAAAGCACACATGAGCTGGGAGTTCCTAACACAACCTCCAACAACCTGAAGAGGTGAAGAAAGGAACAGGCCGGGCCCCAGGGTGACCGAGCTGATGCTGGTGCCTCCAGGCCAACTGTCCTGGCTTCAGCAGACACTCTGCTGCAAATACGAAAGTTCCCCACACTCTGCTGCAAATACAAAAGTTCCCCAACAGCACAAAGCCTAGTACATCATCTGCTTGGGAAAACAAGATTCAATCAAAATTTGCATTTTTAGCAGAATTTTCAGTGATAAAGGATACCTATACAACCAAAAATTAAGGACCGAAGGCTCCTGGCTACACAAGGGGCTGTACAACGAAGCTCCCGCCATTACTGAGAAAACTTAAGACGCAGCAGACACCAAATGTGAGGACAAAACCATTCCTACAGTGAACGATATGGCCATTCTGACACTAAGTCATCAGTTTTTATGTCTCCCCTACTTGTGTGTAAATGACTTCAGTTGGTGTCTAGCATTAGGTACAGTGAAACACATTTTTAAATGCAGGAGGTATCTTGGGCAATAAACTCTATATTGTTAAAGAAGAAAAACAGAATGGCAGGTACCTGGCACCTGCAATTAAACCCGCAGGCATGAATTTTCCAGAGTGGTAGAATCTCATCCCCATGATGCCAGCCAAGGTCCCGGACGTAGCTGGAGAGAAGAGGCGGAAAAGAGTCAAACATCTGCACACTCAGGACGACGAGGAGTGGGAAAAGCCTACCTTGGACTCCAGGGCGAGCCCCCCGCCTGGTCCTCAGAGGAGGATGCCTGATGGCTGCCACAGCGCGTGCGGCTGAGCGCCAACACGGACCCCGTAGAGCATTTCACAGCCCGCGCCCGAGCCTCCATTCAGCCCTTACGTCTTAACGCTTTTCAAAACCCACACTTCAACCATGAATGCCTGAGTTTCCTCCATAACTATAGGACATTTTTCAAGCCTCACAGATACTATTTCCTCTACCCCCGTACATTTTTTGTGCTGAGCAGCTACCAAGCCCCAAGGCCCACCCCGCTGCTGGAGGGCAGTCTGCCCTTTGGCGGTGTCTCGAGTGTGATGGAGAACACTTTCAACAATCACACCAGTACAAACTGGGTAATGGTGCCACAGGACTAATGCCACACGGAATGACAGGGGTGCACAGTCAGGAGCTCGCCCCAGGACTAGCCCGGGAAAGTAAGACGGAACGGAGACCTGAAATCACAGCGAGCAGCTAACAGGCCAGGCGAAAGGCGACAGCAGCGTAAAGACTCAGGGCAAAGGCAGCCAGGGCAGCCTCTAGGAGACACCTGTCAAGCAGAGCCAACAGAAGCAGAGTCTGTCAACACCAAGACGGGACAACTGGGGATTGGACTGTTATGACCCTAGGACAAGTCCCTCAAGGCAGGGTGGAGGGGGAAGGCCAGCAGCTGAAGAGGGAAGAAGGTTCGAGGTCTCTGACAGCACAGAGCTTCCAAGGAGAGAGAGAAGGGATCCACAGCCCAGGAGGAGCGGTCCCGGAGACGGACACGGGTCAAGGAAGGCTGGGAAGCTGACGGCTGGAAGGGCGTCCCAAAACGTGTGTTCGTCTGCCACGCGTGGAAGAGGGGGCTCGGCAATGAGCAACTGGCAGTCACTAATTTGTGCTGCAGCACGAGAAAGAAAGCTGCTGGGCAGACCGGGGGGCCATCATGGCTCCCCCTAACCCCTGCACAGCCTGCTCAGGGCACGCACTTGTTCTCCCACACTTCTGGGGACCTCAGCTGCGTCTGTCCTCACCGTGAGATACCCACACTGCTAGCACTGTGTCACACACGGGTGGAGCCTGACCAACACGTGCTGGATGCCACCCCGATTAAGACAGGCTCTTCCCTTCCCACACTCCTCACTGTGCACACAGCGTGCCTCCCAGGCCCACAAAAGCTCCTTTCTTGGCCATGTCTTGCTTCCCCAGTCAACCTGAGGGTACCCCGCAGGCCAGGCCCCTGCCTTTTAGGGCGAGCTGACTGCTGAGGAGGTGAACGGGTTTTCAAAGGAGAAACGCAGTCCCCAGCCCAGTGCTGCTGTTGTAACGCTCACGCCGACCACCTCAGCCGTGGACCACCTCAACAGCTAGCACATGCATTCCGGCCTGGCACAACCTTAGGAGCAATCTCATTGGGGAATTCTGAATTCATAAGGCATGAAAATGTTCCACAGCCTAACATACCCGTGGAGATGGCTCCATCTTTAGCCTAGCTTAAACACTGTCCCCTCAAAGACAATGGTCTCTTCATCATCCTGGTCCCATCCATTTCAGGTGCTGCTGGGGTCTGCTAGGCTGCTTCCTTCCTTCCCAGAAGATGGGAATAAAACCTCCCTTACTGCAAAAAGTAAATAAACAAACAAAAGAGATGCCAGCACAATTCCACCTACTTTAAAACTTCCCTTGGCAGCAGCAGTGAGCCTGAAGTGTGAAAAATCTGCCCTCTCCCACCGAAGCCGGGTTACTGTAGTTCTGTTTGCTTTCCTTTTTGGTGCAGACTACTGTGGACACACCACTAGCCTAAGGAGACACGAGGGATGCACCTACCCAGGAAAACCCACACGTTCCTCGGGTCCTGAGACAGCTGGTAGGCCCCCAGGCCTGCCAAGCTCCCGAAGAGGAGGCCCGCGGCCAGGGACGGCACGCTACCTAGAAGGAGGACACACACAGTGAGGCCGGACACGGGTGTCACCCACAGCAGCCACCCGCCCACCGCCAAGCAGCGACGTGTTCCCGGGAGACCAGGGCCCCAGTACCGCACTCTGTCCTTCCCAGACGGGCAGGGCACTTCCATTTCAAGAAGACAGACACCCTCTAAGACAGACACCATCTAAGAAGGGCAACAGCTCACCGCTTTACTGACTGGTCCTGGTTAGCCCGTCAAGGACCACTAGTGTACAAGGGCAGGGGAGCGAGACAGAGCCAACCCACTTAGAAACAGAGAGAACTGGAGAATCCGCTCTGTGCTGCCCACTGAGGCAGGGCTGCGGGCAAGGAGGCGGCCACGGGCACATCCCCCATGGAGTTCAATGTGAAGTCTGGGAACACAAGAGGTTTTCTCCCACTTCAAGAGCCCACAGAAGACACGCTGGGGTCAAGGCTGACTTATGGCAGTGGTGATAATGACCATCTGCTACTCCCCGCATCTGTAGATAAGGTAGCAGAAGCAGATGACCCCGCAAGAAGGCTGGCTCGGCTCTGCGCGATAATCTGAAAGCAGAGGCTCTCGGGGCATGCCAAGGAGGCCTGCTCTCAAGGTTGGGGCACCAACGACCCTCGTCGCTCCCAGGGGCTGCTCCCGGGAATCCCCGCTGCCCTGCAACAAGCACCCAGATGCCTTACCTGCTCTGGCGTAGCCAATGATTCCACCAGTGGCCACCAGAGCCGCATAGCCAAAACCAAAGTAGTGTAAAGGCACTCTGGAAACCCAAGAGAAACCGTGAGAGCCACGTCCAAAACACATCCCACACTGACTGGAAGGGGCGAAAACGGCCTTATTCTAAACCCATCCCTGTGCAAAGCCTTGGGAACAGCAGGGCTGGGACTCCAGTGCAGGCTTCTGCTCGGCCCCAACCACCAACCACTCGTCCACACCGCCTCGGGCCTCTGCACTTACAGCGGGCCCGTATTCTTCTGCATGGTCCTTCTCCTCCTGTGTCAGGCTGCAGGAGTTGACAGACACCTGGCCCGCACCTGTGCACGAGAAGTGAGGCCAAGATCCAGCAGCCGCCCCGGGCTGGGACCTCTCCCCACCGGGTGTGACATGTGCAGGCGCTTGGCACACAGCAAACGGCAGACCCGCCTTTGCATAGGACAAGCCACCCTCTTCGCAGGTTAACAGGATTATTTCTAACCTCCTGGACTCTTGGGTCAACTAGGAGGGAGGGAGGGCGCTGCTTTTCACCTCTGCCCTAGGAACTTAATCACTCCAAGACACCCAGCCCACAGTTCACTGTCACATTGGGACAGGGAGATGGCGCAAACACCAAAATCCAAGTTGGCACTGCCTGCGACACCGCACCCCTGGGACACGCGCTCCTGTGTTCAGGAAGTGTCCAGTGCCTTACAAACCCGTGACGGCGGAGCTTCCCCTTCGGGTTCTGCTTCCCTAAGATGGGGAAGGACCAGTGGGGCACGGGTGACTGGGAGTCCCGAATCGCGAGTTCCAAGCTGCGAACCAGCAAGAAGCGTAAGGCCACGGAGCGACAACAGCCTCGCGCGCCGCGGAACCTCCGCCAGAAAACACGCGCGACGAGCAAAGCACCCACGAAGCGGCCTACAAAGTCCTCGCCTGCGTCCAGGGCACCGAAGCCCTGAACACAGTTCCTCACAGTCACTCCGAAAGCACAACACCCCCCCCCCAAGTACCGGAATCGCCCTCCGGGAGTCCTGGGCTGCAGGTAGAGGGCACGCCAGCCGCCCGCAGGAATCGCAGCGCCCGCCGGAAACGGGAACCGGGGCGGGGCGGGGCGGAGAAAGGCGGGGCCCGGGGCCGGAAATGCTGGCGGACGCCGCTGCCCGGAGCAGGGCGCGACCAAGGTATGGGCGTGGCCCGAGGTTCCGCTCCGTCTGAGAGGCCCAATGGAGCTTGTGGGCGGGGCGTGGGGCGGGGCCCAAGGAGCTGTTATCCGGAGAACCAGTGGAGGTTGTGGGCGGGGCGTAGGGCACCGCATGTCGGCCCCTCGGCGGCCCGGAGCGTGTGGGCGTGGTCTGGGGGCGTGGCCGACTTACCGCGCCGTCCTGGAGACCCAATGGAGCCTGTGAGCTTGTGGGCGGGGCGTGGGCGGGGTCGGCGCTGGGACCCACCTGCTCCAAAGTTCCCCGGGTTTTGTCTCCTAAAGCTGGAAAGCCGGCGATTGCATCGGTCGGGTTTGTGGAGAGCTCCAGTGGAAGTCACCACTGCTGGGGGAGAGCGTTTGAAGACCCAGGCATGAAGGGACTTGTTAACAGGGTGTAAACCGGGTGTGGGCCTTCGGGGACACAAAGCACTCTGCCCACCCACGAGCCGGGCGGTGTGGTTCACTCCCGTTTCTGCATTTGCTTTGCGGAGGGAGGCCGCTCGGGACGCATCTCCACGAGCAGAGTAAGGTATTTATAATTTCCAGCAGCAGGGCCCCGTGTTCCCATTGTGGAAACTGGATATCTGGCTTGCCTTCGCCTTCTGTGTGGCCGCCTGCATCAACAATATCAACCAAAAGCAAAGCTGAACTTTCAGTTTGAAATCAATTCCTAACAGTATGTGCAATACTTATTTCCACATTGTATGGCTTTGTAACAGCAAAATCATCCATTCAGTAATCATTGCTCCAATAAATTAATAGATGACATTATGAAAAAAATTTTTCTCAACCTGCTTCATTTGCACATGCTTCTAAACCTCCTATTGTTGGAATTGTAATAATAATGTTTGTAGGGCCCGGCGGCGTGGCCTAGCGGCTAAAGTCCTCGCCCTGAACGCCCCGGGATCCCATATGGGCGCCGGTTCTAATCCCAGCAGCTCCACTTCCCATCCAGCTCCCTGCTTGTGGCCTGGGAAAGCAGTTGAGGACGGCCCAATGCATTGGGACACTGCACCCGTGTGGGAGACCCAGAAGAAGTTCCTGGTTCCCGGCATCGGATTGGCGCGCATCGGCCCGTTGCGGCTCACTTGGGGAGTGAATCATCGAACAGAAGATCTTCCTCTCTGTCTCTCCTCCTCTCTGTATATCTGACTTTGTAATAAACTGAATAAATCTTAAAAAAAAAAAAGTTTGTAAAAATGTGCCACTGTTCAGCGTGGCCCAGCCCTCGTCATACTTTGTCTTCTCCTTTTGTAAAATCCAGTCACAAATACTTTGGTTCAGGCCTGCCAAAGTTTCCTAATCTGTTCTTTACGCTTCTATACAAAATGCTTTGTCAGTTTCCTGCTTTTTAGGCCAGATCACAAGGATAACACGCCCTGCTGGCGACCCTCGGCTCCAGGAGTCAATGTTGTATGATTTATCCACCCATTTTCCCTATGGCTACCTCCTGTGGCTGCCCATCCACCTGATTCCCGTGGCCGTATAACTTTCTATAAAAACCCAGCTAACTCTGAATGAAAGGAGAGCTGACCCCAGCCGGTTGGTTGGTTAAGCTGCCTCCTCAATAAACTTTGCTGCTTTGCAGAGCTGTCTGGGCTGCACTTCTTGGGGAGAGGCTCAGGTTGGATGCTACACTCTCCCTCTACCTTGTTTTTTTTTTAAAGATTTATTTTTATTAGAAAGGCAGTTTTACGGAGAAGGACAGAGAAAGGTCCTCCATCAGCTTGTTCACTCCCCAAATGACTTCAATGGCCAAGGTTGGACAGATCCGAAGCCAGGAGTCACGAACCAGAAGCTTCCTCTGGGTCTCCCATGTGGGTACAGGGTCCCAGGGTTTTGGGCCATCGTCCTCTGCTTTCCCAGGCCACAAGCAGGGAGCTGGATGGGAAGGTGGGTAGCCAGGACATAAACTCATACCCACATGGGATCCTGGTGCTTACAAGGGGAGGATTAGGCAATTGAGTGCCATTGTACTAGGCCTGAACAACAAATACTTTTATTCAAAAAGGCAAAGAATTCCCAGTAAGGGTATTTTTGTCTAGTACCCAGCTTTTGCAAGGCTGAGGAGTAGGATAAAAGCAGTCAGTGTTAGCGCAGAGCACTGGAGGACAGCCTGGTCTCTCCCTGATGCTACGAGTCTCATGACCACCAGCTGCCCCACGCACAGTTCTGGACGGGGTGTGAGGGAAGCCAGTGATGCTGGAGCTACCTTGCTTAAGAAGCATTTTAAAAAGGCCTCAATAGTTGACAGATAACTTGGTGAAAAATACGTAATAGTGTTGGCCCAACGGAGAAGGCCCCAGACACCCGCATTCCATAGTCAGGTGTCTGGGTTTGGTTCCCCACAATCTTTCCTGACTCCGCCTTCACCCAGTGGGTAGTGGCAGTGATGGCCAAGTCCTCGGGTTGCTGCCTCCCATGTGTGAGACCATCACTCAGTTCCTAGCTCCCAGCTTCCACCATAGCCCAGCTCTGTCCTGGTAGACACACAGGGGTAGTAAGCACATGGGCGCACTTTCTCTTGCTCTTATGTGTATGTATCTCAAACAGATAAATAAAAAACAGATAAATAAAAATTTCAAAAACCAGGCCCAGCGCTGCTCCGACCAGCAGAGTCAGTAACATGGACAGGGAGAGGGTCTGAGGATGAAGCACCGATAGGAGACCAGTGATGGTAAAAGTCTCTCCAAAGTCTCGCTGTATCGCTCCTTCCCTCTCCTTGTGTACTCTTCCCCCCAAGTCCTCATTTAGCAGGATGTTGGATACAGATGAGTCCAATTAGCCTAGGTGTCTTTAGGCACAAGCCCAGTTCCAGCTCCTGCCCAGCTCAACCAGCACTAATCAACTCCTTAGCCCACAACAGAGCGTGACAGCCTAGTGAATAAATCCTTACCTTACACGCACCAAGATCTCATAGAGGCATCAGTTTGTATCCCAGCTATTCCACTTCCCACCCAGGTCCCTTGTGGCCTGTGAAAGCAGTAGAGAATGACACCAAAGCCTTGGGACCCTGCACCTGCGTGGGAGATCCAGAAAAAGCTCCTGGCTTCAGATCGGCATAGCTCTGGCCATTGCGGCCACTTGGGGAGTGAACCAGCAGACGGAAGATCTTTCTGTCTCTCCTTCTCTCTGTATATCTGCCTTTCCAAATTGAAACAAATCTTTAAAAAATTAAAAACCATGTAATGAGGGAGAAAATACTTGCAAACCATACATTTGGTAATATCCGGTGCATACAAAGAACTCAGTCACACTAACTCGGGTAAAATACTGGCCAATGAACTGAAGCACACTGGCATATCACTTTATACTTACTATGATTTTTCAAAAAGAAAAAGCGTTAGAAACGCCATGGAGAAATAGGAGCTCTTGTATACTGCTGGTGAGCGAATGAAGTGGTGCGGCCGCTGCGGGAAACAGGATGATTCCTTCCAAGCTACCCTAGGATCTGCCTGTGACCCAGCCACCCCACCCCACGGCACACAGTAGAACTGATAACAGGCCCTCAAACAGGCATCTGGAGGCAGAGGATCATCGCAACAGTATTTGTGACGGCCACAAGGCAAAAACAACCCCAAGTATTCCTGGTTTCTATATGTAACGCACTGAAGTTCTGAAATGTGCTACAACATGGATAAACTGACAGTCTTCAGCTACAGGACAAATGCTGACTTCGCAATAAAAATAAAATAAATCTTAAAAAAAAAAAAAAAGAACAGGCCGACCGCTACAGACAGGGGATAGAACAGTTAGCAGGGAGGGCAGGAGGGGGAGGAGCTGCGAGCTAGGCTGCAGCAACAAAGGAAGACTTGGGGACAGTGGCAGTTGCGGTGGGCCCTGGTAGTCAATGACACTCCATCACACACTTCAAAATAGCTGAAAATGAAATGTTTTACAACATGTGTATTAACAGTTTTAAATTGTCAAGGTCACTTAAAACAAAGAAAAATGGAAAATCTTAACAGACCAAGGATGACTAAGGAGACATGACTGCTAACAATGTAACCTGGCAGGGGTCCTGAAGTGGCAAAAAGGAATTAATGGAGTAACTGGCAAATCTGAACAGGCTGTAAATTAATCCAGTTAATTTCTTTTTTTTAAGATTTATTTATTTGAAAGTCAGATATACAGAGAGGAGGAGAGACAGGAAGGAAGATCTTCCATCCACTTATTCACTCAGCCAGAGCTGAGCCAATCTGAAGCCTGGAGCCAGGAGCTTCTTCCCGGTCTCTCATGTGGGTGCTGGGTCCCAAGGGACATGAACCGGCACCCATATGGGATCCTGGCACATGCAAGGTGAGGACTTTAGCTGCTAGATTACTGCACTAGGTCCAGTTAATTTCTTAGTTTTGGCAAATGTGCCATAGCTGGCTGAAGGGTATGTGAAAAATCTGTATTCTTTGTAACTTGTCTGTAAATCAAAAATTCAAAAACAAGGGGCAGGCCTTTGGCACAGCCGTTACATCACGGAGGCTGTCCCATCCCGTGCCCGAGTCCCTGGGCTGGGGTCCCAGCCTTGTGTCCAGTTTGCACCCCAGGAAGGCAGCATGCAATGGCTCAAGTGCTTGGGTCCTTCCTGCTGATACGCAGCCCGAGGCTGGCTGTTGTGGGCAGCTGGGAAGCTAAGAAGATGGAGGTTTCTGTCTCTGCCTTCCAAATAAAACAGAAATAAATGTAAATTCTTTAAACAAGAAACTGCTTGGAAGTCACACCGTGAATTGCTGGAAATAACTGACACCTCAGATTCCATGTTGCATTATTTGCCAACCTACCTAAAAATCGGCACGTCTCCATACAGTCCACCTCGGGATCAGTTCGTCTGTAGTTCACACGGATCTGCAATACAGGTTTTCATGTCCTGATTGCTATTTCCACCACCTCTTCACTTTGCAGCTACTTGAAGCTCACCACCCCCCAAATAACAAGAAGTATGCTACAGCGACGTGCCAACGGCCATGGCCAGCCTTTCCGGATGGTCTTCCAAGTGCTTTACCTCTACTGGCGAGTTCAGGCCGCACGCTGACCCTGCGAGGCAGGAATTCCCATTGTCGCATTGACGGTGACGCTGAGGGGTGCAGTAGCATGCGGAGCCACTCCTAATACCTCAAGTCTCGGATCAGAGACCAGGAAAGCCATCACCAAGCCAGCAGCTCCCAGTTCTCAGAGGTGTTAAGACACGCACTCTCCAGATTCCAAATCCTCCCAAATTTTGAATCCAGTTTGAAGTGTTTACAAGGCAGAGATCAGCAAAATTAATTCACTCGAAGCCGACTTCACCAGGTGATGCTGTGGTGCAGTGAGACAGGCTGTGGCCCGTGTCACTGCGGCCCCAGCTGGAGTGCAAGTTCCAATCCCTGCTGCTCTGCAGCCCACCCAGCTCCTTGCTAACGTGCCTGGGCAAGCAACCCAAAATTGCCTCAGTATTTGGATGTTCAGAGCCCTGCCACTACTGGGAGACCTGGAAGAAGTCCAGGCTCCTAGCTTTGGCCCGGGCCCAGCTAAAGCAGACATCTGGGAAATGAATCAGCATGTGGAAACTCTGTCTCCCTCTCTCCCCTTTAACTGCCTTTCTAATAAAGCAGCTAAATAAGTAAATCTGACTTTACCACAGAAATCAACAGACAAGTTAATACAGCCTATCTAGTCAGGATATAGAATTATCTGCACCCTGTGGAAATCAACATTTTTAAAGATTTATTTTACTTTTATTGCAAAGTCAGATATACAGAGAGGAGAGACAAAGAGGAAGATCTTCTGTCCGATGGTTCACTTCCCAACTGACCGCAACAGCCGGAGTTGCAGCAATCCAAAGCCAGGAGCCAGGAGTTTCATCCGGGTTTCCCACACTCTAGGGCTTTGGGGCTTCCTCAACTGCTTTCCCAGGCCACAAGCAGGGAGCTGGAAGTGCAGCTGCTGGGATTAGAACTGGCGCCCAATTGGGATGCCAGCGTGTTCAAGGCAAGGACTTCAACCACTAGGCCATCATACTGGACCCAGAAATCAGTATTTTAACAACAAGGGCTCAAGCACACAACAGAGAAAGGTCAGCCCCCAGCCAACAGTACTGGGTAAGCTGGTTATTGACACACAAGAATGAAATTGGACCTCTACCTCGCCCTACACCAACTGAAAGTGGATTACATGGATTAAAGACTTAGAACAAATAAGCCAACTAGAAACTGGGGAGAGGACCTGCAGCGCTATTTCTCCAAGCACGCAGCGCCGATCAGTGCCGGGTCTGGCTCCCAACCCCAGGACGTGGGGTGGTGGGTAGGTTCCTGCCGCTGCAGCAGGAGACGGGGATTCCGCTTGTTGATGCGGCTTGGCCCTGGCGCAGAGCCTGTGCAGGTGTCGGGGAGTGAACCAGCACATGCTCGCTCTGCTTCTCAGGTTAGGCACAGCCAGGTAAGCAGCCACTTGGGATGCCTACAACCACACTAGGGAGGGCCAGCAAAGGGCAAGCCTGAAAGAAGCCTCATGGCTCCTATTTACAGGAAACATCGCTATACCGTGCGGGATTTCTTACTCTGTGGAGAAACTCCTACGCTGTGAACTGGAGAAGAAATAAGCAAAATTGAAACAAAACAAAAAAGACACAACAGATCAGCAAAATGAAGCTGTTTTAAATAAATAAATAAAATTGATACACCATTAGCCTAACTAATGGGAGGGGAAGGAGAGAGAAGACTCAAATTAATAGCTAGGCATGAAAAAAAGAGATACCACTGAAACAAAAAGAATCATCCGGAAGTATTACAAACAGCCACATGCCAATAAACCGGAAAATCTAGAAGACAACCTCAATAAAATTCCTAGCATGAGGGGCGGGTATTTGGTGCAACAGTTGCGATGCCCCTGGGATGCCCACAGCTCGTGATGGCACACCAAGGTTCAAGCTTCATCTCTGCCGCCGACTCCAGCTTCTTGCTCCTGTACACCCGGGGCGGCAGCAGGCGAGGGCTCGGGCACCCGGGGAACTGCTGCCCTCGGGGGAAGCCTAGATTGAGTGCCTGGCTCCCAAGTTTGCTCCGCGTCAGCCTGACTGGCGAGGCATGTGCAGAACCAATCAGCAGATAGGAGACAGATCTGTGTGTCTCTTTGTCTCTCTCCCCAATAAAACAGAAAAGCATTTTAACTTAGTTTATTTTTAAATTAAACAGTGACAGAGAAACGAGACCTTCCGTCTGCTGGGGCTGTCCTCTGCCCTTTACTGCTGCGAAGCAGTACTAGTTTAAACAAGTTTGGCACTCTAGAATGTTCTTAGTCCTCAACTCAAGCACATGTCTGCTTCATAAGCATAGTTTATTTAAAATACTTAACATTTTTACAAAGTTTTACTTACCAGAACACTGACATGGACAGTGTTTGAGTTTGTTGTAACATACTTGCTGGAATGAAGATCTTTTTTATAACTTCCGTTACCAAAAACAAAAAATTTGCACTAAAATTATTAGAACCATCTGAAGAAGCCAGCGCAGGGCACTTTTTTCATACTTTCCCCATTTAGAAGCAAAATAACACTGTATCCACCATTGGTAAATAATGGTCAACATGTTTTTAATTATTAAACTATAATATTTTGACAAAAAAGTCTTTACTTTCATACATATCAAGTATGTATAGTTTACTTTGTATGTTACACATTAACACACACAACCATGATATATAATAAAGTGTTGTCTGCCTAAAATAATTTTACCATTGTTAGAAAAAATACCAAGGTACAATTTCTCCATGGGAAATCCCTTGCTTTCAGTAGGAAAAAAAAACAAACAAAAGCCACCTTAAATATTTGAAAAGAATGATTCACCTAAAAACCAGTTCTCTTGAGAAGGGAAGCCTGGGACTCACGCCGTCACGTCTGTTTTCTGCTTCTTCCTCTTCTTCCTCCCCGGCGTTCCCGCCGCTTTCCTCTTGCTTGCCGCCAGGCTGTCTCCCGCTGCTGGCTTCTCGTGGCTCCCTGCTGAACCACCTGTCTTTGTTTTAGGCTTTGCCTGCACTGCTTCTTCCTGCACTGCCGTGGCAGGTTCCTTCTGGATCATCTTGGACTGTTCTTTATCTACTAAAACATAAAGAGCATATTTAAAGAATCAGCTCATTCCCCTGGGATGAAATAAACATAGGCTGACATGACATGAAAGTCGAGTGTGGAGACCAGCTGCACGTCAGTAATTCCAAAGGTACAAATCGTGCAACACGGCTTGGCTTACCAGCAGCGGGCTCGGTCCCTGCAGGAAGGCTTTCCTTGGGGTCCGCTGCTGTGTCCAGCCACACCCCGAGGCACGTCAGCCTGGCCCCGGTGTCCACCTCACAGAGCAAAGATGGCGGTGCTTTCTGAAACACAAGAAACCCCTCAGCACGGCCCGAACACAGGAGCGTCAAAGAATTACCATCTTTTCTATGACGAAGTTAGCTAATTTTAAACTCACTGTATTTGCTAACATATAATATACTCTAAAGTAACTTCTTCTCTTAACTCAGGACCAAGATTTGGCCCTTGGCTGCTCGCAGAGCTGACCCTGAAGTACTCAGCAAGGAGCAATTCCAAGGCGAATGGCCATGTCTCGTTTACGCCCAGAGTTCAGCAAGGAAACGTACACAAACTCAACACTCAGCAAGCCATGTTCATGTGAGAGAATGAAGAACGTACGCCAAAACCATAGAAGGGAATTTAATGTATTGATTATCTGGTTCACAACTATTTGTTAATTGCATAATCAGGAAACCCAAAACTTCTCTTAGTCATGGCAGTATTTTTACCCAAGGCTTTGCAGAGCACCCCAATATCTGAAAAAATACATAAGTAGAGTGCAGAGGGAGCTGGAAGATTCTACCAGCACCGACCCATCGAGGCTAGCCGTAAGGAAGACTCGTGGGAACCTCCCCCAAACCACTAACAACCCTGCTGGAAGAGCTCTTGCAGGCTGACTGAACAGCCCACGGAAGCCCCCGCTCACTTCAGTGACACCGCAAGGACTGTCCTGGAGGGGCTGTGCGCGAGCGCTGGACACGCACCTTCTCCTGCTGCAGCCTCCACATTTTGATGAAGCCATCACTCGACGCAGTCACAAGGACATGGTGCTCTGGAGTCTGAAAACTGGACATGTCTTTTACCCTACGACAGAGATAGCAGCACTGTAAAAGACAACTTCCTGTCAAACGGTGCGACAAGACCAGCACCTCCACAGCCTCTTGCTTCCTCAGTGCCCCGGGCGCCTGCCTTCGGCGACCAGCGTCTACACTGTACATCCACACCAGTCACAGCTTCACACGGAAGGCAGCGTGCACATCATTTATCGGCCCTGGTGGCCCAATGGGTAAGAAGGCAGCGTGGACCGTCCACCGTCTTAAGGAACAGTGGCAAAGGCGATGATAGCTAACTACGCTCAGGTCGTCACAGAGGAAACACAGACACAGGAAACAAAGCCCCCCACTTGGGTAAGGAAAGAAGACAGCCACGGTGACGTCCAAGGCCAGCTCCTGTGTGCCCGTCTCCCTCCTCGCGGCTGCCAAGGCCGCTGTGCTATGCTGCCTTCATTTCCTTCTGCAATATGAAGGGGACTAACTGGTCTACCTCCACTTTTGTTCCCTTAAAATTCTTGACAATATGAACCAATTATATCGGTTTTATATTACAAATATGTATATATGCATATATAAATTTTATTTCTCTTCTGCAAAGCTGGGATTTGCTTTGAAATAGAGAGGAAGAAGCGGCTGGGCTTCACCGAGGCTTGTTCACGTAGTGAGGGGGAGCCTGCTTTACACTCCTCCGTGACAGAGTCAGACACACCGCAGCACAGGTGGCCCTCCACCTGCCCTGTGCCAGGCACGCTCCCCTGCTGTTTGCCCTCCGTCACCCAGGCCTGCAGCCTGTCCCTCACGCACCCCGAGCTCTCGCCCCCTCAGGGCCTCTGGGCTCTGCTGCCTTCCAGAACCAGCTCCTTTTTTGTCTTTTTTTAAAAAAATTATTTTATTTTTGATGCTGTCTACATAATTAAAAATGATGCATGCCCTTGAGGACCACCGATTAAAACAATATGGGATGCTCCATGAATTTGCGTGACATCCTTGCGCAGGGACCAGGCTAATGTTTTCTGTGTCGTTCCAACTTTAGTGTGTGTGCTGCCGAAGCGAGCACCTTTTTTTTTTTTAAAGATTTACTTTATTTTTATTGCAAAGTCAGATATAGACAGAGAGGAGGAGAAACAGAGGGGACGACCTTCCGCACCCTTTTTGTCTCTAAAGGTCTCACTCTTCCCCTCCTCAGAATCGTACCTCGATGAATTCACTTTACCATTCTTTAATCATACTATTTAACTCCTAATTAAAACTACATTACGTGTTTGCCCAGACTACACACACACACACGCACAGTAAAAGTGAAAATACCTTTTTTCATGAGCTTTAAATTTACAGAGGCATGTTAGTGAATCGCAGTCAAAAAACCGGACAGCTTCTTCGTCTCCAGCCACTGCGAGGACAGACTCCTAGGGGACAGAGCAAGAAGGGCAGTATCCAGAAATCACCGCGAGCTCTCAGCAGCCCCCGTGCGTGCGCAGCGCGACTCCGGGCACGTACTGAGAGAAACCGAACAGCAGCAACTCTCTTCTCGTTCGTGACGGTCCCGCTGACGGACGCAGTGTCAAGCCGATAGACGTCTATTTTATTCAGCGTGACAACTATGTATTTCTCTCCCTTGGGTGACCACTCCACTATGTGAGCATCTGCAAGTTAAAAAACAGTTCAAAACAGTTAAAATAAAGCTAAAGATAGTCCAATAGTTGAAAGTTAATATAATCAAAATACTTAATAAGTCAAAACAAAATGATCCAAGTAACAAAATCTCCCATCCATTATCCTATTTGATCTTTCCCAGTAAACTCATGAGCCACTTCTTGTGAATTAAGTGTTAGAAAAGAAACTGGCTTCAAAGTAACATCAAAAGCCGCATGTAATTGGTACGTGGCAGTCATGACAAGAATCCAGACATAGAATGGGAAAAACCACCTAAACCTGCACGCGTGCAGTCGCTAGCTATCGCCAGGGGAACCGGACGCGCATGCGCACGCGCTCAAGAAACAGGCGCATGCGCAAGGGGGACTGCAAGGAGTTCACGGAAAATGGAAATAACAGATAAGCTTCATCTGGGTGCCCCCCAAAAACGTCAGCATCCAGGCGCATAACACACCTATTCTGAAAAAACAGGCAGAGATTTCAGAATTAATAAACTCTCTTCATTCCATTCTGCATGAACTTTCTAAAGTATGTTTTATACCCATATTCCATTCAGTTATCAGAAAACACATTTCAAACCACCATACTCACTTTGTTTTATATTTTTTATGAATGCTGATCGTCCCTCCACAAGATTCCATGTTCTACAAAACAGACAGCTCACTTATAATATGATCTCCAGTTAACATGTTTTAAAAAATGAGCATAATGAAGATTTACTCAACTGGCAATTTTACTGAATAGCGACTATTTAAAGGCTCTGCCATTTTCCTAACAGTAAGCCTTAAAAGCTTTATTAGCAAGGCTGACACAAGAGCTCAACTGGCTAACCTTCGCCATCAGCACCAGCATCCCACACGGGCATCAGTTCATGTCCTGACTGCTCCAACTCCCTCCTCTTCGCTGCATACCTTACAGAGTCCAAGTTTAGAGTTATCTTACATTGAAGAAACGACTCACTGGCGTTCAACCGTCCCTCTGTACCACTATGACAGTAAGAGACTCCCTGGGGTAAAAGGCCACCAACTCAGTAAAGTCACTCTTCAGGCATGAGCAACTCACCTTAGAGTCTTATCAGTACCCACAGACAGGGCCAACTTGCCAGAGGGGTGGACAGAGAGGAAGGTCACGTGTCCTCTAAAACAAAATCAACAGTCAGCCCCCGTCTGAGTGGCACAGGGACAAGGCCACGGGCACGAGCCCACTCACTTGTGAGCCTTAATCGACTTGAGGCACTCCCATTTCTTCACATCCCACACACAGATGAGTCCGTCCTCCGCTCCACTGATTAGGTGCCTGTTGCCATGGAATTTCAGGCAAGTAATTGTTCCTGTCAAAAAAATGAAAATCATATCCATTTGAAATGCAAGCTTCATTTCTGCTCTGAAAGCTATGAGACAGTAAGGAGAACATCCAGTGTCTTAGTATTACTGAAATAAATTTTAAAGTCCAGACAGAAGAAAATAATTTTTCACATAAGAACACAGGATTACAAGTTCATGCAAAGCATGTCAGCTGAGGGGGTCTCTCCCTCTCTCCTTTCCAGAGGCGCCCTGTCTCCCGGATCCCTCCCCACTGCCAGGAGGCGCTCTCCCCACTGCCAGGAGGCGCCCTCCCCACTGCCAGGTGGCCCTCTCCCCTTCCTGCCTGTCTTCCTGTTCGCCTGTTCACTTCACAAATAAAATGTCTCTATCTGCAAACACAACACAACACAACAGCCGAGTTTCTCCAGCTGTAGACAGAGATTTGAACTAATTAATTCAGGTCCCAATAGTACATTTAGGAAAAGGCTATCTAAAACAGTGTGGCCAGATGGTGGCCGCATGCCTGCACCTTGGAAGCAGTGAGCTGGAGACCTCACCAGCCACGCTCTTTGACTGCTGTGCCTGCAGCCTGGGATCCAACTGCTCTTCTGGGAAAATCACAACAAATCCCTGACCCCTGCATTCCAGCTGTGTCCTCAGGAAGCCCCTTCCCAGCTAACACACCTTTCTTCATCTTCTCATTCTCGCAGAACACTCACTCTCCTCTGCCAAAACCGAAACTGGCTCTCACATTCCCCTAAGAGCACAAAACAGAGAGCTGACGCCGGTCAGATGGTCGAGCAGCCCAGCTGCCATCCAGTCCCCAGAGCAAGCCACACTATTCCTGTTCACTGTCCTCAGACCCAGTCAGCCGCCAGCCCCTCGGCACCTCGTGGCCTGTGAAGGCAGTTTGCTGGGAGAGATGCAGTCACTCAGGTACAGAATGTCCAATGGCTGCTTCTGCAGAGCAGCAGAGCTGAGACTCTACCCTGGTCCCACAGGGGTCCCACAGGGGTCCCACAGGGTCTGCCGCCTGGCCCAGGACGAGCGGAGTGTGGACTCCAAGCATGCCTCCTGGTCAGCCCCTCATGCTGAAAGGTCTTCGCTATGTAGTGTAACGCAGCAAACAATGACTGCACTAGTAACGCATGGGCTGCCGGACCACCTTCCTCTCCAAGAGGGACGGCAATGTTAACCCTGGTCTGTGTTCCTCTTTCTATAAAATCCCACTTCTTCCTTTGGAAATGTCTCTTCACATCTGCTTCCTAGCAAAGAACTTCTCTACCTGCAGCTGTCAAACAGGCCCCCGCTTGCTGCATTTCCCACATAGAATCCCCTCTAAGTCCGCCTTTTCTTGTTAAACACAGGTTTGCACAGGTCAGTTTTTAATATATTTCCTCCAAGCCTAAGACAGACAGAAGTCTTTCTTGAATGACCTGCTATTGGGGGACAGCGAGGAATGGAAACTGCTTAAATCCTTTGGCCTGGCATGGTAGCCTAGCAGCCAAAGTCCTTGCCTTGCACGCACTGGTATGCCATATGGGCGCTGGTTCTAATCCCAGCAGCCCCACTTCCCATCCTGCTTGTGGCCTGGTAAAGCAGTCGAGGGCGGCCCAAAGCCTTGGGACCCTGCAGCTGTGTGGGAGACCTGAAAGAGGCTCCTGGTTCCTGTCTTCAGATCAGCTCAGTTTCAGCCTTTGCGGCCACTTGGGGAGTGAACCATTGGACAAAAGATCTTTGTGTCTCCTGCTCTCTGGATCAGACTTTACAGTAAAAATAAAGAAATCTTAAAGAAAAAAAAAGTCCTCTGGAAAAGCATGACACTTGGGAACATTCAATACTCTAAATGTCCTGCTAGACACGGATGGCTGATGTGGATCTAAAGTTAGGGTACCAAACAGGACACCTCTCCTGTCTCTATAGCAAACACACCTCCATGGCTGACTCCCCCACGTCAAACACATTCTACTTGATCCTACTATTTCGAGTTCTTCCTCTCCTTTTCCTTCTCAAACAAATATCAAACTCTTTTCCTCTGTGCCCTGGGGCAAAGGCAAGGAAAGCCACACAGAACGTTCTCTACTGAGACAAGCTGCTTACCGTACCCACCATTCCTGCTACCACCTGTGCCAACTCCACCATCAGCCAGGAAGCCCAACCCAGGGTGGGGAGCCGGCACCCCGATCTCCACCCAGGCCTCCTCCACTTACAGCTGGGCTCCACTACCAGCTAACACTGCTCCTCATCCAACTCTCACTCAAGCTGTGCATTCTACTGTCTGTTTACCAAGCCACAGCTGCCCAGGCCTTGCGTGCCTCCCTGCACTCACTCCATCTGCTTTTTCTTCAAAAAATGGCAACCTGGGCCCGGCGCGATAGTGTAGCTGTCAAGGTCCTCACCTTGAACGCACCGGGATCCCACATGGGCGCCGGTTCTAATCCCAGCAGCTCCACTTCCCATCCAGCTCCCTGCTTGTGGCCTGGGAAAGCAGTCGAAGACGGCCCAAAGCTTTGGGACCATGCACCTGTGTGGGAGACACGGAAAGAAGTTCCTGGCTCCCAGCTTCGGATCGGCACAGCTCTGGCCGTTGTGGTCACTTGGGGAGTGAATCATCGGATGGAAGATCTTCCTTTCTGTCTCTCCTCCTCTTTGTACATCTGCCTTACCAATAAAAATTTTAAAATCTTAAAAAAAAAAAGGCAACCTATTTTCTCCAGCCTGTCCCTTAAACCACTCATTCACCCTCCTCTTCAGTTCCCTTTAACGCAATCCTATTACACACACTAACCAACCTATCAACCTCTCTCTCCCTACAGAAAGCCTGTGGCTCACTGTGAACACACTCAGAGACTCTTCAAACTAACGCTCCTTAATTCCCAGCTTCGCACTGTAGCTGGGCAGTCCTTCTGCTGGCCGTGCCCCGGCCAGGGCAGTCCTTCTGCTGGCCGTCCCCCGGCCAGGGCAGTCCTTCTGCTGGCCGTCCCCCGGCCAGGGCAGTCCTTCTGCTGGCCGTCCCCCGGCCAGGGCAGTCCTTCTGCTGGCCGTCCCCCGGCCAGGGCAGTCCTTCTGCTGGCCGTCCCCCGGCCAAGCACCTCTCACAGCCAACCCCACCCCTGCCCACCCCTCCCAGCACCTGCTCTCCAGGACACCGGGCATCTGCCCCATCTACTTCTGCAGCCCCTCCCAATGCCAGGTTAGCCTTCCCTGAAGCCTGGAGACATGCCTGCAGTTCCCTGTGGACACCAAACTTTAGACCTAGGTTCAAGTTCTAGTTGCATGGTTTTGTGACTTTGGCTAAGACATACAGAGCATTTAAACCTGGCGTTCTCTTCTATAAGCTGATGCTGTACCGGCTCCTTGCTAGCACACGGCTGGGAACAGGCTCTCCCTCAAGGAAAGTGGGCAACGAGGATGCCACGGCTGGAGGCTCGTGCTGCCTGGCCAGCCTCCGGAGTCTCCTGCCGCCCTGCCAGTTCCATACGGCCCCAGCCACCAGGCTCTTCAGATAATCAGCCATCTTCCGACAGGAGGCCGCCCAGGAGGCCTCACCCACCGGCTGCCTCTCCTCACTGAACTTACTACTTCCTCTCAGCTCCAACTACGAGCACCCTGAGAGCGAGGAACCACTTTCTTTTTTTCCTCCCATTTTTACATCTCCTAGCACTGAATCGGTGACACAACATACTCAACGAATCCCTAGCCTGAAGTCAAACGGTAAGGGACTGTCATCTTAGCAAAGCAGCGTTCTCACCACTGTGGTGCACCAGGGCCCCGTGCTCAATCTTCTTCTTCATGTCGTAAATGTGGATTGTTTCATCTTTGCTCCCAGTGACCACGAAGCGACTGTTGACGGCCACAGCCGACAGGGAGGCGGTGTGGGCGTGGTGGGTGAAGTGAGCCACCGCGGTCCATTTCTGCCGGAGAGAGCATCACACTGTGAACATGCCAGGCCACCCTGCCAAGGCTTCCCTCCAACGGAGGTCACCAACGGATCCTGCACATGGAGAACCACCCCCTGCCAAGGCTTCCCTCCCACGGAGGTCACCAACGGATCCTGCACATGAAGGACAGCCTCCACAGCAACACGTGGATTAGACCCAAGAGCAGGGACAGACAAGCTCAGAGGTGACAGTGCTGCCCAGGTGGTCTCCCTCCCGCACGGCAGTGCCTGGGCTCCAATGCCACCTGAGCTTCCAACCCCGGCTTTGTGCCCGAGCACAGCCAGCAGGCAGCAGGCGATGGCTCAGGTAGCTGGGCTTCTACCAGCTAAGCAGTGGGAAATCTGATTCCAATTCTAAGTTCTGGCTTTCGTTTGGCCCAGTCCTGGCTAACGTGGGCATTTAAGACAATGAACCAGTGGCCAGAAGATCTCTGTGCCTGCCTTTTACATACACAACAACAACAAAACAACAAATCTTAAAATGAGCACACCTCAGGACTGAACGAAGAATGCAAAGGAAAAAGCAAACTCAGTTGCATCATTTAACAACCAGGGCAGAATAATAAGCAGCAGCCAAGTCACTCTTGCCATTTTCTGGTTTCATCCAACCTGACACCAGGCAGAGAAGAAATTCCAGAGAGCTCTAGAATTACTGCGAGTACAGACAAAGCAGCAGGGCTCTATACATCCGGAGTCCAGGTCTCTTTTTGTTGGACTCTTGGCAATTTATCTGACTTCCTTTCGCGTATCCAGCAAAAATAGTTATCCTCTGCTACAATGTATCTGTCTGGTTTCCCCAGCCCCTTTACTGGCGAATCTACAACGCTCCACCTTTGCCTGGAACACAGCAAGTCCCCAGGAAACCCTGAATAAACTCCCGGGGCTCCCTGGAAACCTAACTCTTCGTGCCCTGTGGACACTTCATCTGCAGTGTATCACACGCAGCTGGCATCTCCCTAACAAGCACCGACCCTTCCTGACCGGCACTCACCCGCCGGGAACCTCACCTCGCGGCCGCCGCTCGCCTCCCCCTCCGGGCTTACGGTGAACCCGAACAGCACCTGCTCGTAGCAGCCCGCCACCAGCTCCATGCAAGCGCGCTCCGTGGACCCTGCACAGGGAGGAGAGCCCGCGCCGCCAAGGCTGGCCTCTGTAGAGGTCAGCAATGGACCCTGCACAGGGAGGAGAGCCCGCGCCGCCAAGGCCGGCCTCTGTAGAGGTCAGCAATGGACCGTGCACAGGGAGAGCACTGCCAAGGCCTCCCTCCCACAGAGGTCAGCAATGGACCGTGCACAGGGAGAGCACTGCCAAGGCCTCCCTCCCACAGAGGTCAGCAATGGACCGTGCACAGGGAGAGCACTGCCAAGGCCTCCCTCCCACAGAGGTCAGCAATGGACCGTGCACAGGGAGAGCACTGCCAAGGCTTCCCTCCCAGGCTTCTCTGCGGACCCACACGCCGGGAGGAGAGGGGGCCTTCCTGTCTGCGCGCTCACATTATACGTCATGACCTCAGGCCTGCCTAAAGGCGCCTGTGTCCGTGGAAACCGTGTCAGCGTTCCGAGGTCGTGCGAGCGCCCCGAACGGAGAATCAGGAAGGATATGCCACGTGAGGTGGCTTTCATCGCAAACAAACACAAAAACAAAAAACAAAAGCCATGGGGAGAGAAACCGGCATATTCTAGGAAGCTCTAGGAAGCAGAAAAACTCTTGCCCCGACTTCCGTGACGTCAGGGAAGGGGCGGAACCGAGCCGCCTCCAGGGCGGGGTGGGGATGGCGGCCGGGTCTCCGGGGTGGCGGGCCTGTGGTGTGGGCGGTGAAGGGGAGCCTGAGCTCCGCTCTTGCAGGGCTGGTGGCAGGGCGGGCTGTTGTTTTCCAGAGGGTTCGCGGTGAGCCGAGCAGGCCGGGGCGCGCCTCAGCCGTCGCTGCTCACCGCGCCTTCCAAGCTTGGCCCGGGCGTCCAGCTCGACTCAGATTGTCCAGCGTTAATGGAAGCGCGAGTAGCCGTTGCATTTGCTCTAGAGATTTCAGGTGTGTTAGCTGTTGCAGCTGCACACCCCTGAACAGACTGGCTCGGGACCAAAACCAGCAGAAAAGCGCGCGTTGGATGCCTGCAGCCCAGAAGGTCCAACCCCCCATTGGAACCAGACCCTTTTGTTTCCTGGTGCCTTGACCCACAGCTGCTGTTTGCCAGGGTCATGACCTGACATTGAATCCCAGCCGTGTGAGGTGGGACTTGAGAATCTTGAGAGCATCTCACCTGTTAGGCCACACCCCACCTCGGGTTGCCTCTTTGACAGCAGTGGCTTGAGCCGGTCGTTGTTCAAGCCGGAGTCATAGAATAAGGTTGGGTCTAGGGAAAACCAGAAACTGATGGAGCCAATCACAGATTTCAGAGGCCTTCATAGTCACTAGTAGAGGTGTGTGTGTGTGGGAGAGGGCAGGGATTTGGGTCAATTTCCTGGGTTTTGAATGACTTGAAGTTCTGCACAAAAATATAGATGTCAATCTTTGGAGAACCTGATAGACATTTTGAAAGATTACTGTCTCTCTAGGGTTGAGACCCACAATTCACTTGTTAAAAATACGGAAATGTGTCCAGAAAAGCGAACTTGCAGAGCATGTGACGAACTAGCTGGAGAACCGGTACTATTGGCATATTTGATGTTTCCTTGGCCTCGAACTTCCTGTTTCACGGAGAAGAAAGCAAGCCATTCTTATGTTATCCATGGCCACAGCAGTCATTTCCTGACTTTTTCAGATTGTAGGTTTTCAATGTCTGGAAAGAAAAAAAAAACACATCAGTGCAGAATGATACACTTGTTCAGCTGGGCTAGAACTGAGCACATTTCCTCTGAAACCTGTTCTTCCAGACACAGGATGTCAAAGCCTTTTCAGTCTGGTGACAGCCGCTCTTGCCAAGGAACAAACCAACTTGAAAGAGTTCATGAATCAACACAGAAAGCCAACAAGATTTCGGTGTGTTTTGTTTTGTTCACTTTTCAAATGAGTGATTGAAAGGCCTTTTGTGCTTGAGCCAAGATTGATGTATTCATTGTATCTTTATTGAGGGCTGGCTTCCTTGGATTTGGCTAAGAGAAAACAGCCAGGTGCCTTTCTTGGGTGATGGCCTAAGAGCAGGCGACCGTGGGGCAGATGAACTCTGCTAACGGTGTTGGAAGAAATCTAACATCCTACTCAGTGGTCTTGCTTTCCCAATGTGACAGGCAGCAGCTCCATTCACTTCTCAGGCTGGACGTGTTAGTTAGGCAGGTTGTCTTCCTGGGCACCTTTGGTTTCTTCTATGGGTAGAGCTACGGAGCTATAGAGATGGTGCCCTGCTGACCCTGGGCACTGTCCTAAGAGCCCATCCTGACAGAAATTTGCCTTGGTGGGCTTCGTGGGACTAACGCGAGTGCAACATGAGGTGTCTGCCTGAGGGGCTTTGACAGGGCAAAACCATGTGAGTACTTGCTCATCACTGCTGTCAACTCAGCATTTGGATCTCTATTCAGTGACACTTGGGAAAGCATGCTGAGGAAGACCTCAGTGTGGTCTATGTGCCATGGGGTCCTGCAGTGAGAGGGAACGTGGCTCAGCTCAGCAGCTCGGGCAGGCAGGAATGTGTCGGCAAGGTGCAGGGAGAGCCAGAGGATAGAGACCTGCCAACGGGGAGACATCCCAGCTAAGGAGGAGCCTGGCTAGTTGGAGCTGACAGCACGCTTGCTGGGGGCAGACCAGCGTCACCAGATGTCGCCCACAGGAGCTGCAAAGGATGAGGAATCAGGGATGAGGCTGTGCCGATCAGGTATCAGGCTGGGGGACCCGGGGTACTGGTCTAGCAGGAGTCTTGGCTAAAACTGGTTTCTGAGGGTCTGGGAGAAGGCCCAGGAGCCCAGCTAAAGCTTAAGACGGGAGGGACTGGCACCACCTCATGCCATATTGGCAATCCTGGGCCTGAGTCCCAGACCAACTTTGATGGCTCATGACATGGGTTCCTGACACCATCGTGGGAGTCCCAGACTGGATTCAGCGCTCCCAGCTTCAATCTGGCTAAGCCCCAGGCTGTTGCAGATATTTGGAGAGTGAACCAGTGGTTAAAGATCTCCTGTTTCGCCTTCCTTTTGAATAAATAAAAAGAAGTTTGGCTAGCAATGAATCTGTCAGGATGGAGTTTTCTTGTTCATGACTTCCTCCTTGATGTCACCTCATAGCCCAATATAGCTGCAGAGTAACTTGCCTTCCGCCATCACATATATGATCCCCTTATGCTAGGGTAGGGATCAGAATAAACATCCTCCTTCTAGCTGTGCAAATACACTGCCTGCTTAGTTTTCTTCAGTCCCCTTCCTATGACTCAAACGGGCCACCTGGCCACATCTGGGTACAAGGGGAGAACCACGAAATATAGCCTTTTAGCAGCCCTGAGTAGAACCAGGATTCTGTAACCAAGGAAGGAAAGAAAGCCATCTGGGGTGGGCCCTAAGCAATGTCTGCCCCAGCTGCCAATCAGCATCTCCCTTGAAGACCCAGAGCAGTTCACTGGGCTATAAGCGCCACTGTATACCCGTGCCAGTCGCCCTGCCTTGGAAATGAGAGGTGAGTGACATCATCTGGTTTGTTTCAACTCACTGTACTCATGATTTTGAAACATTATAGTGAATATCAAAATCATCACAGATTAGTTGCTGACACACTTTATGAAAAAGACTGAACACTTGAGGGTCTGTTTGCACTTGAAGTTTCTCGCTTCAGCCCTGCTATTAGGAATGGGCGGTGGCGGGCAATGTGGGGATGGGGGCTCCCCTGCGAACCTGCAGCCCCAGAACCCACCTCGTCAACCAGGCACCCAAGTAACTGGAATGCTCAGTGAGGTATGGGAAGCAGGGCTTTCTTGTGCTTCTTCAAAATAAAGAGTAGTGAGTCGTAGAAGTATTGCTTTCAAATTTTACCCTGTAAGTGTGCTAATGACAGAAGGATGGGACTCTACACTCCCCTGCTTCTTGATTCTGTAACTGCTTGGTGATGATGAGTTTCACCTGCAAGGGATTAAAAATAAAGGTTTCCAGGTACAAATGCCAACAGTTAACAGGTAATTAGGGAGGAGACATCAAGCTACGGCGTTTGTCTTAAGGTTCTAGTTTCTTTCTTTTTCTTTTCTAAAGATTTATTTTTATTACAAAGCCAGATATACAGAGAGGAGGAAAAAACAGAGAGGAAGATCTTCCATCCGATGATTCACTCCCCAAGTGAGCCGCAATGGCCGGCGCGCCGATCCGATGCCGGGAACCAGGAACCTCTTCCGGGTCTCCCACGCGGGTGCAGTGTCCCAATGCATTGGGCCGTCCTCAACTGTTTTCCCAGGCCACAAGCAGGGAGCTGGATGGGAAATGGAGCTGCCGGGATTAGAACTGGTGCCCATATGGGATCCTGGGGCATTCAAGGCGAGGACTTTAGCCGCTAGGCCACTGCACTGGGCCCAAGGTTCTAGTTTCTAAAAGTGGCCTTTTGCCTGTTTGGATGGTGGTGATAGAGGGTGGGTGGTAAGGGCTGGTGCTGAGGCCTGGCACGTAAAGCTGCCGGCAGCATGCCAGCATCCCAGAGGGGCACTGGTTTGTGTCCTGGTTGCTCTACTTCCTATCCAGCTCCCTGCCAATGAGAAAACAGTGGAAGATGGCCTAACTGCTTGGGCCACTACACCCACATGGGAAACTTTCTGGGAAAGCTCTGGGCTTTGGGTTTTAGTCTGGCCCAGTCTGTGCCATTGTGGCCATTTGCGGGGATAAACCAGTGGATGGAATCTCTCTCTCTTTCTCTCCTACTTTTGCTCATTGTAATTCTGCCTTTCAAAAACAAGACTCCACCATGAACATTCCCCCACGCGGTCCATACCCTGGGTCCCACTGGCTTCTCCAGGCCTGGCTGGAGAATGAATGTCAGAAGAACAATCTTCAGGCCATCCCAGTGTACCCCACCCCCGCCCACACCTTTAACCTTTGACTCTTTGACCCTTTGTCAATAACTCAAGCAGTTGATTGCCTACCAGGAGTATCCACTCAGCCTAATTGCTCTATCTCTGGGGTGGTTTTAAGGGGCCTCAGTCAGGCTTAGTCCACCAGCTGGAGTTTTTGACGCAGAAGTAGGAACCGTGGACTCTGCTGTCTGAGAAAATCCTGAGCACATGGCCAGACGGGAAAGTTTGGCAGGTTGGGGCAGAACTCGGCACAACACCTACTACCGCTGTTGGCCAAGGTGAGTAATGAAAGCCAGTAGCGTTCTGTTCTGTAAGGTTTGGCAACCGGCGGTCTACTCTTGCAGGTGGCTGTTTTTCAATGGCTAAAGCAGATACCATCCTTGGTGGGAACTTTCCAGAAGGAAGAAGGAGTGCGGAGGTGGGGGCTTGGGGAACCGTTGTCGGCTCACTGGTAATGCTGGGCACTGTTGTTCTGTCCCCTGCCTTCAGACTGAAGCTGGCATTCCAGCCTGGCCCAGGGTACCAGCATGGCGGCTGGTACGGGCGCCATGTTTTTCCAGCCTATAGCTATGGCTGTGCAAGAGCCAGAGATGGAACCAACCTCCTCCGTGCGTGTGCCATCCCAGAATACGCAGCTGGAGCTTTGGGTATGGCCAAGATGCCCCTCGTGAGAGTCATTCGCGTGCCCAAGGAGGTAAATGTGCTTTCGTATCCTCACAGCCCTGTGCTTCTCTGCTTACATTTCCACAGCCACCCGTGGCTTTTGTTCCGGTATACTTCCTGGGAATAGAGTTGATGACCTAAGGAGGAAAAGTTCTAACAGATTTCTTGAGCTGTAACTCCGCCAAAACAAAAACAAGAAAAAAAACCTTCAGTACAAGTTTAATATTCGCAGTTTGGTGACTCTGGAGTTAAGAAACTTGAATGGCAGACAGAGAAAGCCATTGGTCTTTTCCAGACACTAAACTGGGTTTGTTTTTACTGTAGCAGCAGACATAAATACACTTTAAAAATGCTTTAAAACGGTGTTGTGTTTGTTAAGCTTTTTTTTTTTTTCACCACAAATCCAAAAGCCAGACGAGTCACTCAAGGAGGTCTTTATTTCAGCAGGGGAAGTAGCCACGGGGTGGAGAGAAAGCAGGAGCAGACAGAAGAGCAGAGAGAGAGAGCAGGAGGAAAAAAGAGAAGGGCAAAGGCACCTTTATAGCCTCTAGGTGGGTATGGGGGTGCCAGGTCAGGGATTGGCACCCTCACGCATGAGATGAACTCCAGGGATAAATGCATCCGTGGATTGGTGCAGTGCAGCTTAAACCTGAAGGTCATTAAGCTTACTTAGGCAAGTGGGCTTTAAGGGGGCTGAAACCTAGGAGATTTATGGTAGTGCTGGGTAAACTGGTACTCAAGGGGACCGAAAGCTAGGGGATTTAAGGTAGTGCTGGGTCTTAGGCTCCTGGGGTCAGTTCCGGGATGCTGTTTGAGTCTGTTCTTACAGTGTTTCTAAACCATGTGGAGATACGCTGAAGTGAGACTCTCCGCGTCTGCTCTCTTCCCTCCTCCGCGGTGGAGGAGCACACGATGGCTGTGGGTCTGTGTCTTCTAGCTCTTCCCGGCTAAGCTAGCTAAGTACAAGTGGCCAGGCTGGCTCTCTGGCGCTCAGAGGGGTGGGGAATGGAGGAGGTTCTGTGGAGAACAGCTGTTGGATGGCGTGGTCCTTCCTGCTTTTCCTCCGCCTGTGGGTCTTGCTGTAAAAACGGCCTCTGTTGAAGTCGCTGTTGCGCCCTCCCTTATCTGACATTTGTAATGTTCCAGCCTCCAGAAGAAATGTCTGCAGGTGGGCGGGCTGGCTGACCTTGTGACCGCGGTGTGAGTTTGCCGTCTCTGTGCGTGGGGCGGGAGTGCTTGCTCCCTCTACATTCCCCTGGGGACAGTTAGCCAACGGGGTGAAAAGGAGGGCACGTGGCTGTGAGGGGTAAAGATCTGCTAAGGGGTTCCTTGGCACTCCTGCTCCCTGACTTTGCTGAGGTCCTTGGTCTACTTCTCTCATGCTTCTCCTGTTGCGTACGTGCAGTGATGTTTTCTGCTTGAGGATGTTTATGGAATACCACACTTCAACTTAATGTCTCGACTCTTGATTTTTTTTTTTAAAGCATTCATTTGTATTCATTTGAGCGTGGACGAGAGGCAGACAGGCACAACCCCTATTTTCTGGTTTATTCCATCAAGTTGCCTGTGACCTCCAGGGCTGTGCCATGCTGGCAGCCAAATCTAGATTCCCCCACGCTCATGTCAGACCAAGAGGCATCCCTGCTACCTCCCAACCTGAGCAAGAACTTAGGCAGGGAGCCGATGCTCAAGGCCCCGCACTCTGACACGGGATGCAGGCAGCTGGCTAGCATCTTGGCTGCTATGCCAAGCACCTGCCTCCAGCGCTCCATTCTTAAAACCTGTGTTTTCTTGACAGCTTTTGACCCAAAGTTTTGTTTTGTTTTTTTCTTTTCCCTGAAACTGTTTTACCTGTGCCTCTTGTATAGAACATCTTATGAATTTATTTTTCTTTTAGGTCAGTTTGGGTTTTCCCTTTCAGCAGATGTTTGATCTATGTCACTTTTCCCCTTTTCCTCCTTTTAAATGTTTCCACTGTAGGCTGGGATCTTAGCATAGGTGTTCTTACTTTATCCTTTGCTATTTTGGGGGGTGGGGGTTCATGTCTTTCTGGCTACTTATGGTTACTTCTAAAGACTTATTTGTTGTTATTGAAAAGGCAGATTTACAGAGAGAAGGAGAGACAGATCTTTCACCTACTGGTTCACTCACCAAATGGCCAAAATAGCCAGAGCTGAGCCAATCAAAAGCAAGGAGCCAGGAGCCTCTTCCGGGTCTCCCACGCGGGTGCAGGGTCCCAAGGCTATGGACTGTCCTCGACTGCTTTCCCAGGCCACAAGCAAGGAGGTGGCTGGGAAGTGAAGCAGCTGCGACACAAACTGGCACCCATAGGTGATGACAGTGCTTTCGGAGAGAGGATTGGCCAATTGAGCCATCACACCAGCCCTTATTGATGGTTACTTCTATAGCTTGAAATAGGGGAAGTATAAGGTAGGAGTATATTGTCTATTTCAGCAATAACAAGTTTTTCTTTCCACTCATAAGAGAACTTTAGAAAATTTCCTGGGGCCAGGCCCTTGTGATGCCCGTATCCCAGAATTCCTCTTCCTCTGACCCAGCTTCCTGCTAATGCACCTGGGAAAGCAGCAGATGGTCCAAGACCTTGTCCTCTGCCGCCCCTGTGGGAGACCTAGATGCAGCTCTGGGCTCTGCCTAGGCCTGGCCCAGCCCTGACTGTTGTGGCTGCTTGGAGAATAAACCGGTGGATGAAAGATTGTCTCCATCTCCTCTTTCTCAACTTGCCTTTCAAATAAATCTTTAAAACAAATGAAAACCAACGTCCCCTTTTACTCATTCTGCAAAACCTTTCTGTCTGTTCTTCTTGGTACGTGCTGGGATTTTTAGTTCCTTCTGCACTTGGAGTCCGTTGCATCAGGCATTCTAGCCTTCTTGTGGTCACGCTCAGCTATCTGCCTGCCGTGCTGCTGGGTGTTCTTCCTGGGAAGCCAGGCAGCCAGTGGAAGAACATAAGGCTTGTGGTGGGTCTTGTCCTCAGTTTGGCCTTTTCATCAGAAATTGTGTTTGCTGTGAGATACCAGGGCTTAGTGCCTGCTTCCCCCAACACATACACACACACACGACCCCCACCCCACACAGCCCCCCAACACCCTGTGTCGGCCTCTGTCCCTAGCCCTTATCTCTCCAAATTAAGGGATTGCATCCCCAGAGTACCCTGTCATTGACATTTTGATTTCATGTCCTTGACACTAGGGGAAGTAGATGGCTTGGAAGTATGTTTTAGGTCTTAAGGATCTGTCAGTATCGTCTTCCTGGACCAACTCTCACAGTGACACCTGTAACAGACAGGCCGTCTCCATGCACAGCCGCAGTGTGTCCTGCCCAAGGTGCGCTCAGACCGGGGCGAATGCTCTGTCTCCACACAATGTCAGCTCCCGCCACCCAGGACTTCAAGGAACTCAATTGGCAGGAACACACTTGGAGAGGGGGAACCATAAGGTTGCTTGTTCAGTGTGTTATATAAAGGAAAGGCCTCCCTTAAGCCCAGGTTCTTGGCTCCTTTCTAAACTGAGTACATTTTTGGTGAATTGGATGGTAACTGTATCCTTTATTTTCTAAACCAGGATGTGTTTCAGAGTGAAGGCAGGTGCGCTTTCAGGTGGTGAATCTTCATCTCCACTTTTGCTCTTGCTGGTGAAGGGAACCTTGAGCAAGCTCGCCAGCATTGTGAGCCACAGCAGCCCTTTCCAGATGGGGTGCATCTTTGAGGACAGACGGGCATGCTTAGAAAAGATGAGTTCTAGCAGGTGCACAGAGAAAGGAGTCACAGGTACATTTGCTGCTGCAGCATGGCTAGCAGGTCCACGTCATCCAGCTGAGATGGACGTCACGAATGCTTCTGCAATTCTCTCGTGGTGTAAGAGTGCGATTGGTTGGTCTGGGTCTCCATAGCCTGCATCCCTTCGTGGAGCACCTGGCGTCCTGGGTGTATTCTCAGCCAAGGGGTGAAGGTGTGAAGAGAATGGGCTCATGGGGTCTGTGCAGGTTGTCTTTGGAAGAAAGGAAAGGGAAGCCTTTGGTGGGCTTGCTGCGTCTTTATGCCTTTTCTTGTGCCTCAGTTTACCCATTCCATAACTGTGGTGTTATTGAAAGCTTCTGCTCGGAGAAATACAAATGAAATTTGGTCTATAGAGGGAAATTAGCACTTTAGACATTGGTGAGCTATAAATTGCCAGCTCATCCCCATTGCGTGTGTTGAGTTTAAACATGTAAATAATAGCACTTGTTCTTAAGGGGCTGATTTTCATCATAGGAAACCACAGGTCTGGCCAAAAACCAAGATGAAGACCCACTAGAAGGTAAGGTAGACCTGGTGTCGGGGTGGCTGAAAACAAAACCAAACCCCACTTCTAGTTTCCTCCTCCGCTTCGTCTGTTTGAAACTAAACTTCATTTCTAGGTTCCTCAATCACTAGTTGGAAACAGCACCCCTATTGGAAAATGTCAACACTGATGTGCCTAATCTGTCTGTGATATCTGATGATCTGCCTGCTGGCATGAGCTGCTGCTTTGGCAACTATGTGAGCACACTTCACTCACTGGGTCCTACCTTCTGCTTCATAAAGTAGACGCAGTACCAGGAGGTGCCTGTGGCCTTGACTGCCCAGCTCGCTCCAGGGTAGTCGGCATCTAGGTTCCTCTCGTATCGGCTTAGCTGCCAGTGCTGCTTGGTTTTCTTGGTCTGTTTGCCCAAGGAGGGCCCTGTATCTACACGCAACTTGTCTGAGGAAGGGAAGGACGTGAGCTGCTTCGTTCAGTACAGTGACAAGAAAGAGGAACGGAAATACGGGGAGCAGGGCTGACTTTTAGCAGGTCCCTGTGATCTCCTTCTCTAACGGAAGCCCCTGTCCCCTCCAGACATACCCAGGTTCATGGCTTTGGTGATTTATATGTTATGTTTTATAGATGTGTCAGTCTCTTTGACTCTATGCCTGATGGCCATCAGCGTTTGCATGTTAGCAGATGCTCAATGTTGAAATGAACTGAACTTAATACATTGTAAAGACTGGTGTATTTGAAAGTCAGAACTACATAGGGCTAAAGTCCTCACCTTGAACGCGCCAGGATCCTTTTTGGGCACCAGTTCTAATCCCGGCAGTCCCACTTCCCATCCAGCTCCCTGCTTGTGGCCTGGGAAAGCAGTGGAGGATGGCCCAAAGCCTTGGGACCCTGCACCCACATAGCGGACCCAGAGGAAACTCCTGGTTCTTGGCTTCAGATCAGCTCAGCTGCAGCCATTGCAGCCACTTGAGGAGTGAACCAGCGGATAGAGCTGTCTCTCTCCTCTCCATAAATCTGACTTTCCAATAAAAATAAATCTTAAAAAAAGTGAAAGAACTGCATAGAGAAAAAGGGGAGTTGGATCTTTCATCCACTGGCTTACTCCCTAGGTGGCTACCATAGCCAGGGTTGTACCAGGCCAAAGCCAGGAGCCACAAGTTTCATCTGGGTCTCCTCACATAGATGTAAAAGGGGCTCAACTATTGTTCTCCATCTTCTGTTGGTTTCCTGTGTGCGTGAGCAGGCAGCTGCATCAGAAGTGGAACAGCTAGGATTCAAACCGGCACCCACATGAAGTGCTGGTGTCACAAGTGGAAGTTTAGCCCACTGTGCCACAAAAGTAACTCTGAAACTGATTTTATTATATCGATTATGTAATTTGAAATCAATTATATCAATTAGATATATCAATTATCAAATATATATTTCAAATTATAGAATTTGAAATCTTCCTAAGCTATCAAGTGGTTCTCGTTTTTAGTACTATGATTTACATAGGAACCAAGGGTGTTTATTTCAGTGACCAGGGAATTTCTTTGAGGTTAGAGTGTAAGCCTGCTCTGCCTAGCTTAATTGGTTATGCAGATAATCTATGAAAAATATGTAGTGAAAAAGACCCCCTCTTGATCCAGGCTCCCAGGGCTCACACTTACAAGCCCTACAATTCCAGAGAAATGTCTTCAGAGTGGTGTTGGTCTCCCCTTCTGCAAAGGGAAGACATAAAGCAAGTGTGAGGATGATATCTAAAGTATAGCTGTATTTTCTTCTTTTTTTTGGAAAGTGGGTCAGATTTTGAGGGAAAAGGAGAGACAGAAAGATCTTACATCTGCTGGTTCACTTCCCAAATGGCCACAACTTCCAATCTAAAGCCAGAAGCCAGGAACTTATTTTGGATCTCCCAAGTGTGTATGGGCTCGAAAGACTTTGGAGCTATCCTTGGCTGCTTTCCCAGGTCACAAGCAGGGAGGTGGATGGGAAGTGAAGCAGCTGGGACATGAACCGGTAACCATATGGGATCATAGAAATTTCCAGGTGAGGATTTGGCCATTGAGGCATCATGTTCAGCCCACATCTGTGTTTTCTGTAATGGTTTCTGACATATAGTAACCCTCAAGTGTCAGCTGGCCATCAGGCTGGCATAACACTGTCCAGCAGAGGTGCACTGGGAAGCCACCCACACAAGGAATCTTATACCTTCTAGTAGGCCAGTTCTAAAGAAAAAAAAATCCAAGAGACAAGTACAATTTTACTACTTCATCTAATCCATCCATTACCAACTAAATGTTTGTGTCCCCTAAATTCATGCTGACCCCAAGCCCCCAAGGTGAAGGTTTTGGGAGATGAGTTTTCTGGAGCTGAGCAGGGTAAGATGAGGTGGTGAGGCTAGCTATGCTGGTACCCTGACCTTGGCAACTATGGAAAAATAGTGTCCTGTTTTACTTTCTTTTTTAAAGATTTATTTATTTATTATTGGAAAGGCAGATTTATAGAGAAAAGGAGAAACAGGTCTTCCATCCACTAGTTTACTCCCTCAATAACTGCAACGGCCAGAACTGAGCTGATCAAAAGCCAGAAGCCAGGAGCTTCTTCTGGATCTCCCACATAGTTGCAGGGTCCCAAGGCTTTGGGCCTCAGCTGCTTTCCCAGGCCACAAGCAGGGAGCTGGATGGGAAGTGGGGCAGCTGGAAGATGAACTGGCACCGCTTTGGGATACCAGCATCCCAGATGGTGCTTAACCCACCGCATTGGCGGCCCCGTGGCCTCAATTCTCAAAAAGAAATACAGAAGGCTCCTGCACACTTGGCTGGGCCTGCTATGGCTCACACAAGTCTGTTTTCTCACAGTTCTGGGGGCTGGAAATCTCCATTGACCCAGTTTCTGGTAAGTTTGGTGAGGCCCCTTCTGGGCTGATGAGAGCGCCACCTTGCTGTGTTCTCAGGGGACTGAGAACTGAGTTTCCTCATGGAATTCCATCATGACCCACCCTTATGAAGGCCCCCTTCACATTGGAGGGCAGGGCTTCCACTGGGAAGTGGGGGGCTGGGGATACACACATGTGCACCCCGAGGTATGCAAATAAATAGTATGAATCCTCGACAGTGTTAGGAAACAAATTGTCCTCCCAAGTGGATTAAGGCTCACAGAAGATGTGGCTTTTTCAGTTATGTCCAGATCCAGGAGAGGAAAAGGTAGATTAAATACTTAAAAAAAAAAAAAAAAAAGCGACCTGGGGACCTTTGGAAATCTGCCAACTTGAACTGACAGTCACCTCTCCTGCCTTCTTGGTAACTGCACACCAACCCCTGTCACAGGGCTTCAAGTTCAAGTTTCAAAGATAAGAAGAGGCCAGGTCCTCCTGTTTCTGAATTACAACAGGTATGTGAACCAAGCAGCTAGTCTTCCAAAAGCCAGCCAGCCCTAAGACACCTGGTGTGGGCTCGGTGTTCGAACCCACAGATGCCCCGGAACTTGAAGCTCATCACCGACTCTCCCCTTCATTTTGTGCTTTCCCTACATTGGTTTCATCTCCAAGGCACCTCTTGGATCTGCTTACTTCATCCCTCTGTCCCCACCTCGGTGCTTATGGGGCCTGTGACGCCACCTCCTTCATGGCTGAAGTCACTCTGCTCAAGAAGCCCTTTGGAAACACAACAGTTGCACCTGTTAACTTCAATGTCTCATACTTCCTGCTAAGGCTAGTTCAAAAGTCTCGTGTTTGGCCAATTCCAGAGGGCCAAATTCTGGTTTAAAATTCCTGTTTGTCATTGGCTTCTACAGATCCCAGTCTTCATTTGAATGTTGAAGTGTTAAACAAAGAATTTATGGCCAAAAGTGAAGAGCTCTACGATCTCCTCATCAACTGTCACTGGCAGCCTCTGGACTCGGTTGAGTCGAACATCCCAGACAACAGCCTGGAGTAAAGTCAGGCATTCATTAAACTGCCCCATGGTTGGATTCTTTTTTTTTTTTTTATTTGGAGGGGGAGGGAGTTGTCCCAAGAATATTCTGGATTCTGCAAATGTAAACTTCCTAGACCCAAATGTGATTGACATGATAAAATAGTATGTGAAATACATTTTGTCACTATTTTTTTAAAGATTTATTTTTATTGCAAAGTCAGATATACAGAGAGGAAGATCTTCTGTCCGATGATTCACTCCCTAAGCGGCCACAACGGCTGGTGCTGCGCCAATCTGACGCCAGGAACCAGGAACTTCCTCCAGATCTCCCACATGGGTACAGGATCCCAATGCTTTGGGCCACCCTCAACTGCTTTCCCAGGCCACAGCAGGGAGCTGGATGGGAAGTGGGTCTGCCGGGATTAGAACCGGCACCCATATGGGATCCCAGTGTGTTCAAGGCGAGGACTTTAACCACTAGGCCACCACAAAGTTTCACTGTCTTTGTTAGAAGTATATCAAGTGTATTAAGTCAGTTCCAGAGCTCATGTGACTCATGGGGAGAGTGCTGGGCTGTAAGACATTAGAGGATATGTTGAGTGAGTTGGGTCTGAGCTGAGGCGACTGGGGCCTGAGCTACCCTGGTGTTCCTGTGGTCCTGCGACACAAGCTTGCATGTGTCCTATCTAGAAGATCAGAGAGCTTTCAAAATTGAGAGCTGGAGTGCTCTCATTGACCTGCTCATTCCCCTAGTTGTCTCTAGGGACTGGAACTGGAGTAGGCCAAAGCCGGGAGCCAAGGGTACAGTCTCTCCCATGTGTGCATCAGGGCCAGGGACCTGAGCCATTATTGCCTCCCAGGGTCCACGTTAGCAGGAATCGGGAATTGAGCCAGGATTTGAACCCAGGTTTTCCAGTGTGGATGGTGAGTGGTCCAAGTGGAAAATATTTGCTTGTGTTACATTTTGAAAAGACAGAGATGTTGATTTCCTATCAGTTATAGCACTCTCCAGTTGCCTGCAACAGCTAGGGCTAGGCTAGATCAAAAACAGAAGCTGAAAACTCAATCCATGTTCCCCTCAGTGCCCAGGTGGCAGGAACCCAAGTACTTGGACCATCCCTGGCTAGCTTCTACAGTGCCCACTAGCAGAAGGCTGGACTGGAAGCAGAATACTTAGAACTTGAGCTAGCACCCAATAGGAGATGTAGGTGCCCCAAGCGGGAACCCGACTCTTATACCAAATGTATGCCCCTGAACTGGAAGTTTGATCTCCATTTTCTGACCCCCCAGTATGCTCTGTTAAGTAACTCTGTGGGAGGAAGGGACAATGGAGATGAATTGTCTATATTGAATGTGAATCTTATGACCTGAAGTCTAGAAGACTGGAAGTAGAGTTGATCGGACGGTGTGCACTGATAAGCTGGCCGGCCTTCTCTTCTGAAGGTTGCCTGACAGGTACTAACCCTTGGGCTAACGGGGCTCAAGCACCCACATTCCATGTTGAGGGCTAGGTGGCCGCCAGAAAGTGGCTTCCTCTGCCTCGTGGCATGGATCAGGTCTCCCAGTCTCCGCGCTAGTTGCTTTTTGGGGCCCAGCCAATGCCTTCCTCCCAGGACTTTCGTAAGCATGGTCTTGTTCTCTACCCACTAGATGTCAGTAGCACCCCTGTATCCCTGTTGTGACAACTAGAATGTCTGTGGACAGTGCCCAGGTCCCCCAGAACTGCTGGAGTAGGGTTAGATGTTTAGATGTTTTCCAAACTGGATCAGGATCTTTCGGAAACCTTGTGATATATATGTTTGTTATACATTATAAATATATACATAAACTTGTGTGTATATATGTTTATATACATATAGCTAGTTAGGGAAAGGCTGAGTTAGAGATCTTCCGTCCACTGATTGACCTGCCTTGAATGACCACAGCAGCCAGAGCTGGGCCAGGCGGAAGGCAGAGAAGCCAGGAACATCATGCAAGTTTCCCAGTTGGGTGCCAGGGCCCTAAGCCCTTGGGCCATCTTGCCCTGCTTTCCCAGAAACAGGTTCTTAAGCATCTTCCTGAAAATTAGATTCAACAGAACTGGGGTGGCACCCAAAGGTTTTCAGTTCTCTAAAATGTTTGTGAGCAGAGATGCCGCTGTTGGTGTAGATACCGCACTGTGAAAACCACAGGCCCAGAGAAATCTTCGACTAGCTTCGTTTCATTCTATCTAGGGCAGCAGATGAACTTCCTGTTTCACGTTGCCATCCCTGACACACAGTGTGCAAGCACCCCCTTTCCCCACCTCCACCCCAGAGCTCTGACTTATCAGGGATCCACAGTCCTGCTCCGGCCATGTGCTTGGAACCCAGGCCGAGCCCGGGGTGTTCCTCTTTGCAGGATCTGAGCTCTGCTGCTGGTGATCAACATACAGAAAAGATACTGGCTATGAAATTGGCGGAGAAATTTCCCCCTCATTTTTATTTTTTTTTATTAATTACATTGCATTATGTGACACAGTTTTATAGGCACTGGGATTCCCCCTACCCCTCCCCAAACCCTCCCCCCATGGTGGATTCCTCCACCTTGTTGCATTGCCACAGTTCAAGTTCAATTGAGATTCTTTCATTGCAAGCATCTACCAAGCATAGAGTCCAGCATCTTATTGTCCAGATAAGTTCAACGGCTTGTTGGGGAGACCATCTCTGGTCTGAAGGTAGAGCGGCAGAGTATCATCCCTACCAATTAAAAGCCCCGACATAACATCAGCAACAATTTATAACGTTGTGGAATTAAATGACATAGTATTGAGTAACCAATATGTTAAAAAAAAAAATGGAAGTTCTTAACCATATCCTGTGACTTCTTCATTGACATTTCAATTTTAGTTTATATACAACTGGGTTCTATACACCTTAAAATGGCTATAGATTACTATTCAGCTGTCTCGTGTCTATTTTCATTATAGTATTTAGCATTTTATAGCGTTGAAGCATAATTTTGTTGAACATGGCTTTTTTTCAGGTAGTCTAGACTGGCTTATAACTCTAACAAGATATTTGTCAACAGTTTAGGTGCAGAACATTTTTAGGAGGGGTGTGCAGAGAAATCTTCAATACCCTAGTGAGGAGTAACTAATCTTTGTGTCCCACCTAGTGAGGTATAAGTGAATCCACGCTGACCATTTCCTGTCTGATTCTAAGCTTTCCTTGTTGTTCTCTATTCTAGATATTTTTGTTCGCTTGTTTGTTTTGAGAGATTTCTGGAGCGATCCTGATGGTCATTGCCAGAGAGGGTGGGGACCCAAAGTTGTAACCAAGCTAGGACCAGAGAAAGCTCCCCTCCCTAGTCCCGAAGGAAGTTTACTGTTCTGTTTCTGTGGACCGCTCAGTGTTCCTGGCTGTTGTTCTGACGCCCTTGGGTCCTGTGAGGAAGGATTTGGACTTCTTCCATCCCATGTGGGAGATCCAAGCGGGAGTAGATGACCTCAGAGTTCATGACCTCCGAAGGTACTCCAATTCCCCGAGGTCTCCTTGGCAGTTGGGATGTAGACCTTGGTGCTCATACTGATAGTCCTTAGTGAGGATCTGGGAGTCTCCAGGTTGGGATGCAAACCTCCTCCTGCCCCCTGCTCCACTCTGGGGTCTCCCCCTTGTTTTTAAAGCAAGAAACAAGACAGTTGTGTTCTATTCTGAGAATTGAGTTTAAATGTGAAACCTGGCAATGTGGTAGCTAGTTCATGATTTAAAAATGCCAGCGTTGCAGGTGTGGCAAAAGAGGAAGATGGAGAAGACTTGAATTTACAATGGCATTGAGCTGTGGAATTAGCCAACTTTGGGGGCTTTCTGCATCTCGACTTGTTAACCTGCTGATGTTCCTGAGTTCACAACGGGTTACATCTCAAAAAAAACCCTCAGGTACATTAAAAATACAAGTTGGGAAGGAGCTCCATATAGCTGACTTACAGACCACCACAGCTCAGCAGGCCTCACACATGCTCAGCTCTCCTAGCCTGCCCATAAGAGAACTTGTTGAGTAGTTCACTGACCCACAGGTGGGCAGACACGGGCAGGAGTTTGCAGGGCAGAACTGTTTTCAAAAACAAAACAGTGGCAGCACCACACACTGTAGAGCAGGGGTCGTTGCTATCCCTGGTGACCCTGGGGACTGACTGGGAGCCATGGTCATTGCCACTGCCCCATGGGGTTGCAGAGGGTCAGACTGCCTGGCGCTGCCAGCCCTGGGAAAGATCGCAAGTCAGCCTGCTGGGCTGGGCTTGGCCTAGTAGTTAGAATTCCTGCATTGCACATCAGAGTGCCAGCGGTCCATGCCCACGTCTGGCTCCTGACTCCAGCTTCCTGCTAATTCAGACCCCAGGGAGGCAGCAAATGACGGCCCAAGTGACTGAGGCCTCCCCACCTCCCCAAGTGGGGTGCCTGGATTGAGTTTCTGCCTCCCAGCTTTGACTAGCCCAGGCCTGCTTGTTGTACGCACGGAGGGCAGGGGGATGAATTAGTGGATGGGAGCTCTGTCTCTTTGCTTCCCAATAAATAAAGCTTTAAATTCAACATTCTAAGCAGAGCTTCTACTGAATGCTTCTACATCCTAGTCAAGTGGAAAGATTGTAAGTCAGCTCATCCTCATTTGGGCACTGTTTCTGTTACCTTTTTAAACTGCTCTCAGTGTTTGTTCCTGGTAGCGAAAACGTCCCAGCAGACACACATAGCATGTGTACAAAGGGGTCCGTGCCTTTAAGAGAGCTGTCTCTGGGGCTATGAATGACTTAAGCCTTTTAAGCTACTTCCTGTTTTACATCAGGCACATTTCAAACGCTTAATCCCACATGCAAAAAGGAACTACCAAATTAGGACACACGCTGTAGAATATTTCTCTTGTAGCAGCTTTGAGTCGCACTGGTCTAATAGATCATGAGATGAGGTCAGGTCAGCTTCTTAACCTTTACCCAGTCACTTATTCCCCATCCTCTCCTCCAAGACATTTTAAAGCTCATTTGCATCTATTTGAAGTGCAGAATGGGGTGGGGAGAGAGATCTTCCATTTTCTGTTTTACTCCTCAAATGGTCACAACACTCAGGCATGAGTCAGGCCGGAGCCATGAGGTTCATCTGGGTGTGCATGGGGGACGCAAGCCCTTGGGTCATCACCTGCTGCCTGCCGGAGGGCATGTCAGTAGGGAACTGGAGCAGAGGTGGTGGAGCTAGGCAGCCGCTTAACCCACACGCCTGCACCGCCCATGACTGACATAAATTTACAGATATTTATGTTTATTTGTATAAATATATATTTATGTAAGTATATATTGTATAATTTGTATAAGTATACTCATATGAATATATACATATATACTTATGCAAATACACACACACACACTTATTGAAGTTGTGTTATACCTTCCCTATCTGTTCCTTATACACTGGATTTTCGTCCCTTCCTTCTCCTCTGTCCCTTTGACAATGCTTGCATTACAGTGAGTAGTCTGTCCGCTCACCACAAGGGATCTGGGTTTTGTTAAAACTGTTGGAAAGCAACCAAAGGACGGTGAGAAAAAAACTCGGCCTGAGTTGCTTCATATCGTACTTGTCTTTTAAGATCTGTTTCTTGCGCTTGAAAGGCAGAGGTTCAGGCAGGGGGTGGGAGTCTTCCACCTGCTGATTCATTCTCCAAACGGGCCTGATAGGAGGGGCTGGAGCTCCATCCTGGTGGGCCAGGGAGTAGCCATTTGGGCCATCTTGGACTGCCTCCCCAGGTATATCAGCAGGGAGCTGGATGGGACTCAGCTGAGTAGCTGGACTGCTGAACCACGTTCCAATACGGTCCCATATGGGATGCTGGGTGGGCAAGTGGCAGCTTCGCCTACCGTGCCACAATGCATTACTCTGTCACAAGCCCACCCTCACCCTCACAAGGCTTTTCTACTGTTTGATTGGACCCCTAGGCTCCCTTGTTGATATTACCCTTTCCATTAGCCCTGCTCCCCCACCTCCCCAAAAAAGAAGAAATTCCCTACTGGTGCTCTAACTGCCGTGGTCTGAGTGCTTCCGGATGAATCGCGTGAGCCGCCGTGTCCTGGCACAGCCCGCTGGTGCCGGGGCTGAGGCTGGCCACGTGATCTGCCTCTGCAGCTGGGAGGCGAGCAGAAGCCCACGCAGGAGTGTTGCCGTGGGCTGAGTGGCTCTTTCACAGCATTTCTACTGTCAGTGACGTTCCCAGAGTGAGAGCCTGTAGGGCGACTGAGGCACAAGCGAGAGGGCAGCTGAGGCAGGGCACGGCAGCAGATCAGCGTGTTCCCCTCCCCCAGGGGCTCCAAAAGTTCATGGAAAACTAGGAGCTATGAGAAACCAACAAAACCTCTGTGGAGTTCCTTCCGTTTCTTTTCTCCTGGAGCTGCTGAAGTCCCCTTGTATTTTTCAGCTTTGGCAGCTGAAACTTGCAAACTTGCAGTAATAGCAGACCCAGGGGGCGCTCTGCTGTACTTCTCTGTTTTTGGTTTTTCACAGTACTCAGTCACTGTGCCTTTCAGATGAAGACACCTTCAAAGCTTAAGTGAAGGGCTCAGAGGCGGTAAAGGGATAGCAATCTTTCCTGCCCTACAGAACTGTCAGGGGTCTCTAGGCCTCACAGGGATCCTAGGAGAAGCCTGGAACTGCCCAGGCTCACCCAGTACATGTTGCTGATCTTACTGAACCCATCTTCAACGTGGCTACGCTAGGATTTGGCAGTCAAATGCAGAGAGCAGAACCAAAGCAGCAGGGAAAACATTTGAATCTAGTAAAGCAAATATTAGAGAAATGTTTTCTTGCATGCTTAAAGAAACAGCCAGTTTAATGTGCATTAACGTTCTCAGCTCTTCTACTAGCGTGCAGAAACAGCCAAAGGCAATGGAGAAACGGATGAACTTCACTGAGTTCAAGCAAATTTTTATTTATAAGAATAAGAAACAGGACAGATTTGGCCTGGGCAGTTTGTTGTTGTTGTTTTGCCACTCCTTGGTCTATTGGAATGCCTTTGAAAAATTTCAAATAAAAATTGTAGTTGTAGGAAAACTTAGTCAAAACTTGGCCAGACAAATTATGAGTATTTCTTAGTGCACAGAAACCTAGAGATCACGATCAGTGATCTTTCTAGAGTCAATAAAATATATGGATTTATAAGGGATATGAATTCTGAATGAATAGTTAGAAGTTGGCTGATGGGTGATGGTGCTTCCAAAATTTTAGGTAATATTGTAATTTAAGTTTGGTGGGACAGCATACAGGAATGCTTTCAAAAGTTCATGCAAAAGGGAGATAAAGGATAAATTTAGAGGCCAGTGTGGTGGTGCCCCAGGCTGGAGCACTGGCTGTTCCACTTTCAACCCAGCTTCCTGCTGATACCTGGGATGGCAACAGCAGGAGATCCAAGTCCTTGTACCCCTGCCACTCACGTGAGAGATTAGAATGTAGTTTCAGGCTCCTGGTCTGGCTTTTGCAGTTATTTGAGAAGCAAACCAACAGATAAAAGTTCAATCTCCCTCTCTCTCTTTCTTTCTTGCTTCCTCCCTCTCTCCACTCCTTACCTCCCTCTGCTCTCTGTCCCTCTGTCTTTCAAACAAATAAATAGATCTTTTGTTTAAAATATCTGAGTGGGTCAGACTCATGCACCAGCCCACATGGCAATCTGGAGTTAGATTTGTTAGCATGGAACATTGCTGACCACCTCATGCCAGTCCATGCGAAAGCTAGGACTGGGGACCTGTCTAGCAGGACTAGATCCCAGTACCTGACTGAATGGACAGGGGATGGGTCACATTAGGGGTAGATTCTGTGGGGAATAGGTGAGACAAATCTGTGGAAATACAAATCCTGCTGGTTAGCTCAAGAGTTGGGGTGGTGAAGAGTTGAGCTAGGTGTGACCATGGAACCTGCCACACTCATGGCTACAGGGACCGAGAATAGTCTGGGCAGGTCCAGGCTGCAGCACCCACATGGGCATCCTAAAATAGGGTGTCAGAAAGGACGGGCTGCAACATTCACCAACTCATTCTAGGCCAGGATGAAGGAGCAGGCTATGCTGAGCAAGGGCCTAGCACCTGCTGGCATGCGTGAGATCTGGGTCTGGAAGTGGGCTGAGGTAGGGAACTTGGGAAACTCCCCTAGCGGGTCATAGCTTCTGCTGGTGACCACATGCTCTAGGCCTGGGGGTTGGGCAAGCTAGGCAAGGTAGCTCCAACTGTTGGCTAATCTGTGGGTTGATTTTGGAAGGGGGCAGACCAGGCAGGCCTGAGCAAACCTTAGCTCACTGGCAAGTGCAGAAACCAGCCTGGAGCACAGGTCATGCCAGGCTAGGCTATCACACCTACCAGTTTGCATGAGCCAGGGATGGGAGCAGACTGAGCAGGGCCAGGTTCCAACACCTGCTAGCTGGATGTGAGGACGATCTGGCTGCAACAACTGTCACCCCATTGATCGCCAGGGTTGATTCGGCTGATCTGGCTGGCTAGACGGGTGTCCCCTTCCTCCCTCACCACTCCATGTGCGTCCCTCCCAAAGCTGTGCACTCGCTCGAAGAGGACGACCATCCCCGCTGGACGAGGACTGGTCTTCGGTCAGGGGTATATGAGTAGCTGCGCTCCCCTGCTAGAACCTCCAAACAAGCTCTCAAGGTCCAACACCTACTAGCAAGAGATGGGACCGGAGGAAGGCCGGGGCAGGCCAGGGTACAGCATCCAAACGCAAATACCAAGACAGGTGAGGGGCTGTGCCAAGCTGAGTCAGAGCAACCACTGGCTCTGTGGCTGGGATTAGGCCTGGTTGAGGAGCAAAGGGGACACCCTGGCTGGGTTGTGGTTTCCATTGGTGAGTACAAAGGCCAGAGTGGGGACTGCTGTCTAGTCTGGACATGGCTGCAGTGTCGCTTGGCACAAGTGTGGTCTGATCTGGAGTGCAACAGGCTGGGCTAGACTCCAGCACCCACTGACTTGTGAGAATCAGGGTAAGTGTAGAATTGGCTAGGTTAGGTCTCTCCCTTGTAAAGCCAGATGTGAGTTGTGTCTGTGTGTGGACCAGCCTAAGCTGGGCCGTAACACCTAACAATAAAAACCAAAATGGGTGAGGGACAGTGAAGAAAGGCCACTGTTCCTGCTAGGACAGGACTAAGTAGGGCTGACCCATGAACCCACCAGTGTGCATAAGATTTGGCGTTGGGAGAGGTTCTGATGGAAGAGCCAGGGCAACTCCTCTGGTAGGACACAGTCCCTGTAGCTGAGCAGGGAACAGTACCCATTGGCAAAAAATTGATGCAGGTCAGGGCCAAGCCAGTCTGGGCAAGTTCATATCGTCCACTGGCGAATCCAAGCATTGGAATGGAGTGTGGGTTGGACCAAGTTTTGTCGCAACACATGGCAGTACACATGAGGGCCAGGACTTGGGACTGGCTGGGCTAGGCTAGGCTGTAGCCCCCACCAGCATGGCTGGAACTGGGGGTGGGCCAGGCCTGACCAGGCTATAGCACTCATTGACAAATGCTGAGGTGAGGTAAGTCATGTCATACTTGGTTACAGCACCCAACCAGGACATGTGACACCATGTGGGGAGGGGATGGAGCCGGTAGGGAGGCTGTGAGGGGCTCCCGTGCTGGAATACCACTCCCACTGTAGAGCGTGATTTGGAATGAGGGCAGACCAGACCAGAAGAGGGCTACACTACCTGTTGGCCTCATGTGAGCTGGATCAGGGCAAAGCCAGGCTGAGTTGACTGTTTCTACTGGTGCAGGCATAAGTCAGAGTGGGTGTGGGTTGGTTGGGCTTTGCTACAGCATCAGCTGGCAGATGCTAGCATGGAGGCCAAATTCTGTCAAGTTAAACTGCAGAACCATGTGGAGAGTGCAAGATCCAGAAGTGGGAGTGGGCCCAGTAGGGCAACAGTGGGCACCTCCCTCCTAGGTTCTCATTCCCACTGGTGAGTATGAGAACCAGGACAGGGGCAGGCTTGACTAGACAGAGTGGCACCCCCTGGACATGTGTGGTCTGGATAGTGGGGTTGGTTGTGTTGAACTAGGTTTCAATGCCCATTGCCATGTAAGAGAGCTGAATGGGATGTGGGACAGACAGGACCAATCTGCTGTACATACTGGCAAGCATGGGAACCAGGACAGATGGCAGGCCTGGTAGGAGTTATTACAGACCCTACTAGGATCCTACTAGGCCGCAGCTCCCACTGGTGTACGTGAAGGCCAAGCGTGTGGTGGGCAGGATCGGGCTGGACTGCAATACCTATTGGTTTGTGTAAAAGACAGGGTTGGAGACATAACTGACCCAACATTTGCAACCACTAGTGTGTGCATAACCTGATTGGGGCGACAGACTGTGCCAGACCCTGTATTGGCATGCACGCACAAGAACCAGGTCTGGGGTCACCTCAAATGAAGTTTTTTGGGGGATCCTCCTAACTAATTGCTGGCCTCAGAACCCCAACCATGGAGAGAATTGCAGTTCCATGGTCTGATCGTGGAGTGCATGTGTCAGAGCTGGGCCTCCTCAGTGGCTTAGACGGAGCAGTGGACAGCATATCCAGGTGCACATGGAGGATATGGCAATCCATTTGAGTCTGTAGAGAACACCAGATACCGTAACAGAGCACGGAGGACAGAACAAATTGATCAACTACCTCAGTCAAGTGTTGACAGTGAATAACTGGGCAAATAGACTCTAAGGTGAACTACTGTCAATCAGTGGAGTCTGGAGAGATTTCATTGTGCTTGGAGTGGCAGTAATTCAGAACTGTTGAGCTATTGAAACCTCTTGAGCAGGACCTTCAGAGCATTCCCCACATCGGGGACCCTGGGTGGTGTCGGGTGCCTATCCTCCATCCCAGGGTGCACAGGTGATTGGGAGGCTGGGTGTGGCTTCTCTCCTTGTCTCCTCCTTCCCCCAGATACAGGAAGGAAAAAAATATATATAAAAGTTGTGATCTTACACATCTTCCTGTAGCCCTTGACCCCAATCACCCTAATCAACTATGTACAAATCATTAAAAATAAAATAATTAATACTTTTTTAAAGTGAGAATTGTTTGGTGACCAAAAAAATAAGATAAGCACAATGGGAGAAAAAAAAGGACGGGTTTATTTTAGTGTGAAAAAATTTGAAATCCACGCAATTATTTTTAATCATAAACATTTTTTTTAAATTCTTGAAATATTTCTTATGTACATTTTCAAAATATTTTGAATATATTTTTATTAGTGGAAGGCTAGACTGAAGCAGGACCCTGGAATTTGATGCAGATCTCCCACATGGATGGTGTGGAACTAGCAACCTCTTCCTCTCAGGGTGTCCTTCAGCAACAAGGTACACTCAGTCATGGGGCCAAGAGGTGACCCAGGTAATCTGGTATGGGATGTGGTGTCGTCCCAAGCAACATCGTAACTGCTCTGCCAAAAGCCCAGAACTCAAAACATTTTTTTAAAGATTTATTTATTTTTACCACAAAGTCAGATACACGGAGAGGAGAGAGAGAGAGAAAGATCTTCTGTCCGATGATTCACTCCCCAACTGACCGCAATGGCCGGTGCTGCGCCGATGCAAAGCCAGGAACCTGGAACCTCTTCCGCGTCTCCCACGTGGGTGCAGGGTCCCAAAGCTTTGGGCCATCCTCGACTGCTTTCCCAGGCCACAAGCAGGGAGCTGGATGGGAAGTGGAGCTGCCAGGATCGGAACCAGCGCCCATATAGGATCCCGGTGCGTTTCAAGGCTAGGACTTTAGCCGCTAGGCCACGCCGCTGGGCCCTAAAACTTTTTTTCCCCCACCAAAATAACCTTTTCCCTGCATTTCCATGACCCGTTGGACATACTCTTACAGAACATGACATGCAGAACTTGATGAACTTTGACTAACAGAATGTGGCTCTAGGGTAAGACTAACTCAGTGATAAAGATACAGACGAAATGATCAGCGTATCTGGAAAAGGCTCCCACACTGTGGGTGGGATGGCTCCGTTGCTTCCGTATCGTTCTGTGCCTCACTACTGCTCCTGGGAGGTGACCCGCATCCCGTATGTGTGTGAAGTTTGTCTTCTTATTCTCCTCTACCGTGTAGGGTCGCAGTGATTTAGGAAGCAGCACACAGAGGATGGTGGGGCTGAGAAAGCAAGGATGCCCTGGTATCTCCCATCGCTGGAGATTGCTGGTTCCTTCTGACTCTTCTGCATTTTCACAGAGCGGGACAAAGCTCCGACGTGATCAGGGGCCTCCGCTCATGACACTGAACTCAAGCAGCAATGATTAAAGATAAGTGAGGCTATGTCCAGCTGCCACAAGAGCCAAGCGTTTCATGGTGTCCCCAAGTCAGACGGTTCCAGCGAGGCCTGTACTGGAACACTAACAGCAGCATCAAGCAGTCACCCCCAGCTCTTTTATGACCTTCTGTTGGATGTTAACAGTGCTAACCCCCACAACTGTTCCTGTTTTATGGAGCGAGCGCTGCAGGTCACAGATCAACGGAGGGCATTGTTACTGTCATCACAGTTCATCCATGGGATGGACGCAGGAGAACACGGACAAGAAATGTTCTGTGCTCTAAGGGGAGAGAGAGAGAAGAATGCAAATAAGGATGCGAAGTGCCCTATCCCTTATCAGAGGACCTGGGATCAAATCCTGTCTCTGCTTTTGTGTTTTCTTCACCCATGCAGTGGTAATTCAGTGGCACATTTTTCGACTCCATGGTGCTGTGAATTTTTTTGCTTTAACTCCATACCTGTGGTTGACTTTGTTTTGTGGCTTCTTGTTTAAGGGAATGTATAGTGATGGAGTCATAGAGACCACCATATTCAGATGTGAAGATACAATGCAATATGCATCCCTACTTCCAAATCAAAGATGGGCTCCCAGTGGAACTTTTGGACATATCTAGACAATGGGATGCTGGACTGTCTGACATTGTCTGTCCCAGCAACGTCGGGGCACACTTAAATAACAGGCTGATGGAATTATGACTGCTTATGAAGAACTATACTATTGTTATAATATGGGGCAAATCAGCGGAGGGGTGGGAATTTAGGGGAGGAGAAAAATCCTAGTCCCTATGAAACTGCACCATAAAATTCAAAAATAAAAAAAAGAAGGGTAGGGAAATCCCAAACCCTATAGAATTGTACCATAAAATTCAAAATAAAATAGAAAAACATTATACATATTTAAAAAAAAATTCTGCCTTTGCTTCTAATCCAACTTCCTGCAAACGCACCAGGCAGGAGCGGATGGTAGCCTGACTGCCTGGGTTCCTGCTCCCCGTGGGACAGGCCCAGGTGGACTTCTAGGTTCTTGGCTATGGCCTGGCATAGACCCAACTGTTGCGGGCACTTGGGGAGTGAACCAGCAGATAGAAGACTCTTTCTCTGTGTGTCTTTGTCACTTTGCCTTTCAGATATGTACATATATAACTGCATATTTTTAAATGCAAAAGCAACCTTGTATTCATCATAATTGATGACTGATGCCCAGAAAAATGTATTTCTGGTGATCAATTTTAGTGCATTAAGAATGACAAAAACTGGGCCTGGCGCGATAGCGTGGTGGTTAAAGTCCTCGCCTTGAACGCGCTGGGATCCCATATGGGTGCTGGTTCTAGTCCCAGCGGTCCCACTTCCCATCCAGCTCCCTGCCTGTGGCCTGGGAAAGCAGGCGAGGACGGCCCAAGGTCTTGGGGCCCTATACCAGTGTGGGAGACCCGGAAGAGGCTCCTGGATTCTGGCTTCAGATTGGTTCATCTCCAGCCATTGCAGCCGCTTGGGGAGTGAACCATCAGAGGGAAGATCTTCCTCTCTGTTTCTCCTCCTCTGTATATCTGCCTTTCCAATCAAAAATAAATAAATGTTAGAAAGAAAAAGAATGACAAAAACCATTGAGCAAATAGGATTCAATCCCACTTCTTCGGAGGTGAATTTAGGATTGTGTGAACCAGTAGTTAACAGACACTTGCTTATGACTGAGTAACCGTTGGAGAGGAGGCTGGGAGGATTAAGCTGTTACGGTTAAAAAGATCGAGGAGATGCTGGGGTGTAGCCGGTTAAACCCTAACCATAACCCTATAGCACCGACATCCCATTTGAGTCCTGAGTTTGAGGACTACTGCTGCACTTCCAATCCAGCTCCCTGCTGGTGTACCTGGGAAAGCAGTAGAGCATGACCCAAGTGTTTGAGCCCCTGTACCTACGTGGGAGATCCAGGCGAAGTTCCAGGTACCTGGCTTCGACTTGGCCCAGAACCAGGCATTGTGGAGTGAATCAGCAGATGGAAGATTTCTCTCTGTGTGTAACTCTTTCAAATACATGAATAAATCATTTAAAAATAAGAACAACAGGTGCCGAGAATGAATCCACTGTGTCCTTTAGGCAGTGTGCTGTAGTGCATACTGACAATCAGGGTGTTTTGGGATCCATTGATGATAAACTTCTAGTCCTGCCTGGATTATAGCTGGCATCTCAGCAGCACCCATCCTGGCCTAGCAGGAATCCTGAGAGGGGATCAGGTTTAGAGACAGAGTAGGGGTGTGTGTGCGTGAGACATTGTATCATCATGCGTTAAGCTGTTGTCTGCAATGCCAGCATCCCATATGAGCACCAGTTCAAGTCCGAGATGCTCCACTTCTGGTCCCGTTCCCTGCTGATGTGCCTGGGAAAGTAGCAGAAGGCTGCCCAAGGGCTTGGGTCCCGCTCCAAGATGGTGAAAGCAGCTGCTTGCTACAGAGGAGCTCCAGCCCAGGTAGGGTGTCGTAGGCTCACCCTGCCCCCTGCTGTGGCTACCCATACCGGGCTTGGAGAAGCACGCTTTTGAAGCAACTTTATCGCTTACATTTCTTGTGTTGGTAAAATAACATGAAACTGGTCATCCTGTCACCGAGTGTGCGGTTGTGTGCCTTGCTGTGCCTTCACGTGACCATGCATCTTCTGTCACCATCCCATCTCCCCAACTCTTTGTCTACTCAGCCTGGGACTCTGTCCCCTTCACATGGGAACACCCCATTCTCATTCCCCCGGCCGCAGTAAGTTTGAGTAAGCGTTCCATAGACACAGAACATTGTACCATTTACCTTTCTGTGAGTAGCTTGTTTCACTTAGCACCACATGGTGGAGGTTCATCTGTGTTAGATTGTGTGTCAGCTCCCATCATTTTTCAGGCTCATTCGTCTTGCCTTGACCACATCTGCCACACTGCGTGCATTCATTCATCTGCCGGTGCAGATTGGGGTGATGTCCACCTCATGATTATTACAAGAAAGGATGCTGGGCTTGAGCCCCAAGCACTCTAAGCCATCACTGCTGTCACCTCTCAAGGTGCCGGTTGGTCATGCGCAAGGCCAGATCTTTACCAGCCCAGAAGCCAGCTCCTCTGTTTCTTTCTACTCTGGGGACCACAAAGCCAGACTTATTTCCAGAGATTTCTCAAGATTTCAAGTGTTTGGGCCCGGCATAGTAGACTGGTGGCTAAGGTCCTTGCCTTTCTTGCACTGCAATCTCATATGGGTGGTTCGTATACTGGCTGCTCCACTTCCCGTCCAGCTCCCTGCCTGTGGCCTGGGAAAGCAGTGGAGGATGGCCCAAAACCATGGGACCTTGAGTTGCCTGGGAAACCCAGAAGAAGATCCTGGCTCCTGGCTTCAGATCAGCTCAGCTCCAGCCATTGTAGCCACTTAGGGAGTGAATCAGCGAATGGAAGATCTGTCTGTCTCTCCTCTGTAAATCTGACTTTCCAATAAAAATAAATAGATCTTGGGCCTAGCATGGTGGCCTAGCAGCTAAAGTCCTCGCCTTGAATGCTCCAGCATCCCATATGGGCGCAGATTCTAATCCTGGCAGCCCCACTTCCCATCCAGCTCCCCGCTTGTGGCCTGGGAAAGCAGTTGAGCATGGCCCAAAGCCTTGGGACCCTGCACCCGCGTGGGAGACCTGGAGGAAAGTTCTTGGCTCCTGGCTTTGCATTGGTGCAGCTCTGGCCATTGCGGTCACTTGGGGAGTGAATCATTGGATGGAAGATCTTCTTGTCTATCTCTCCTCCTCTCTGTATATCTGAGTTTGCAATAAAAATAAATAAATCTTTAAAAACCATATCTTAAAAAAATATTTTTCAGGTGTTTGGTTTAATCTTTCTCACAGGATGATAAGGTTCTTAGCATTCCATCCCTTTGTGACTTTCGGACTTTAAGGTGCCTTTCTGTCTTTACCTACTTATGAAGTAGCCGGACTCCTCACTGGAGGGACACTCCTGTATTGAGCTGCTGCACAACAGGTACGTGTGCACACCTCTGAATGGGTCATAAGGCAGTCCTACGAAGCAGTCACTGTGGATTGAAAGCGCCAATTACAGCAAATTGAACTTTATTCTAAAGTCATTTATCAAGTAGATTTTGGGGACACACTGAGTTATGCCACTGCCTGCGATGCCTGGCTCCTGACCCCGTCTGTCCTGGCTGCTGTGGCAATCACTGATGAAAGATCTGCTCTTGTCACTTGGCAGCTCAGCCTTCCAAAGAACAGAGTTCAAAGCATGTCATTTCTCTTCCAGTGACCTGACATGCGTACTGAGAGTTCACAGGCTGTTCACGGTTCCACAGTGTGTCCTAGGTGACCTTTAGGAGTGCATACTCCAGAGTAAGAGTCACTGGGGTCTTTTATTGTTGAGTGTTTGTACCGGTCTTCCCAAAGCAGCTCTTACTTTGGCAGCAGGTACCAGTCTAGCTGCACTGGGACCTCACTCTGATTGAGCATTCGTTCTCGAATCCGTAGTTCCAGGCATTCCACTGTAAGCGGGTACGCCTCCAGCTGCAGCTTGTTAGCAAACATGCTGGGCGACTCGTACAGCCACTTGAGGTCCCCAGGTCCGTAGACACACATACCCTGCCAATAATGGCCTGCAGGAAAGAGAAGACATCAAGGAAAACAAAGGAAAACAATAAGCAAAACCCAACACATCTGACATCCTTGACAAAAAAGCCCCTTTAGATCTTCTCGGTATTTGAACTCTCAAAGCATGAATGCTCACTGTGTAAGTGATGTGGCTTCAATTTTCCAGGAAAAGATTATTTATTAGCAACAGCAACAAGGTGAGTCAAACAGAGTTTGGTGGGAGAACGAAAGTTTTTCAAGCTGAGAAACTAGATATTCTCTTAAAGCACGGCTTCATTTGATAAACAAATGCAACCGCAATAGGGCAGCCTTGCAAGATGAGTCAGATATCTGGTAACTCGTTGAGAGGCTCACAAGCTAAGGAGAGCTGCTTAAAGTACGAAAAGAAACACTACAGACTCTAGAACCTGGGACTGTGGGAGTTAGGAGGCCAAGAGAGGGATAAATCCGTGTGTGAGGTAGTCACTTTTTTAATTGCCTCAAACAACAACTACGTTGGATCCACCTGCTTGTCTGTGTAGCCACCCAGGGCGAGTCCGAATGGCCTGTGCAGGCCACAAGGGACTTTGCTTCCGGCCATTGGTGACTTCTGTCATCTTATACAGAACACAGCACTACGTGGAGAGTTGAGGATTCACACTTCTCCCCGAGGGGGTCTCCTCCTCGACTTACAGTCCCTCCCCCAGCTACAACCCCCAGAAGCCAAGCCCTTCTCACTTCATGGCTTCCCTGCCTTCCCCAGCGCACCCAGAGACCATGCTGGGGAAGCCTGATCAGAAAGTTTCTCCCTCTTCTGTTTCTATTTTCATCTCTTTTGCTGCTTCAGTTGCCAAGCTGCCTTGGGGAAGGAGGGAGCAGGGTGAGAGACAAAGGATTCGTGGAGCCAGCTGTGCCAGTGGGGAGTGATTCAGGGGTACAGGATCTGGAGGCACAGGGCTGGAGTGGGACTCTTTGTCAGAAGGATGTTTTACTCACATTTATACAAAAACCAACTTGGATCATTTAACTAAAGACAATTTCCATTCTCACTGCTCTGCTAGAGGCTAATGTGGAGTTGTCAGCAGTGTTATGGCAAGGTCACCTGTGACGTTCAAAGAGGACTGGGGGGCGGGGGCAGCACGATGGCTCCATTGGCTAACCTTTCATCTGCAAGCGCTGACATTCCCTGTGGCACTGGTTCATGTCCCAGCTGCTCCATTTCCCACACAGCTTTCTCCTAGCGGCCTGGGAAAGCAGTGGAGGATGGCCCAAAGCCTTGGGACCCTGCACCCATGTGGGAGACCCAGAAGAAGCTCCTGGCTCCTGGTTTTGGATCGGCTCAGCTCTGGCTGTTGTGGTCACATACGGAGTGAAGCAACGGATGAAAGGTCTTCCTCTCTGTCTTCCCTCTCTCTGTAAATCTGGTCTGCCTTTCCAATAAAAACAAATCTTTTTAAAAAAATCCACAAGAAGGAAATACCATCTCATGCCCTGTGTTCATTCCCATGGCGAAAATATCATCCCGACAAAGGGAGAGGGGAATGAGAAATGAAGGGGCAGCACCACGGTGTAGCAGGTGAAGCCACCAATTGTAGTGCTGGCATTCCATACAGGCACTGGTTCAAGTCCTGGCAACTCCACTTCTAATCCAGCTCCCTGCTAATGGCCTGGGAAGGCAGCAGAGGATGGCTCAAGTCCTTGGGCACCTGCATGCATGTGGGAGACCTGGGGGAAGCTCCTGGCTCTTGGCTTTTGACTGAGGCAGCTCCAGCCATTTCAGCCATTTGGGAGTAAACCAGCAGATGCATGATTCTCTCTCTCTGTCTCTCTCTCTCGTCCCTCTGTCCCTTTCCCTTTCTCTCTCTGTAAATCTGCCTCTCAAACAAAAGTAAATACAACTTGCAAAACAATATTACCATGGCAACCTTTATGAGTCTCTTCCTGGAACATCCACTTCACAGCTCTCAGGCTTGCAGCTGGGACTTCCTGGGCCATGGATCCTGGGGCATCTGCAGAATTCATGGAGAGAAAGAGACGAGGCACGGAGATAAGTCCCTGGACTTGCACGCTGCCCGCGCCAGGACCTAGGAATCGCGAGCTGCCTTAGCTGCTCGCCCCCCCCCCCCATGGACTCTCTTTCACGGTGGCATTGTGTTGTAGCATGACTCCACATCCCCTCTCAAGATTGCAGTTCCCAGACCAGCCACCTTTGGTAGTCAGAGGTTCTGATGGAGCATCCTGCAGTGCACCTGCGAGGCGGTAGACAAAGCACAATTCTACCCTCACACGGGAGACCCAGATGGAGCTCCGGCCTCCTGACCCAGCCCTGCCCTGGCCGCTCTGCCTTTAAAATAAATCTTTCTTGTTTCTGTGTTCTGTTTGCTTGTTTTTAAGGCAGATTTACAGAGGAGAGAGAGAGCAAGCTCTTTCATCAGCTGGTTCATGTTCCCAATGCCTGCAATGGCCAGAGCTGAGCCAATCTGACTCCAGGAGCCAGAAGGCGTGGGGCCTTGCACCTGCATGGGAGACCCAGAAGAAGCTCTTGGCTCTTGACTTTAAGTCAGTTCAGCTTGGGGCTCGTCAGCGTGGCCTAGGGGCTAAGGTCCTCGCCTTGATCCCATATGGCCGCTGGTTCTAATCCCGGCAGCTCCATTTCCTCTCTATCTCTCCTCCTCTCAGTATATCTGACTTTGTAATAAAAAAATAAAATAAAATCAGTTCAGCTCTGGCAGTTGTGGCCACTTGGGAAGTGAATCAGTAGACGGAAAATCTTTCTGTCTCTCCTTCTCTCTGTAAATCTGACATTCCAATAAAAAGAAATAAATCTTTACAAAATATATTGGGCCCAGTGCAATAGCCTAGTGGCTAAAGTCCTCACCTTGCACACACCAGGATCCCATATGGGTGCCAGTTCATATCCTGGCAGCCCCACTTCCCATCCAGCCCCTGCCTGTGGCCAGGGAAAGCAGTCAAAGATGGCTCAAAGCCTTGGGACCCTGACCCGCATGGGAGACCCAGAAGAAGCTCCTGGCTCCTGGCTTCAGATCAGATCAGCTCCGGTCATTGCAGCTGCTTAGGGATTGAATCAGTGGGTGGAAGATCTTCCTCTCTGACTCTCCTCCTCTCTGTATATCTGACTTCCCAATAAAAATAAATGAATTACATATATAAATACATATTTGCATATAAATAAGTATAAAATTAATATAAATAGATCTAATCAAGTGTATATACATGATCCTTGTATGCATCTGGGCATGCTGTCCACAGTATAGACATCAGCAACTGAGGAGGCCTAGTCCCCGTATATGCACTCCAAGGTAGGCCATCATATCCTATCATTTTTCATTGTGGCCAGGGTCTGAGTCCAGCAGTTTAGTTGGTGAGTCCCCAAGACACCTCGCATGGGGTGACCTCCAACCTGACTCTTGTGCCCCAGCCAGTGTAGGGTCAGGTGGGGTCTGTCATTTGCACCAGCCAATGCACGTACAGGTGCATTGTCAGTTTCAGCCCCATACCTCACACATACTAGACCGGGTCATGGCCTAGTTGGGGTGATCCCAAATCACCCATATCCCATCCAGCTCTCATGCACACCCATGGGTACAACGGCTTGGCTCAGTCCACCATTGCCTTAGACCTGACTGTCACGTGACAGGTGCTACTGCCTTGTCCAACCTGGCCCACCCGTACTGGTTCTTGGGCTCACCAGTGATAGACACAGGGGAGTGCCCACAGGTCCCATGCCAGGCCTATTCCCAGCCCCAGATCTTGTGCCTACCAGAAGGTATTGTAGTCAAGCCTTACCTGACCCGTACCCAGTTCTGACACTTGCCGGCTGCATCCTACCCTGGCTGGCCCACACGCATTCTGGCTGTTTTGACTGCCACAGGTACAGCAGCCTAGCCCGGCACCTTCTCACACTCACCTCGGGAAGCAGCTGTGCAGCAGGAAAGTCCTAGAAACTGCCTACTAGACTCTCTCCCTGCTCTGCGTCATGCACATACCAGCTGGCGCTACAGCCGTGTCTAAGATGGCCTGCTCCCAAGTCTTGGCATTCAGTAGCAGGTTCCGCAGCCTCAGCCCAGCTCAACTCTTGCCAGCAGGTGCAGCAGCCTAGCACAGCCTGGTCTACTCACAGAGCCAGCCATCATGTGAACTGGCAGGTGCTGCAGTCCTACACGGCCTGGCCTGCGCCGTGTCCTGATTCTCATTCATGATAATGTGTGCTGTGGACTGGTCCAGCCCGCCCTACCTCCCGACCTGGCTCACACATATGCCCATGGATACTGCAGCCCAGTCCAGTTTGGGTTGCACCCAGTCCGGCTCTTGAGCTCACTAGTGGAAGTTGTGCCTAGCAGAGGAGTTCCCCAAGTTCCCCTGCAGGCCCACTCCCAGCGATGGATCTTGTATGTGTTATTGGGTGCTGCCGCCTAGACTAACAAGACTGGCCCTTGGCACTCACCAGCTGATACTATGACCTAGCCTAACTGATCCACACCCATTCTGGCTCTCACTGTGGGAGCCTAGTCTGGTGCTCCCCTAGACCTGGGTTTCATGTGACCCAGCAGGTACCGTAGCGTAGCCTGGCCTGTCCCACACTCATTCTCACAAGAACTACAGCATGCTGGAACCTAGCCCAGTTTGGCCTGCCCCCAGACCCAGTCCACATCCGTGCTAATGGATGCTATAGCCTTGCCCAGCCTAGTCAGCCCACAGCCCTGACTCTCACATCACTCTCACCAGTGGGAGCTTCAGCTTAGCAGAGGAGTCCCCAGAGTTCCCCTGCCAGGCCCACTCCCAGCCCCAGGTCCTGCATGTGCTGATGGGTGCTCCAACCCAGCCTGGCATGGCCCACCTGCAGCCTCAGCTCTTGCTGGTGGGTGTTGTAGCTTAGCCTAGCTGGGCACAGCCCACACTCTGTCCTGGCTCCTTGTGCAGGCCAATGCATGCTGAGACATAATAGAGTTCTCCAAGTTCCCCCACCAGCCTGTTCCAAGCTCTGGCTCCCACAAGTGTTGGGTGAATTCTGTGGTTTAGCATGCTCAGCCAGGTGAGTTCTGTGGTCCAACTATGTTCAGCCTGTCATTATCTCCAGCTGTTCGCGTAAGCTGGCAGGTGCTGCAATCCCAAAGAAGTGAGCCCCAAGTCCCCTACAGAAATCTCCCAGATCGGCTCCTTTGCGCTCGCTGCGGCCTGACCCAGCCAGCCATGACCTCCAGCTTCTGTGAGCACTAGCAGGCCGCGGGGATGCTCTTTAACCTGCCCATGTCTCCCACATGGGCGGGTGCTTGGCCTGACCCAGACATGCCTTCTGATTCCTCCCCCCCTCCGCCCGTTTTAGACCACTCCATCTCAGCCCCCTCGCCCATCTGCAGGTGCTTGGCCCAGTCTGTGGGACACCCCAGAAGTCATTCCTCCCCTGTCAATCATGCCCTCAGCCACTCCCAATCCAATAAGCCGCCAGACCCTTTACCTGGGCAATCTGCAGTGTTCCTTCTACCCCCGACTTGGGGGCCAGGGTGGCATGTCCCAGCGGCATTCCCAGCCTTCTCCAAAAAAGAACAAGCAACCATGCTGGCACTTTTTATAAAGTTAACATAAATTTGGTATTAACCAGGACCAGAATGCCCACCAGCCATTGGCTGCTTGTCTCCCAGCATTGTAACATTGCCTAGGTACAAAGGAACCCAGGCAGTTGCCCCCAGCTGAGGGTCTTTTCATTCTGTATTCAATGAGATTTTGAAGTTTTATACACTAAAGTTTCAAATTTTTAAAGGTTAATTTTGCACATTTTTTTTAAAAAGAGCTATTCATATGAGGGCCCAGCATGACAGTGTAGTGGTTAGAGTCCTTGCTTTGCATGCACCGGGATCCCATATGGGCGCTGGTTCTAACCCCAACGGCCCTACTTCCCATCCATCTCCCTGCTAGTGGCCTGGGAAAGCAGTTGAGGACGGCCCAAAGCATTGGGACTCTGCGCCCGCGTGGGAGACCCAGAAGAAGCTCCTGGCTACTGGCTCCAGATCAGCTCAGCTCTGGCCGTTGTAGCCACTTGGGAAGATGAACCACCGGACGGAAGATCTTCCTCTCTGTCTCTCCTCCTCTCTGTATATCTGCCTTTCCAATAATAAATAAATAAATCTTTAAAAGAAAGCGAGCTATTCACATGAAAGGGAGAGATACAGAGAGATAGAAAGGTTGGGAGAGAGAGAGAGACAAAGAGGTCTCCATATGCTGGTTACTCCCCAAATGGTCACAGCAGTCAGGGCTGGAAGAGGCAACAGCTAGGAGTCAGGAACTCCATCCAGTCTCCCGCGTATGTGGCCCCAGCACGTGGCTCATCTTCCACTGCTCTCCCAAGTGCATCAGCGGGCAGCTAGAACTGAAGTGGATCAGGTAGGACTTGAACCAGTGCCCATTTGGGATGCCTGTATTCAAAGTGCCAGCTTAATCTGCTGCCCCACAGAGCCAGGCCCAAGATCTAAGTTTTTATTTTTTAAAAACTTGTTTATTTTTATTTGAAAGGCAGATGAACAGAGACAGGAATAACAGAGAACTTTAATCTGCCGATTCACTGCCCAGAAGCCCACAAGGGCCAAAGCCGGGTCCTAAGCTGGGAGCCAGGAGCTTCCTCCCGGTCCCTCAAGTGGCTGCATGGGCCCAAGGACTGGGGCTGTTTTTGGCTACTTTGCCAAGCTCATCAGCAGGAAGCCCGATCGGAAGTACAGCAGCCGTGACTTGTGGGAGGCCAGCACCTCGGGCAGCAGCTTTACCTACTGTGCCATGGCGTTAGCCCCTTTTGCAAATATTGTTCAGCTGTGGCTAGCTGAGTCTCCGGAGAACAAGCTGCTGGTATGGACAGCTCACAGCATTAGCATTTTTGTGTGATTTAGGATCTGCAGCGAGGATTCAAACAGATAAATTACTTCCCTGAATTTCTTTCTTAAAAAAAAAAAAATAGATGGTGGTGGGGAACCTGCAGGGTAGCCTTGAGGCTAAACTCCTAGCCGTGCACACGCCAGCATCCCATACAGGTGCTGGTTCTAATCCCAGCAGCCCCACTTCCCATCCAGCTCCCTGCCTGTGGCCTGGGAAAGCAGTTGAGGACGGCCCAAAGCTTTGGAATCCTGAACCTGTGCGGGAGACCTGGAAGAGGCTCTGGGCTCCTGGCTCTGGATCAGCTCAGCTGCAGCCATGTGGTCACCTGGGGAGTTGAATCAGCAGATGAAAGATCTTCCTCTCTGTCTCTCCTCCTCTCTGTATATCTGCCTTTCCTATAAAAAAAAAAATCTTTAAAAAGTAGAAATAGTTTTATTCATGGGTTGATAAGTAACAGTGATATAGGCCTAAGGTTTCCTATTTGATATTTTGATACACATTTTCCTTATAAAAGAAACTGACCTTCACCTGGTTACCTAGATATTTTTTCTTCCTTCTCTCTTTTCTAAGTGATATGAAGTTCAGCTTTAAGCAACAAACTCAACCTATGTTGACAGCACTATTGTATACCAAGATAATCCAAGGTGATCCAAAAGCAAATACAACTGATAAGAGAGAATCAAGCAAGGTTACTGTGTATAACTGAATACATCCAATTAACATAGGAATGTGTCAGAAGGAAACAGATAAGAAATGGCTTTAAAAGACATAACACAGGTTGGGAAGTTAATATCCACAGAGGAATTGAGACAAGGAAGAATGAAGCTATGTAATATCTTCACATATTGTTTAAAAAGAAACTACAAGAGTAATACCTACCAGTTTAAGATTTAAAATTTTTAAATATCAGCATTTTAATTTGATCAAAAATTTATAATAAGGACTGAAGCATATAAACTGAATTTCTTTTTTCAAAAAATTGTAATTGTGTATTTGAGAATCTTTCATCTGCTAGTTCCAAAAGTCAGGAACTTACCACTTCATCTGGGCTTCCCACAGGGGTAACAGGTGCCCAAGGACTTGAGTCACACACTGCTGTCACAGGAACACTCACAGGGAGCTGGTTGGAAATGGAGCCATTTGGAGAGAGAACCAGTGGATGAAAAACCTCACTGTCTCTTTCTCTGTCTGCCATTCAAATAAACAAATATCAAAAAGATCACATTTCTGGGGCCAGTGTGGTGTCATGGCACGCTAAGCCTCTCTGTATTAGCACCAATATCTAATGTGGGCACTGGTTCACGGCCTCATTGCTCCACTTCCAGTTCAGCTCCCTGCTATGGCCTGGGAAAGCAGCCAAGGATGGCTTCAGTTTTCGGCCCTTGCACCCATGTGGTAGACATGGAAGAAGCTCCTGGCTCCTGGTATGGAATCAACTGAGCTCTGGCCCTTGCAGCCATTTGGAGAATGAACCAGCAGACAGCAGGCCTGTCTAGGTCCCTCCTTGTCTCTGTCAAATTTACCTTTCAAATGAAAATAGTGCATCTTTTCAAAAGTGATGAAATTTCTAAGGAAAACTTTTAAATTCAGTATTATCTATAAATGAATCTATCTTTCAAGAGTTGAAGACAAACACCAGAACTCAAATGACTTTCACCACCTTAAATAATTACTCAAGAATGCACTCAACTGCATCAAATATTCATCTACGAAAGAGATAAATGGCTTTTGGGGGGGTGGTTTAGAATTGCCATCTTCCGGGAACTGGCCTAAATGACCAGTGTGAAAAGAAAGAAGAGAGGTACTCAACTGACACTCCTTAGGCCTCTTAGGGAATGTGGATTTGCTTCTTGGGCCCCCCAAAGCATGTGAATCTGCTAAAAAGGTGATTTTATAGAAATGTAAAGAAATGGGTACTTTCAAAACAGAATGTCCATTAACATTCCTTTCTTTTTTCTCCCAGATGTTGATTTTGTTTTATGGCTCTTCATTTAAGGGGATGTACAGTAGTTGTGTAATGGAGACTGTCATATCTAGTAACATGTCATTTAACTTCACGGCATTGTAAATTTCCTCTTTTCTTTCTATTGTTGATTTTGAAACATGACTTTTCATTTAAGGGGATGTACAGAGTAGCTGTGAAACGGAGACTAACATTCAGATGTGAGGAAGTAGTGTGGTATGCATTTCTGCTTCCAGACAAAGATGGACTTACACTGAAACTGTTTACTATATCTTGACAATAGGATTCTGGACTCTGCCATTGTCCAGGCCCGCAATGATGGATATATGACTGAGTATGAAGAACTATATGTTAGTAATGATATAGAGGAACTGGGGGGGAGGGAACTGGGGAGGGGATACGGGAATATGAAACTGTACTATAAAATAATAAGAATAGGGCCCGGCGGCGTGGCCTAGCGGCTAAAGTCCTCGCCTTGAAAACCCCGGGATCCCATATGGACGCCGGTTCTAATCCCGGCAGCTCCACTTCCCATCCAGCTCCCTGCTGTGGCCTGGGAAAGCAGGAGAGGACGGCCCAGTGCATTGGGACCCTGCACCTGCGTGGGAGACCTGGAAGAGGTTCCAGGTTCCAGGCATCGGATCGGCGTGCACCGGCCCGTTGCGGCTCACTTGGGGAGTGAATCATCGGACGGAAGATCTTCCTCTCTGTCTCTCCTCCTCTCTGTATATCTGGCTGTAGTAAAATGAATAAATCTTAAAAAAAATAATAATAATAATAATAAAATGTATAAAAAAAACTAAAAAAAAAAACATTCCCATGGCAACTCTGAAGCGTCGCAGCCTAACCCAGCTTGCTGCTGCTGTTGTAAACACAAGGACTGGATGTTTGAGCACGTTACGCACGCTAAGAGCAGAGCTGGCACGCAGAAACCCATGAACAAAACCTAGGGGAGCCAGAGAAGCCAGAGAGAAGGGTGGTGCTGTGCCAGCCTGCTCTGCCCAGAGAAGCCTGCCTTATCCAACACTGGGATTGACTCCCTAGGAATCCATGGTGCAAAGGCTATAAAAATAACCACGTAAAATGTACATGTCTTCACTGAGTAGGAGTGTGGTGTCCTTTCCTTCAAATGTTCATTGTGTTTAAAAATAAAAGAGTTAAATGGAATATGAAAAAAAACAGCCAGCAGAGAAAGATTTCCGCTTGCTCTTGGCACTGCTTGGAGCTCAGGAACTGGAAGAAACTTTGTCTTCACAGCAGAGGCAGACTTGGAGTTAACGTACTGTGTCTTCCCTTCCTGCCAACATTTCTACTTTGGACAGAAAAGATTTCTTTCCCATTACTTAGACTTTTCTTTTCCCTTTGATGACTGAGATGTCTACACTTCCTTTACAATTTTGAATGTAAGACTGATGATAGGCATCTTTTTTTAAAAAAAATATTTATTTTTATTGAAAAGTCAGATTTACAGAGTAAAGGAGAGACAGAGAGAAAGATCTTCCATCCATTGGTTCACTCCCCAAGTGGTCACAATGGCTGGAGCTGAGCTGATCTGAAGCCAGGAACACAGGAGTGTCTTCTGAGTCTCCCACGCAGGCACAGACTCCCAAGGCTTTGGGTCATCCTCGACCGCCTTTCCAGGCCACAAGCAGGGAGCTGGATGGGAAGCAAAGCAGCTGGGATACAAACTGGCACCCATATGGAATCTCCGTGAGTGCAAGGCAAGGACTTTAGCCACCAGGCTACTGCGCTAGGCCCCAGGCATCTTTTATAGACGTCATGCACATGTATATTTAAGATTTACTTATTTATTTGACAGAGTGACAGGGAAAGGAAGAGACATGTGATCTTTCCTTCACCACTTTACTCTCTGATGTCAACAACAGCCCTGCTTGGACCAGGCTGAAGCCAGGAGTCCAGAGCTGCATGGGGCCACAGCAGCCCAGGCACGTGGGCCATGTGTCTTCTGCTGCTTTCCCAGCTGCATCATCAAGGGGTTGGAGCGGAAGTGGAGCACCCAGAATTCCAAGCAGCACTCCACCATGGGATGCTGCCATCACGCACACAGCAGCTTACTCCTCTGGGCCGCAGCACTAGCCCCCGTTACAGGCTTAACAGGGTGCTTCTGAGATTCCCCCTTATGAATAAAACACCTGAGGATAAACACCTGGCCTAGCCATGACTGTGCCCGTGTTCTGCACGCCAGTGCCTGGGTTCCATGCCCACCGTCCAGCATCTAACCCCAGCTTCCTGCCACTGCAAAACCTAGGGGGCAGTAGGTGATGGCTCAAGTAGCTGGGATCTTGTCAATCAGGAGGGTGACATGGGTTGGATTCTTGGCTCCTAGATTTGTCCCAGCTAGTGACAGACATTCGGGGAGTGAACCAGTGAACAGCAACTCTCTGTCCCTCTGATTCTCAAATAAATGGAATTTTGCTAGAGATTTTTAGTAGGTGGTTTTAAAATCACTTTATCTGCAAGATTTCTTATTTAGCTTTGCTGTCTGTGTGTGTGTGTGAACAAAGCAGGTACACGTTGTTGCAACTGCCTCAAGTGCGCTCATCTGAACTGGTGTCGGAAAGTGGGGCAGATTGGTTTTGTGCATCCGGGAATTTCCACCTTCCACCCCTTGGAGAAATCTAGTTTACTGGCACTTTCAGAGGCTTTCAGAAAGGAGCGTCTCCAGTTGGCCTCTTCCCATTATGTGCTGCTACTTAACTCTGCTCAGAAGCTCCTCTATGCACTCTGTGGTTCAGAGTTTCAACTCTCTCCACTTTTATCAAAGAGCTTCAGGGCTGGCATGGTGTAGCATGCTGAGCCTCCCTGTACGGTGCCAGCATCTCACGTGGGCCCTGGGTTCTAGCCCTGGCTGCTCCACTTCTAATCCAGCTCTCTGATGTTGGCCCAGGAAAGCATCCAAAGGGTGGCTTAAGTCCTTGGTCCCTGCATCCATGTGGGAGAGCAGGAAGAAGCTCCAGGCTCCCACCTTCAGATCAGCTCAGCTCCTGCCAGTGCAGCCATCTGCAGAGTGAACCAACACATGGATTTCTACCTCTTCTCTCTGTAAAAACAAACAAACAAACAAACAAACAACAAAAAAACCCCTTTCAAATAAAAATAAATTTGTAAAAAAAAAGAAAGAACTTTTTAAAAAAAAATTATTTACTTAAAAGGCAGAGTTTCAATACTATGACAATTGTAAATGGTAAATTGTTGTAAATGGTCGTTGATGTTATGTTGGGGATTTTTATTGACCAGGATGATATCCTGGCAGCTCTACCTTCAGACCAGAGATGGTCTCCCCAAGAAACCGTTGAATGTATCTGGACAATGAGATGCTGGACTCTTTGCTTGGTACACGCTTGCAATGGAAGACTCTCAACTGAATTTGATTTGTAATACTGCAACAAGGTGAAGGAATCCACCATGGGGGGTGGGGAGGGAGAGGGGTTGGGGGAATCCCAGAGCCTATGAAACTGTGTCACATAATGCAATGTAATTAATAATTTAAAAAAAAGTCAGAGTTACAGTGAGAGAGAGAGAAGGAAAGAACGAATTGATCTTCCATTCACTGGTTCCCATTATGAATGACCACAAGAGCGAGGGTTGGATGACTGATACTCCCAGGAGCCTGGAAGCCCATGCTGTGCTGTGACCAAGGACTGCCATCCCAGGTGCATTGTAAGGGAGCTGCATTGGGAATGGAGCTGCTGGGGCCTGAATCGGTGCCCATTTAGGATGTGGCATTGCGGATGGTGGCTTAACCTCTGTGCCATAATGCTAGACCCTCACATTTTAAAAAAATAGAATAACCCCCCCCCCCCGCAGAGTTTTTGCTGCTTTTCATCACAAATGTGAACTCTCTTGATCTGAGGATCTTAGCTTCCAGGGCATGCTCTAACCAGGGGGCACAGTAAAGGATCCATCAAATTCAGAGGTGAGACTGGCTTCTGCTACTTAGCCAACAGAGAATATAAGTGTAGCCGGAGTGGTGGATGTAACTCTTTGGGCAGAAACTGAATAATCACCAGGGACAAGACAGACTTTAGCTAGAGCCCAGGGGATTTTCTGGGGATACATGGTACTTTCATGCTTGATATCTGGGTCTCAACTTGGTTGACAGGGACCCAAGTACCTGGATCATCTTCCCAGGATCATTAGAAGGGAGCTGAATGGGAAGCAGAGCAGCAGCGACTTGAACCGGACCATCTGAGGTGGAATATGGGCGTTGTAAACGGTGGCTTAATCGACTGCACCACCATAGCCTCACCCGCAGGAGAAACAGCTAAAAGACCATGATACTTCTGTTCATTTGTACTGCCGGTGGACAGAGGCTGGGCCCAAGCCCACAGTTCTTCCTTGTAAGACGGCTTTTCATAACATGCGGGCTTAAACCCATACTCCCACAGTGCTTTGACTGAAAACATAAAAGTTGGCAGGCCAAAAAGAAACATGACAGGAAGCCGCACTCACCGGGGATCTTATTCAGCGTAATCCAGAAGTGTTCATCGGGGCCGTAGGTGTCTTGGGACCAGGAGAGCAACTCAGTGGCTCTTTTGTCAAAAAGAGCAAAATGAACGAACTTCCTTGTCAGGGCGACATACATTGAACCGAAGTGGATCTGCAGTTCTTTGGGGGGCGGGCTCTTCCTCAAGCGTCTTTGCCGCAGGAAAGCGTGGGAACTCGTTCTGTGCGGCCTGTGGACATACCTGACCCTCGTGGCCAACTTCCGCACAGGCAGCATCCGCGGGGTCACGTTCTGCCCCTTCAGGGTTTTCAAATACCGGACTATCTCGCGGTTGGTTTTTAAGGGGAAATCGTGGCCACAGGTGTTGATGACATATCGCCACTGCACTTGCGACCCTAAGAGGTCTTTCATGCAGGCCAGCACTGCCTGGAGCCTGGAGATGCCCCCGTGAATAACGTACTCTGATTGTGAAGACAGAAAGGTGTTGGAGAAGCAGCTGAGCAATTCAATAACAGCCATTTTAAACAGCAGGGGGGCCGCCTTGTCTATGTGGACACAGTAGACGTTTTGGGGCATGTAAATGGCTCGGAAGAGCCGTTCAAACGTTTCAAAGTCTTCGCCGATGGCCATGGCATAAGCCAGGGGGAACGCAGCTTCTTCTGGAGACAGGGGAGCTGTGATGTAGTGGTTTTCCATGACGTAGTAAGGGCAGGAATCTAATCCAAAACTGGTGGACAAGGTATTTGGCCACTCCGGGACGATCCTCCCCTCCAGGGCTGCCTTGCAGGCTTCGTCTAGGGAGACAATGAGCTCGACTTGGGTCCGCTCTTCCTCTAGGGAGACAATGAGCTCGACTTGGGTCCGCTCTTCCTCCTGAGCGTCACCCTGAGGCCAGAATAACTGCATGTTATACAGCATTGTGGCAATGATGATAATTTGAACAGCGATGAGGCAGATATAACAGCTCCAAAAATGCATATTTGTTTCGATCCCTTGGGATGAGGGTACAGTGAGAGTCCTGAAGAATTAAAAGAGAGAGAGAGAGAACAAAAGAAAGAGAGACACCTGAACTCCCATCACTACATCGTTTCACTTCTCTTGAAGTGTGGGGGTTTGGTGACCATGGGAGTGGCACTCCCTTTTCCAGACGCAGTTGGCTTGTTTCTCTCCTGTGGTTTGATGCCAGGCCATACCCAGCTGACCTCCAAGCTGGCACACTTCTGACGTCTGGTCCTGTGTGTATTCTGGCCTCTGTGGGTCAATGCCCGCTCATACATTCCGGTTACCAAGGCTACTGATGTCACACACCCTCCTTTGTGTCCTACGATGCCGCCGGGGAGGCAAGGTGAAGACTTAGTGCTTAATTTTCTGTTTCTATTGGTAAAGCAGCTAATTGGTCGTAACTGTGCCTCGTGTTGTGCCTGGCTGTCTGTTACACACCTTTTGGGGCTAACGTCTCCCGAGTATAACAATTCTATGTTGGTGGGAGGATTTTTCCAGGCAGGGCTGGGTCCTGAGGGTTTTGTTCATCCTAGTACAGAGCTCCTGTGAGCACTTGGAAGGCTATAGTAATGAATGCTTGAATCGGGTTACTCACCGCTCCCTCTCATTCATTAAGCCCTGGTCATTTTGGGTGTAAAAATTTTCCCCTAACCTGCTGTGAAATCTGGGGGAGACAAAACCTCCAAGTTAGTGGCCATAGATTGCGAATGTCTGCAGACTGTATCATTCGTCAATATTGCCGTGGTCATTCATAGAGATTTACTTGGCATTGTGAAAATGTTCTAAGTCATTTAAGTTCATTTCTTTACGGGCTCCCTTTGTCTCTTACTTGTCAGCGGTAGATCTAAAAAAATATTGTTTTCTGTGCTTCCTTCAGCAAGTCTAAAGAAAGTGCTTCCTGATAATGTCTCAAATGACAAAAGAAAGATTCTTTCATGATGCGTGTTGCGCTCTGTCCATTCCACTTGCCCTTTGGGTGTATAGCCATGTTCATTTCTGTTTCCGTTTTCTGCCTCCTGGTCCTCCTGGTCCTAGGGTAACATTCATGGTGACATGACAGTAACAAACTCAGGCTTAAGGTGCCAGAAACTCTGTCAAGTGCTCACACAAGCTCACATCATTTCACTTGTAAGCTTAACCCTCACAACCTGTTCCTGGGGCATCCCTGTCTTCCACCTTACACCGAGCTGTGAGGAAAGACGCTTCATGTACAAGTCCAATGAAAGCAGACATCAAACCAGGGTCTTTCTGATTCCACAGACAATGCTTAAAGGAAACCATGCAACCAAGCAGAGTGAAAGATGAACTAATCCAGCTTAAAAAAAAATGTATTTGAAAAGCAGAGACAGAGCTAGCTCCTATCCGCTGGTTCACTCCCCAAATACCTCAACAGACAAGACTTGATGGAGATTGGAAACAAGAAGCAGAGGGCAGGGAGCAGGGACTCAATCCAGGTGGTCCGTGCAGGTGGCGGGAACCAATTTCCTCGAGCCATGGCCACTGCCTTCTGCTGTGTTCCGTGGAAGGAAGCTGGCATTAGGACCCCGCACTGGATTACACAACCAGGTTCTCCGACGGATCAGCAGGCATCTTAACCACGAATGCCAAACACCTGCACCATTCCAGCCTTTTTTTATTTTAAAAAACGAGTCAGATGTTTTTCATCACAGAGGAGCATGTGCATTTGAATTCTTATCTCTGGGACTGCAATCAAAAATGCAGAGTAAATGGACAGGGTTGGTAAACTGTTGTTGCTGTCTATTTGCTTGTCTTTTTTTAAATTATTTTTTTAATAATCTTACTTAGTTGATTAGGGTACAGAGGGTCAAGGGCTACAGGGTGAAAGTGGGTAATACTATTGTTTCCACACTAATATTATCCTTTTTTCCCTGTATCTGGGGTCAGGAGAGAAACAAAGGGAAAAGCCCCACCCAGCCTCCCACCCATCCCAGATCCCCAACAGGAGGCACTCTCCGAGGGCCCTGCTCAAACAGTTTTAATAGTTCATCAGTTCTGGATTGCTGCCAGTCTCTCAGTTCCAATCACAATGAAACCTATTCAGAGTCCACTGGCTGGCAGTCTCTTCATGGTTGGAGTTCTAAGATCAGCAGTTCAGTTGGAGGGATCTCCAAAGAAACTTCATCTGAGATGATCCCAAACCTGATTCTTACATGAGTTTGCTAGTACAGAGTCCAACACTGTCCATCACACCATCAGCTTATGCACATGCTGATCATTGCGATTGCGGGGTCTGTTCTGTTTCCAGCCCTTTCTTCCTCGTGAACCAATGGGTGTTGTAGTCCAGCTCAAGCCTACCCACTTCATACTGGGTTCTCATGCAAACCAGTTGGAGCTGCAGCCTAGTTGGGGCAACTCCCCATAACCCCCACCAGTTCTGCCCCCTACCCTGGTTCCCATGCTTGCCAATATGTACCTCAGGCTTGTCTAGTCTGTCCCACATCCCATTTAGCTCTCGCACATGTCAATGGACTTTGAAGCCTAGTTCAACCCAACCAACCTACTATCCAGCCCATACACCTATTGGCAGGTGCCTTTCTGTCTAGCCACCCCTGCCCCTGTCCTGGTTTTCGTGCTGTCCAGTGAGAGTGGTAGCCCCGAGGGTGCTTGTCTTTTAAATATTTTTTTTTTTTTTGTAACAAGGGTTTCTGTTGTGAGTGGTACATGTAGGGTGGCTCTGCTTGCTCTTCATGCGGGATTGACATCAAGAGATTTCAGAAACATAATTTACTAACTTCTGGGCAGCTGGTGATCATTGGTCCTAATTTTTTTTTAAAGATTTATTTATTTTATTACAGAGTCAGATATACAGAGAGGAGGAGAGACAGAGAGGAAGATCTTCCGTCCGATGATTCACTCCCCAAGTGAGCCGCAATGGCCAGCGCGCGCCGATCCAATGCCGGGAACCAGGAACCTCTTCCGGGTCTCCCACGTGGGTGCAGGGTCCCAATGCATTGGGCCGTCCTCGACTGCTTTCCCAGGCCACAAGCAGGGAGCTGGATGGGAAGTGGAGCTGCCGGCGTTCAAGGCGAGGACTTACGCCGCTAGGCTATGCCGCCGGGCCCAGTCCTAATTTTTTTTATTGTTGTCTCTTGTTTTAAGATTTTTTATTTTTATTGCAAAGCCAGATATACAGAGAAGAGGAGAGACAGAGAGGAAGATCTTCCATCTGATGATTCACTCCCCGAGTAACTGCAATGGCTGGTGCTGCACCAATCCGAAGCTGGGAGCCTGGAACTTCCTCCGGGTCTCCCATACAGGTGCAAGATCCCAAGGCTTTGGGCTGTTCTTGACTGCTTTCCCAGGCCACAAGCAAAGAGTTGGATGGAGCTGCCGGGGTTAGAACCGGCGCCCACATGGGATCCCAGCATGTTCAAGGCAAGGATTTTAGCTGCTAGGCCACCGTGCTGAGCCCCTGTTTTTGTTTCTTTGAAAGATTCAGAGACAGAGAAATCCCATCCACTGGTTTGCCCACCCCCAAGCAAACGCCTCCAACAGCTCCTACTGAGTCAAGCTTAAGCCAGAAGCCCGGAACTCCAGCCAGATCTCCTACAGGGATAGCACTGACCCAAGCGCTTGAACTGTCACCACTGTCTCCCAGGGTGCTCACTGCAGTCAACTCAGCTTGGGGCATGGAGGCAGGCCAGTCCAGACGTTCCAACACACGCTGTGGGGGTTCCAGGCAGCATCTTCACCACTATGCAACAGCTCACTGCATCATTGCTTGTTCAGATAGTCTCCACCCAGGAGACACGAGCACTAAACTTTTCCCCCGCAATCCTGGTCCCCAACTGCACACGTTTAAATCTCCTTCTTCTTTTCAGCATCTTGAACATGCCCTGTGGATGCCCCTCACCTTCTCCAACAGTTAAAATTCCCTCCCCTTTGGAACTCTAGTCGCATTGCATTTCAACCAACAGCTTTCCCTTTCCCACCACACTGACCAGGTCCCTGGTTGATGGGCTATAGCACAGAGAGGAGCAGGGGCTGTTCTTTCATGGCCAGTCACCCTTCCTGGCTTCAGGGTGTGATACTGTCTTGTGGGGTGGGGGTAGGAGGACAGGGTCACCCCCAAAGACATCTTTGCTTATTTTCCTGCTTGTCGATGGGGCTCTGTGGGTGGTGGCCAACTGCAGCCCGGCAGACCACCAACGGGCTGTCAGGGCCTGATGGCAGAGCCCAGCGGCCTCTCACTGACCATGGTCGCTGACTCGGGAGCTCGACCTGTTCCCCAGCTGGCTGGGTGTCCCTGCAGGCTGCAAGTCCTCCTCAGTCCATCAGAGCAGCGCTCATCAAGCCCCATGTCCCTTCCTTTCTGGCCCCTAGAAGTCGAAGAGTCGCTGCTCCTCTGCCTACTTGGCCACATTTCTGCCCCGCCAACTTTCTCCAGTTCTTCTTGCTCACTTGGAAGAAGCACAGAGCCAGAAACTTCACCCTGTGGGCAAAGAGCTCAGCAGAGTAGCAGTGCCAGTCTCCCCTCTGTGCACACACTCTCATTCTCCCCCGCCCTTCTCTCTGCCTCCTCACTTAACTGGGAGAGTACAAGGGGAAGTCGCGGCAATTCTGTAAAAATGACAGATGTGGGGCCCGGCGGCATGGCCTAGTGGCTAAAGTCCTCAACTTGAAAGCCCCGGGATCCCATATGGACGCCGGTTCTAACCCCGGCAGCTCCACTTCCCATCCAGCTCCCTGCTTGTGGCCTGGGAAAACAGTGGAGGCTGGCCCAAGGCCTTTGGTGCCTGCTACCATGTGGGAGACCAGGAAGAATCTCCTGGTATCCATCTTCAGATCAGCCCAGCTGTGGCTATTGCAGTCCCTGGGGAGTGAATCAACTGTTGGGAGATGTGTCTGTCCCTCTTACTCTGTAACTCTGATGCTCAAGTGCGGGGAACAGGGTGCCAGAGCGTCCCCAATGAACATGAAAGGCCATCGCAGGATGGTGACTGGCCTAGGGTCAGGAGGTGGGGTTGGTCTCGCCAGCAGGTAAACAGGTAGTCACAGGGATAGGCTGATGCCCTCACTGCGATTATGTCATTGCTACTGGCCTATCAGGTAGGACCAAGTGGACCCATGGGGAGAAGTGATTGGTGGAGAGCGGTATAAAAGCAGCCGCTAAAAGCAATAAGACGGACGGGGAGAGGGACGGGGAGAGGGACGGGGCGAGGGACAGGGCAGCAGAGAGGGGTACAAAAGCAATAAGGCCTATGGGGAGAAGGAAAAGCAGCAGAGAGAGGGCTAGAAAAGCAGCAGAGTAAAGCTAAGACCTTCGGGGAGAAAAGCTAAGACCTACAGGGAAAGAAGCAGTGAAGAAAGCATATAAAAGCAGCCGCTTTTGGCAATAAGGGGTCCGGTTGCGATTCCAACTTTTCCCAGACCCTCAAGAGTGTGCCTCGTAGGTAGTGTCGTGTCGCTGCTGGTAGGCGACACTCAAGTTTAATAAATAACCCAAAAAATAACTGACCCAGAAAGCCCCCCAAATTCCTCTCCAGTCTTTTGCAGAAGGTTGCAGAGGACCTGGTGCAATGGCTCGGGAGCTGATCCTTGCAAGTACCGGGTACTGGTTCATGTCCTGGCTGTCCTACTTGCCACCCAGCTCCCTGCTTGTGGCCTGGGAAAGCAGTCAAGAATGGCACAAAGCCTTGGGACCCTGCACCCATGTGGGAGACCCAGAAGCAGCTCCTGGTTCCTGACTTTGGATCAGCTCAACTCCACTGTGGCCACTTGGGAAGTGGACCAGCAGGAAGAAGATACTTCAGTTTCATCTTCTTCCTGAAAATCTGCCTTTCAAATAAAAATAAATCAATCTTTTAAAAAGATGCTTGCTGAAGATTGTTTTGGATTATATTTTTGGTTTTTTGGAGCCTAATACAGCTCAGCTGAGTCGATGGCCTCCTGTAGTTTTTATTAATTACATATATACATGTGTGCATATATTTAAATACATGCATATACACATACACACTCATACATACACGTGTATTTGTAGGTTACTATTTTAATTCTTTAACTACAATCCAGCCCTTATGTTGATGTTCAAGTGTTTCATATTTGATCAGTGGGAACTCCTTCAAGGTCACTGCTTTGCCATTTGATGTATGCTTCTCATTCTCACTTTCAGGTGCAGCAACATGCTCCAGGATGCTCTTTGACATGTCCTGCCAAGCTTTAGAATTGTCCTCCAAGGAGCCCTTGGAATGCACGAATTTTTTTTTTTTACCAACACTAGGGAAAAGTTACATTTCTTTTAAATTATCTTATCTTACTTTATTTTGCAAAAATTACTGATTTTTTTTTTTTTTTTGGAAAGGTGGATATACAGAGAGGAAGAGAAAAAGAGAGGAAGATCTTCCTTCCGATGGTTCACTCCCCAAGCGGCCGCAATGGCTGGAGCTGAGCCGATCCGAAGCCAGGAGCCAGGAGCCAGGAGCCAGGAACTCTTTCCCCTGGGCCTCCCACATGAGTGCAGGGTCCCAAGGGTTTGAGCTGTCCTTGACTGCTTTCCCAGAAAACATGCAGGGAGCTGGATGGGAAGTGGGGTCACCGGGATTAGAACCGGCTCCCATATGGGATCCTGGCGTGTGCAAGGTGAGGACTTTAACCACTACGCTATCGCGCCGGGCCCTACTGATTCTTTTTTTTTTTTTTTTTTAAGATTTATTTTTATTACAAAGTCAGATATACAGAGAGGAGGAGAGACAGAGAGGAAGATCTTCCATCCAATGATTCACTCCCCAAGTGAGCCGCAACGGGCCGGCGTGCGCTGATCCGATGCCGGGAACCAGAAACCTCTTCCAGGTCTCCCACGTGGGTGCAGTGTCTCAATGCAGTCCTCAACTGCTTTCCCAGGCCACAAGCAGGGAGCTGGATGGGAAGTGGAGCTGCCGGGATTAGAACCGGCACCCATATGGGATCCCGGTGCGTTCAAGGCGAGGACTTTAGCCGCTAGGCCACGCCGCCAGGCCCGGTACTGATTCTTTTTTAAAAGATTTATTTGTTATTAGAAAGACAGATTTGCAGAGAGAAGGAAAGACAGAGAAATATCTTCCATCCGTTGATTTATTCCCCAAGTGACGCAACAGCCGGACTGGGCCAATCCGAAGCCAGGAGCTAGGAGCTTCTTCCAGGCCATCCACATGGGTACAGAATCGCTAGGCTTTAGGGAACCCACTGCTGCTTTTCCAGGGCACAAGCAGGTAGCTGGATGGGAAGTAAAGCAGCCAGAACAAGAACTGGTGCCCGCCCATATGGTGTCACAGCACTTGAAGTTGGAGGATTAGCAAGTTGAGAGATTGTGCTGGGAGAGAAAGATCTTCAATTTTCCAGTTCACTACTCAAAATGCACACAATAGCCAGAGCGAGGCCACGTGGAGGCCAGGAGCTCCATCTGCTGCTTTCCCAGGCGCAAGTACGAGGAGCTGGATTAGAAGCCGAGCAGCTGGGACTTGAACCAACCCCTGATATGGGATGCCAGCATTGCAAGAAACAGCTTAACCCACACTGCCATAATGCTGGCCTATGTTTATTTTTGTTTTATTCAAGAGGCGGAGAAACAGACAGAGACCTTCCATCCACTGGCTCACTCCCCAAGTGCTCACAAAGGCCACAGTTGGCCCAGGATAAAGTCAAGAGCCTGGAACCCAGTCTGGGTCTCCCCCATGGAAGGTAGGAACCCAAGCACTTGACCCAGCACTGCCACCTCCCTGGCACACACGAGCAGGAAGCTAGATTGAAAGTGGAGCAGGGGCCCGGCGGCGTGGTCTAGCGGCTAAAGTCCTCGCCTTGAAAGCCCCGGGATCCCATATGGGCGCCGGTTCTTATCCCGGCAGCTCCACTTCCCATCCAGCTCCCTGCTTGTGGCCTGGGAAAGCAGTTGAGGATGGCCCAATGCTTTGGGACACTGCACCCACGTGGGAGACCCAGAAGAGGTTCCAGGTTCCCGGCATTGGATCGGCGAGCATCGGCCCGTTGCGGCTCACTTGGGGAGTGAATCATCGGACGGAAGATCTTCCTCTCTGTCTCTCCTCCTCTGTGTATATCTGGCTGTAATAAAATGAATAAATCTTTAAAAAAAAAAAAAAAAAAAGAAAAGAAAAGAAAGTGGAGCAGCCAGGGCTCAAACCAGGTACCCTGGCATGGGTTGCTGGTGTCCCTGCTGCTCCAGGTACCCACAGCAAGGGAAACGTTAGTAAAGTCAAGTCCTTATGTGCAGCCACAGCTGTCATGATTCATTGTGGGTGCCGAGACGGGTGTAGAAAATACCACCTCTATAGGGACAGCTTAACCAGAGGAGGTGCATCCCTGCAACCCGCCCCCCTCGCCCCTGCCCCATGTGCTGATCAACCCAGCAATGCCCACGTTTACCTACCAAAATTAATTTACATTTTAATTCCTCTTTCCATGAACTTAAAATAGTTGTGTACCACCAGGCTTCGCTTTATTTTTTTTTCTTCTCAGCACTTAATCACCTAAATTGTCTTGTTTGCTGGCTTGTTTTATAAATTTTCTTTCCTTTCCACTACAATATGCAGAACAAATCAGCTTTTGTGCTTTATCTTTGCATGGTGACACATGAGGAGAGATCATGTTGGAGTTACTTCAGGTAGAGAGCAGGTAATATTTTAAGTACAGGTCATTTAGAACCCTTCGCATCTTTCTGTTAAAAAAAAAAATACAGCAGAGTTCTTTAAAATTCCCAAAGATACACTAGCCATGAATTTCCAGGAGGTCGAGACTTTGATCTGTTAATCTTCAACAACCACCCCAGTGCCTGGTTACTAGCAGGTACTTAACTATTTGCACGTGAACCGAAATTGACACGGGGCTGTCTACAGACGTGAGTCAAACAAAGTTCTGAAAACAAAGCTCACTGCTAGCAAATATTGACCGCTTTGTCAAGTGCATCAGTCGTGACTGGGTGAGGCCACGCCAGTCTCAGTACCTAGAAGTGTATCTAGAACCTGGCCTGAGGTGTCCAATCATTGACGAAAGCAGGAAAGGAACTTTCCCACTGAGACATTCTACAGCAACAGCTCTGCATCTTTACCCCCAGTTGATGTTTGTGGAACTTTTTCAAATGACATTTCTCCAGACACCTACCATTCCTTCAAAAGGTCCCCTGATTATATATTCAGATGGGAAAATTCCCACACCGTGTTCATGGTTTTGTAAATTTCCTATATTCTGAAATACATTCGTACATTCTCTCCCAGCCTCTTGTATTGAAACCCTTGTGTTGCATTTAGCGTGTGTTACCCTCAAACACTTTTATATCGATGTTGGGTTACTCTTTAACCAATTTCTGATAAATAACCCAGATATTGGAATGTCTAAATATATATGTTAAATATGTATCCATAGATATAATCTATAAACCAACAATTAATGTCAGAATACTTAAGATCTACATGGAAAAACTGTAAAACCTACTATACCCTCAATACACTATGTTAACCTGCAAAGGGGAGGGAGTGCAGGGAAGTCTTTCAGGACCATAAAAAGAGTGAGAAAAAAGTACAATATAGCCTATCAAGATCAAATCTGGTAATTCATAGACAACAGACTCAAAGCGGCACTAAACAACAATAAAACTACTATACCAATGCATGAGGGGGGAATCGGGTGCGATCCTGACAACCTCTTAACAGGAGGTCATGTGCGTGGAGCAGGGGGGCACTCCAAAGTGGAGCAGGTGGTAAGGAGGAAGCTTAGATCCCAACCTTGAAGACTCCCAGACCTTCACCACAAACTATTAACACGAGCAACAAGGACTATATCCCAACTGCCAAGGAGGCCACAGGGAGTTGGATGCCCTCGGAGGCCGAGTACTCTGAGATCACCCACCCCCAACCGGAGCTTCCGCAGGGGATGGAAGAAGTCCAAACACTACCGTGCAGAAACCAACATCATCGGAAAGACAACCAGAAGCCCTGAGCGGTTCGCAGAAACAGAACAATAAATGTCCTTCGGGACCAGGGAGGAGGGCTTTCCCTGGTCCGAGCCTGGCTGCAACTCTGGACACCCACCCTCCCTCGCAATGACCATCGGGATCGCTTCGAAAACCCCTCACAGCAAACAAACAATCATACAAACTAAAAAAAACCTAAAATAAATAGACACAACAGAAAGTAGAGCTTGAAACCTGACAGGAAAGAGCTGGCGTGGATTGGCTCATGCCTCGCTGGGTGGGACACAAAGATTAGTCACTCCTCACCATGGTGTTGGGGATTTCCCTGCACAACCCCCCCCGCAAAAAAGATGTTCTGCACCTTAATTGTCGACAAATGTCTTGTTAGAGTTACAAGCCAGTCTAGATTATCCTAAAATCTGCCAAGATCAGCAAAATTATACTTCAACACAACAAATGGCTAAATACTAAAATGAAGTAGACACGAGACAGCTGAATGGTACCCTATAGCCATTTTAAGGTATATAGCAGCCGGTCCTGTATATAAACTAAAATTGAAATGTCAATGAGCTAATCATAGGTTGTCGTTAGGACTTGCTTTTTTTTTTTCTTTTTTTTTTAACATACTGGTTACTCAAAACCATGTCAATTCCATAATATTGCAAATTGCTGTTGATGTTATATTGGGACTCTTAATTGACTGGGATGATATTCTACCAGCTCTGACTTCGGACCAGAAATGGTCTCCCCAAGAAACTGTTCAACCCATCCGGACAATAAGTAGCTGGACTCTATGCTTGGTATATGTTTGCAAGGAAAGAATCTTGATTGAATTTGAACTGTAATACTGCATCAAGGTGGAGAAATCCACCAGGGGGGGAGGGGGAGGGGGGAGGGGTGGGGGGATTCCCAGAGCCTATGAAACTGTCACATAATGCAAAATAATTAAAAAAATAAATAATTTAAAAATATGTATGGATAAATTTTTAAATAGACACATTAGATATATATATTTTAGGGGCCAGCATTGAGGCATAAGCTCCCATCTTCAATGTCAGCATCCCATATGGGTGCAGGTTTGTGTCCTGGCTGCTCCACTTCCAATAAAGCTCCCTGCTAACAGCTTAGGAAAGGCAGTGGAAGATGGCCCATGTATTTGGCCTCCTGCTGCCCACACAGGAGACCTGGAATAAGCTCTTGGCTCCTGGCTTTGGCCTGGCCCAACCCTGCCTGTTGTGGCTATATGGGGCGTCCAACAGGGCTGGCAAGGACTCATCAACACTCCAGCCATTCCTGCTGCGTGCATTGCCTTGGCCTCCCTGCTCAGGGGTATGCAGAGAGGATCGCAGAAGGCGTGAGGCGCCAGAGCTCTCTGTGACTCATCAAATCTAATTAGTCAGAAATTGAATTTAAGGAAGTGGATCTGAGTCTGCGAGGCTGTCAGATCAACAGTGACGTGGCAGTCGCCAGACACCTGTTTTTTCCTCCACCTGTTCACCCACAGGATCATGGTTCTGCTCTTCCCACCTCCGTTCCATAGCTTGGAACAGAGAACGTTCTAATATTCCTTTCCATGTGTCAGTCGTTTAGGATTGCCGTAACAACAAAAATACTTTAAACTGAGTTGTGTTGGCTGGGAAGCTGCTGGTGCAGTTGGCGTCTGGTTCATTGCTGACACCTTCTTGCCGTGTTTCCATGCCATGGAAGGGGCGTGCTATGAATCCCTGATCGCTTCCTCAAGGCCCCACCTGCTACCATCTGCTCCTTGGTGATCAGGCTTCTGTTGCTGGATACAAACACTCGGATGGCTGCACCGCAGAGCCGCTGTCCTCAGGGCTCCCGCTGGAGATCAGTCCCTCACTGTTGCGGAGTCCAGCATGATGACCCTGCTTGTCACAGGGACTCCGCTCACCCATCTGGCCCACTCCGGGCAAAGGCAAGGTTAGCTGGCCTCCCCACACAGCCAGTGCACAACGAAAAACAGAACGGAACTGGTTTTGAACCTCACTTATGTAAGATGTTACCATAAGGAGATGCTGGGTGAACGATGGGCAAGAACTCCCTGTACTGATTTTGTAACTTTTCCCTAAGTCACAAATTCTTTTAAGATAAAATATTTTCTAAAAATCCTCTAGAATTTAGGTTTTTGCCTAGCTTACAGCTATTGATCTGAACTTGAGATAACTCATGCTACTTAACTTCACACCGGTGTTTTCCACTCTGTGTCCTAACACCCTCAGCACCCGGCAGGCCACATGATGCCTGAGGTTTGCACCTGCACGCTGACACCAGATGTGGCCATTGGTCAGCTTCTGGATGATGCTGTCCTCTCTCAGGTGTCCTTTCCTTCTGGATAGTTCTGCCCACCTGTCAGAAGCGGCTGCTAGGATCCCTCCTCTGATGCAGGTCAGATGTTACTCCAACAGTACTGCCGACAGTCCCTCGGGTTACCCACTGCCCTCAGAGGCAGGCCTCATGACAACATCAGCACAGTCAGCTCCCCCTACAAATTCCCCCTCTCAAAAACATTTGCCTCCCAGGAGAGTGTCCATTGGTGTTTTTCTCATTTAAAAAAAAAAAAAGATGTATTTTCTATTGGAAAGGCAGATTTACAGGCAGAAGCAGATACAAAGAGAACCAACTTCATCCACTGGTTCACTCCCCAAGTGGCTGCAAGAGCCAGAGCTGAGCTGACCTGAAACAAGGAGCCAGGAGCCTCCTCCAGGTCTCCCATGTGGGTGCAGGGTCCCAAGGCTTTGGGCTCTCCTCTTCTGCTTTCCTAGGCCACAAGCAGGGAGCTGGATGGGAAGAGGAGCATCCAGGATTAGAACCAGTGGCCAGATGGATTTAGCCACTGAGCCGTTGCACAGGGCCCATTGGTATCTTTCTCAATAGGCTGGGCCCTTTAGTCCTTCAGCATCCTGCCTGCAGAGGGAGTAGTGATACTGGAGTCTTCCCGCTCAGCCATCAGCCTTCCCAGGCCCAAACTTGGTTGGCCTCCTTCACATCACGTCCCATCTTTATTTGACCAACACCACTTGTGTTGAAAGCAGGAGGCACACTGATCTTCCTCCTCGTCTGTTGAACTAACATGTGCCAAGACAAACCCAAACGAACAGGTCACCCATAACTCTACTGGCCAACACCAAGGACATTAGGAATTTTAAATAAATGACAGTTATATTTGCTCTCTGATACTCTGATTCTTAATAAAAGATATCGGCCAGAATGCTGTATCCAATCTCTGCCATCATGCACAGTAGCTTCACACGCCCTGGAAAGTTAGAAACAAGGCAAGAACTGCTACCACTGCTTTTGAAAAAGATTTATTTATTTGTATGAAAGGAAGAGTCAAAGAGGGAAAAGCACACACACACGAAGAGAGAGAGATCTTCCATCTGTTGGTTTACTTGTTGGATGTTGATAATATGCAGCTCTGGTCTGGCTGAAACAAGTGAGGAATTAGGTCTTCCGCAGGGGTGGTGGGATCGAGGGCTGTTCCCAACATCTCCTGCCTTTCCAGATGCGCTAGCAGGGAGCTGGAGCTGAAGGGGTGTAGCTGGACTTGAGCTGGCACGCTGATACGCGGTGTGACTTCCCTTCTGTACCACAATGCCAACCAGGCAACCGTCATTTTTAAAACTTGTTATTGGGACATGAATAAGTCAAGATGAACGAAAGAAAGCTCAGAAAAATTCCCATAAGTGTGTGAAAATTAACAATAATGTTGACATTTTAAATCCATGTTCAAGAGATAGGGGCCCAGCACAATGGCTTAATCGGCTGATCCTCCCCCTTCAAGTGCTGGGATCCTATATGTGCACCGGTTCGTGTCCCGGCTGCCCACTTCCCATCCAACTCCCTGACTGTGGCCTGGAAAAGCAGTCAAGGAGAGCCCAAAGCTTTGGGACCCTGCACCCACATGGGAGACTTGGAAGAAACTCCAGGCTCCTGGCTTCTGGTCGTTGCAACCACTTGGGGAGTGAACCAGTGGATGGAAGATCTTTCTGTCTTTCCTCCTCTCTGTAAATCTGCTTTTCCAATGAGAGAGAGAGAGAGAGAGAGGGAGAGCATGAGGATATATAGCTCTAAAGAAGTTAATGGGTCCCTATTAGAAGTTATTTGACAAAGTAAATTTCAGATGACATCAACATTCACAAATAACAAGAGGGGGTAGGAAGAGTAAAGAAAACGTAAATGAAGCTTTGCACCATGTCTGGGTAGGGACCAGGTTACAGGTAAGGTTCTTCAGAGGTAAAGCTCTCACATGGAGAGGAGCATTTGCAGAGCATCATGAGCCTTGGGGGGAAGTGAGGGACTCAGGACTGGGCAGGGAAGTCAGACCGTGATGCAGCCACAACCAGTTTACCCTGCAGGGAGCTCAGAAAAAGCAGTGAGTCAGGATGGGGCAACGGCTTTTGGTCCCCGTAACCCTACCTTACTCAGGCTCACCCCAAAACGGATGTGATCTTGTGTTGAGGTGCTGTCCTAGGCCGTGAGTGTTCAGGTCAAGGCTTAGGTGTTCAGGTCCGCCAGACCCCTCTGTGCTCCTGTCTGCATGGTGTACCTCCATTCCTTCCTGTTAGTTTAGCAACCAGCGCCTCTACTTGGGGCAAACCCAGGAGGATGAGTAGTGTGAGTTCTCCTTCCTCAGTTCTCATTATAGGTGCCGCCTGTCCCCTGCGGGCACCACTGCCCATCTGCACGGCTCAC